>NC_136857.1:13098816-13842229 GCF_951799975.1 Gobius niger
GATTTTAATCCGCCTGAGCAGGTGTTCCTTTGAATCAGATCTCCTGGTGGCTGGGAAAAGTCTCGGACATGAGTAAGCTGTTAATGTTTAGGGGGTGTCAACAGGGCTCGGATCATTCACGGTGCTGGGGCTTCTCTGTTTATACGGCTAAACCTGATCACCTATGACCTCACTGTGGGGAGAGAAAATTACTATTCCCTAAGTAAACCTGACAGAAACAAGGCGCAAAGGCACAAAACAGCATAGTTGCTTTAATGAATGTTTTACAGAAATCATGCCGGGAAAAAAGTAGCCTATTTGGAAGAGGACCAAATAAATCTTCTGTTCGGCTGAGCAGAGCAGAGTACACAATTAAAGGAACAGGCCACTGACATGCTGAGATATGTTCTTACCTGAGCTTAGACGAGTTGATGCGTACCGGTCTGGCCATTGTGCGTGCCCTCAGTGGCGCAAAAAAGATCAAAGATTTTATTAGCATTTAGCCTCTTCCAGCATATTCCTATGGAGCCAAACGGGGGTGAAGAAAGAAGCGACCAAGCTGTTCCATGTTTTAAATACAGTTACGAGAAAAGTTAGCACTTAGTTAGCAAGTGCTCCTAAGCTGTTATTACGCCTTACAATATAGTGCCCCTCGATATCCGCTTAGAAAATCAACATGTTTGATTTTGTGTAACTATGCTTGGATAGTGTAACTGTTTTTAAATAGGGAAAACGTGGAAGAGCTTGGTCGCTTCTAACTTCACCCCCGTTTGGGTCCATAGGAATATGCTGGGAGAGGCTAAATGCTAGCAACTTCTTTGGTCTGGTTTGCGTGACTGAGTGCACGCACAAAGATCAGGCAAGTACGCATCAACTCGTCTAAGCTCAGGTAAGAACATATCTCAGTATGGAAAAACGGTGGCCTGTTCCTTTAAGGTTTTTTCAAATTTTGCACACTCAGAATGAAATAGCTGCTTATCCTTCATTATATTCATGAGGGGACATGTTATGCGAATGTCCCGACGTGATAAAAGGGTAAGAGGGTCATTCACCTAGCGCAAGTGTATCAGAGTTCATTTTTTGATTCATGCTGCATTCTCTCATTTACATAACAGCAGACCCAATGTTGTAATATTTTTCAAATAGTCAATTGGCTGTATGCTACTTTTCATCACTGTTTAGCATCTGTCTTAAAAAATGACCACACTAAATATTTCGATGCATCTCCATGTTTATAGTGTGACTTTAATTGGCTCGCACCTAGTGTATAGGGCCCCAAAGGCAAGTCCTGCAACAAACTTGTATGTTTTTTATGCACTTAATGGTTTCAACACAATGACAGGTGAGAGACAGGTAAGACACCGAGGGTCTCGCTCTCGCCCACGGCCACATATCACTGTCACTGTTTGTTGTGGACTTTTAGTGGTCAAATTCCTGGAGGGAACTCAAGGGGGATGGTTTGCAGTAACGATGATGAATTGCAAAGAACATGGCTCGAAGATGTGCCAATAAACATGCCCACCAACGATGCAGTAATTTAATATAGACCTAACCGCTATATTTGTTGTTTCAAAAGCGGTGAGTGTCACAGGGGTAGTGCACTGACAAGGGGCTTATAGTCACGCTTATTTCCAAAGATGAATCATGAAAAGGAAGCTACAGACGTGAACATTTTGACGACAAAGCTTTATGCATGGTGATATTGTCTTTGATGGCTGAGGGCCTGGTCCTGGGACACAGATAGACACTGGCACTCACACAGTCTGCACTTTAGAGCAATGGTTTGATAATATTATCCCAGGGACAATAACGCCTATCTTATCTAACAATATTGGACTTGGACTATAAAAAGAACGTGTTGAGTGGTAAAGAGCTTTTAAGGGAATTTAAAAAGTTAGCAAACTGACTGGGATGAGAACTAAAACTAAAAATCTGCCAGCAACAACACAAACACTGTGATTAGTATACTAGCATGGGGCCCTTCATCACTTGTCTTTGTCTCATAACATTCAAGATAATGTTTCACATACATTACCCGTTAACAGTTTGGAAATGCTTTTTTAATGCATTGGTTTTTCGTTTATTTCAAGACAATTTACTTTGTAGATTCTCACTGGAAAAGAGAAATAAATAAACTCTTCAAAAGCCGCCTTTTGCTTTTTGTCAGTGGGCTTCACGATGTAGTCACCAGAAATGGTTTTCACATCACAAGCTGCTGAAAACCATTTCAGGTGACTGGCTTATGAAGCTCATTGAGAAAATAAAGAACAAAGGGTGGCAATTTTTAAGAATTTTACACATAAAGCATATTTTTTTTAGCTCTTTGACCCTTTTTTGTTTTCTACATAATCCCATGTGTTCATTCATAGTTTAATGTCCTCAATGAGAATCACACGAAGTAAATAGTGTTGAAAATAAAGGAAAAACAGTTGGTTGGTTCATGTTCTTTTTCATATGTTCTTTTTCATATTCTTTTTCCTATTTGTGATTTTTTACATCACATTATGGTCATTTGATTTGCTTGATAAGAAAGAGTTTAGCTTTCCATCTAGGAGGCAGTGGGCAGATTGCAGTAGAGTTTCTCTTTAATAACTTGTCCAAGGAGCCTTTGATTAAACGCTGCCCAGCAGCAGCTCACATAAGCCCCTCTGTGGCACAGCCATGTCCAATCGGCACATATCAACAGGCCCAGGTAATTACAGCGTCCTGTCGTTAAGGAGCGCCCACCTGGAATTCCACTGAGAGGGGTGTGGGCTGCTCCTCTGTAGCACAGGCCTTTAATCACACTTCTTTCCACCATTACAACACTGCCCTGCCTTTGAAGGCACACAATCAGCCTTTGTTACTGACCCACAGGTCTGATCTGATCAAAGACATTTAAATCTTCATCTGCAATATTAATTCTACTCATTAATGCCATCACCTTTACTTTGTAAGAAGATAAAGCAACTCACTTATAAATATTCAGACGTTTTGGGAAGAGCAGAAGTCTGGTTAGGACAGCTGTTCAGTGTTTTACCATAGACACATCTGCAACTATAAATATGTAATAGCATAATGTTCAATGCATTTAAAAAGACATTTCATCATTATTATGCTATTTAGTTTGGACCTCTTTGATCAAAAGCTTTGAGGGACGTTTTTTATGGTTCTGACCCCATGGTTGGGAATCACTGGTTTAGAAGATGCAACACTGTCCCCTCTCAGGGCTGTTTAAATGTTGCTTTGTCTGAGAATAAAAACAGAGATAACAATGTTATACTAATGCACCGTATATTACTTATAAACATCTGTTTACATTAGCAATGCACACAATATTAAACAAGCTTGAGAGCAGAGAGTCTGTCTAAGATTGTGGTTACATAGCAAAGCCTTGTTTTCCTATATTCAGCTCTTACAAAGTAAGTAGATGTGACATATTACAAGGATGCTCTCCTTAAGTCGGCCAATGTAGTGCAGTCTCATTCACAGATGAGGATCAAAACATTTCAATTTAAATAATTCATTTCATACAGCTTCATCTCAGTTTAACAGTCATGGTTTTAATGACACTCTTAGTGTCGCTCCAGGTCCTGGGGTTAGTCCTCCATCTGTACTGCTCTAAGGCAATACAAATCCACGTCCACTTCTCAAAGTGCACAAGTCAAGCTACTTCCAAAAGTCCAAACATGTCTTCCTCTTGTTTTTCCAGAAACAAAAGCATTCATATAAGTATACAGCTGGCATTATAATACTGAATGTTACAGGCTCAGTTAAAAAGTAAAAAGTGTCATTTAAAGCTTTTGGTGAAAGCAGCAAACCATTTTTGAAAGGCACCTGGGAACAAAAGGCCAATGCACCCATATCTCAACGCTGTTCACAAAGTGGGAATGATGGGCACTCTAAAAAGGATGACTTCTCGTACTTCCACACAGACAGGCATTAAGCCATGCAGTGACAAATGGACAAAAAAAGTGGATGCACTTTTTTGGACAAACTTTTCCTGAATCCCATCTTCCATCCATGATTCCATGATTTTGCGAATTGTTACGGGGTGGGGTTGAGGGGCACAGGAGGCGTGTCCTCAGGTCTGATCCAGCCACTCGGCTCGTTTGGGCGCCTTGCACGTGTGCACATCCACGGCCTCCTCACAGTCCTTACACTCCACATTGCAACACCATTTAAACTTGCACTCGCACTTGGTGATCTGTGTGACTCGAGTGGTGTCATAGCCCCGCCCACAACACATGACCTCACAGCCATCAGTGCCACGGGATGTTTTGTTACACACTCTGCCAGCTGTGCCCAGTGAACCTGCAGGAAGAGAGGAGAGAATGCATTAAATAAGTGCAATACAGTATATTTTTTTAACAACATACTGACAAGACATGATTCTCTATCACTTTGTATCACTATTATTAGGATTATTCTACAGATAAAAAATATAGTAGATTGTATTTCAAAGATTATATGACTGAGTTGCCCAGTCTTTTGTTATAGGCTCTTAACTGATCACCATATTACCTTTATTGGTGCCTGGTGATTACCTAATGCTGGAAAACGCTGTGTTCCTTGTGTGAATGTCATGCCCACAGAGATTAGGCGCTGGTGTTGTGGTGTGAGAAGCGCCCTGTTTGAACTGCCACCTATCACAACATGCGGCCCGTAGAACAACAGGACAACTATGTGCTGTTAGTAGAGTGGCCTATAGTTACACTGCCTTTCCCAAGCCACTGGTCTCTTTGAACCCCAGTGTGAGTGTGTGGGTTAAATGGACAGTGGAGCGTGACAGACAGCCTGGAGGCCCCATCTCTGCCCTCCAGCTATGCTTAGCTCAGACAGACACACTGTGACAGACATACAGAAACTTTTTTTTTTTCTTTCTCCAAATTAGTTGCCTTTGTGACCCAGTGAAGTTCCTCTGGGTAAGACAGGAGAGCGAGAGAAAATTATGCGTTACTGGCATATTATTGACATGGGTGTTTTTTTTCTGCTGGATGCCCCTCCTGAAGAAAACCTTGATCATATATCTAGGTGAAACAATCCACAATTTACAAGTGAGCCCTAGTAGATGGGTTGCAGCAGAATCGTTGTTAAATACAAAAAAGTTTAAGGTCTGTTTCAATTATAATTTGAACTGGTTGCAATTGACACATTTCCAAGACTGCACTTTTTAAGTTATGAAAAATCCTCTTATATGAAACACACTTTGCAAATCTAAAAGTAATTGCAATAAAAAGATATTTCACTGACATAAAATCAAAACATGTTCCAGGTAAATGCATCATCTGTGCAGAACATAGATTTCCAAACTAGCACTATATATTAAACGTATGCACCTTTTGTATAAATAGCTGAAGAGGATAAAGATTGACTGGTGTGACGGAGTCGTGTCGAAGTTATTGGGCTCATGCAGTGTGTGGCAGGACACATGTTGACAGCAATGACAGAGGTCAGGTAGTCTTTATAAGTGCGTCCCCAGGGCTCCACAATATTAGCTTCCACACTTTCCAAAGACCAGCTGTTATCTGACCAGTCTTTACCCACACATAAACACAGTAGTCACGCATGAGCTTGCACACAACAGCAGAAACACACAACAGACTGGGCCATCCATCACTGAGAGGCTGCCTCTCGGGCTCTCTACCTGCAGCTTTGTCCTGTAGGCAGTAGTCTGGGGAGTTCTCGAAGTACACCAGGTCATTCTTGGTGGCCTTCCGAAAGGCCTTATTGGCCTCAGCGAACCCCGTCCCGTCCTGGTTCATGGTCACTTCGATGGCCCCGTTGTACTTCCTCCTCAGATAATCCCCAGTTTTTCTGAAGTCTGACATGGCCATCCAGCATGTCCGGAGTGTACACGAGCCACTCACACCGTGGCATTTACACTCCAGCTTCATGAAGCGCTTCACTGCCTGCAAACAAACACAATCAAATCAAAGTTTGAGCTGCATTAGAGCTGGATAAAATGTACTCATTAGTGTGATGTAAATGTAACTCCCAGTGTGTACAGGTTAATATCCGATTGTCTCAGATCTATTTTTTGTGTGTGGATACAATGGATCTAGACCAAGTGTAAGCATAGAACAGATGCTTCTATCTTAATGTTGTGTTCACAGGCCATTTATTGTTCCTTCTATTGAATACTACTGAATCTGCTTGGCTGGTTGTATGACAGTGAGCCAGGCTCTACTGTTAAACTCATCATGATTTCTTTTATTTTCACAGTTAATACTAATGTCTATATTTGAGGACTGTGTCACTTACCGTCCTACCACAGCGGTTGTTGTGAAGGTTCATAACTGCTCGTGCATCTCTGACTGTTCTCTCTTTAGCGTCAATAAAAGCTTTGGCAAATTTAATTCCATAGTTAATATTGTCGCTACAGCCCCCCCAGTCGAACTCTCCTCTGTCGTCACTGGACCGGCCACGTCTTTGTGGGTCACAGTTACACATCTTGAGCTCCCCCTGGCTGCAGGCACGAGTAAGTGCATATACAACTCCCGCTGAGGAGATCGCGTAGACGAACGCTGCTTCACGACTGCCTGTGGACAGCAAAGAAAATAAAAGTAGTTAGAAACTGCTCACTATATTCACAGTCATGTTGAAAAGGGTTTCACAATGTGGCCATAATAGCCCACAGAGCAAAGGTGCTTCACAGCAAGAAGGTCTGGGGTTCAATCCCCCGGCAAGACAGGGCCTTTCTGTGTGGAGTTTGTATGTTCTCCTCATTTCTGCGTAGGTTTCCTCTCAGTCTCTCCTACCACTAAAACATGTACAATAGGCCAGAATGAATGAGAGTGAGTGGGTGGTTGGTGGTGGTCGACGAGGCCGACAACCACAATGGGCGGCTGTGGCTACAATAGTAACTCATCACCACAGAGCATGAATAGCATGAATTAATAATGACAGAGTGGCGCTTTGAGAAACTTGGTAACGCAGGCTTGAAAAGTGCAATACAAGTGTAAGCCATTATTATTATTATTATTATTATTATTATTATTACAAGTCACAGTTTCTGCTTCACAGAAAATAGGGCTTATAATTCATGGTAACCAAAGTCAAAACAAAAAGATTTTCAGGGACATTTTGGTAACATGCCTGCAAAAATATGTTTCTTATCACAAAAATGCACATACACACACAAAGTCAGATCCAGAGTGTGTATAATAGCATGGCTGCAGCAGCTTACATGTTCATATCAGGCCTGAGGTGGACTATCCGACAACTCTGTTCAAATATTATCATGGAAATAATCCTTGCAGTGGGGCTCTCCTCCTCTCACATAAATTGTTTAACGACATAGTGATACCCCATAAATCAATGCTGGTGATGTCATGACAGCATTATCTGTTCTCTTCTGGGATGTGCATCGACTTAAACGATGACTTACTATTGTGAGTATGAAGAAATAGTGATCAGTCAAACTGTTTTGAGTAGTTAGACTGGGGGGGGAAAAAATGCTTTGGCGATACTGCCGCTACTAGCTCCCACTTTAATCACAGCCGACACTTAATAAGTTCAATTTCTACAACAAATTATCATTGAGACTAACTGCTGCAACCATTTCTGTTGCAGCTAACGGTAATCATTTCTAAAGCCACACATATATTGTCATCATGAAAAAAATGCAAATGCCCAGCTAGTTTTGTGCCTGTTATATGTTGCCTTGTTTTGTTTCACTGGCTTTATTGAGTGGTGGGGTAGAGGGTGCATGAGAGGGAGCATTCAAACCAGCGCTGTTGTCCGTCAGTGAGAAACTCTTTAAACATTTACTGCTACTCGGGGGAGTATCTATTTCAAATGGCGAATGCTTATTTATGTCAATTTCCCCATGCGTAATTATGTCTCTCTCTCTGACCCCTTCTGCCTCAGTCCCTCTGAGTGGGACGACACATGTGGTGGCCAGTTAGATTACAGGAGTTACCCTGCTATGGTTTTGCAAGTAATTCTTACAGGTCTAACTGTCTAGTCATTCGATCAGAGACACAAAAGAAGTTGAAGACGTGGTCAAGTTGTGAACAGTGGACTGTTGTTGGTCTCAGGTGCCTGAAAAGACCAAGCTTTTATATTGTAAACAGTCCAATCTTTCAAATTATCCAATGAACAAAACACTATATTACAAATCTGACATACAGAATATCAATATTCAGTTTTCTTTCAAACCAGGTATCACACTGACATATAGGCTGTAAACTGCCATATCAATACGCTTTGAGATTTGGATATGCATAATTGCAGAAAATAACTCAAACCCTAAATCAAACCCTAAGATGGCAGATAACAGGTTAAAGAATTATGAGCAAGCAAACTCTATATTACTACTCAATATCTTACAAAAGTCATTGTGGAAAATTCCTGGTGTTTGTGTTGAGGCAGGGAGCATTGCAACAGTCCATTAGTGACTGTAAACACAGAGTACCAGTGAACGTAAAAATGAGTAAAGCTGACAGGAGGAACAAAGCAGAGAGACTTACTGCGCAGTAAGACCCGTCCGAACACCAAGTGGTCGCGATCCAGAGTGCTGCAGTTCCAGCGGTGATGTCTGAACTGGTGCTGGCACTCTCGAATCCACTCCTTGGTGCCTTCACCGATGGCCTGCATGATGTCAGGGTGACTTTGGCACAGCTGCCGCTGCTTCACCACCAAACCAGGGATGTTATTGCAGATGACACGAGCCCCTAGTGTACCAATGTACCTGTGGAGAACAAGCCCAAGAAAATGTGCCTTTAGAATTTGTGAAAATAATTATGTCGATTGAGTTTAGTTTTCACTCTAGAATAGAGAGCACCCATATCATGCAGGTTAATCGTATGGTTGACACTGGTGAAATAAAGTATGAATGGGTTAAAGCACTTGGAGTGCCTGATTTCTGTTGTAAAAGCGGCATTTACATTGAGACCATATAAATACATATATTCTTACATTATGACACAATCATCTTGTGTACAACCAACATGACCAACACGGTTGCTTAAAGCAGAGGTCATACCTCCAAGTACACCATTTGTGTGTCTATGTACTCTTGCAACAAAAGCTGATTGGTCACTGTATTTATAATGCAGCTATATAGAGCAGGGACAGAAGCAGTAAGTTGGCTTAGCATCATGGTAGCCATTTCAATATGAGTTTACCTACAATAACACAAGTTACATTGTGGAAGCATTATCATTTTGGTGAGTGGCCGAAAGGAGAGCATTTCACTACATTTAACAGTTAACGTTTGGAGAAGGTGGAGTGAAACCATTTACTCTGCTCTCCAAATAAATAAGCACTTAACCTCTCCCATAAGACCTGCGAGTGTTATGACTCCCAGTGGGATCTCACCAACCATTCACATTGTCACAAATCAGCGCTGTCACAAACTAAAACCCCTTGATTCTTATCATTCCCCCAAATCTTTCACACTGTAATAAAATAAGAGCATTATGGAGATAGAGGGTTTCCCCAGAAGGAACAGCATGCATCCTGTCCACAGCAGGTCAGAGTATAAGCTGTGTGGTCGTGGGTTTTACGAGACTCTGTCCCCCCTGAGAGGGATTAGCGAGTGCGGAGAGGAGAACTGAGTGCTCATCAAAGGAAGCAAAAGCCAGAGCAGCGATTCACACTTCATTTTCTAAGCAGAAGAGAACCTGGGCACTTTATAGGATGGTAAATCACTGTCTGTGCAGTGAAACTGGCTTTGCAAACTGGCAACATATCCAGCAACATCTAATTTTATGCAGAAAATGTTTCATCATAAGTTTCAAAGTAGAACACAAACTTGGAGGGAGACATGCCAATATAGACCGATCACAGAACTTTATGCCTTTGTCATATTCTAATGATTGACAGGCTAAAATAAAATAAATAATAAATAATATTTGACATTTTGTAAAGTGTGATGACAAACATGCAGAGCTATAGAGCTGATATCCTGTGCATGCATATATGGATGCATATTTTTTTGAAGTCACTGTCCTTGTGCTCATGCCTTTTTTTCTGCCCTCACAAAGGTAAATTAAGTCTTCAATACTTTAAAATCCCATTGGTAAATGAAAAAAGAAAAGAGAAAAAACAACAAAAACTTAACTCACAATTCATAATAGCTGCTTTTAATGCACACAAACTACTGTATTTGGCATTCCTTCAGCACACCGCCCACACGCAGACACTTCTCTTTCATAAACACGCTGCTGGACATTTTCGCGTTTGTTATTACGCAGACAGTGAGGTTTCGGGATATTTGAGTGAAGTCCTGTTTGTGTGTGTGGTACCTATGAGAATTAATGACTGCTTTGCCTCGTCTAGAGCAGGCTCCTGCTGAGCTCCACACGCGCTTAGCCAATAACCTCAACATAAATTACACATGCTCCGTTATTATTGAGTGTGGCAAGTCATCAACTCACGGCAACATACCCAATTCTCAAGACTCCATCGAGACAAAAAAAAGGAAAAAAAAAAAAAGGTTGTTAGGGAAATTGCGCATTGTTGCATTTGCGCATAAGGCGTTTAGGCCTAACTTTAAAACTCTCTCAGAGTGAGCTAGGCCCATTTGACACTGTGCACTCAAGTGGCCGTTTTTTTTCCAAAAGTGGGGTGTACAGTTTAATTAGATCATAATCGAAAGTTGAGTAATGTATTAGTCCTCCTGTCTATCTACTTACCACCATGAGGAGTCCACTCGAGGCGTGATAAGCAGCAGCAGGAGCAGACACGCATTATAAATCCGCGTAGGAGGAGGTTTGGGGCATGACGACCACCTTGGCGAGAGCCTGACCCCCGCCGTCCGCTCTGTCCTGACACTCAACAATTGCTTCAACCCCAACATGGCTTTCCGCAGATCTGCATGTATTGGAATCATCCACGAAGTTCAATAGCAGTACATTGAGATTAAGCTGAGAAAAAAAAAAAAAAAAAAGTTTCGTTCAGAGGGACTCGTTATGCTTAGGCGATAGGTGCGTCACTGTCCATCACAAGCGCGCTGTTACCCGTGCCATGTGCACTATGCACGGCCCTGAATGGGCGGTATCATACGCAACAAGTGTCCATTCTCCGCTGCTCTCGAACGCGTGTCCAAAGGTAAGTCCAGAGGTATATGTAAAAAACTGATAGAACCAGTGATGGGGCAGATGAGCTGCTTGTGCGTCCCGGGCGGAGTGTTGCGCGCTGCAGGGTTTGGATGCTCACGCCGAACCTGCGCTTTATCAGAGTCAGCGCTGAGAGAGAGAGAGAGGGAGACATGAGGGAGGGCTCTGTCTATTGGGCACATGCAGGGGTTACTGAGTTTCAATGAGATCTTCTGATCAGTCCATAGCTTGATGTCATTCTGATGTGGATACACTGGGTTAAGATGACTTAACGCAGACCTAAATAGGAGTGGTTTAAGAGGTTGTGCTTATTGAGTCACTGGGAGCAATACGACACAGAAAAGTTAGTCAATAGAAATGTATAAAACATGATTTTCTTCCACAATTCTACTTTGATCAACATGTTTATCAACACCTGTTTTGATTACGGAAATGTGATCATTCAAAAACGAATAATGCATTATATTCACTCAATTTAAGTTAAACTATTGCCTAGAGCTGGGAATGTTGGACTGTAAGAGCAGAGCCAAATGGTCCAGTGTAACAGTGCAAGCTGCAACGGTTTAAATCTGAACCACATGTGCGAGACAGTGCTGAGGCAGTGTACATGATCCTTACCTCTTTTCCCATCATGCATCTGAGGCTCTTCTTCTCCCGTGTTTTGGCAGCGAGCTGTCATCCTCCATCAAAACCTCTGTAAGTGTCTCTGTCCTTGAATGGCTCCTGACATGCTGAGGACATTCACCCAACTCAAAACAACCAGTTCCACTGTTTAAAGAACGTTTGGTACCATTTCTGAGTTAGATGCTGTTCGCTGTTTTGGAAGAACCAAGCAAAATCTCTGTTGGAATTAGCTATGGCTGGTGCAAAACATGATTTTATCAGCAAACAATGTTTACACCAAGCTGACTGTGAACGCTAAGCTTCTTAATAAAGACATTTGTAGCCTGTTTGAGCTCACATTGCACTCTCACAGACACGCATACACGCACACATGCAACACATAGGCCAGAAAAGAAGAAAAGTTGCTAATCGGTCTGTAGTTTATCATTTCTTCCTAAATGTCCACTTGCACAAATTCAACTGAAGTAATCTGAGCTTGAGCGTAGCTTTTTTCTCAAGATAAAAACAACAATAACAAAGTCAAGGGCCACTTGACGAAAAAGTTTGTCCCGGTGCGAGAGAACTGGCAACACAAGTCGAAAGGAAAAATACAGAGCGATTTTAGCGCCGCATCGGATCAGGGAAAGTTAGACTTTAAATATCTGGATTTACATGAAGTGCCACTAATGGATTTGCATTTCTGTAGGATAAGCATTTACCCTCAAACTGAAGAACAACCAGTTCAAGCTTTGCCTGAGCACCTGTTGTGTCTCTGTAAGACCTCACCTTCGTTGCACTTGTCACATAGTAAGGACTTCATGATAATAATAAAAAAACAAAATCTGGGGCTTCCTCAAACTCCTTCTCTGTTTAGCCGGGCTGGAGACATGGTGACCTTTAGCATCACTATTTCTGCATCTTCACCTTGCGAACACTTATTTTGGGTCAATTAGTTTCCGTGCAATTATTTTTTTTTAGAACACACACATTCTCAACATTTGCTCATCCAGGTGAAAGGTCACAAAGATAATTAAAAAAAGAACCCTTTTGTGCAAAGAAAGGGAAAAAGCTAATCCAGCGAATTACACAATGAAGTTTTATGGTCAGAAAGAAGAAGTTAAAATTAAACATGTCATTGAGGGACATTTGAGTCATGCTACATATGTCTATGGATGAGCTGGTGTGTCTAGAGGTCCTGATAATTTATTGTCTTGTAAATTTAGATCTGCTGACAGAGATGTACCATTCAGGAGCAGGGCTGCGGTCCTGGGACGTTTGGCTTGTTCTCAGAGAAGGCGTCATGTCCTGTTGTTACCCACTTTCCATCTGAGGTACACCCGTAAGGCTTGGACCAGGAGGTGACCAGCGGCCCCCATTATCACATCTCTTCGGTTGCAGCCAATACTAGGTTTTTCATACAGAGGCTAAGAAGTGGATATTAAATGCTATGATGCTTAAGTACTCCAGTTTTTTTTCCTTTCTGAGAGTCAAAAGCTTGGAATGTGCTCTGGAGTACCGGACTGAAGGTCATACTACACGGTGGGTCGAGGTGACGTACAGAGCAGTTAATAGAGATTTGTGTGAGATGTTGGCACTTGGCAGCATGGCCTCTTTGATGTTCAAGACATTTCAGACACGTCAGCAGGAAACAGGTATGACCCCAGGCATGAGATGATGTGCTCAGATAGAAATAATCTGTTGTCCACATGCAGAGAGCAACAATATCAGAGACATGAGCTGTGGTCACAAACATGGCTTTGGTGTTAGTAGTCAGCAGTAAGGATCTCGGGCATCTGAATATAGCAGCATCTTGCCAGTCCATGGTCCAAGTCCTCAAGTTGAGTCACTGCCACCCAGAGTCATCCCAAGTCATCAGCCACGTGTCTCAAAAATAGGATGGACTTGTGTACTTCATCAAGCAGCAAGGTTGGATGTAGATGATTTGGAGAGTAGACCATGATCTGGACGGAACTTGCTGAGTGCTGACGCATTTCCTGTCCCGGCGCATTAGTGGGGAACTATGTCGTCCACTGCTGGTCACGGCAGGTCACATGGGAAGCACGATGGACCGTGAGTCAGCAGACATCACGTATAAACTCAAGCGTTGGTGCTGGCGTTTCAGAAGAATGATACTGAATCATGAGATATATAAATAATAATGCGTTTTACAGTCTTTTCCCCATTCAGTCTACTGTGCATTAGAGTCAAGCCTAGACCAGAACAAGGCTTATCTCAAGTTTAAGCTTGATATCTTATTGTGTCAGTTTGGGGCAACATTTATAAAGGCCTGATGGTTCTGTCCCAGGTGAGAAAGGTGCTGACGCAGAGTAAAATTGTTTGTGCTTTGATTTGCTAAAGGTATGGTAACGTGTGGCCCTGATTAACTTTGAGCTTTAAGGTGTTTTTTTTTTTATCTCATAAACTTCTGCTTCCATTTAAGTTGACTTGTCAAGTCAGCATTTATTGTGTTCAACAGGGGTCCTTCTTGTGAGTTTGGCAAATAACATGAGTAAGGCTTGGTTGCTAATTTGGCTCTATTGTTGAGGAACTCGCTAAAAAAGTTAATATAATCATTGTGAAGGTTTGATATATATATATTGATCCACTTAAAACATCTACATTTGAAATAAAACAAATGTGGTGGATAAATGCAAAGTAGTAGTAGTAGTAATAGTAGTAGTAGCAGTAGTAGTATGCTACTGTGAAGCAGAAAGCAAAAAGCTGCTGCACAGTTGTAAGGGTCCTAAAAGTGTAAAAGCAAAAGGGGTCAATGATGTGAATACTTGACCAAGTTTCTCTATCTGATGTTTGAATTCCTGCTCCTCTGTGTCCCACTGGCAGACCTGTATATGGGCAGCAGTGATGAGAGCAGCTCTAACACACCACAGGTGCTCTGAGCAGCGGCCTGGGACGTTTGAAGTCAAGGCCAACTGGGATCTCAGCCCATCTCAACCCAGCCCACTGCGCACACATTTGATTCCCATTTACACTGTAGCTATTCGATTGATGCATTTCTTTCTCTCTGTTTTTGCTCATTTTCTATACCCAGCGCTCAATACCCTTTGCATATTGTGTAAGTTAACCAAAAAAGACGTATACCTTATTATTACTAGTATAACTGTAACCGTGAACACATCTGTTGTGTTCAGAGAGTAATGACAGAGATGGGATTTAGGCCTTTTCTCGCTGACCACCCTGATTGACTCCACACACCTTTTGCTAATGCCGGACACTGCAAAACATGCGTATTTTTACTCTTTGCAAATGTGTAGCAGACACACAATCAGTCGTGCCCGCGTTTGCAAGTATTTTTAATTGCAAAAAGTGCAATAAAAATATAATCCAAAGCATCGTAATAGTAGCAGAATCAAATGTGCACCCCAGCTGGAATTATGACATGGGCAAACTGACTTTTCCAACAGGCTTGAAATATATGAGTACCACGAAATCACCAGGTTGCATAGGACTTTTGTCTTTTTAAGTCCAGATGGCTTCCTAATCTATCCTGTGCTGGCCCTTGTTTAATCCCTTTTCTAAAGTTGTACATGGTGTGATTTTTTTTTTTCCTTTTCTTGGTATCTGTCCTTGTGTAAAGTTTTGATGAAGCTCAGCAGCCCCATGAATCTTTTTGTGATGGCAAAGTGTCCAAAATGCTAGCTGAGCACTGACACCATGATCTATTGCTTCTCATTTATCTTTATGTGCTGAAATCTCGCACTCGAACACAGCACTATCTTATCTGGACACCGACTGTTTAGCCACACAGAGAAACTGAAGCAGAAAACGCTGTACATGCCTGTTCCTGTATCTACAACTTTGAAATACGAAAGTTAAGAAATTGTAATCTAGCTACATTAAGTCATTCGGATTACTTTACATGCAATGGCAAAATATACTCAACAAGACGTTTTTTTCCCATTGTGAAACATATTATAGTTTTAAAACGTTTGCACTTAATTACACTGTGTTGTATTTACTTACTGCTGATTCAGGTTTGCACTGTACACAGCTGTATGACCGTGCAGATCTCATTAAAAGCAGAGAAAAGGAGAGAGGCCACTTCATCTGGCTTCTGTTAGCCACGAGCGTATAAAAATCAAATGTGGTTTAGACACACACACTCTCACTGGGAGGTAGGACCCCAGCATGGTGGTCACAGCTCCTCCACGGATCTGTAATGCCAGCTTTAGTGAACTTATGAGACAGTGAGGGCTCAGAAAGGACTAAAGCACCTGGCACAGAAACAGAAACAGAAACAGAAAACAAGACAGAGAAAGAATCCTGTGGATATCTGTAGATGTTTCTGTCTGACATAGATGGTTGAAGATTTGAGCTGGATCTGAACCTATTCCACACTGAAACATTTGTGTTTTTATGTCATATTTAAATGTGTCCACAAGGACATGTGTCCTGCTAAATGCTTCACCCGTTTGATTGATAGGGTCATGTACAGCATTTACCTTAAACGTTGCCATTTTCTGACAGGGCTAAATTATATTTTAGTTATGCACTCATTGACATACAAAATTATAGTATGAGATGTGATTAGTTTGTGACAATTAAATGAAGGCCAACTAAAGTATTATGTCTTTTATTTAGCAAAATAAAAATGACTTTTATGAGTTGGAATCATAGATGCTTGTATCTTGTAGTATCTGCTGCTCAGCAGAGCAGAACTGTGTAATCACTGTGTAATTGGGCTGTGCTACGTATACCGCTGGCATGGTCATTAGAAGATAGAACAAAACATTTAACAGGGAACCACAGATCAAAACTGGACGTACTTTGCAACAAAATGTGCTGAAATTGTTGGAATGAACTCGGTGTAGTCAGTGCGCCCCATGTGAGTTCCCTCAGAGACATGTCTCTAGACCATTGGTCTTCAATTTCCTGTTGCGGTAAGCCCAGGATCACAGCCGTCCTGAGTGGCAATTTGTATTGTATGTGCATTTATTGTTAGTGCCTGACATGGCAAAACAACTAACAGCATACTGAAAATTAGAACATACAAAAGAGTCCATTCTGAGGTTGTGTCACCAGGAAATATTTTGCTTGTGTAGAATATCCTCCATGTGAGAAAAGATATGAAAATGGTCAAAATGGTTAAACAATGTTTTCCACCATCAATCATTTGTGGTGGAAACGACCTCGAGGAATTCATGAGACATGCAAAAATATTTAGAAAAAGAAATTACAGCAGTTTATGAATTAATTTAGAACTATGCATATTCCTGGCAACCCGATTCATCAGAACATTGATCCCAGATCAGAAAAGTGTCTTGCGTTATGTGTATGAAATGCACTGTCCAAGTCCAGTCGGATCATTGTCAAAAATCTGCAAGAAAAGTGCCGAACACATTCTCTCAGTTGAATAATAGTGCCTTTCTTGCCATCTTTTTTAACAATAGTTGTTTTGAGCTAAACCCAAAACATGGCACATCCGTGATCCTCTTGGCACGTGTCCCGACCTGTCAGGAGCACATACACATCAGTGAGTAGCTAGCATGTTGCTCTGGATGAAAAAGGCTTGGACATTCCTCAGTGCATGGTATCACGTTTTTTTGGCACCTGAATATTGAGCAGTGTGCGGCGGTAAACACACGTCCACTGCTCTACACTGATCTCTCCACAGATAAAAGCAACACTGGAGCTGCTGTGACCTGTCTACATTATCATGAAAAAAGAATCTCCATCAAATTAACTCTAGTAACTTAAATTATGGCAAGACCATTATTACTGTTGATATCAGCGAACTGAGAACACATTATTAATTCAGTTTTCAACACAAAGAACTGCACATGGCTTTTGATATGGAATAAAGAAAGGAGAAGAGAGGAGAGCAGAGGGTGACTGATTGCAGGGCATTGGACCAAATGCGAACCAGAGACGGCGAAATGTCAGAAGTGCAATGGATTTATACTTACCTGGTCCCTCGAGATCTGCCACACATACAACAGAACAAAAGGAAGGGTCTAGAGATGTGAAAAGGTATGAGCAAAAGGTCAATGGTCATACAGTGCAACCGGATTAGTAAAAATCGAGCAACAAAGATGAGCGAGGGGCGTGTCCAGGCAGAGTACAGTGGTATCAGATGGAACTTATTTTGGCCAACCTTATGTAGCGGGTGCATACATCTGCCCTCCGCATGCTGGCTGCTCTGGGTGGGCTGCAACAGTATGCCTCTGCTGCTGCCACTGGGACCTCTACTGTATAGGGGTCACATCAAAAAGCATTTAGGCTAATGTTAGTATGTTACTAATCACTTAAACCGCAACAACTGTATTGCCCCATTTAAAGTCCCGGTGTTATGTTTTTTCTCTCTCTGATTATCTGCCTGCATCTGTCTGTGTCATGTTGAGATTTTAACATCTCTCCCACTGTTGTTAGCAGGGCAGGGTTGCCAGGTGTTAATAAGCAAAAGTATTTCAAAATCCGCCCAAAACCAGCGGACATGCGGCGTGACCGTAATTTCCAATGCATTTCTCGCTTTTTCTGACTTTAAGAGTAGCTCTGATGGCTCTGATTGGGATTTAGTTTGGAATTATGCTATAAAAAGCAAAACAGTGCTAATCTAAAAAATCTAATTGTGTGTGAATACAGCGGACCTGGCAACCCTATGGAGGGGATGGGGGCAAACCTTGAATCAAAGTGTTCCCTATGTGTATATACCTTGACAACTGCAAAAGTTGGATCTTTTACACATAATGCTGTAAATATTTTTTTCTAAAATGGATAGGTCAAAATGCCTTTAGATTGTTTGGCGCATAGGTATCAGAAAACAAAGTACGCCCATAACTTAACTTAACTCCACTGTCCATGAGATATGTTTTTTTTTAGGTTGTGTATTTCCATTATGTTTATCTATTCATATGTTTCTTAATTGGGTGATGACTGTAGGTTTGACTCCACCTGTTCTCCTGCTCCACCCAGCGGCTGATCCCCCTTTGTTTCTGCCTTCTGTCCTGGTCCATCCAGCGGCTGTTCCACCTCTTCTGCTGCCTCGTGTCCTGCTCCACCCAGCGGCTGTTCCACCTCTTCTGCTGCCTCGTGTCCTGCTCCACCCAGCGGCTTATCCACCTCTTCTGCTGCCTCGTGTCCTGCTCCACCCAGCCGCTTATCCACCTCTTCTGCTGCCTCGTGTCCTGCTCCACCCAGCAGCTTATCCACCTCTTCTGTTGCCTCGTGTCCTGCTCCACCCAGCGGCTGTTCCACCTCCTCTGCTGCCTCGTGTCCTGCTCCACCCAGCGGCTGTTCCACCTCTTCTGCTACTGCTGCCTCGTGTACTGCTCCACCTGGCAGCTGTACAACCTCTGCTACTGGTTACTTCACTGCGGAGGAAGTGCGGGCGGAGCTCAAGAGGGTGCGCCATGGCAAGTCAGCTGGACCGGATGAAATAACACCATGGGTCCTGAAGGATTGCTGCAGAGCTGGCGTTGTGCCGGTGACAAAGGTCAGGAGGCCGTCTGGGGTCAAAGATTACAGACTGGCCCTGACGTCTGTGATCATGGAGACCCTTGAAAGACTCCTCCGACTTCTGGGGTCACGATTGCAGCAGGCTCTGGATCCATTGCAGATGCCTATCGAGAGAAGATGGGTGTGGAGGATGCCACATGCTTCACTCAACTCTCTCCTTCCTTGAGGGCTCTGGGGTGTATGTGAGGCTCATGTTATTCGACTTCTCAAGTGCGTTCAATACCATCCAGCCTATGATTATGAGAGGCAAACTTGAGAGGTTAAAGGTGGAGCCAGCCTTCATTGAGTGGATCACTAATTGTCTGACTGAGAGGCCACAGTATGTCAGGCTGGGGAGCTTGTACGTTGCATGTACAGTGGTGACCAGAATTGGATTCCCCCAGGGAACTGTGCTGTCCCCTTTTCTCTTCACCCTATACACATCCGGCTTTGCATACAGGTCTCCATCATGCCGCATCTGAAAATATTCGGACGATGAAGCTGTTGTGGCATATGTGAAGAGAGGGGACAAAGAGGAGAACAGGATGGTCATCTCGGAGTTTACAAGCTGGAGCTAGGACAATGGACTGGTGTTGAACACAGCAAAGACCAAGGAGATGATTGTGAACTTCAGTAGGCGGAAAGCACACCGCCCGCCTGTCAAGATCGATGGTGAGCGCATCAAGGTGGTCACCACCTATATCTATTTAATCACACAGCAATGAACATTTCAAAGCATCAGTGTTCTTTGATGGTAAACGAACAGTTTGTGCTCTTGCCTCACAGTAAGGGATTTCCAGGTGCAGGTCTCTGTGCGGAGTTTGCATATTTCTCTTGTCCATTGTTCAGCTCAGTTAGTTTTATCCTCAATTCTATCACATTTTGTACTGTATACAGAGAATCATATTTGCATTAAAACCTTACTTATTACAAAGTAATGTCAACAATAGCGGGAAACAGAAGAACTACAATATTACAGTAACTACAATAAGCTCATTATAGCTTAAAGATCTACTGTTTTCTTTCACGCAGGTATCAGGCCCACACTGCATGTTACGTCTGTATGAAACAAACACATGACATCCGTCTGTCCACTCACTTCCATAGAGCACAGACCACCAGGCTCTCACTGATACTGGGCCCAGGACTGGTCTGCATTAGGCCCTCTCTCCATTACAGCCCTCCTCCTCTGAACCGGGCCTCCGTGCAGTATAAATCAGCTGCTCTCTGCATCCTGACAACAGTTTTTCTTCCCCGGCCAGCAGCGCCAACAGGCCTCAGCTCTTCCAGCTTTTTTGATGACTTTGATTTGGACCGGCGAACACACATTTGAAGAATGATGCAACCTGGACACAGTTAACATGGAGCAGGTGATGCACTGCTCAGTGCGGCCGCAAAAACTCAAAGACATGGTTCCTCCTAAACACAGCTGTAAAACCTTTATGGGTTTGTCAAGCAAACTTTAAATTCACTCGATGTGCATTTTAGCAGTGGTATAAGATTGGTCTGTGCTCAACATGTCATATCAGCAATATATTATGGAATACTATGGAGCGAATTGCGATACAGGCTAAAAATATTGTATTCATACTTTGTGCTTGTTTGACCCCAGGATTTATTCAGAATATGCACACTAATCACCATATTCCGGAACTTCCCGTTGAAGTCCCCTTAGCACAGTGTTGACTTGTTGGTGGAAATGAACATTGGACATTTTACACAAATCAATCAACTAATTATCAGATTTTAGCTGCAAACATTTTCCCTCGTTCTCCACTTAATGGATGGACTCCGCGCTCCACTGGAAGTGTTGATACAATGGAAGTGCTGATCTGTGGCAAAAAGAGGCAAAAGTGGGCGCGGAGGAATAAGGTGAATAAGGTTTAACTTCCATCCATCGTAATGTATATTTAAATAAATAGGGGCAGTTCCAAACAGCTGATTGCCAACCAAAATGGAACCAAAAGTTACATGCCTGAGAATGGTCCATACATTAGAATACTGTGGGATATGTATTTTTGGGCTTGTGTAAAGTATGGAGTTCAATAAAAATGCTTTTTTTTTTTGACTGTAGTAAAAAATACAGTTAGAGTAAAAGTCAGATTTGTACTTACACAGATGCTTGAGAGATACTGTAGATCAGAGTAAACATAACGGAACAAGATCCTACTGCCGTTGCTGTGTCTGATCCAGTCAGATCTCAGAAGCTAAGCAGGGTAGGGCCTGTTTGGTCAATGGATGGGAAACCGCTAGGGCACACTAGGAAGCCTGGGTGAATGAGTGGTGGTCGGAGAGGCCAATGGCATAGATTGGCAGCCTCGCTTCCGTCAGTCTACCCCAGGGAAGCTGTGGCTACATAATTTACGTAGCTTACCACCTATAGTGTGAATGGGTGTGTTGCATATTATCATTATTATTATTATTATTATTATTATTATTATTATTATTATTATTATTATTATTATTATTATTATTATTATTATTATTATTATTATTATTATTATTATTATTATTATTATTATAAATAAATTAGAAGAATATCCACAAGAATAAGAAGAATGTCTAGATTAGTGATCGGTTAGTGCCTATGCCTGCCAGACCAACAGCAAGACCCCATTACAACATGTGCAAAAGACAAAATTGACCCAACTAGATAAGCATCTCCTCCCATCAGTGGGCACTACTCAGGCTGGACATATACCACCAACTGCCCCCAAGAGGACCAACATAATGGGTGTAAACACACTCTGGAACTAATTGGGCCAAACTTATACCAGGTTCCTCGAGGTGCAGGTGGAAAGGATCCGAAATGAGTCTGCAGTGATTTAGATAAGTTCACTCTAAACTGCTACTATACAACTTCATGCTGTACTTTACTATTGTCATTGCTTTTGTGTATCCAAAGCCACTCTCAGGGCAAAATGTTGTGTGTGATAATTGTTTTTTAATTTTGTTTTTCAATTGATGTCTCAAAACCTCCATGTACTTTTTGAGCAATTTTGAGGCCTATCTACTTATGTCCCATTTTTCATCTTTAAGGGATGACGTGTGAATATGTTATTGTCCACAGAGTTCCATGATTGTCTTTGGTTTTACAATTAAATACACACATATGCACTGCACTCGTGCCTCACAGCATTATTATTATGATTATGTATTCATTTATTCCAGGCAATGGCACAGAGGAGCACATCCTCATAGTTAGGCCATGCAGTATGAACAACATCACACATCAACATGCAGATATGAAGATCCAATTCTGCCTGAAAGGGAGTGGGAAGAAGATCATTTATTCAATCCCACCCCCAATTCCAATTCAGTAATTACTATAGTGAGCTTCACTGTTGCTTTGTTCAGAGATTATTATACAAATGTTATAACATGGTGGTATACTAAAAAATAAAAAAAATCATTACATGTAACAACAATGTATACCTACAGTGGTAAGTAGAATGATCAACAATGGTACAGACAGGACATACCAACAAAGATAAGGAAACAAGGAGCACTTGTTAAGACTTAGTACAACTATTTTAATTTAAGGACACAATGTTTGTATAATAGTTTGAATCTATAAACAGTTTGGCATTGCTTGCGTTGTATACCCAGTTTGTTCCGAAGTCTTATTCTGCATACAGACACACAATACATAAATAAATGATGATAATAATAATAATAATAATAATAATAATAATAATAATAATAATAATAATAATAATAATAATAATAATAATAATAATAATAATAATAATAATAATAATAATAATAATAATAATAATAAAAAAAAAATTAAAAACTGAATTAGGTCAAATAGCATAAAAAAACAACAACATTACATTACAGTTATAAACATTAAGTCATATAGCCTGTATTAGGGGCTTATGGTGCCTTTTCTTATGCCTTTAGTTACAAATGTACAAAATAAACAACTACAAAACCTATAAAATGTGGCCTAATGAGCGCTTGTAATATTTTAGGCGCAACATATTAGTTGAATAACCAACATGTTATTGTTGTTGTTTCATTGTTTCAAATAACTAGACATGTTTAAATGATGTTGTAAAATACGAGTCGTGACAGACACCATTAAGCAATTCTGTGCTGCCACCTGGTGGTTAGGTTCATTTTCGGATCACTGCAGCATTTTATTATGAGGGGGTGGGTTCAGGGGGGAGCCGGGACGCAGTTTGCAAATTCTTGTCCAATGCACATTTTATAGCTTATATTCAAGGTCGAGGGTGAACAAAGCTTTTATTCCGATCGAGTTTCATGACGTGACTCATGCCAAGTCATGTGTGTGTTTAAGTTTCGTTTTGTCAAAAGCGAGAGAGGTGTATTTATCATGTCTATGACTCACGCACGGCATCTGATCATGCACATAAAACAAGGAAACGGGAAACGAAAGAAAACTGACATCTTCATGACACTTCATTGAGTTCAGTTTATTGTGTGGTTAAGCGCAGCACGGGCGGCAGTTTTATTTTTACCGGACACAGGCTAGAATTCATTATGGGGAAGTTTTCGCTTAAAGAACTGTGCCAGGCTGGACTGGATTTCTATGAGTTTCTTACAGAGACCAATAGAACCTCCATCACTGATAAAGAAACACTCAAACAAATCTACAACACGGAGTTCAGGACCAGGTGAGTTGTAGTAAATCACATTTTCTGTTGACATTTTGTGTGTCTTCACTACTTACGACTTGGTCATTTTCTAGGACTTCTCACGGAAGCGATCCACAATTTAGTCGAGTTATTTACGCATTAAGGACAAGTAACAAGCTTGCTAGGACGGAGAGAGGAGTGATTCATTTTCAGTCAAAAGTATGTGGCTTTGTATATCTATTAACTTGGGACTATATTGCAAATGTAGATAGATCCATATGTGTGAACTTTTTATTTGCATCTGGATTTCCAATGATTTGAATGTGCTTATTGTAGGTACAGGCTCTTTATGTGGACCAATGGAGTTCAGGCAGAAGACAGCACCCCTCGGACCAACGCGAGGAGACAGGTGCAGCGGCCAGCACCCCAAATGCACAGGGCTACTACACCCCTCCAGAGCAGGGAGAGACTGGGGTTCGATGCCGCAGGAAACTGGCCATTGATCTATTAAAAAAACTCAAGACTAACAGGTAGTAAAACAATAATAACACCACTGTATTGTAGAGAGAAAAACAAAGTTCTACAATTTAAATTTTTTGGAGGGCAGGGCTTGTTTAACTCTCTGGGCAATTTCCTCTTTTCTAGAACGTGTGATTAACACATTTCCACCACTTTTTAATACCACACTGATGGACAAAGAGTTCTTAAGCTGTATTAGCATTACGACTATAATAAGTGCAGATGACAGTGTAAAACAGTGCTCGCTTTTGAGCCCTATGCAGAAACGTTTAGTGCTGCCCTGTTTAGAATGTTATATCACTTGAACCTAATCGTTTTATACCCCTGTACCATATTTGCACAGGGCAGAGTTCACCTCAGACAAGTATGGCATTCAAATATCTTCGGAGGAGCTCCTGGGGGCCGATGGGAAAATGAGCCTGTTTGTGGAAAGCATGAGAGAGGTACACTTCATCCCTAACCTAAAACAATGATAAGAGGGAACAGGCAGTAATGGCTGTTCGGGTTTGGGTCTGTTTTGCAGTACACCATGTCCCTGAACATCGAAAACACCAGTAACCAAACAGTGCATTTCACTTACTACACTGCTCTGCACTGGCTCCAGTTCTTTTCTCTGGAGGATGAGTACAAAGTGACCAAGAATAACCCCCTGGCACTCCATCCAGGTAAGGGTGATTTGATCAGGTGATGAAGCAGTAATATATACAGGTATTTTTGTAGGTGTAGGTGTCCACTAGGGCTGAACGATATAGAAATAACTTGCGTTTTATGATATGGCTGTGCAATATTGTTTCGAAATCTCACGAAACCATTTCAACACGATATGTTCCATTGTAATTAAACACAAATCATAACTCAAAAGGAGACTAAAATTGAACTACGCTTGGAAATGTGAAACTGAACTTTTACACATTTATAACTTTAATGCATTGTTTGTTTTTGGCTGAGTTGGCAAAAAATGTGTCGATCTCGGTCAGATGAAAACTTAAAGGAATGGGCCACCGTTTTCACATACTGAGATATGGTCTTAACTGAGCTTAGACGAGTTGATGCGTACCTTTCTAGTCTATACGCGTGCCCTCAGTCAGGCAAACAGAGCACAGGCGATGTTAGCAAAAGCCTCTCCTCCTCTCCTCTATGGGGGAGCGAAGTTAGAAGTGACCAAGCTCTTCCACGTTTTCCTATTTAAATACGGTTACGTAAAGAGTTACATGATCCAAGTACACAAAATTAAAACATGTTGTTTTCTAAGCGGATTAAAAGGGGAACTATATTGTAAGGCGTAATAACACCTTAGGCACTTTGACTTTACTGCACGGACATCAACGTGCTTCTGGTGTTATCACTCACGTAACCGTAGTTAAAGTTAAAGTTAATGTATTATGCAAAATCGACTTTTTCAAGCTTTACATCATATTATTATGTCATTCCCTCATTAAAAACATGCCTGAAGTGTTGCCTTGGCACATTCACGTATTTTTGAGTAATCTGTAAAAACTCTGATGGCAGCCATTTTAAGGATAGGTTCTGCCTCCTCCTAGGAACGCCCCCACCTCCTGGAGACGCCTCCGAGCTTTCGTCACCAGCCGAGTAACCAACCACTGCTCCTCAGCAGAACCCCCTCCCCACTGATGCCACAGACAGCGTGTGGAGGGGGCGTGTCAGAAAGGGTCGGAAAGAGACAGAGGCCTATTTCAAGACATTCGCTACAGCCATTTTGAGAGAGTACAAGGCAGTTATTCTAATTTACTGCATTTACAGACCAACAGAAGGTTTCGTCATCACTGTAGTGTGCTATAGACTGGTGCTATGTGATTGAAAAAAGCATAATACCCCCTCTTTAAATAGGGAAAATGTGGAAGAGCTTGGTCGCTTCTAGCTTCACTCCTGTTTGGCCCCATAGAGGAGAGGAGGAGAGGCTTTTGCTAACACCGCCAGTGCTCTGCATTACTTAGGGCACGCGTAAAGACCAGACAGGTACGCATCAACTCGTCTAAGCTTAGTTAAGAACATATCTCAGTATGTGAAAATGGTGGCCTGTTCCTTTAAGTGGTGTTGCGATATCTTGTCGTTTCTTGTGATACGGATATTCATCACCTAATGCATCACCCAATAAAAAAAAAATCGAGATACAATATTTTTTGCGTTAGATTGTCCACTTATAATGATCCAGGAAAGTAATATTAGTTTGAATTGGAATACCCAGAAAGTCACCCTGAGGTCATGTGGTCATAATTTCCCCCCTAACATTATTATTTATATAGCATAGTATGAAAAAATTAACAATACATATCATGTCTATCTATCATATCTTTGATCCTACTGCCCACTAAAATGTGTATCAATTGATCAAGTTGGCTGATTTACCATTTGTTGCATGGCTCTTGGGGTACTAAACCGCTGCTATGTCTTTTGCTGCTAAGACAGGGGCTGTACTCCAGATGGCAAGTGGTACTCAGTTACATTTACTGAAGTACATGTACTTTTTGAAGTAACTGTACTTCTTATATGGTACTTTTTACTTCTACTTTAGCAATATTATACTGAAATATCTACTTTCTTGAGTTAAGTAAGTACATTTTTAAGAGGCAAAAGCTTCATGTGACACATAGAATAGATGTAGTTTGTGTTTAATGTACTTTATTCTTGAAAAACAAATATTTTGTATATTTTTGGGCATTTCTTTTGGAAATACTAGGATTTTATTTTACATAATTTCATGTTTTGTTTGTCATAATCTGCGTCACTATTGAATAAGCGTAAATCAGGCTTTTACGCTCAAACAGACAATTAGCATTTTCCTCAAGTACTTTTTAACTTTATTTTATTGTGGGCACTACTTTTTACTTCTTATGTACAATTATTCTATTACTGCAGTAATTATTATAGCTACTCTATCCACCTGTGCTATACACTAATTACTACGATGCCTGTGTAACCTTCAATTTCAACCTTGTTTTGTAGGCAATCACTACGAAATCAAGGTCAAGTTCAGTGGTAATGCGATTGGTTTCCACCCAGCAACACTCGCATTTGAATTCAAGTTGGACCTAAGCTCTTCAACTTCTTTTCACATCGTGCGCTATATTGAGGCTCAGTGTATGACACAACTGGGCAAAGAGCTGGTACCTATTGCCCCCTACAGGCCTCATTCACTCCCTGCTTGGACCCCGCCTACTGAATTCACCATTGTGGATGGGCAGCCTCCTGAAGGGTAGTGCACACAATATTAAGATCATTTCTGACTGGCATATGACTCTAACTTCTCACCTCTTAGAATGTCTGTGATGAAGCTGAGAAATGAAGTGGAGCTAAAGCCATATCGAATCCCAGACTTCATGGAGCATCTAGTGAGAGTACTCAAACAAGAAACAACCTACAATGACACAAGGTATCAACTTATTTCACAACAAGATCGAAAAAACACACCGTATTTGGTTTTACATATGAGTTATTTTAATATACTATATATTTGTGTTTTTAGGAAAGACATACTAGAGGCCCCTTTGAGGTGGGAAAACTATGCAGAAAGGTTTAAGCTGTTGCTTTACATTGAAGAGCTGCAGATGGTGGTGGATATTAGGAGATACAACATTCCAAATGACGATCAACCAGAGGCGACGATGGAAAAAGACAAATTTAACAAGAAACTTCTGATTCTCAAGGTACTGTTTTTATGGATAAACTGCTAAACTTCACATTACTAGTTATTCATTTAAGTTAACATCTGTTCATAAGGTCCCAGGTGTGGCTGAGAATCGTCCGTCAGTGCTGAGAGGGGACAAGCTGCTGGTTTATCCTGTAGAAGAGACAACGAAGAAATATTGTGGTTATGTCCACAGTGTGGAACTGGACAGTGTCAAACTAGGCTTTAGCTCAGAGTAAGACTGTCATCAGGTGCATTTATAAAGTTTATGCTTCTTTGATATTAAAATGTGTTGTGCGACTTTTCAGGTTGCTTGCTCGCTTCATAGATGGCATGAAGTTTAAAATCGAGTTCACAGTAAAT
This sequence comes from Gobius niger, assembly GCF_951799975.1. Classification (NCBI taxonomy): domain Eukaryota; kingdom Metazoa; phylum Chordata; class Actinopteri; order Gobiiformes; family Gobiidae; genus Gobius; species Gobius niger. The sequence goes on from NC_136857.1 coordinate 13,127,028, forward strand.
CGTCTGATTCTGAGAATTCAGCACAGAGCGGCTGAGTTTGCAGTGAAAAGGGGATTGGACCCAGTGCTGTTTCCAGCTGTACCCCCTTCATCTGATCCACAACAGACTCTTCCAGATCTTAAGTGCGCAGCTTAAAAAATATATACTGCATGAACTGCAAAATCAATTCAATACTCACATAACACATTTGTGAATTAAAATTGTTGTCAATTTTATAGACTTTTTGACAGGAAGCTAGAGGAAAACCCAGAGCAGTATCGAGCTGTGCAACACATTGTTGCAGGTTCATCCAAGCCTGCCCCTTACCTGGTGTTTGGTCCACCGGGGACAGGTACTAATTTATGCTTACACAAAACAGCCATGCAAACAGATTCATACACTAAAGTTTAGCTACTGTAGGTAGGTGAAAAAGAAAGAAAACAAGAAAGGCTTGCTGGTAGTGTAAGTGTTATATTTGTTGCTGCTGTGTTGGTACTGGATAACCCTGTCTATGATCAAACTAATCTCATGTTATAAAAGCCCAAAATCAAAACATCGACAGTCATGAATGGGCTGTACAGTTTGTGTGTTCACCGTCTCTGGGTTGCTAGTCCTCTCTAGCCATAAACACACAGTATTACTGCCTTTCTCTTCAACTCGAGAATAACACACATTTCCTCAGGAGAAATCATTTTCAAAATTTGCTGAAACACTGCTCTGTTAATAGCCTAATACAGAATATAGGATTAAATTAAATGCTTTACTTTAATAGGCAAAACTGTGACTGTGGTGGAGGCCATCAAACAGATAGAGAAAGGTCAGGCCAACTGTCACATCTTGGCCTGTGCCCCGTCCAACAGTGCCGCCGATCTCCTCTGCAAAAAGATTCGGGACCATGTGGATGAGGCTTCCGTGTTCAGGATGTACGCCAGCAGTCGCGATCAAAAGCTGGTACCAATGGAGCTCAAGGTTAATCTTATTGTACTTCATTTGAACAGTAGTGTAATGGTATGGAGGAATCGCATAGGGATCCTTCTTTATGTTTGTCCTTTGGTTCTGCACAGAGTTGCTCTAACCTGGTTGGGGACTGTTATGAGTATCCAGCTAAAGAGAAGTTGATGGAGTATAAAATCGTGGTCACAACACTGATTTCTGCTGGAAGGTACAGAGGAGCACTCCTACTTTGAATTATTTATAGTGAAATGTACAAAAACATGACGTGTATTCTGCAGGCTGGTCTCAGGAAACATCCCCATGGGTCACTTCACCCATGTGTTTGTGGACGAGGCAGGTCACGCTGTGGAGACAGAGTGCATAGTGCCATTAGCAGGTAAAACAATTAGCAAAGTTTACTGTTCTCTGATTTATTGCAAGTATATATTTTTTATGTTTTAATGAATGAAACTGCAGGTCTACTCAACCCAGAGACTGGTCAGGTTGTTTTGGCTGGAGACCCGAAGCAGCTCGGGCCCATTATCAGATCTCCATTTGCTCTAAAGTTTGGATTGGGTAAATCATTAACCTTGTGTTTATGTACTGTAAGTGCCTGGGTCAGTTTTGACTTTATACAAATGTGCTATGTGCAGGGCTGTCGCTGCTAGAGCGTCTGATGACGGATTCTCCTCCTTACCAGAAAACCAATGACGTGTTTGACAACCGCTTCGTCACTAAACTTCTCCGCAACTACAGGTTCCACCATGCTTCTCCTAGGGTGACCAGGTGGCCATTTGTTTTCTGGGTCCCCAATCCAGCTCAGATTGTCCCGAAAATGACACTAGCTCCGGCCGGATCACTAGTAGTTATTGCCAGATTGAAAGCCAACAGACGCTGAACGCCTTTATAATTGTCTGTGGGGTTGCGCTGGATAGCATTCAGGCGCACGGTGACACTTAACCCTATAACACATGCAGTTCTCGGGCCTGTGGCAGACATTATGACCGCTGTAAACTTTGAGGACAGAGATTAGATCTTCACAGAGGTAGAGAAACTGTGATAGTCTATTAGTCTATTGGTTTAAAACTCCTCTGCCTTGATGCGCTGAGCTTATCCCACCCCCTAATCCGCATTTCAGGCAATGTCATCTGGTCACCCAACCTTCATTCAACAAAACCTGCATGTAACATATAAATTAATTGCAAACTAAAACTCCTTTTATGTTTAGGTCTCATCCTGCGATTATAGAAATCCCCAATGAGCTCTTCTATGACAGAGAACTGAAGCCTTTTGCTGAGGAGTATCAACGCAACTTATACTGTAACTGGGAATATCTTCCACGACTGGTAACTAAAAACAAACCCTTTTTCCAAGATATTGTTATTCTCACTTTTCAAATAAAATATCTGCAAAGGTTGTTTCAGGCTTTCAGCAATCAAATAAATTGGCCTTTTTCTATAAAACAAAATGAGGCTATGTAAACTCACTCACTAATTAACTATTTACCTTACGACCTATTTACTTTTAATGTCAGGGTTTCCCCATAATCTTCCATGGAGTGACTGGATTAGATCAACGTGAGTCCAGCAGTCCCTCGTTCTTCAATGTTGCAGAGGTGGAAGTGCTCATGGACTATGTGAAGAAATTGCTACTGACTCAAAGAAAGAAAGGCCACTCCACCCTCTCTCCACGAGACATAGGGATCATCGCCCCCTACAGGAAACAGGTTAGACATGCAGTAATCCTCCTCACATCTGAAAGGGATATTTCAGGGTTTTTGACACAGGGCCTCATTTCCTAGTGATCCAGAGTGTTGTTGATTTCTGGAGATACTGTATATATATTGTTTTAATTCATGCAGTCCTTATATTTGAAAGGTTTAGTGGTGCTAGGCTAGTGCTAAGCTAGCGCATGTCTATGGTAACTACTAGCCTGCATTAAAAAACAGTCTGACCCAAGAACAGTGCACCTGAGGCAAATCACTTATAACACCAGACAACAGATATAAATGTCTGTGTTGACTGAATAATGTTTGAAATATAACCATTTTTTATTTAAAAGAACTTTGAGCAGCATCAGCTTCCTGGTTATAAGCTACGCAGCGGCGGAGTGATCTGCTAGGTTACCGGATATACAGTAGTTTGTTACACATGGAATTCACAAAGGAGCCTTCTACAAATCGGATATGGCAACGTTCGGAGGACTACCCGATGATTTTAAAGAGGGGGTATTATGCTTTTTTCAATCACATAGCTCCAGTCTATATCACACTACAATGATTACCAAACCTTCTGTTGGTCTGTAAATGCAGTAAATTAGAATAACTGCCTTGTACTCTCTCAAAATGGCTGTAGGGAATGTCTTGAAATAGGCCTCTGTCTCTTTAAGAACCTCTGACCCTTTCAGACATGCTGTCTGTGGCATCAGTGGGGAGGGGGTTCTGCTGAGGAGCAGTGGTTGGTTACTCAGCTGGTGACGAAAGCTCGGAGGCGTGTCCAGGAGGTGGGGGCGTTCCTAGGAGGACTCAGGCAAACCTATCCCTAAAATGGCCGCCATCAGAGTTTTTACAGATTACTCAAAAATACGTGAATGTGCCAAGGCAACACTTCAGGCATGTTTTTAATGAGGGAATGACATAATAACATGATGGAAAGCTTGAAAAAGTCCATTTTGCATAATACCCCCCCTTTAAAAGGTTTTTAATGCAGGCTACTAGTTACCATAGACATGCGCTAGCCTAGCACTAGCCTAGCACCACTAAACTCTTCAAATATAAGGACTGCATGAATTAGAAATATATATGTCTCCAGATATCAAAAACACTCTGGATAACTTGGAAATGAGGCCCTGTGTCAAAAATCCCGAAACATCCCTTTAATGTACACTTGTAAACAAAGACTATGAAACTAAAATTCTATCACAGGTGCAGAAAATCCGCAAGGCACTTCAGAAAGTTCAAAAAGATAAGGACTTTAATTTCTTGCAACTGGATGGTCTAAAGGTAATACTGCACATTCCCCATAGCTGCCATAAAATGGCCAGGTTTGCTCAGTTTGCTCATGTCGACTTCAGGTGGGGTCAGTGGAGGAGTTTCAGGGCCAGGAGAGGAGAGTGATCCTGGTGTCCACAGTCCGCAGCAGCCCTGAGTACGCAGAGTTTGACAAGAAGTTCAAGCTGGGATTTGTCAAGAACGAGAAGGTAGATAATATATTTTATTGTAATTTACATTTTTGCTGAGGATATAACATGCTTTTGTTCTTACCAGAGGTTCAATGTGGCTGTGACTCGAGCCAAAGCCCTGCTGATCATCGTGGGAAACCCCTTAGTGCTGAGATCAGACTCAGCCTGGTCACGGTAGGTTTGTCATAATCATCATGTTCATATTTTTAAATATGTGATGCTCAGTTGTTTTGCTTTTTGTTTTGTTTTAGTTTTCTCGAGTACTGCAAAGAACAAGGAGGCTACACAGGTTATGCCCAAAAGGAGGGAGATGAAGACATTGTGGCACGACTCTCAGCTCTGTATCTTGACATGACAGTGGAAGGTCAGAGGCTATTTGTGTTACAAGTGCACTTGCTTGAATAATGTCACTCCATGTTTTATTTGTTTGTATGACTGAAGAATTATAAACCTAGAGCCAGTTTTGTTTTTTATAGATTATTATAGAACCCTAAACTAGTGGTCTCTACCCTGAAACGTCTAAGCCAAATTGTGGAAACTGTCTGATCTGAATGTCTTTGAGAGATACGAGTGGAGTCACCGGGCTGCAGTACCTCACGCTCCACCACTGTGCCTGTATCTTCAAAGTATCTCTTGTCTCGCCCATTTTTATTTTGTAAAAGTTGCTCATGTGGGCGGAAGATTGGAGACTCCACTTTTAACTATGTCATAATGTGAATATTGCCAAATGACAGACATTTTCTGTAGGCTAGTGGAATTGAACAAGATCACAAACAATGAGCTAAACTGCCATATGCTAATGACTCTCAAATACATACAAAAAGAAATAACTGCTTGAGTGTCTACTAATCTTTTCTCTTTTTTTTTTTTTTACAGTGGAAATGGTGAGCGTGGAGAGTGTTGTGCAACAGCAGTTGAACCCAGAGTGGAGAAATGATATCTGAAAAGACCAAATGCTCTTGTGTTTGTGCCCCTGCTATTGTAGCGCATTGAAAGCTAATAATGTTTCCCTGAGGGCCTACATTTTTGGGGCCAGCAGCTCTCATTAATTGAACGAAATTATTTTTCTAATGATACTATTTAATACTATTTTAATTTCTCTGTATGCACTTAAGAGTTATTTTATGTAATATAGCATAAGCTTTCCACTTTTGTTTGTCATTTGTGTTGTGTTGTAAAACGCATGAGCGCACCATGGGTACGTCCCGTGGACAGCTCTGCTCCAGGTATGGGGAGGCGACCACTGCCAGTCTTGAATGCGTGTTTTTTTTTCGCGGCTGACCAGTGGTACGCTGCACGGGACGAGGCACGAGCGCACCTCGTGTTCGGTCTTTGTTCTCATCTCCTCCCGAAAAAGCTCGTCCCGTGACCGCGTGTCATATGGATTCTATTCTGCCAGTGAAAATGAAACTCCAGATCAGTCAATGGGCAAACTAAAGATGCTCTTCCCCGTTCCAGCCGCACAGTTCAGGCAACTGTTCATTTCAACAAATTATAACAGAATTTCTCAGCGCATATCCAACTCCAGCGCGTAGCTGCAACCGAATACAAGCGGCGGCTCTGCAACATGAATTTGCTTAAACAAATAAACAAATCACAAATAAACACTTTGATTTGCATTAAAAGACACAGGCAACTATCAGACAATCATAACATGTTGTGTTAACCGTGCATTTGTTGAGGAAATCAAATGTTCTCTCTTGTCTTAAACCATTAGGATTTTATTATTTATATGGGCTTTATGCATTACAGGCCAAAAACACGTGAAATCAATCAATCAATCAATGGTTTTGTATTGCCCAATATCACAACAGAAGTTGCCTCACAGGGCTGCAACGAACATTAAGGCAATAAAACAAAGCAATAAATATGACAATAAAGTTCAGGTGAATGAAGTATCCAGGCAAACATGTCCAAATAAACGTCCGCAGCAGGTTGCGAGGAGCGGCGGGGGTGTCCCCTGCCCTTAGACTCTCCAGCACGGCAAGGAAAAACTCAAAAACCCAGCGGGAGAAAAGAGAAACCTTGGGGAGAACCACAGAAGGAGAGATCCACTCCCATGGACGGACAGGCTATAGAGACCTGATAGTAATAGATAGAAGATAGTACCTGGCACAAGCGGGTTAAAATGTTGTTTGGTTCATCTAGTAGCAGAAAACCATCGAACAAAACCATGGCAGGCTCCACATAGGCCTAAATAAATAAATAAAAACAAATATATTTATATAAATATAACATATTTTTAATGAAAAAAGTCGGGTCTTCACGACTCAAAGTGAATTTTTGAAACAAAAATGATCGTCACATAAATAGTCATAAATAGTTGACCGTGAGTTGACCTGTGGGTCTCCTCCACACATTTGGGATGAGGCACCACCACCATGGCACCACCCACCCGTCGCGCATGATCTGCCTCCGGAAAACAATCGTTGCTTTCTCAGAAACAGCGCTTTGCTCCACTTCATTTGTTCTTCGGACCACGAAAACAACTCAAAGCAAATTTTGTCGTGACATCGGTGCAACTCGGGGTAATGATGGTTGGAGAACGTCTCGCAGACTACCATGATTTTGGACTGAAGTTTTTTGAGTATTTAAAGGAGACTGATCGCAATACCATCAGTGAAAGAGAAAAACTTCGCAAGATTTACGACGAGGAGTTTAAAAAGTAAGTCTGACACTATTGTTGAGTCTTATCCTCAAATGTTGACAGAGCTGTCGTCTAGATTAAAATGTTGGCTATTTATAAGTACTGTAAGGCCTTGTGTTTGATTGAAATACATTTGCACTTCCTCTTTTATTTTTTTATTTTTTTTACTTTTTTACAGATATGGCAGCGGTGCGTTTCTCTTTAGCACTGTCCTCTATGGTCTGAAATATTTTGGGGAAATAAAAGTGATGCATGATGGTCAGTGGATCGTTTGGACGAAAAAGGTCATCATAATTCATGTGTTTTTTGGACCTGCTCTTGATGAATGCTGGATTAATGTTACTGTGATGGACAAATGCAGCTTGTAATACTAATAATAACATTTCCTTTCCTTCAGCTTCAGACCTCAAAGTGGATTGGCAATCAGAAAACATACAGGAGAGATCAGGCCCACCAGATGATGATGATGACCTCCAGGTAATATTATTGATGTATAATCTTTATTAAACATTGGCATTCAAATTGAGGACTGGGACACAAAGAGTAAAGAGTTTTCACCAAAATCAATGAAAAGATGATTGATATTATCACCCCCCAGCATGTACACAATCCTAAAAAATACAACCCATGTTATAGAAGGGTAGTGGCAGGTTTGTGTGGGTTCACAGCTGTCCAGGTCTACTACGACCTTTCTAGGGTCTGGGGTTACTAGCATCGGTTGGTTGTAGGGCACCAGTTAGAATCAATCAAAAGACAGGGTATATCATGGTAACAACATGTGCAGTCAGATAATACTGTACTATGGACGCGCTAGAAGACAAAAGTACCGACATGATTTATATTAATGAGAATGATAACAATAATAATAATAATATAATAATAACAGTAATGAGAATGATAACAATAAGCAAATACCGTAGCAGTGGAAATAATGATATGAATTTTGTTAGATGTAAATTTGTCTTTTTACACTATTCAACATACACGAATTACTACAATCTGCTTTATAAGAGTTTATAGAGTTGTTGTGTTGCTTTACATGACCCAAAATTAATGAGCTGGGCATTAATAGCACAAAAGCATACTTTATTGGGTAAGAGTTCTCCACTCACTTGTGTTTGTCTAATGTTTTTGTGAGCCAAGGCTACTCTGTAACAGACATTCAGATACTGATAATGCTGATGGCCTTGTAGTCATGAACACTCATGCTGTTCATTCCAGACTGGACTTTACAGTTTATAGGCATTATATCAGTGTTTATGTGTAAATTACTGATCGATGGTGGACAATCAACGGAAGAGAATTTTGAATCGGCAGAAATAAAAAAAGAAATGTGAAACTACTATTATAAGATGTAGTAGTAAAGACCACCACAAAGTATGACACTTTTTGGGCGAAACAACATGTCTTTAATTTGGACATAGGTTCTTTTTAAAGTAAGGAGCTTATTTTTTAAGGGACGATTGAATTAATGCGTTTTGAATGTAATGCTGGGTTGCAGGTTCTAGAATGTGATGATGTCATCGGACCCAAGGAGCCAGTTTTTCCTAATAATAATAATAATAATAATAATAATAATAATAATAATAATAATAATAATAATAATAATAATAATAATAATAATAATAATAATAATAATAATAATAATGCATCAAACTTGTAGAGCGTTTTTTTGGACACTCAAAGACGCTTTATATGGGGGATAAAACAAAACAAAAAAGGGGTTTAAGGAAAAGCTAGTTTGAACAGGTGGGTTTAGAGTACTGATTTGAAGGTTGGTAGTGAGTCAGAGTTTCAAAATGGGCTGTGGGAGTGAGTTCCAGAGGGTGGGGGCAGCGGTGGCGAAGGCTCGATCCCCCAAGGTCCGGCGGTTAGTGCGGGTGATGGGAGTGAGGCAGCATTAACAGCATTACACTTTCACAAGTCGTAGCTAAAAAGAAAATATATGAATTAAAAAAAATATCATTAATATCAGTCACTGGGTCCATGATCTCTCAAAATTTTCCTCAAAAACAAAATATTTTTTCCTCTATATAGTAGTGTAGGCCTTTAGAATGCTGTGATGTCACCTGCAACCCAGCAATTGTAACATGTCTAAATATAAATATTTTATAGGCATGAGATAATCGCTGACCAAATTAAAATCTGCTCCACTGAACATCAGTTCAATCCGAATGGAAAAATGTCATTGAGTGTGGACATCAACACAGAGGTAAAGTATTAATAAAGTATAAAATAACTGACACAGAGTAACAACATGGAGACCAACTGTGTTATCTGCCTCACACAGTACACTGTGGATCTGCACATTGTGAACACTGGCACAAAAGCAGTAGATTTCACTGGCTACAAACATCTTTCTCTGTCTTCAAACATTTTTCTGGGAGAGTGCACAGCAACCCAGGAAAACCCTCTGATTCTCCATCCAGGTATGACTGTCTATTCTATCAATTTTGAGAAAAAGTTGTGTTTTCAAACCTCAAAGAACCACTTGAATAGTTAAACCCACAACACTGCCGAAATCAATCAGCCACTGAACCCTTATGTTACACAAGTGTTTCTATATACAGTACATGAAAAAAGTTTTGGTTGCATTTCACTGCAAACAGGAAACAGGTGATGTTTTTTTTTTTTTATGGCCATGAAAGAATTTCCTGTTCAGTTTCCTTGACAAGACCCAAGGCGTAAATCAACTTGCAGACCTGGGTCCACATCCAGACCTCCAGAGGCTTTAGTCCGGACCCCAAAGCCTTTTTATCTTCTCAATATACTTAATATCTAAGGTTGAATTAAAAATTATATAAACAAAATTAACAACATTGAAATAAAAGGGCAAAATTATTGATTCATTGATCAGCTCTGCTATGTAAATAGAAAACCTTTGCTAATGTTTTAATTTTTTTAAGAGCAATGACTGTATATCCTGGACATGTTGAAAGTTACGAAAGCAAAGTTTGTGGACTTTGAGCCCATTTAGTTGGGGATCCCTGGTGTAAATGATCATTTATATCTGGGTAAAATATAACGTGTAGGAGGTCATCTGCCTTTCACAAAAAAATCGAATTAGTATATCAGTGACACAAAGCATTTTCAACAGTGCATGTCACCAGTAAAATCAATTTTGGTTTTGTTAAAACAGCTTGAGTTGATAATTATTTTAACGCTTTAGTTCCTCTCGGTTGCAGATGTGAAATACGAAGTCTGCAAGGTCAAGTTCAGTGCTCGTGAAGTCGGTGTCCTTTCAGTGAAGCTGTCTTTTGAGTTCAGACAGGAGAGTTCTGCACCGTATCATCACATTGAGCGTTTTATTGAGGCTCAGTGTATAACAGCACTGGGCAAAGAGCTGGCCCCTACCGCCCCCTACAGGCCTCGCCCAATCCTTGTGAGGACCCCGCCATTGAACTCCATCATTGAGTTTGGACAGCCTCCTCAAGGGTAGTACTACAGTATATTCTCACATTTTCATTCTGTTAACATGCAGATTAATCTATTTCTTCCCCATTATATTCAGTATGACTAAAATGTCAATGCAAGAATATCAACTACAAAAGAGTCTGACCGGTCTCAGCCCAGCACTCATGAATCCTGCAAGTCGTGATGAAAGGTATAATTTTTATGTACCTCCGAAATTGTATATTGTAAATATGATATTTTCATTTGACAAATACAATTTAATTTCATGTGTTCAGGAAAAGAATCTTAAAAGCCTCTTTGAGCTGGGAGAACTACGCGCAACGGTTTCGTCTGCTTTTGGACCTGGAGATGATTCAGATGGACCAGGACCTCAAAAAATGCAACATCCCCAATGCTGACCAGGAGGAGGTGACGATGGAGAGATTTAACAAGGAACTTCTGATTCTTAAGGTAGTCTTTGATGAAATCCCTCATCAAGACCTTCAACGAGTTATTAATATCAACATTTATGTATTTATTTTCACCATTTGATCGTCAGGTTCCAGGTTTGCTTGAGAACCGTGTGTCTCTGCTGAGGGGGGGCCGTCTGCTGGTGTATCCTGTTGGAGAGACGACTAGGAAATACTGCGTTTATGTCGAAAGTGTGCAACAGGACACTGTGAAACTGGGCTACAACAAAGAGTAAGTGAGTGTTCTTGGAAACTATTGTCACTGCTAACTAACGTCTACTCTACTTTGTGTCATTTTCAGGCTGCTGAGCATTTTTCTAAAAGGCATGAAGTTCCACATTGAATTCATACTAAATTCACTGACTGTAGGAATCCAGCGCAGAGCAGTTAGATTAGCTGTGGAAAGTGAATTGAGCCCAGTGCTGTTCCCTGCTCTACCCCCTTCATCCACATCACAGCAGGCTCTTCCTGATCTCAAGTGGGAAACTTTCACTGCATAAATAACATTACATTTCAACGACCACAGCTTTAATCATATTCAGGTGTGTGTGTGTGTGTGTGTGTGTGTGTGTAAAGACTTTTTGACAGGAAGCTTGAGCTAAACCCAGAGCAGTATCGAGCTGTGCAAAACATTGTCACAGGTTCATCTAAACCTGCTCCCTACCTGGTGTTTGGTCCACCCGGTACAGGTAGGCACAAGAATGAAACATTATAAGAAGAAAATGGATTAATTGAAATGCTTGTAATATTGTAATATTTCCTCAGGTAAAACTGTAACTGTGGCAGAGGCCATAAAACAGATAGTGAAATTACAGCCCAAGAGTCACGTCTTGGCCTGTGCCCCGACCAACAGCGCTGCAGATCAACTCTGTAAGAACGTACTGAAGCACGTGGACCAGTCTGAAGTGCTCAGGATTTATGCCAAGTACTTAAATCCCTCTGATATTCACGGTGAACTCAAGGTGGGTATTCTTCTATTTTACCCAAAACGGGCTTTCCAGTTTCATTTACAGTTAACATGTAGGCTGTGCTTCTAGGCCTGCTCCAACCTAATTGGGGGCATATTTGACTTTCCCAAAAATTATAAAGAAAAGCTAATGAAGTATAAGGTCATCATCACAACACTGCTCACATCTTCGAGGTACAAAAAGGCCTAACATACAATCTTAGTAGGACATTAATTAATATAATCATAATTGATAACTGTTTTCTACAGGATAGTGTCGGCCAAAGTGCCCAAAGGTCATTTCACCCATGTGTTTGTGGATGAGGCGGGACACGCTATGGAGACTGAGTGTCTTCTTCCATTAGCAGGTGGAGAAATACACTTATTGTAATAATTTTATTGTTATTTTTAAAATAAAAAAATTGTTTTGTTTGAATGAAAACACAGGTCTACTCAACCCAAAGACTGGTCAGGTTGTTCTGGCTGGAGACCCTAAGCAGCTCGGGCCCATTATCAAATCTCCATTTGTGCTAAAGTTCGGGTTGGGTGAGTCTGTTATGTCAGAATTGTGTGACAATAATGATATTCTGAGCAGTCTTCATTTTGACATTTTTTAATTTAGTTTTAGTTGAGATTATATATGAAAAAATCTCTTCAATTTTAGTCGACTAAAATTGCAGGTAAATTTAGTCAACTAAATTCAAGAAAAAATTTGTTGACTTTGCATTTATAATGTTTTTTATAATCATGTTCTCCCAGATGAACAAAGCTCAGAGCTGCTCCTCTGGCAGTGAATTTAATAATCTGAGGCTCTTTATTTTGTCTTATTTTAGTATCTGGACATTTTAGTCATAGTTTTTGTCTCGTAAAAAACGTTTAAGTTAGTTTTAGTCCCATTGTAGTCTGCAAAAATATTACTTTGACTAAAATTAAGACTAAATATTTCAGTCGACGAAATAAACACTGATTCTGAGTGACCCTCACCTGTTTAATAGCCAAGCCATCTATAATATCTACCTCAGGATGAGGTAATTTCCTCAGAGGCATGACTAATTTAGTTCTCCCTCACTTCCAGGTCAGTTCCAGGTCAGTTGTAAAACTATCTCTAAATGTAGCTCTTGGGTTTTATGACATGTCGGTATCCTTATGTTGAGCAGACGACTTAGAAGAGTGCCTTGACACTTCACTGTGATATCTGCTGGAATTCTCTAGCAGCCTTTGTTTTTCCATAAACCATGTGTTAATATATTCTACAAAAGTGTCAGTTTTGACATCATACAAATGTACTGTGTACAGGGCTGTCGCTGTTGGAGCGTCTTATGAAGGACTCTCCTCTTTATCAAAAAAACAATGAAGTGTTTGACAACCGCTTCGTTTCGAAACTTCTCCGCAACTACAGGTTTCACTATTGTTCACCTAACAACAAAATATACATTATAACAAGATTTACTGCAAATTAAAACACATTTTCTGTTTAGGTCTCATCCTGCAATTATAAAAATCCCCAATGAGCTCTTCTATGACGGAGAACTGGAAGCTTTTGCTGATAAATATCAACGCAACTCATATTGCAACTGGGAACACCTTCCACAGAAGGTAAATGGTACAATTTTATAAAATACACAAACATTCAAACATGTTACAACATAATGACAACTTTATTTGTTGTTAGGGGTTCCCCATAATCTTCCATGGAGTGACTAGTTTGGAGGACCGCGAGTCCAGCTGTCCTTCGTTCTTCAACATTGCAGAGGTGGAAGTGCTCATGGATTATGTGAAGAAGCTCCTGGAAACTCAAGGAAAGAAGGGCCTCTCCACCCTCTATCCACAAGATTTAGGCATAATCGCCCCGTACTGGAAGCAGGTCAGAAGACTCATATTTGAATTTGTATAAAATGTTTTTAAAGGATAGTCAATGGGCCCAGAATTTAAAAAAATCCAATCAAACTGGGTTTAGAACTGAAGATGATCTGCCCATAGTTTCATTGGTATGCACACAATTTAAGCAGTCCTCCTGAGTGCTCCTGAAGTTTCATCATATACTTTAATCAGGGCTGCCAGCTCTCATGCTTTCGCCGTGAGTCACACGCACTTGAGTGTCTTCACACGCTTTTATGCCTCACTCCTCATATCTCACGCCCAATCAAAAAATATTCCTGACTTTCAGAAGCGAGCGGCTGCCCTTTTATTTTCATGGTGTGTCCGCTGCTCCTCTGCTCCTGCAGCATTGTGTGTATGTGAGAGCGCTCCTCTTACATTGGTTGGTCTGTCTGTCCAGTGCAAATCTGACCCCAAGGTTTAGTCAAAAGTTGGAAGCCCTGCTTAAATCCAATGTGCAGACTAGTGGAACCACAGAGCTGAAGCATCTTCCTAGTTGAGACACAAAGCTGGTAATTCTGAACAGCCCTATTCAGGTGACCACTTTACCTTTACTATGATGTCAAACTGCTGAAGGACTGAGAAGTCCATATTATACACAAATACAAAAGTACTGTTTCTGTCTCAGGTGCAGAAAATCCGTTTGGCGCTCCGAAAAGTGGAGGAGGATTGCAAATTGAAAGACATAAGCAGCATAAAAGTAATACTTTACACCTTGATTCAATAGACTCGTCAGATTTTCTTAGTTTGACGTGATGTGTCGATTTCAGGTAGGCTCAGTGGAGGAGTTTCAGGGTCAGGAGAGAAGAGTGATCCTCGTGTCCACAGTCCGCAGCAGCCCTGAGTATGCGGAGTTTGACAAAAAGTTCAAGCTGGGATTTGTCAAGAATGAAAAGGTAAATTATCAGGTCATTTACATTTTATTGAATGATGCGTAAAATGATTTTGTTCTTACCAGAGGTTCAATGTGGCTCTGACTCGTGCCCAAGCCCTGCTGATTATTGTGGGAAACCCCTTAGTGCTGAGCTCAGACCCTACCTGGGGGCGGTACGTGTGTGTGATGATTCATTTGATATATCACTGTATTGAGTACAGTTGTTTATACATGTATGTATTTTTAGCTACATTGATTACTGCAAAAATCAAGGTGGCTACAGAGGAGTATGAGTTTGTCAAACACGTCAGTTCATTCTGTGAACAAAGGTAACGGGGTTTCTAATACAATATTATCCATTTTGTTGTATCAAAAGTAATTTTACAATTTTGTTTGTTTTTGAGAGCATTGTTCAGCGCAGCCCGGCCAAGAATGAAGAAAAAATAAATACAAACAAAACAAAATTAAAGTTATTTCTCATTTGGACCCAATGTTTGTTTTTATTCTTTTTACCTCAAGTCGTTTACTTTTACTTCTTTGTTTTTGAATGGACAACAGAATTTCAGTATTGGAAATGTGTTTGGTCCCTGTTCAACCAAATGTGCCACTAGATGGAGACACTTGCTCCCGAGTTGTTGTTGCTGCTTTAATGTAACCACCATTTTCATTTCTTTTAATACATCTTTTCTTTTTTTTCCAAAGAAGAAACGGAATAAGCATTTCAAAAATACTTTATTACATGTCTCAATCTCTTTGACATTCAACTCCTGTGCCATTTGTTTCAAGCATTACATTCATGCACACACACTAAAGAAAGTTCAAAATGGCAGAGACCATTGCAGTAGCAGTAGTAGTAGCAGTAGTAGACCTCAGTGACTGCTTTGGAAGGGTTTGTGGTTTAATGTGTGTGAGGAAACCCTTGACCCTTTATGTGAAAGCAAAGTCCAGGAAAATAAAGTTCTGCATTATCAGCACTTTGTGAAATAAGGTTTGTCAAAGTGATTACTTATGTACAAGGCCATGAGCTTCAGCTAGTGATGGATCTGAAAAGATGCGACAGTCTGTTGGCTCATTGAGCATTTGCACTGCGCATATAAATACAAATACTCAAATATTCATAGGAATGACAATAGAAAACCCAACAGTGGAAGAAGCAGAGACATCTATGGTGAAACAGTCCGTCATATCCTCAAATGAGACATCTGCAAGTTAGGCAAGTTCAAAAAGACCGATTTTTCCAAACTATTGCCTATAAATAAGATGTCCTCCTTCACAGTAGCTCACAAATGTTATTTGGCTTGCGCTTGCGGACCTGCAGCGCCGCCCTTGTGGCCATCTCAAACACTTCTCGCACACCTTCCTTGGTCTTGGCTGAGCATTCGAGGTAACCAAATGCATTAATGCGGCCTCCCGCCATCTCCCGGCCCTCCTCTGGCTTGACTGGCTCCTACAAAAGGCACAACTGCTTTAGCCTTATTCCAATGTAGAAACATTACCAGACAACCGCATGCTGAACACAAACCTGCTTCATCTTCTGCAGCTCGCGGCGAGTATGCTCATCATTCCTCAAATCCTTTTTGTTTCCAACAAGGATAATGGGTACATTAGGACAAAAGTGTTTCACTTCAGGTGTCCATTTTTCAGGAATGTTTTCTGGAAAAATACATAATACAGATAATAAAATACAAATAACAGCACATGTCTTTATCGTTTCTGGTAGGTTTTCAGTGCTGATGGACCCTCTCACCAAAAATATAAACAGCAATTGATCCAAGAGTATTGTGGAGGCCACTGTGAAAGTAAGCATGCCAACTACTCATATAGCCATTGGGTCACAAAAAGGTAAAAAAATAAAAATAAATAAATAATGCTCCTTTAAAGCTGTGTGGACAGCTGTTCTATGAGCTCCTCCTGAATAACTGAACTCTCTTCATCTCCAGTTGAGGTTGATAATGAAGATTATACTGTATATCAAGGGCAGTGCCTTGTGAGATTGTACACACGCACACGTACGCGCGCACACACACACACACACACACACACACACACACACAGGCACGCACGCACGCACACACGCACAAATCTTAAATGTCTTAATTTGTCTTAGTAAAAGGACAAATATATACCTAAACTGTCGGGGCTGTCGATGGAGAAGCACATGAGGATGACATCTGTGTCGGGGTAGGACAGAGGCCTCAGCCTGTCGTAGTCTTCCTGACCTGCAGTGTCCCACAGCGCCAACTCCACCTGACACACAGGAAACAGTACATCACATCAACAACACATGTCAAAACGTCAAGGACCAGGATGATATCGCAAAATGACGTGGTTTTGCATAGTAGTTATTGCACACATATTGCTTTACAGTAGTGTTATACAGTCTGACAGCAGAGGGGATGACCTGCAGCAGCGCTCCCTCTTGTACTGAGGGTGCCTCAGTCGGCCACTGAAAGAGCTGCCCAGCTCCTCTACAGTCCCGTGCAGTGGGTGGGAGGTGTTATCCATGTCTCCTGTCCCTCACCTCCTTCCACAGAGTCCAGGGGGCAGCCCAGGACGGAGCTGTCCCTCCTGACCAGCTTGATCAGTCGGTTCTCGTCCCACTGTGAGACCAGGTCAGTTTACTGTTGAGTTGAACACTAGGTACTTGAAAGTACCTCGATGTCCTCCCCTGGATATTATCTGGTTTATGCGGTAGTCGATCACCATCTCCTTTGTCTACAAGCATTCAATCGGCTAACAATCTAACTAAATCTAGCTTAACAGTATTATGTTACAGCATTATGTACAAAGGAACACACATTTCAAAATTGTTTAATCTAATTTAAACATATTATCCAAAGTTCCAGTTCAGATTTGGATATTTGCGTTAAAAATAGAGTCTGTTGTAGCCGGCCAATAAATCACTGTCCCCAGGGGCAGAGATACTCCCACCAGCTCTACTCAGCCTGTTAATCAAACTGTACTGTCCCAGCAAGGATGACCTGCCCCAGATAAAACCAACAGCATTTACCGGAGTACAATATCTCTGACCGTTACTCATCAAACCATTGCAAGGCTCAGCTCAACTCCGCTCCATTTTCCATTCTACTGCTGATTTAAGTCCATTAATTACTGGAAACTACAGGCATTACAGACGAGAAATGTCGTAAAGGTAGCAGTAATAGTCCTCCAGAGAGCTACTATAGGTGCGTTAGCAGCAGTTAATTTGACATCTTATTGAGAGACGCCCTGCAAAGTCTAACTGCTGCCATAATACTTACCTTTGCAAAATCTAAGTTTGGAGAAATGGGACAGTAAGTTATAGAGTCACAGCTCTGCATACTATGGTTTGTTTGAGCAAGTTTTAGACAGTTAAAAAAAAAAAGGGCATTCAGGATATTGTAAATAAAAAGCATCTTAGATAAAAACGCTTGTACTTGAGAAGATGCGTAAGATTATCCATTTACCAATCAAGCAACCAAAAAGCCTTTATGCCTAAATTAATTCGGATATTATAAAATAAAGATTTATTAAAGGCACTACACCTAATTTTGACGAAATTGTATGTTTACTGCCACAGCTGTCCTTTGGAGTCACATATTGACTCTTTGGGTTGACCATACACAACATCAACAAATCATAACATAATGCAAACTTCATCAGGCTGATTTTTTCAGCCATGATTACATACTGTCATGGGGCAATAATAATCATAATAATCATAATAATCATAATAATATAAAACAAATTGTCAGGCATAGGTCCTTTAAGCACTGTTAGTCATTCAAGACAAATCCCAGCTTAACTCCACCTTTTAATGGGGAATAAAACGCGGGCACGTGATCATACAATATATTAGGCTATTAGTAATACTGTGCGATTCAAATACCATGGCATAAAACATACATGTGTATGCCATGCATGTAGGGATGTAGGAAGATTAATTAATTAATTCATACTTTAATAATCTCTAGAGAAATTAGCTCTCTGCATTTGACCCATCCTCAATGTCGCTGGGCGACCTGTAGGAGCAGTGAACCGCCAGCGTGGGTTGGCGCTCGGGGACCCATCTCTATGATGTGGAGCCAGGCTCGTGGTCAGAAACATCCGGCTGGAGGATTCACCTATTGCACATGTTTTTACCACTAACCTGCGCAGACACGGGGAGAACATGCAAACTCCACACAGAAAGGCCCTGTCCAAATGAGAATCCAACCCGGAACCTTCTAGCTGTGAGGCACGAGCGCTAAATCGTCTCACGACTTACTTGTGCCAAAGGAAGTCCCCGAAGAATCATTTGCAGCCGCGTTTATGTCATGTAAAAATGGACATGCCGACGGATGGAAATTAGCCCAAGGCTACAATCCGGTGTGGCTTATTTACATCCCTGAGACCCATGTGTGTTCATTAACATGCACTGTCCCAACCAAATTATATATATATATATATATATATATATATACATAAATAATAAACTGTGTGAGCGCATGGAAAGAAATTGATATTTCAAAAACATCTACATAAATTTGCTTCCTTTAGATATACATAATAACAATAATATTCTAATGTCTATTTATATTATTTATTTTACTTTTTTTTAATATATTGGCAAAAGCAAAAAGATAACAAATAACATAAGTTGAATGTTCAATAGATTTTCGACTAAGACAACCCTTAAATAATTATGAAAATGTACGTTAAATGTCTTGCTTCTCCTTTGTGAAGATTTAGACAGGACTGTAAAGGTTTTGAGAAATTCAAGATTTTCTTCCTTAATTTTGCTAATCGTGGATAATCGTAAAATTGCAATATTTTTCCTCACAATAACCGTGACTCAAAAATGTAGAATTGTGACATCTTTACATGCATGTAAATTCAAGAGGCACAAATCAGTGGCTCACACAGTTTTACGAGAGGAAACAGGAACAGGAAACAGAACATTGTTCATGAAGCTCAAAGAGGGGGATTCCCACTCTGCACAGGAAGTTGGAATCTTTTGCATGGATTGATTCCTTATTGTTGTTGTGGCCATGAAGACGTCACAGTTTACAACACTCGAATCCCAAAGTGTCTGACCCAAAGTTTAACCAGTGAAGTCAGTGAAGTGACTAAGTCAGAGTGGTTACCTGTTTGCCGTCAACTTCAATGTCGGCTATGTAGTTCTCAAACACAGTCGGGACGTAGACTTCAGGGAACTGGTCTTTACTGAAGACGATGAGCAGACAGGTCTTTCCACACGCTCCATCTCCAACAATCACCAGCTTCTTCCTGATAGCAGCCATCTACACGGAACACAAAGAGCAACAAACTATTGAATCGACACAGCTGGACAGTTATTGAATGCCGGCCCGGCATTTTTTTGAGGATAATCAATGTACATTTCCATTGTACTTTACACGTCTCTGTAATGTAAATGTTCAGTGCTTTAAATAAGCAGTGACTTTACAAGATGAATCACAGATTTAATTTCTTTCACAGCTCTAGTAAAGGCACACACACAACGTTAGGTCTTCATGTTGTGCTTTTAAAACGTTGCTTGGTATATGATCCAATCTCATTGCAGCATTTGCTTCATGTGTCTCCGGCATCAATTTACAAGAACAAAAACATTACAGCTTTTACAGGTAAGACAAGAATGGGTTTGAGACAACCGTTTAATAAAAATACTGGAAATTCAATCCAGCTCAAAAGCCTTATGTTCAAAATTAGTTGCTTTTCAACTGATACATTGCACAATAATGATATATAAATTAGTTTAAAGTAACTTTTAGAATAAAAAATCTGAAAGCATAGATCAATACATGATTCACAAAATGTTTCCTGTGTTGCAATCAAAATGTAATGACACCCTGCAGCTTTTTTGTTTGACCGTCTTGGGAATTCACCAATCAATAATTAACTATGTCCTAGATTTTAGCAGCATGTAAGTCATGCTCAGAAATATTAAACACATCACACAAATGGCCGGGAAACTATAGGCCCAATAAGTCTGATGTGTGCAGGTCACTTTGTTCACATGAACTTCTGAGGTTCTTTCACAAACAGAGTGAGCATACTTCTTCAGGGCAGTTTTATTATAATGCTAACTGTGGAGGACACCGTTTTGAAAAATATTTTAGAAAATAGAGCTGTGAAATTACTGGATAGCAGAATTTTGGTTAAAGTGGCAACATGCAACTGTATCTGCGGGGAAAAAAAAGTTGATATTTGTGCGTATTTGCCTTGTAGTGACCCAGCTGTATGACTGGTCAGCATGGCCACCGTGATGCAGTAAAGTAAAGGCGCCATGCTGACCACTGATAGCGCCACTGGGTCACTACAAGGTCAAATATGCACAAATATCAAAAGGTTTTCCACATAAAAAGTTCTACAGGTCTACATCCCTTGTTCGCAGTAACCGAACCTGGTTTGGAGTAAAACAAATGTGTGGAAAGCATTTATTTCTTGTTTTCCTCAGTAGGATACTGCTGAACAGAAACAAAATCACATGTGTAACTCAGTCATTAGACTCCAGTGATTGAGTTTAAGTGGTTTGTGGGGGCTGAGATTGGCCCCAGAGACATTCCATATGATGATTAATGTCGGGTCAGTGGCTGCTCAAACGCAGCGCAGTAAAACAGAGGACGACACAGGCTCTGCGGAATCTCTCACCCACTTTCAACATAGTCTCCCCAAATATCTGC
Source organism: Gobius niger (assembly GCF_951799975.1). Classification (NCBI taxonomy): domain Eukaryota; kingdom Metazoa; phylum Chordata; class Actinopteri; order Gobiiformes; family Gobiidae; genus Gobius; species Gobius niger. The sequence continues at coordinate 13,147,990 of NC_136857.1, forward strand.
ACCTCAGCCCAGCACGATGCCGAGAGCTACTCTTCTGCATCAGTCAAAACCCAGTGTCCTCCACAAAGTAAAAAGACCACAGCAGCAAGCAAGTTTGAACAGAGAAAATACAATAGTGTAAAAAATACAACGGATATTTCCCCAAAAATAAGCAGTGAAAATAACTAGGTAATGCCGAAGATTACAGTCAAAAACTCAGAGGAGAGAGACAATACATTTTCCAGACTTTTTCACTTTTTCATAGTTTGGCTGGGGGTATCAAAGGTATCAAAGGTATCAAAACTTCGAACTTACACGTACATACTGTAACACTGAAAATAAAATAGTGTGGAGTGAGCGAAAAACTGTCGAAGAAAAAACTGTGAGGGAATGTCGAAAAGCAAAAAAAAAAATATTGTGGGCTAAGAGCTAGATGGCCACAGCTAGAAGAAAGAGTTCGCAAGTGGGTGCTTGAACAAAGTGCTGCCAGGAGAGGTTTGTCAACGGTGCAGTTCTGCCTCCATGCCCTAGTAGTTGCCAAGGCTGGTGCGACTTATAGTCCAGAAAATACAGTGCTTTAGTAAATGTACCGGAGTAGGCTACCGACCCCAGCAGGCTTTATACAAGACTCCATGCATAAGGAATAATATGTTGTCTGTACATATTTGTACAAGCTAAACAATAACATAACTGCAAAATTGATTGTGCTCTGAGCCGTTTTGAAAAGCTTGAGGGTCAAAATTGCAATAATTCCAAATCATTATGGTGCCTGACTGTTGCAAACTCCTTGTCAGTCAATCAGTCACACTGCAATTTATTGACTCGTCAATGAATAAATTAATAAATTAACTGCCAGTTGAACATATAAACATTTAAAAGAACAGGCCACTGTTTTTACATACTGAGATGTGTTCTTACCTGAGCTTGATGATGTACCTGTCTGGTCTGTGTGCGTGTGCTCAGTCAAGCAAAACGACCAAAGATGTTGTTAGCATTTGGCCTCTCCCAGCAAATTCCTATGGCTCCAAACAGGGGTGAAGTTGGAAGCGACCAAGCTCTTCCACGGGCACGCACAAAGACCAGACAGGTATGTATCAACTCATCTAAACTCAGGTAAGGACATATCTCAGTATGGAAGAACGGTGGCCTGTTCCTTTAATTCATTATTTTCAATTAGTGTAATTGCTGCCATTTTTACAAAAACAGGAAGTGACCTCCCTCTCTCCTGGTGCAGCTGAATTGTTTGCCTTTTTCAGTGATTTTCAGTGAATTGTTTGCCTTTTTCAGCGAACCACGTCGTTTTTCTGGATACTTTTGTACGTCTTTACCGTGTTTTTGTGGAGGTTTGGTGGATTTGTTTACTTTGTGAGTCCAAAGTGGTCCTGAAGAAAGCAGCTTTTTGAAGGTAAACAAACTGCTAGCTTATCAGCTAAACCCATTTGAGATCTACAAACATCTTCTGAGACACTGAACAGTGAAGAGGGACCAAGAGCCCCCACACCTGCAGCACGGAGGAGGCGTCACAAGAGGAGCTACAGGAAACAACAAAAGGGACCAACGAGGAGATGGTGATAGACTGTGGAGGGAGCTGTGCAGGAGGAAGAGGAAGGACGAGGTGGAGCTGACCAGTGCAGGACACCACGCTCTGAGACGGGGACAAGCCCAGGAGGCGGTGCACCGTTTCAGATGATCAGAGGAGACAGAGGGCAGCTACAGTTTCTCCATCCTCCAAGGTCATGCGGGTGGAGTGGCTGAAGGACAACGAGATCATCGACCCGGCCGAGGACAGGAACTTCTACATCACCGTGGACACAACCTGATCATCAAGCAGGCGCGCCTGTCCGACACGGCCAACTACACCTGTGTGGCCAAGCGCAAGAGCTCCACCGCCGTGGTCATCGTCTACGGATTTCCCATCAACCAGTGCTCCTCCTGTGACCAAAACAGTGAAGATGGCGGCCGCGACATAACGATCTTTCACCAAAGAAAAAAAAAGAGTGGTGCGCACTGAATGGGTGCTGCTGCCGGATGCTCTCACATCGAATGCAATTTCTCCATCTGTGAGATCAATAAAGTTCCATCTTATCTTATTTTTCAATCCAGCCTACTATAAGCATTATTTCAAAAGAGATTTTGCAATTATTAATATGAGACTTTCTTAAAAGTTCAGTTCAGTTACCATTAGCGCTATAAAACCACATCGGAATGTGTTTGCAAAAGCTCAAAAACATTAAAATAAGCCTGAGAAAAGAACAAAAATGTAAAAGATCGTGGAAAAAATGACAACTTTCCTTAAACTAGGAAACTACTTTTGGCGGACAGATTAAGTCAAACTGCACTTTTCAAGGTTGAGTCCATCCAACTTGAATTGAGAGCAACGGATGCAGGCCAAAGCGGCAGGAACCAAACAGGATCCTGAAATAGGACAGAGCCATAGAGACTCCCTGGTCCAATGTGTCAGTGCACAGCTTACAGGGAGTACAGGACAAGGAGAGAAAATATCACTTTTTTAAATCCTGCGCTTATCCTCCCGGAACCACCGCTGCAGTATCAGGGGGGGCCGGCCTGATAGAGGACTTGGTAGGCATTAGGCAAATCCTCAACACTGAAGCCAAACCGTTGGAGCAAGATTTCATATTACGTCACAGTTCACCAGATGCACAGACAAATTAGTCACGAGGCACCTTGAGAAAGCTAATCAGGATTTTACTCAGGACTTTAACAAAGGCCCGTGAGAAAATATGATGCAAGTAGCTAACCCATTCCAACCATTCTAACAGCAGTCTCAGGGACTGCGGTTGAGTGATTTTTTTTAATAACAGGAAAGGAAAAAAAAATATGGCAATGTAGGGCTTGGTAAGACAAACAGGTGGAGGCAAGAATGACAAACATGTGTCAAATAATGATTGAAAGAAGGGCCAATACAAGAGGAAGGAACGTACTCGTATCATTTATCATATCCTGTCCAATATAAGCAAGAGTCTTTATTGCATTTTTCTCCCAATCAATATTTCTGGCTTGGTTAAATGTGAGTAGAAAATGGCCACCAGAACCTAAGCTTAAATTTGATTGCAGGAACAGAATTCTGACCATAAAGACTTGGACAAGATGTTTCACCCACCTTGCTTGTGTGAATGTAGCGTATGAGAAAATGAATGGTTGTGGTTGGAGGGGGCGATGAAGCAGATATATAAATATGTTTTTACAGCTTTAAAGTAAGAACATTGTGTCCCAAGGCACTGACTGCTCAAAGCATAGTATCAAAACTCAACCTCTGCTCAGAGTCCCATTATTTGTTTTTAAACAGTCCGAAGTAGGACAGACTCACAGTTCTGGAGCTTTATTCAATAATTTTGTTGCAAATAAGAATGGTCCAATGCTCGACTGGTGGGGTCCTCTATGCCTGGGTGGACTAATGTTTTATTTTCCGTGTTTGGAATTTTTTTAATGATTGGGCACAGGTTCCGGAGAGCAGCCTCGCTTACGTCAGTTTACCTCACACCAGCTGTGGCCACAATAAAAGCTAACCATCACCGAGTGTGGAGTGAATGAACGACTACATGACGTGTAGCACCGAGAGAAGCGTGTCAACCGGTTATCTGCTATTTTTTTTATTATGTGTAAGGTGTGTGTGAGTGGAACACACTTACATCACATTTGCCGTCCCTAATCGTACCATAAACCTAACCCTCGATCAGGGTGGAGGCGAGTAACAGGTTAAGCTGGTCAAGCACAATACAGCTGTAAGCCATTACTAGAATTATCATCATTAATGGTGACGAGTTGATCCAGAACATCCACAACAAACACTGCCAGTGGTTGTAATGGCACTATTTGAAAGTTGCGCATGCTCACCTCCACTGTCCTCCTTCCAAAAAACAAAGCAAGGCCACCACACACTTAGCTGTAGTACATGCGGCTACATAAAATCCAATCGTGTGACAAGATAAAAGAAAAGTGCTGCTTCTCCCTGTAATCCAGAAAACATGTCTAACTTCAGTACTTCACCAAATATCCTTTTAGGGATTTCCTGTAAAAACAGGAAGGGCTCCCTCAGAGTCATTCTCCCCTGTGGACGCAGTGAGGAAAACATGGACTAACTTTTCCAAGAAGTGATTGAGAAATCTAAAAAAAGACCAATGTGTGTGCTATAGAGTGCCAGATGAGAAGGGAAAGCAATATATCTGCACACAGACATCTTCCATATCTACCGTGCTGTCCATCCGTGAAACTCCCATGTTCATGTAAACAGAAAGTAGAAAGCTCATAAGATACACCCTGCCAAGAAAAACATTTGTTTTATAAGGGACCGCTGGAGCTCTCAGGGGAGTCTGGTAATCTCAAGGATATGAGAAGATTTGGTTACTCAATATTATAATACAACAGAGAATGAGGGCTTAAACTTAGTAATGAAACAAAAGTGCCGTTTTACTTAATCGGTGTGTCCATAACAGACCAAATATGTACATTGGGTCTTTCAAACCCACAGATAGCTAAACATGACAGTCCAATCTCATAAATATAGGTTCAGTCAAGAATTCCCCAGCGTAAAAAAAGACTTGGTCATAGTTAAACAACTATTTTGTTAATGCTCCTTTCCTGGAATATATGTTTGAGGTCATGAGTAATTAATAGCGAGATCAAAAGTCAAGTCTGCTGTTCAGTAGCAGCAACAATGACTCAAATACCAAGCCAATAATGTCATACTGTTTTACAGGAAACTAAACAACAATGTTACTGGTATGGCCAGTCAAGCTCTCTGCAAATCACAAATGATCACACAATTACGGGCATTTCCATTTTCCACCTATGGCCACTCAAAGTGCTTTACATCAAGGAACCACTCACCCATTCATGCACCAATGTACGCAGACAATGGAGGCAAGGCGGGTGAAGTGTTGTGCCCAAGGATACAATGACACAGTGCACCTGAGGGAGCCGGGATTCAAACAACCCTGGCTCTATGAGCCATTGTTCATTTCATATTATTGAAATGTGCCCCTTTCATTCATGTGTGTAGACTAATATTATAGGCCACCTCCACACACACTAATAGGAAACATTTCCCCTTTAACTGCCAGGATGAAAAGACAAACACATTTCACACGAACTATGGCACAAGATTGAGGCATGGATAGAAGGAATGTTTTTAACTGTAAAGAATGTTCCACTATAGAGTGTCTGCAGCAGGAGATACTGGAGATACTGTTGTTGTTGGAGCATACCAGGGCGAGCACAAACATTTGTGACAAACAACATTCCCAAAAGAGCAGGAGCTGCGTCAAAGTGAAAGAGCCTGGATCAGAGGGAGGGACAGCCTTCTTACCTTCTTGGGACTTTGAAAACATAGACTTAGTCATTAAATAAATAATTTCACATGGGTGATGATGACTAAAATTTAGGCGTTGCTAGAGACAGAACAATAAAACCGGATTCCTATTCCCATTCACTGGACTGACAGGTTTATAGATTTTTATTTATTTATTTTTTTAAGCGAAAAAATGTGTGGGCTGAATGTTTACGGAAGCTCTATCCCTTGTCAAAAGTGTATTTCTACTCAAAACACAAGAGCAGACTGAAGATGTGTCCGTATTTTCACAATCGACAAATACTTTCGCTGTACACAAGTGACAAGTTTTAACTCGCTATGACCTTATATTATACTTTACGCAAATTAATGTCCGTGAAGTTTCTTAGCACGTAAAACAGTCCAATCAAACGTTATCCTTAAACAATATGGTGGTTTTACCCATAGAAATAAAGGGTATGGTCTTACCGTGTGCAAAGTATGCTTTCAAAAGTCGCAGAAGCTTCGCCTGCCCCTGTTCGCTGTGTTTGGTTCACTGCGCGAGAGACGCAAATGAGCTCGTGCAGGACCGTCGACATGTAGGACCCGCCCTCTTTGCTACTTCACCGTCTACTAGTCTACAGCAGTCTAAACCATGGATCTATAAACAAGGAATAAAAAGTTGTTCCTGGTTCACTACAGCCATTTCAATATGTGTGTTTTATAACTAATTGTTGTATAATAAATTAAGAAAAAAAAAGTACTTCGAAAAATGATTAGGCTACAGAACACGTTGCCTAATAATTTGAAAATCCTGCCCAAATAAATGCCATAGAAATATATATGTATGAATAATTCTGAACAATAAATTATAATAAATAAATTATCCAGTCGCTTTTACCACTTTAGATCTACTGGATGTTTTTTTTTTTTTTTTTTTTACTTCAAAGTACAGATAGGATACTTAAAGGAGCATTCTTTGATTTTTTTAAATTATCTGTTATTGGAATAAAATTAGTTAATAATTTAATTTGTCCTTTAGTGTATGGTAAAAGCAGACATTTGTCAAAAAAATAAAATAAAAAAAATACTGGTTTTCAAGCCTTTTAAACAGTCATAAAATGTCAGGCTATAGGCATAGGCTACTTTACAGTGCAGTGACAGTTTTCAGTGAGCGTTTGAGATGAGTTCGAGATGAGTTTGGACCAGAAGCAATAGCAATTTGAAATTTGAGTGATCCTGTTTCTTTGTACAATCAGGTATAGCTCCTTTAATATAACCCGAGTACATGTAGCCTACTTGAATAACTTTTTGAAGAAATTGTACTTCTTAAAGTAGTTTTATCACACAATACTTTTTACTTATATAATGAAGTATGTACTCCACCGTTTCCACTGTGAGTAATTATCTAAGTGGCAAATGTTTCATTTTGGTCGATAAAATCTTTAGAATTATTTCGTTTTTCTTTATTTTCTGCCATTTTCTTGGAATGTTCTTTATAAATATCACGATTACCACACGATTTTATGTTTCACTCAGTTACTCACAGTACTCAAGTAACATGAGTAATTGTTTGATTCACTACTTTTTACTTGTACTTGAGTAAAACCTATTTTAAAGTAAAGTTAATATTTTAGCTGTACTCTAACACCCTCTGAATATTACCTGGATAGAAGTAAAAAGTACTGTAATAAAACGACACAAAGAAATTAGTAGTTTGGATCAGTTTAAACTATGGTTGTTCTCAATTGTTGCCTTTCCCATCCTAGGAAAAAAAAAATCGCTGCCCTCTGCTCATCCGCTAAAAGGTGGAAGAATAAACTGATGAAACAGCGACATCTAGATGAGTGAGTTCAAGATGCAGCAAGACATTTAAAAAGCATCTGTATGAGAGAGGACTTAACCTACAAAAAGCGGTTTACGGACAACATGAAAAAAATATTGATTTCAGTAACTATTTTTATTCCAGAGAGTAACTTAAAAGAAATCATATGTTGCAAGGTCAAATAAAAGGATGTCTGTTCACTCACAAAGTAATTTATGATACGCTGAAAATAGTCATTACCAGTGCCACATAGGTACATATATTATAATATAAAGTACAAAATGTGTTGAACGACTTTCAGGCCAATAACAGACACACACCACTAGAGGAATCCATAATATCAATCTCACTCACAACCCCGTACAGTGTTTCGTCATAAAATGCACATTTACTGGTGTGGAAACTGAAAACCTGCACTGCCTCCACTCTGCATTCTTGTTTTTGATGTGTCTTGGATTTCAAAACCTTGGCTGCATCTTTGGAAAATTATTCATAATTTGTCACGGGATGCCATTTATATCCACCAACCTGGTCTATTCCCCTCCTACTCTGTCTTGGCACTGTTTCTCCTTCAAAACAGTATTAGCAGTAAGGTATGTCGGCTACCTCCTCTCAAAAGTGTCTTTCATCTTCAGCTTCCCCGGGTATCCATAAATGCACCACTGGGAGAAGGGACGAGAGCAGAAGAGTGAGAAATCCCAGTCACTGGCTGGCCACTGTGTATTTCCATTAATCATGAGAATAGACGTTGTCATGGGGGAATATCAAGGTTAAAGTGATAAGTTGAAGCCGTGAGGTCCAGGTGGGTAGGGGAAGCACGAGGGAGGCATGAGAGATAAATGAATGAATGGAGAGAGTCCCATTCGCTCACACTGAGCCACCTTCAGTCCATTACACGGCATTCCCTCGATGGGTTTTCTGTGCAAGAGAGAGATGGAGTTTAAGGCAATTTAGACTTCAGTTGAATCTGTATCTAGTCCAAAATACTTGCGCTAGAAATCTTGTAAGCGAGCGCTGCATTAGCATGGAAACAAGGGATCGACAAGTCAGTAAAACTTTGTAAAGCTTGTGTTAATCCATCTTATGTACTGAGCCAGAGTGGTTCATGCATAGATGAGTGAATTTTGACTTGAGGATTTTCTATAGAGTAGGCTGTTTGCATACCCAACACTGTCAATCTCTTCTCTTTTATGGTGCTTATAGTCAAGACATTTCATTTGTTGATGTTGCAACATTTCTATTGCCATGTATGCGTTAGACAAACAACCACACACAAAAACATGAGATATAGTTGAAGACGAGGACATGGCTTGTGATCTAGAAACCCTCTACATGTGTCACATCAGAGTTTAGATTTATTTCGTTTAGTTGGTCGGGACAGTGCATGTTAATGACACACACATGGGTCTCATGCATGTAAACACGCCATGCCAGATTGGAGCATTGTCCCACACTCGCACTCACAAACACACTCTCGTTCATCTGGGCCTCTTGTACATGTTTGTAGTGGTGGGGAAACCAGAGTACCTGGAGGAAACCTATACGCGGACATGTGGAGAATGTTGCGAATCAGCCAAAGAACCCAGAAGCAGACACGGAAAATGGTGCAAAAAAGCGAAGTGTTTATTTAACAACAGGAGTTTGTCGGCATCTTCTTCCTTGCAGGTTTTTCTTAGAGTTGGATGGAGCGGTATAGAACGGGAGGCAGCAGGAGGGAGCGGGACGGACCAATTTGGAGCGGGGCGGACTGGGACGGAGCAGGACTGAGTGAGATGCCAGGTGGCTATAGTTCGGAGTAAGTATTCTGGTATGGTAAGTGTAATCAACAAAGCCGGAACGTATTACTGACATGCAGAGTTTTACGATCTGGCACCGCTGAGCTCACTGGAGTGGTTGAATCTCCTTTATTGTAGAGTGAACTCATCTGAGGAGGCCCCCAGCACACATGCCTTCACTCCTGCAGTGTAAAAAAGGGGAGTCAGGGAGTGGCAGAAGGTGCTGGAGACAGAGAACATGCAAACTCCACACAGAAAGGCCCCGTCCAGGTGGGAATCGAACCCGGAACCTTCTTGCTGTGAAGCACAAGTGCTAACCGCCCAGATTTTAGATGGTTCTCAACTGCTAGTGCTTGTGACCCCCCACAAGGCATTTTTTTTCAAATTACATTGAAAACGTGCTCCCTCTTGCTGGGTTGCAGGTTCTACAATATGATGATGTCACTGGACCCAACGGGGGGCAGGAGCCAGTTTTTTTTTCCTATTAACAGCATTACACTTTCACAAGTTGTAGCTAAAAAAGAAAATGTATGAATTAAAAAAAATATCATTAATATCAGTCACTGGGTCCATGATCTCTCTGTACAAGACCAAAAATTTCCTCAAAAACAAAATAATTTTTCCTCTATATAATAGTATAGGCCTTTAGAATGTGGTGATGTCATATGCATCCCAGATCTGCCAACATTCAGAACTTATCTCTTAACATGGGGGTTCTGACCCTCAGGTTGGAAACCACTCAAGGCAATAGTGACTCTAGATTTAAATTTACAGAAATGTTCACTAATTGGAGAAAACTTGCAATATTTATTTTAATTGTGTATAGCTTGACATGTATTTGTATTTTAAAATGCATCCAACACATTTTCTAAACATGAGCATTTTTGAAGATGCTATAATCTGACCTTTGCTTCCAGGGTCTGAATGAACGAAGTGTGAGACCAATATTTCAGAGACTCCTTTAACTTTACCCTCCAACATATGTATTTTCAGTTCAAGAATGAGAAGTCAAAAATAAAACAACAATAAATGAACACATTTCATGATGGACAATATTGTCATTTTTAAACAGCTACCAAAGACATCAACGCTTAACTTCAACTTTTTCATTTGAGACTGAGCCTTCCCTTTTCTGATCTCATTGCGATAAGAACTAAAGCTGTTTATGAGATTTCCCGCAGAACACAAAAGAATGTCTTGGATCTGGAGGGACAGACAGACAGAAGTGTCAGAGGATTACAGAGAAGAGCAGGAGCGGATGCCTGTCCCTGAAGCAGCTGCAGCCGAGTGGAACAGCGTAATCCCACACTTTTATGACTCTTGTGTTTTCAGGGAAGAGGTCAGGATTATGAGAGTGGGCTGCCTTATAGCCCTATATCTCATTGTTGGGGCAGATTATAAAAACATGAACCCCGTCTCCACACTTGCTGAAATATGAAACTCTGAGAGGACAATACATGGATGCATAACAACAATATATAGTCACTCACTCTTGTATGAAACAGTCACTAAAATCTACACAGCCATAAAAGAGGAAAAAACATTCATTGACTAATCCATGTCAAAAACGTGTGATCTATGCACTTTCTGGTATTACGCAATCTTCACATCAATATATTTTGTTTTCTTCCTACTGATTTCTGCTATTCACATTCAAACATGCATTACAATCCCTCATAAATCACTCCTGGACTTTACACAAAGCACAAAAGCCTGTGTGGTCGGTGTTATGAACAAAATCATTTCAGTTTGCTTTTGCGTTTCTGTAATCCTAATGACAGTGTCACTATGCACACGCATTTGAAGAGGCGCGTGTAGCCAGCTCTGCTCTGTGTCTAAGAATAGCTTTTTATATATTGCAGGCTCGAGCAGAGGTGCCCTGGTGCCATCCTGTTGTGTCTGCACTTGTGAGGAGTTTGACAAGCGGGGGCTCGGCATAAAGGCCTGACATTTGGAGAAGAGAGCTGCAGCGAACGTCGCAGTGACACATTTTTCTTCATTTCCTGTACAAAGACACAGGCCGTGGCTGTATTTATCAGAGAGGGAGAGCAGCGGTCCACCGTGTCCTTGGGCCTATAGGAGCGTGAGCGGACCACTGAAGAGGAGTGTGGCTTTTCTGAACGAGTCAGCTTTACAACAAAGCGCAACACGTTCTGGACAGTGTCAAAACAAACAAATTCATCTGCATAACCTGTACTGTCAATATCCTGTTGTGTGGATGGACTATTTCATTGGTTCTCAAAATGACAGGTCATTTTTTTTTTTTTTTATCTTGTTGTCCTCCACCATTGGCCCTTATGTAAAACTACTTTATTTGTGATTTGGTCCTATTTTAGTCCTGGTTTTGGTCTAGTTTAGCTCAAGTTTTGAGTCCACTTGTATGGTTTCGATCTGATATGGTATACTCGAAACAGCAAGAGGTTTTGTGCGGCACTTGGTGTGAAATAAATTGGAGAACCATTTGCGCATTAACCTCTTAACCCACCGGGCATATGTTTTAGAGCTTACAGCCTATAGGCCGGTCTCATTTGAAAGCTAAGGCCTACAAAACAGTAACGTAACTTTATTGTGTCACATTTTTTAAAGCGTTTCTATTGTGTTTTTGTAGTTTTTTTTGTCAAGTATTAGTCACTTTTTTATCGCATTTTTGTCACCTTTCTGATGCTCTTTCGTGGCTTTCTTTTTGTTGTTTTTATTGATTTCTTGTTGCTTTTTCAGTGCTCTTTAGTCGTATGTTTTCAGCGCTTTCTTTGTTCTGTTATTGTTGCTTTTCCACCACGTCTTTTGCTGCGTTTCTGTCACATTTTGGAAGAGCTTTTGTCACGTTTTTTGTCATGTTTTCGTTGCTTTTTCATCACTCTTTAGTCGTGTGTTTTTGTTGCTTGATTTGTTGTGTTATAAACTGGAGAAAATGTTATGGGGTTAACAGTGATCATTGGTTTTGAATGTGAACCAGAAACACCAACTCGATCTGGAAATCCTTCATAAGACCAATGAGATTTCACCCAAATAGTGAATATAGCGATGTCTGGTACAAGATGCCTGGGCCCATCTACTCAGGGAAAGAACTATTGCCTTGGTGGGTCACTGTCTGGTTCCTTCCAATAGTATTCAGTGTGACTTTAAAAACAACCTTATGGATATCCATCACATCCACTCTCAGCGGCAGTAAACATGTGCCTGTGTTGTGTCACTCTGCAGCATTAAAGAGACGATTTGGACCAAAGGAGATCACTGCACGGTGTGTCGGGGACGTCTCGCCTGTAAACGTAGCTGTAAAGTAGTTACCCTCTAATGAGAGTCTCCAGTCAGCCTCATCAGGTTTTCAAGCTGCGATTCGAGGCCATCAATTTGCAATGAGGGCGGAGACTGAGCTTTCATGCTCATAGCAGCTTTGAAGAATTTAGTCGGTTTGAACATTTACATCTGTGACTGAGTGAAAGGAGTGCGGTATAGACAGAAGAGGAGCGGGAGGTGGGGAGGGCGCACCCCGCTGCTATCTCAGATAAAGTGTTCTTGGCCCAGAGCAGCGCCGTCTTTCAACTCGACTTACAGCCTCTGATAAGTGATCTAGTGTAACGCATATTATTCGAAGTCCTACCAGGAACTTTTCAAGTATGAAATGACTTACTCAGCATTTACAGTTGGAACATAAATTGGGCCAAACTTTTAATTTCCCTTCTTCAGAGATATGAACTTAGATAGACAGTTAATCAGACCAGTTGACCTCATGCTAAATCAAAGGCCCACAGGATTATGCTGTGAAATGATATGAGAACAAACAAGCATGCACAGAGCCAGGCGCGCTCCAGCTGTTGTCTTTCATGTGCTAATGCTGCCACTGTCTGCCAAACATGCACTGAACAATGCAGGATATGGTGCAAGCCCAATATTACACAAAGCAGAGCATTATTATGAATCTCAGTTTGATTATGTTTACCGGTGGTTTCTCAGGCATCACGCAGTTAAAACATGTATGTGGTTGTTGGTATTAAAGGGGTTGCAGCCAGGTGACAGGAGAATATCCCTGCTACTTTAGGCCTTAGGCAGTCAGAGCGTTTTGTGTAACCAATCAAGTTAATGCGGTTTTTGGTAGTCGTCCACTTAATCTTTAACAAAGAGTTGCCAAAAACACGATTTAACATCAAAAGCCTAAGCGGCAGCCACATGTCGGATAATTACTGTTATAATTATGATGATTTGCAAAGTCCTGTGTCAGTCTCCACATGTGCTCGGATTATCGCATGATCCCCCGCTTATTCCCATGTCATCTGTCAGTTTCGAACATTTACTCCCACATTTTGGTCAAATAAGGGCGTATCCAGGGAGGTGGCCACCCTTGGGATCTGATTGGCCATCCCAGGAACAACATGGATCACAACAAGGTCATGTAAAATGTACTTATATACAAGGAGAAGAAACAAACTGTATGCATGAAGCTTGATGTAGAAATGTAAGCGCCCAGACTTTAGCTTAATCACCTGCCAAGTGCCTTTTCTCCAGTTCAGCTTTACCCAAATGTAAAAGATCACAGCCTATTGGCCAGAGAAATGCTTCATTTGAAAGCTAAGCCCTGCAAAACTGATTTAAATGGATCTTTTCATTGCTTTATTGTCACTTTTCTCTTTTGTGGTGTTTTTGTCACATTTTCATTGCTATTATGTGGCGATTTTTTTCAAAAAGCTTTTAGATTTAGGTAAAGCTAAAGGCACTCGGTTAAAGCAGCAAAGAGATGGGCCTATCCTGGTTCCCAAACTTTTTATCTTGAAGCCCCAACATTGCATTTTGGAGTCAGGCCATTTAATTTGCTCAAATAAAATCTTCTGTATCACTTTATTTTACAGTACCTTGATACATTGTAAGTTTAGTACAATGTAATGTGCTCCGTAACAATCTGTAACTTGTGGGTTAGATACACAGCAGAATAACTTAATAACAGTATTAGTACTTTGTCGGTACATAATGTAATAGGACATTGTCATTTGTTGAATTTGTAGCATTAGCAGGTCAAATTTACTGAAATCAAAAGCTATTTCAATCAAAAAAAATATTAACAGGTCAAGTTATATTTTACCATCCCCTTGTGTGATAGCAGCGTCAAAATTCTTAAATCCATTAAACTTGTGAGTTTTTGGACAGTTTTTGCTTGGATTTGTTTGCAGGATGTCAGAATAGCCTCCCAGAGCTGCTGTTTGGATGAAAACTGCCTCCCACCCTCATAGATTTTTTTTTTTTTGTTGAGGCTCCAAAGGCTCTCAATAGGGTTGAGGTCAGGGGAGGAGGGGGTCCACATCATGAGTTTCTCTCCTTTTATGCCCATAGCAGCCAGTGATGCAGAGGTATTCTTTACAGCAGGACACGGTGTGTTGTCATGATGAAGATGATCTTGTTACGGAAAACGCGGCTCTTCTTTTTGTAGCATAGAAGACAGTCAGAAACTCCACATCTTTTTCAAAGGTAATTTTCACACCTTCAGGGAGCCTAAAAGGGCCTAAAGGGGCCGACCAGCTCTCTCACCATGATTCTGGCCCAAAACATGACTCCGCCCCATCGTTACTGACGTCACAGCCTTGTTGGGACATTGTGGCCATTCACCAACCATCCACTACTCCATTGATTTGACCATCCAGGGCTACATGGCACTCATCAGTGAACAAGACTGTTTGAAAAGGAGTCCTCATGTATTTCTGAGCCACTGCAGCCGTTTCTGTTCATGAGCTTCAATTAACAGTTTAGGGGAGGCCCGGATAGAAGGTTTTTGCACAACTGCAGCCTCTGGAGGGTCCTACACCTTGATGTTCGGGAGACTCCAGAGGCACCAGCAGCTTCAAATACCTGTATGCTGCTTTGTAGCATCTGTTCTCTTAATCTGATGTGTTTGTCTGGCTGAAACCATCCATATTGTGCCTTTATCTGCACAAACCTGAGTGTGCTCTGAATCATCCACAAATCTCTTATCAGTATGATGATTAAGCTTAATCTTTCATGAATATCGAAGGTTTTCATACCTAGACCAAGTCTTTCAACTATTTCCCGCTTTCCATCAGCAGAGAGATCCTTTTTCTTTTCCATATTGCTTGAAAATGATGGTCTGCATAATACAGTGGAACACCCTTTTTCAGTAGTTTTTCTCTTAACTGGGCTTAACCTGACAACTAATTATCCCAGGTCTCTGAGATTTAATGTCAGTGATTCAAAGAGCCCTGAGACACGATACCATCCACAAGTTTCATTATTTTATTTTTTTTACCTTTTTGACACAAAAATACAATTTGCATAATCATTTGGAACGCAGTGTACATAGGTACAAGTTATTACACATTGTTACAGATATTATACTAAATTTAGTTAGGTAAGTCAAAACCTACAAAATACTGACGTCAATTTCCAACACCCCCCCAAAAAAATACTTATAAGTACACAAATATTTCACTTACAAATATAAAAAATAATAGTCAAAAATAGTCACATGATCATGCAAAGCCGCGATCTCAGGAGCCCACTATCTTCCAGTGACAGGAAAGCACTGGGGTCTCTGCCTGGACCGTTCCAAATCCCTCTCTGCTGTGGCATTGGAAGGCCACCAGGCTGAGCGCATGTGGGCTGTGTGCAAAATGCCAGCGATCCCACAGGAATTACACTGATTTCTGACGGTTTCCAAGCAGCCCTGCGATCGCCCATGCATGCGTTTCACTGTTTGTTATCTGACATAGCACAGGCTGAGTTGGAGAGAGAGCCCCCAGCAAGTGAGGCAGAAGCCCAAGCCTCACGTGTACAACATATCCACGAGGAGAAGTCAAGTTAATGCAGAAATATGTAATTAACTATAATTTCCCAAAAATGTATGAATGATGCCACATTTGACAGGATTTGAAAGTGCCCCAACTGAGTTATTGAAAATAATTTGAAAAAGCAGGGAAAACACGGAGCTTTGGTGTATCGCGGAGATTATACGCACAGATCGGGCAATGAGGAATTAAACTACACGCGGGTTGGAGAAAAAATGTGTTGAGGATAGAAGATGGGGAGGCTGAAAGAGTGGAGACATCAGTAATGGGAACTCTTTGTCAGTGTAACGGATTAGCTCAGTGGCTGGAATGATATATGACTGGCACTGGGCCTTCACGCACACCCCCACTATGGATCAATTACCCTGTCAGCCATGTGTGCAACCATACATCATCACCTCGATTACATCTCACACACGCTTTATAAAAATACACTATCCACACAGCCGCAGCAACAGCACTGAGGGTCGACTTGTACTTTCTCTCCAAGCAAGAGACTTCACAACAAACTTTCCCCCATTGCCTGACTTCCTTGGCCTTAATACTTTTTGCTGACCATCTGTTACACATACCACTAGGGGGGGGGGGACTAGCCCACCGTACAACACGCTTGTACGGACACATCTAGACACAGGGGCCGGCGGGGCATAGTATCCTATCCTAAAATGAACTTCTTCTATATGGACAAAGTCATTTGCAGTGAGTGAAGTTTTTTTTTTTTTTTTTCAAGGAAGTTGAGGAAGAGACACAAACACGCGGGTCGGTCGGGTTGAGAATGGTGTCCATCACTCTCATTGGTGAAGATGTCTGTGGGGAAATGGCTACAGCAAAAGTGAGTTCAATTTAATTTGAACTTCACACAGCCCTGAAGAGAGGGTGTGTGTGTGTGTGTGTGTGTGTGTGTGTGTGTGTGTGTGTGCGTGTGTGTGTGTGTGTGTGTGTGTGTGTGTGTGTCTGTATGGGTGAGCCAATATTGTTTTGTCCTTCTTCAAGCGACAAACATTTCAGAGTATTGTCCCCCTGTCCTTTCCCCCCCGAGAGGCTGTGCTGACACATCTGGAGCAAAGCAACGTCAACGCGTTTAGTGACATTTTTTTAACTTCCACTGATCAAAAAAAAAAAAAAAAGCGAAAGTTAAGTTTCTGTACGACAATAGTTTGTTCAACTTTAGTATGTTAAAGGGCGAGTTAATGCAACAAAAGGAAAAAGGACGAGTCTACTGTCTGTGCAAACCAAAACCAGGTGCAATTGAATGAATGCACATTGTGCCAAAGTATAAGAACCTCCTCCTGTTATGTAAAGTGTTGTGTCTGCGGAGGCCTGTGTTGACAGAACTGTGCGATATAATGTATCCTTAATGTCATGGTGCAGAACATATGGGGATCTTCTCTACAGTATCGTTTTCATGGATTATGTTCTGCATGCTAATCCCAATCCAACCGCTGGGGCGCGCTGCTCCACTTCAGTGTTGCGCGTTAAACTGCTGCAGGCGGAGACGCGCGCACACTCCAGTCTGCCCAGCTCTATGTCCGCATCGCACCTCTGTCCCGCCGCTTGAACACCACTTCAAACAGGAAACCCGAACGGGATAAAAAAAAAAAAAATCAAAAAAATATAGAAAAACACACCTTAGTCCGGACTTGGATCTTTTTGCAGTTTTCGCCTTGGCTCAGTAACTAAGTTTCCGCGTCGTGCTTCTGCGTTCAAGAGGAGACAGAGAGGCACGGAACTTTGAGATAACCGGTTCTTGGCGAGGAGTAACCAGCGCGAGGAGCCCTCATCTGTCCGCGGGTTTATTTGTCAGCGGCCGCACAGCAGCTGTGGATGGGGATGGAATAACTTTTCCTGCTTCTGTACAACCAGTTGGTGTGCACGCACGTGCGGCACCGAGAGACAGGCGCTGTTGCACGTTTTGGAGACGGGAATGCCTGGCTGTCCTCCGTGTCGGCAAGCGTAGCGGCTATGAGGAGAGACCTTTACCTGCTGGGCTGAACGACACCACACCGCACCAACAGGTAAGAGCACCCGCAGCGTCTCAAATCCATCCATCTCCTCGGGTGTAATTTACCAGGTCTCCGAAGGCTCTGGAAGACTCAGACACCATATGATGCTCAAACTCTCCTGACGAGTTTAGATCAATGGTTTTGCGCATATTAGGACTTAAAGTAGAGTTGCTTTGGGAAAGACAAATTAGTGCGGTTGTTTCAGGTGTTCCACAGCATCCCTTCCACGCGCACGCGGGGCGCGCGCAGGTCTGTGCGTATTTGGACACATTGCACTATATGTGGTGCGCTGTTCCGGGCAGAAGTCGAGTTTTTCCTTCATATAGCCGTTGTCCCAACACCTTTTACTCTGTTTCCTGTAATATTTCCCACTAAACATGCTCACCAGCAGAAAGTGATACATTCCCTACGGGCACATTCCTTTCACGGAATAAGCACCGATGACGCACAGCTACTTGTCATTGTCATCATCACATTAAAATAGTTGCAGCAACAGTACAGGCTACAGAACAACGAGACGGAAATAATGAACGAGGAGAGCACATTTGTGAGCATCAGCTGCATCATAAATAGCCTGCTGCTGGCTTTATGTCGTCTAAAAGGTCTTCTCGGTGACTGTGAATCGCTAAAAGTTGGTGTACAGAGCTGGTTGGATGTTTGGATGTGCTGGATTATAGCAGTGATTGTGTTCTGTCACGCTCTTGTGCTGAAGCTGCAGAGACTGGGGCATGACTGAGAGGATGAGGGCCGAGTGGAGGTGGGCTGATCTGGAGGAGGCTTACGCTCAGGATCAAAATGACATTTTAAGAAAGAAGTGCATCCAAAGCAAGGCTGACAACGAAGAGCTGCTTTTATAATGAACTAACAGACACGATGATACTGGGAGCACAAATTAAATGTCACAGAGCATACTTTTTGTCAAATTATTATTATCTCTGGGTTGTTATTGTGTCCATACGCAAGACACTTCTCAATTATCCAAGGATTGGACATGAACGTCTTTTTGGCTGCTCTTTTTTGGTTGGCTTAGGGCAGATGTGGCCAATATACAATATGCATAGGGACAGTGGAGGAAATAGGTGAATAAAGTACAAAAGATTGCATTGCGAAGATTGAAAAGGACTCAGAACTGTCGCCAATACTTGATTTTGCATTCTTTAATCTTGTGACACTTGTTAGATGATTTGCACAGTAATTAGCTGACCAATGCTCAAGATGGGAAGTCACGTTTTATTTAAATCATATGATATTATTACATCACAGGTTCCATGAATTACAAAAGCAATCAAACGCATGTATTTTCACTTCATTAATGTAAAAGTTCGAGAGACAAATCATCATATTTTTTTTTATATCTGTCCTCATACACCTTGCGTCTGTTTTTGTTCTGCCTCCTCCATCTCCTACTGTGCCCTGTGGATCATACTACAAGACAGAGCCACCCCGGTATAGAATAAAAAGTACAGTCCGTGTTGAATTTCTCCCGCTGCAGCTGTACAAGATGGAAATGAAAAAAAAAAGAAAAGAATGAGGTGCAGAACTGAAAAGAACCAAGACACACACACACACACACACGCACACGCACACGCACGCACACACTGAAGGAGAAAGCTGCTGGGGATAAATAAAAATAAATAAAAAGCTGGTGTCCTATAAAAGGTGTTGGCGATTTCATTGGCGGTCTGCAGCAGAGTGTGTGGTGTGCTGAGGCCTCGGGGGGACGAACAGCCACTCTGAATGTGTGTAACCCACATAAAGAAATTGTTTCTGGGAGATCGCGCCCCGTAAATTCATTCCTCGCCGGCAGCCCTGTTCTTATCCTTCCTCCCAAAGGTGAGGGAGAACATCCAAACACATATTTTTTTAAGCTCAGGTCCCCCTCTCTCTCTCTCTCTCTCTGTTTTTCTTTCTTTCCCATTTCTGAGCCATATCTGTGTATGTAATTTCAGCTCAGGATGCACTGTGACACACACATGTACACAACGTTTCTTTCCCCAAATGGTTTGTGTCGGACAGTGGCGGTGAGAGGCAGCTTGCAGACTGAGGCGTAGGGACTTGTAGAATGAGGAAGAGCAGCCTGAACAAACTCAATTTCTGCTTCTGTTATACAAGTCTACATAGGTCGCGCATAGGGCGGGAAGGCACTTCGACAAACCACTGTTTACTTAGCCCCAGTGTGTACCCGGAGAGCTGGAGTGTAGCAATATTGGACTTGGGGACCCCGGCGTGTCTCCAGCCTTCAGAAAGGGGTGACTTCGAGGGAAAAAAAGTTTGGAACCACTGGCCTAGACTAGAACATAGTAAGCCTGTCAAGATTTAGATTTAAGTTCTTAACCCCCGCCTGAACCGAGCACATTTTCTCCTCCTGCTTTACCCAATCTAAAAGCTTCTCGACTGGAGAGTTTACAGACTAGAGGCCAGTGTAGCGTCTCATTTGAAAGCTAAGACCTACAAAACTAATATAAATGGATCTTTTTCCTTGCGTTGTTGCTGTGTTGTCGTCACTTTTGTTGTTACATCCATCATGGGCGCAGATAGCGGGGGGGACGGGGGGGACATGACGTACCCAGATTTTCATTCACCTGGATCCGTCCCCCTCACTTTTATGAAGAAAAATATCTTGCAAGCATTTTGCAATGTGCGAAACAGCGCCTCCCTTGACCATTCACTTTGATATGCGGCGAGAAACGGTATTGCGCTCATGTGTTTGTGTTGACTGGGCTGTGCGTGTGTCAAAATGCGAAACGCGAGCTGTTGGTTTACTTGGTTATCAGACAGTGTAGCCTACGTCAGGACTGCTTTTTCATACGTCATGTGGCATGCTTGGTGAGTGATTAGAAACCGTACCAATACGCATTATTGTCTTGCAATGATGGGCAATTAAGTTTGATAGGTTGTCATGCCTGAGCAGCTTTGTCCCCCCCAGTTTCAAAAACCTATCTGCGCCCCTGACATCCATATCACATTTTTGTCACACTTTCATCGCTTTTTGTTTTGTTTTCATTCTCGTTTTTGCCGCTATTTTGTCACTTTTTTCAAGAAGCTTTTAGACTTGGGTAAAGCCAAACTGGGGAAGAAGCTCGGTTCAGGTGTGGGTTAAGAGGTTAAACCTGCTTTGACATGTTTCTCATGTTCATATCTTTTTTATTTCCTTGTTGGAAATGAGTATGCAGTGACATAAGAATACCGTGGGTCCCACCTTTGGCATTATGGAATATTTCCTATGTTTCTAACAAAAACATGAATTAAACCATAGAATTATTTATTCCCTGGTGAGAGGCTATAATTGATACTTACCATCAACATTATCTTATCAAACACTGTAGTAATTACAGACAACCTGCTTTGACAAGATTCACAGGTTAACACCAGAGTATAATTAGGCCCGAGCGGCCTGGCGTCGCAAGGACCTATTGTAATCGCAACGCAGGCCAGTGCGCGAAGCGCACGTACCAAGGTGCGCGGAGCGCACAAAAACAGCGCAAAGCGCTGTCCCCATGTCAAACGTAAACTCACCGTGTATTGCAAGAAAATGAATGGGGGTATATGGTCAACTGTCATACGGAGGTGTTCCTCCGAGCCTCACGGCTGTGTGCGGGTCGTTGAGAGCTTTCCAAAAATGTATAATATGTTGTCGTCGCGAAAGCGACGATGTTGTTTTTGCAGAAAATATTATTATTTTTCTTTCTTTCTTTCTTTCTTTCTTTCTTTCTTTCTTTCTTTCTTTCTTTCTTTCTTTCTTTCTTTCTTCTTCTGCTCTTTGAGCAGGAATTTGACCCCCTGAACATTGTCGAAAACTCACCAAACTTTGCCCAAAATTCAGGTTTGGTGAAAAATTAATTTAAATGTGTGTTTTATATTGAGGGGAAAAATGGCGCGACAGCGCCACCTACAAAAATTAAAATACATTGTGCCAATGGGGGAGGGGCCAATGGCAACTTTGTCGTAGAGCGACGGGATTCAGTACAGACATTTGTCATGTTACGGCAAACAAAAAATGTAATTGTGACCACGCCCCCTGACAAACCGGAAGTCCGCCATTTTGACAAGTCTGTAAAATGCTGAGTCAGCATTTTCACTGACGTCGCATTTTAACGAACTCCTCGTTTGACCAAATGAGCTCAAAATCGCTCCAGCTCATCTACAGATGTGGGGCATCAAAAGTTACCCAAATCTTTTTGCTATGTTTTACGTTTTGTTTGCGGCAATCTATACGAAGAATTTAGCGATTTGTCGCCAACTACAAATTGCTCCCATTCGCACAAACAAACTCCGATTAAAAATCGGAAATATACATTTTATTGACCTTTCAACTCTGTGCACAACACATTTGAAAAAGTGACATTGGGCGCGATAGCGCCCCCTCCAGGTGCAGAAGAAAAAATGCATAATGAGACAAAAAATGTGTTTCTCGGAAATGAATGAAATTTGGCACAAAAATAGTTGATGGCATCCCGATCAAAAAAGCCAATGAGACCCATATCATATTTTGTCCGATGTTGCCATGGCAATTACAGCGCGTTAGCGCCGTCTGTAAGGAGCTTGTAGACAGTGGTCATGGAAGTGGTCACATTATACAAAATTACAGCGCGCTAGCGCCCTCTGCAGGCTGGAGCCATTATTCACACGGAGAGGCTAAAAATGTAGCTTAGATGTTTACTCACAAAGATTAATGGCACATCAGGGCAATAAAATGCAGTGTGGCCACGCTGGCGCCCTTGGTAGGGTTATGGCGCGGCAATAGAGGCGCTAAAGGAGGCACGGCCCGCGAAGGCTGTTTGATGCCGCTTGCGGCTTTAATTTCATTTAGCTTACATGGCTGCACCTTTGAAGGAACTTTCTGTATTCCTGTGAGGTGACCTTTTAATTTAATTGTATCACTGTGCATTTGTACAGGTGTAACAGGCCCAGCCTTTTTGGAGTCAAGAGGGCTGTTTTAGATCATGCTGATAGAGCCAAATAAAATGTTGCACAGGTATACATTACTGCCACAGTAAAAGCTCAAGAAGTCAGTGAAAATCTACACCAAAAGCTGCAAAGCAATAGCAGCCATAGTGTGAGTTGTTGACGTCATTTTGTAAAGCCAATTTCGGTACCGTATAGAGCCATTCAAATCTTACTGCACTGATATATCAAATCAGCTGTATTGGGGGTAACATGTTAGTTAGGTGTTTTTCAGAGTATTTTATCATTTATCTATATATAACTTCAGACATCTGATCACTCAGCTAATTAGACACAGCACCACCTTTAACTAACCACATGCCAACAATGTGTTGAAAACAGGCGAACACAGCACATATAACACTCCTTGCTTGACTAATGGGCTGGATGCGCCAACACTGTTTCTCCTGTATGTGACTGCAGTGCCAGCACAATATGTCCCACGAATGGCGTTGAAAAATAGACTAAGTGGTTGCGGAGTGGGTTAATAAGGGATGGAATAAGATAAAGCACAAGAGCTACAATGAGATGTGTGTGTTTGTGTCCGAGGTGAGTGATGAGGTGCCATGTTTTTGAGTGGAAAGCCATCCATCACGCCTCATCAGTAACTCCAGGCCCCAGTCAACACGTTTCTCTTCATTTGCACTGTTAATGAGCGGCACTCCTGACCAAGCACGCCTATACCAGGATAACACAGTGTCAGTTTGTGCCTAATGAAGACTGTTTCTAGTTAGCTCTGTCCACTAAAGCCATCACAAAATCAGGGTTTGTCGGTTGGTTTTGGGGGCATGCCACTTACTTGGAATTCAGATTTCAGAATTGACATAACTTCAAATCATAACAACGCTGCCCAAGAAGTGACTTCCTGTTTCGATCCAGAGCACCAAAATGAAAGCACCATCACATTCATTACTTCATTCATTAAGTCCACTTTCTTTCTGCCTAATTATTAACAGTTATGCACATAGTCAATTGCCCACTGTCGTTGTGTCCTTGGGCAAGACACTTCACCCTTGCCTCCAGTGTCTGCGTACACTGATGTATGACTGAGATAGTGAATAGTGAATGGGTGACTGGTTCCTTACTGTATAGCGCTTTGGGCCTGATAAAGGTAGAAAAGAGTTGTATAAGTTGAGACCATTTGCCATTTACCAATAAGAGAGGCAATACTATAGGTATTTTTACTCATTTGGGCCATCTTGGTTGGTTTAAATGTGTTGGCAAATAATAATTATATAATAATAACTGCGCAATAACATGTCACTTTCACAGCTGCATTAGAGTCTGTAGGGGGCTTCGTTGTCAGTTGTCCCTTACTTAAGTCCCTTCAGGGTCGGCTCATTATGGCTCAGGGCTAAGAGGAGCTATTAGTGCTCACTACAAGTCAATGAGAACACCACACCCCACGGGCTCCTGCTGCTTTCTCCATCATCAAGACACTAATCACAGAGGCCATTAGAGCCTGTGTCAAACCCTGGACTTCAAATGATGGTTATATTTGTGTTTACTTGTTATTTCATTTTGATCACTTAGGAAGTGCAGTAGGGAGTTTGCATTGTTTTGTTAGGTATAGGTTTGTGATTCCTTGCAGAATGTTATAACTTGGGCTGAATAAGAAAATATCAGTAACAAGATAAATAGTTGATGAAGGGGAGTGCCAATGAACTCCTGTCGCGAGTTAATGAAATATACAGTGGCTCAGGTGGTAAGGCGGGTTGTCTTGAGTTTGACCATTCGATCCCTACAGGTGCAAGCTTGTTTTGTCCAGACACTTTGCCCACCTTGCCTGTGTGAATGCAGTGTGCAAGTGAGCGACTGGAGGTGCTGTTCCAGGGCAGCCGAGGACTGAGTGTGAGTGAATAACACAATACAAAGTGCTTTGGGTATTGTTACACAGGCATTCTCAGAGCACTTGTGAAGTACAGCTCAAAGTGCTTTAGGATTTAAATATACTCCAATAGGAATTAATTAAAAATACAGGAGAGGGGAAACACACACACACAAATAGTACTTTATGACTGAGTAGAAAGTATACTTTTTGTGTGTATGACAGTCAAGGACAGAAGGTTGATGGAGGGTGTTTCTTCAGGCAATAAAGTTTTAGGTGATTTATATCGGCATTCTATAAAAAAAAGAGAGAGAGAGATTCGTTAAATTCCAACAATGATTAATAGAGCACAGGAATGACCAAGCGAAAGGCTTTGAGGACCTTAATATCAAAAGGTCCAGTTTGACCAAAGCGAGTAAATCCTATACTCACCAGTGTGGGCTTTGAGCCCTTTGAGTTTGACAGTTTTTCTTTAGAGCAGTGTTTTGAAAACTGTCGAGCTGGGAGAGAAAACAGGGGCTGTAAAAGTGGCCAGGTGCAACACGAGGGCACTAAAAACAACGCCAGCGCAAACATGTTAGAATTACAGTTGGTACATTTGTGATACTATATCTTTAAGATACAAAGACTGAAGTACTACTTTATCGTTTTTACACAGCCGTTATGATGTAATTGACCCATCTTACCACCGGCGCTCAAAACATATTTTTCTTTGCTATAGTAGCCCCATTTGCCACCAAAGCATTCCTATTTTTTTTTTTTTAGCATATTTTTTTGCACTTGTCCCATATGGCTGTGCTTCAGGCCTTCCCTTGTGCCATTTCCCACTGTTTGTGTGTTTTTGCCCTTTTATCTCCCAGTCTTTGATTATGTTCTCAAAAGTGTAACCTGCGGCTCTTTTAAGACTGCCTCATTACGTTAGCAAAGCCTACAGCGCATGTAATTACATCTAATTGTCCTGTTATGTATTCACCGCAAAGCATTTTGTGCATTAGGCCCATAACAATATGACTCTGAGTGTGTGTGGAGTGTTTATGAGGAGATTATGTGGAGATAAAGCTCACTTATGGTGCAGTATAACAGACTCTACACATAAACATTCAGAATTGCATTTGTATTGCTCCGTGACACTTACTGTAGCATCAAATCTGCATTTTCTACAGCAAAAACAGATTTTTATGCGAACTACTTGACTATTATGTAGATTTCAACGTGTTTATATTATGTACAGTTACATTTCCAATGCAGAAACTTAACATTCTGAACCATTACTTTTGAGTGGTGATATTATTCTTTTTTTGTTATTATAATTAAGTGTACACCAGGTTGGGAGAAAAATGGGTAACACGTCTAAGAACATGTCAGGAGTAGATGGTGAATAGCCTGTTAGTTGTTGTGGTGGCTTTTTTATTTGAAGTTTAATTGAATCAGGGACATTTTTGGACAGGAACATTGCTCATTAAAGCTTATATATAATTTATGAAACAAAGTGGAAAGATACTTTTTCGATTAAATACTATTTCAAATTGAATTCCTGCTACTGGCTTTTGATGTTTCCTCTGCGTCTTACTCATCTCATTACATAGTTCTGCACATTTTGTTTGTTGCCACAGCTGCCACACTCTTTTATCCTTTGGCGACACACGCTTGCTCTTACAGTAAACACCCATTGAAGCGTCTCCGCCGCGCAGCATTGGACCAGCTTAATCCTCAGGTGTCACCTCCTAAAGCTGCCCCCCCCTTGATACACGCTTCACCCCCCCCTGCACTTCAATAGACAGGATAAAAACAGCATGCAAGGGGGGGGGGGTGTGCGGGGTGTTCGAGATAGGTGTTGGTGCCACGTGTCATGTTCCCCACAGATCTCATTGAGGGGCGCGGGTGGCTTTGCTCTCTCTCTCTCTTCCTCTGTTTAAGAGACAGGGCGGCGGTAATACAAGCTGTGGGGAGGATGTGGCAACCCCCACCCCCCCTTCCCTCCCTGGGATCACATCCTTAAGACTCACACTAATCCGCTCCTAATGTGACTAATATTGTGACACTGCCATTACCCCACACAGTATGAGGCAGCACAGAGAGGGCAGTTGCAAGCGGTGTGGTGGTGGTGGTGGTGGAGGAGCAGATGCACCGACTACCACACTGAATAGGACTAGTGAGAACAACAGAGCTGTCCATGGTGCTGAAGAACGAATATCCAGCACTTTTATAACAGCCATCGCTTTGGAGGGCAAAGTTGTTAAGTAAAGCTCTTTGATTGAAAACTGCCATAATTGACTCGCGCCAAAATAAAAGCATCATCTTATTCATTAGTTCAACTTTCTTTCTGCCTAACTATTAAGAGACAAAGCACTTCAAATGTGTGCATTTAATTATATTCTTGTAATGTTGCAAGTACCTGCTGAACTAATCAATGAGACGAGCTGTGTGATTTTATTTTGGGGTGTTGGAGTGAAACAGGAAGTCACTTCTTGGGCTGCGTTGTTGTGATTTGAGTCAGTTGCACATCTGATTGTTTTCTGTGATATGTTCAATCCTTGATGCAGAGGAACAAGTGAAAATGGAAAAATGAGCCTGGCAAACACAGCCTCACACTTACGGTAACTTCAGTGCTGCTGAGGTCACTTCTGAAGAAAGGCATTTGGCCAACGGATGACAACGTCCCTTTATTTCCCTGGCAACAATGCAGCAACAAACAGCAGCAGCAGCAGCAGCAGCCCACAGTTGTTCATTATTGAGACTTGTTGTTTAGGTCTTTATTGAATCTCCAGAGGCCATGAAGAGAAGATACTGTATCTCAACGGAAAACAAGATTCAATTAAAAACATAAATGGCACCAGAAAAACTGCAATGGATAAGATTGTCATCAAGATCATAGATAAATTACATCAAAAATGGCCCAATGCCTTAAGGATCTCTTCAAAGTGAGTTTTTGTACAAAGAAAATAGAAAACTGTTCATCTCTGGAGACTTGAGATAAACAACATTCTCTTCGCTCAGTGGAGGAGTGTGAGGTATGCCGCTGAATGCACAACTTCTAATTTTAAAGCCATGAATTACCAAAAGGCTGCTTTCAATTTGGGTGAATCTGACGTTATTAGCATTCCGGCGAGCGTGTGCTGATGGAGGCAGAGTTGGCCTTGTGTCTTCTCCCGGGCTGCAGCTGCGACTGAGCGGCCACAAAGAGGAGACTCATTTGTGATGCGCCGGGGCTGTGGGAGAACAGGTCACAACCAACGGGATTGTCAATTATCTCGGCTCAATATGTTGTCTTCATCCTGAAAATTGATTGTGTTTTTATGTGAAGAGAGAAGAGTCACTGTCAGGTAATGAGGCTTTTCCTTCTGAGCTTGACACTGCAAATGATCAGGTTTGCGGCGTGCAGTGATTTGCTTGTTGATTTGTCGAGTTAAACCATGCCATTTATGCTGACTTTGGACAAAGGGGATACAGGCTCTTAGGCCTGGATTATGTAGAAGAGGATGTCTTCTATAAAAGTAGTGCACACAATTATCTCCTGCAAAATAGACAGTACAGGTGAAACTCGGAAAAAGTATAATATTGTTCAAAAGTTCATTTATTTCTGTAATCCAACTTAAAATGTGAAACTAATATATAATATAGACTCACTACATGCAAAATGTGATATGTAACGCCTTTATTTTATATAATTTGGATGATTATGGCTTACAGTCCATTTTCAAAATATTCAAATTTTATGAGATTTTTAATTTTGATTTTTTACAGGCTGAGCCATAAAAATCTAAATTATAACAAATAAAGGCTACATATCTCACTTTGCATATAATGAGTCTATCATATATTAGTTTCACAGTGTAAGTTGACTAATTGACAATTTTTTCATCATAAACACTTTGGAAAGAGTAAATAATAGTTTTTCATCCAAAAAGTGATCTATCTTTGTGACTGAGCATAGTATGAAGTTTGTTTTGAACCAAAATAAACTTTTAGCGTTCAATGAAATAATTGCTGTCATAGTTATGGATGGAAGATCATCCTGTCTGTGTACATTAACTCCTGTCCCAAGCCCAGAGAGGCATCTGGGGTAAAGCCCGGGCACATTAGAATGGAAATCCAAGCACAGCCAAGACAATGTTCTGTGGTGTCCCTGTCCCCTGAAGGAAGAAGCCAGAGGAAATAAGAGTAATGATTTAACAATAGAATGGTAAAGTCCTAGTATCTCTCTGTCCTTTTGTGGCATTGACAGAAAATAGGAGCAAATCCATTTATCTTCCTGAGGTTTGTCCCGAGCAGCGACAGGAGGATAGAGGTTTCTTTTTCAGATGAGACACAGGTGAGACTACAGTCTGTAACACACTGTTGTACTGGTGTCGGACAGATCTGGGGTTACTCCTGATAGAGAACATGGAATATTCAGAAGAATATGACTCCTCTAATGAGGCTCCTGAGGGTCCATGGACCCCACTTTGGGGGGTCATTCCTTTGGCTCGTACCTATAGATGTGATGTGAAAGTCATTATTGGTTATTGTACGAATACATCATATTCTTCATTCATATATATATATATATATATATATATACATATGTTACATATGGTGGCTCTGGCAGTGCATTCATGTAAACATACTTCATAATTGTCTTCCTGAATGTGTCCACCCACTCAGTGTTCTGGCCCACATGCTGCTCTCTGACCCCTGTCTACAGCAAACAGCAGCGTGTGGCTATAAGGACACTTTCATTCAGAGCCGGTCTCCTCGGCCCAGAGACGCTGATGTGCCTCTCTCACCTCCTGAGGTGGAGAGGCCACTCTGTAGAGAAAACCTATCTGACATGGAGTTGTTTGTTCAGGGCTTCAATGAGTGAGGGGGGCATTGGTCACTACAAAAGAAAAAAAATACAGTTGTGAAAAGAGAAAGGAATAGAAGAACATTGGGTTGTGAAAACATAAAATCAATGGGTAAGTGTGCAACTGTGAAAATAAATAAAATATGTCCATATCCCCATATCCAATAATGAACAGTAGTTAATTGGTAAAAAGAAAAATCATAATAATAACAATAAACCATACACCTCTCCTGGAACCGCCACCTTTATGTGGTGGAGGGGTTTGAGCGCCCGAATGATGCTGGGGGCTCTGTTGTCGGGGCCTTTTTGCCCCTGGTAGGGTCTCCCAACAGGTCCTAGGTGACGGGTCAGACACAGAGCGGTTCAGAAGCCCCTTATGAGAGACCAACAGGCCCGGTTTGAATCTGGAGGCCGTCCTTCTGTGGACCCACCACCTGCAGGAGGAGCCATAAGACCCGGCAACGGACAAGTGGAAGAAAATGGATGGATGGATGGATGGATGGATGGATGGATGGATGGATGGATGGATGGATGGATGGATGGATTGATGGATGGATGGATTGATGGATTGATGGATTGATGGATTGATGGATTGATGGATGGATGGATTGATGGATTGATGGATTGATGGATTGATGGATTGATGGATGGATTGATGGATTGATGGATTGATGGATGGATGGATGGATGGATGGATGGATGGATAAACCTCATAAGATTATGCCTTAATGTCAACTTGATGTCTCCCAGTAGTTACTTTAATAAACAAAGCATTTAATAAAAAACAGCATTTTTGTTCCTAACCAACTCTCTTTCTGTCCCACTCGCTTTCTCCTTTAAAGCATCCTGTGTAAATATTTAATCGAGTCTAGTCCGAAACGGCCTCTCTGTCTGTCAGTGTGGGTGTTCCTGCTATTGCATATTTGAGCTTCAACGTGGACTCTAGCCACATTAATATGTGATAACCTGCGATGGACAGAGCAGCTAATGCATTTGTTGTTTGCTTCCACTTCCTCCAGCCACTATTACGGCTATACCGTGGACTCTCGGTGAAAGTGTGAGTTGGAAAGGAGGTGAGGATCTTCCGGCCCGTGCACTCTTAGCTGAAGTGGCGTGAGGGAAGTGCATAGGACAGATTTGAGCGTTATCTCCCCCAGCAGAGTTTGTGTTCTGTTGGCCCACATCACTACACACATGCGCCACCGTTCCTGTTTGTAATCATGTTCGGTGGAGCTCGGTCATATTGGACTAGCACATCAGTATAGGAAGCATGCCTGGGCACCCTGAATCTGGGTGATGATAAAAAATAAAAAGTTTCTCCCACTGGTGCAATTGCTCATCAAAACAACTCTGAGCAGCAACAGAACAGACAGCACTGCAGTTGCTCTTTTTACAGAGATCATCAGGGCATTTACTACAGCATGCAAAACAACTTTTTTTTTTTTTTTTTTTTTTACTGGTTTTGCCCGTTGACAAAAGACTAATCAACAAAACGTTGTCTGAAAGTTGAATTGTGCCAAGAGAGCAGGTGCACAACTCTACAGCCCCATCAATAGGATTGACAATAAACCATATAGGGCTTACCCAGGTAACAATTGTTGTTTTTAGAACGTTTGGGGAAGGTTTTTCCCCAGTTATTTTTCTCTTCCATCATGTAACAGTCAGACTGGACAGAAGGCTGTTATGATCAGATGAATGAAATCCTGGAACTCTCTTGAAAGACATTTCTAACATTGAAGATTTTAACATTTTTAAAAAGACTCTCATGACATGCTGCAACAAATAGAATCATGATGTAATTGTGGATTATGTTGTCACGCTTGTTTTATAGATTTATACAATGTGAATATTGCGCAAATATTTTTGAATGTGATTGAAAATGCGCCTTTTAAAATCTGGACCCCGGCCTTTCTCAAGGCAATGGCTAACAGGGATCTTAAAGGGACTATACAGAGCTTAAAAATGAAAAAAATATATATGTCTTTTCATCCCCCTGACATGCTCCAGCAATGTCCTATGGTGTAGAATGAGCCCAGACCTATTCACAACAACTGCCTTTAAAATCACCACTGTCACTCAAAAAGGTGTTAATTCAGATACAGCCTATCCATCGCTGGGAGTGACAATAAACCATAACTGGAACAGGTCAAATTTGAATGAACAACAGCACCAGTAGCACCTGTACAAGTGTGAGGATCTGTAGAATTAAGTTCCACTAAGCTTATTATCCCCCCCCCCCCCCCAAAAAAAAAAAAAACTTTATGCGTTTGGAACTTTTAACGACCAATAAGACAATTTGCTGCGGCTTTGCTCTCACGCCGCTTTACGAACGTGGACTCTTTTAGCAGCGACTTTTTTTTAGTGCGTGCGCGCGTGGGCCCTTCGGTGTTGCCGCACTCCCGAGTGAAAATCAATGCAGAGAATATAGTGGCAATTACCATGGGCAGCCCGCGAGTGAACCTAGTGGAACAAACTAACTAATACATGAATAAATAACAGGGCTGAAATGGAGATGTGTGCGTTAGGGAGAGAGTGCGGAGAACGAGAGGACGGGCCTTCTGCGTGCCAGCCAATTAACGGAGTGTGTAAACCGAACTCATTAAAAAGGACACACACACACACACACACACACACACACACGCACACACGCACACACACGCACACACTTAAGGTACAATGCCAGATCTGCTCCAGTTTCAGGACTTAAACATGCACAAAAAGCTATTGAAGAGAAACAACACGGCCATTTAACAAAAGCGCCAGGATTCTCGGCCGCTTGTATGCGATTGTGCTTGTGTGTGTGTGTGTGTGTGTGTGTGTGTGTGTGTGTGTGTGTGTGTGTGTGTGTGTGTGTGTGTGTGTGTGTGTGTGGCTGTGGCTGTGTGTCTGTGTGTGCATGTAAGTATTTGTGGGGCTCTGTGTTTGCCTCTGGAACAGTCTGTTTGGACAAGCTATAAAAGATTGATTCAGACTTTGTTGCTTTGAACCATCTGCCAAGTGCTGCCTCACTTAGCTGGCGTATTGAGAGAACAAAAGCTTTCCAAGGTCCCCCACCTACTGGCTCTCTCTTTCTACAAGACGAGGCGCCTCTTGGCATCTTCCTCCAGTTCAGTCTGTATTCGGATTTCAAGAGTCAGATCAGAGGGGAGCAAATCCAAGCCCTTCGGTTTTGATCACTATTATTGTTGAGTCATAGAGGTGCTGTTTTGGTCTGTTATCCCATTTCAGAAAAAAAAACTTTTAATGCAAGCTGAATTTAGATTAGTTCTGACCATTTGTGTTGCAATAGTTCCAAAATTGGTTTGATGATCTCACACCGAATAATGGAGTGGTTTCAAAGCACATGGTGCACACTTGGTTTTATTTGGGTATCTTTTAGTTATGTGCCAAAATGTGTTACTGAGGAATAATCACAATCTTATGGAAGGAACTTAAAGCAACACTAAGCAACTTGTCTACCTTGATAAATCCTTATCGTAGTCCTTCTGACGGTAATGCGTGTTGATGGGGGTCTTTCATCTCCCCTGGGTGTCTCTGGCCCAAACACCACACTTGCAGTTTTCCCTGACCCAAAACACACTAATAGAATCACGAAGAAGAAGCTAACAGGCTAACGGGCAAAGTTAACTGTGGGCTAGCGCCACCTAAACAGAATTTACAGCCAAGTTTGAGTTATAAAAAAAAACAACTCCATTGTGTAATTGGATGAACAATATCCCTCTCTCCCTTTGTCTTTTCTGTCAGCGTAGTATTTACTGTCACAGACAATTAATGAGTTAAAAAAAAACACGCAGCATGCTACGACACCTGCAGTTGCACTTATGGTCTCTAGGGGCATGAGTTACTTAGTTCTGCTTTAAATTGAACTCTGCATCGTCTCTTATTTCTATTTAACCAGGAAAGGTCCCACTGAGATGTAGAAGTCTAGTGGGACGTGTGTATGTTTTCAGCGGAAAGGGTAAACTGGAGCACCATTTACTTGCATTAACATGAAAACTGTAGCGTGTGCGTGTGTGCGTGTGTGTGTAGGTGAGTATGTGTGTGTGCGTGCTTGTGTGAGTGCAACTTTGAGCTTCAAATACACTTTTATTCATGACTTGCTTCAGGGCTGAGATTAGCCTGTTGACCCCACATTTGATTAAAGCTTTCTACTGTAAAAAAAAAAAAAGAAAAAATCAATAAAAAAAAAATCAAATAGCTCCCATTTTGAGCATTTATAAACTCGAATTTAATATTTTTTTTCTGATTGCAAAATCAAAACCCAGTGACCTCTTGCGCATAAAATGGAGTTTTTTTTTTTTTAATTTTACATTAGCTTTTAGAAATGGTTCAACACTGCTTTGATGAAAAACATCTGTGGCCAAGTGTTTTTGAGGTCTTGGAAGGTAACAAAAACACATAATAGTGGACTTTATTTATTTTTATTTTATTCTAATTGACGATATCACAATGTTATTTTCTCATCATTAAAGCAAAACTAAGTAACTCATGCACCTAGAGGCCATAAGCGCCACTGCAGTAGCATGTTGTGCTTTTGTACTCATTGTTAGAGAAATAACAATGGTGTTCGAGAGGATAGATGAATGACAGGCAGCAGTCTGGATGTCTTATGCAGGAGAAGTTTATTTACCATCGGTGCAGGACCCGGAGACATGAACTCGAGACATTGCGCTAGTCCTACCATTCAAGTCTGTCTATGCTTCCACAGAAGAGGGATAAATACCCTCTCAGAGCGTCATACTGATACGCAAGCATTCAGTGGCAGAGAGTGGGCGCCTGAGCACCACAGTCAAGGCTATGACAGAGATAGTACGACTGTACAGCCTGACCCAGTATGATAAATAGCGATTTAATGTTATCCTCTAACACTCATTAATTGTCCATGAGAGTAAATACTACACTGATAGAAAAGACAAAGGGAGAGAGGGATATTGTACATCTATTTACACAATGGAGATATTTTTTTCACCCAAACTTGGCTTTAAATACTGTTTAAGTGGCGCTAGCCCACAGTTAGCTTTGTTAGCCTGTTAGCTTCTTCTTTGTGATTCTATTAGTGTGTATTGTGCATCTGACGTGGTGCAGGCAAAGTTGCAATTCTGGTTTTCTGGCAAGAGACACCAGGGCAAGATGAAAGACCCCCAATCATCCCATCAACACTTGTATTACCCCCCGAGGGACTACGAAAAGGATTAATTAAGAGAAACAAGTTACTTAATACTGCTTTAACATATCTGGACCGGTGTTTTGTTTCTTTCATGCATGTTTCTGTAATCCTGCATGTTTAGTCGCCTCCCTTCAAAACACCAGCTCACACTCTGCTATCCACTGATCCTATCCACAGTCAAAATCTCCTCCTCCCGCACATTAGCATGTTGGCCCGTTTCTATCTTTGCTCATACTTTCAATTTGAACACTCCCTGTTTCACCGCAGTGGCAAATGTAGGATCTTTGCTGGCGCGCTGATAACTTCACTAAACTAAACTAAAATATCAAGGCTAACTGTTAGAGAATGAACAATGGTGTTCGAGATGAAAAACAGGCAGGAGTCTGGATGTCTTATACAGGAGAAGTTTATTTACCATTGGTTCGGGACCCGGAGACATGAACTTGAGACATCGCGCTAGCCCTACCATTCAAGTCTGTCTATGCTTCCACAGAAAAGGGATATAAACCCTCTCAGAGCGTCATACTGATACGCAAGAGTCTGAGCACCACAGTCAAGGCTATGACAGAGATAGTACGACTGTACAGCCTGACCCAGTATGATAAATAGCGATTTAATGTTATCCTCTAACACTAACAAATCAAAGGTTTTGCTCTGATCGGGGAACCATTTGATTGTAAGACAGGGCCACCACAGTAATACATAAATAATGTGAGTGGATTATGTCATTCACCATATGAATACAACACTTTATCAAAGTGTTGCCATGTCCATATTTTGACATCTGACGTAGCTCTGATTTGAATTTTCTTTGTTCTTTGACAGATGTTGCGTGTAAAAAAAAAAAAAAAAATCACATTTGCAGCCTACACTGTTCTTAGTGAGCCATAGGCACATAAACCACCTCATTTTGTGCTGAATACAAATGCATGCTTATATGTGAGTGGGTGTCCGGTGTGTGCTGCCTGCATGTCTTTGTCTCTGCGTGTGCTGAGAAAAGGAAATTAAAGCTGCTGTGTCCAAAAAATGTCACACAGCAACATGCAATCCAATGTGCCAGTTACACCTCTGAGACTCTTTGGCAATAGCGAATATGATTATTTGTTTGCTTTAGCACAGTCAAATAAAATCTTTGCAGCACACACATTGGAACTAAGCCACTAGTTCCAATGTATTTAGGCAAAAAGCAATTGCAGAGCAAAACTGAGGCCAGCCAAGACAAAGAGAGGACTGAAGGGGATTTTCCTAAAAGCTATATGCTATAGCTAAAGGCGAACTTAAGAGCAGTTGTCTTAAAGGCTGAATACATAATGGTAATCAAAGACCCGTGAGCAAATCTTCCCCCGAGGTGGGCGTTCACAAATTCAAATACACAGTGATGCAGCACAGCCCACAGCGACGCATGGCCTCATCTGTAACAACACACAAGAGACACATACAGTATTCATTTTAATGTAGTCATCCAATTTTACTTTGGCAGGCCATTTTGTACACAAAGCAATTCAAGGTGCTATACAGAACAAGAAGTATACATAACTTCTACATAAAAAGCAAATAAAATCAATAAATCAAAACTAATCAAATAATGTTGTTGATTGTGTATTTATTATATAAGATACCTCTCTTACTTGTTTGCACATTATTCTGTTCCTTAAAGGAATAGTTCACAGTTTTTACATACTGAGATATGTTCGTACCTGAGCTTAGACGAGTTGATACGTACCTGTCTGGTCTTTGTGCGTGCCCTCAGTCATGCAAAACAACCAAAGATGTTGTTAGCATTTGGCCTCTTCCAATGTATTCCTATAGTTCCAAACAGGGGTGAAGTTGGAAGCTACCACGCTCCTCCACGGGCACGCACAAAGACCACACAGGTACGTAGCGACTCGTGTAAGCTCAGGTAAGAACATATCTCAGTATGGAAAAACGGTGAACTATTCCTTTAATAACACATTTCCCGACTATTTGCTCCCACTGCGTGTTCTTGAGAGCTGATGCAACAAGTGAATGTCTCCATTGTGAGATCAATAAAGGCTTATGATCTTACCTTAACCTGCACAGCAGAGGTTCAGACAAGGTATGAAATGAAAGCTTATTTGCATGACACCTTTTACATTACTGCAACTTATCCAAAGTGCTACACACAGGGTAGGGCATTTTCTTCATTCACTCCACACATGGTGATAGTATAGCATAGCCTGGCAAGTCCAGAACACAACCCTTGCATGTTTCGTGGAAGAAATGCAGCCACGGTATCCCCCGGGGTCGACCGACAGAAGCGCGACTGCACACATCTGCGCCAACAGACCACCACCATTCAGTTACACACACACCATTTCTCCAGTTGAGCATGTTGTTAGTGGTTGGGGAAATCTACTCAGGCACGGGGAGACCATGTAAACTCCACACATTAAGGACTGGAAAAAAAGAAATAGCTAGATTAGTATAAATGACTCAATTTGACCATAATCATTTCAATTTGACTTGCTCTGAGATGTTTCTGATACTCAATACGTTTATTTCAAAAGTTTCTTTGCCAATGGGGAAAGAAAATTGCTCTTATCCCATTGGCAGTTTTACTTACTTACTTCAACCAAGATTACCTTAGAACCAGTCTGAAATGTCATCAAACAATCAAAGTAATCTAAATTTGTGAAAACTACTCAAAGCGTTGAGTAGTTTTGAGCACACAGTGACCACACCTGTTCTAATCTATGTCCTGCAAAAGCATTAGAAGAGTAATTGGGATTAGGTTC
The DNA here is from genome assembly GCF_951799975.1 of Gobius niger. Classification (NCBI taxonomy): domain Eukaryota; kingdom Metazoa; phylum Chordata; class Actinopteri; order Gobiiformes; family Gobiidae; genus Gobius; species Gobius niger. The sequence goes on from NC_136857.1 coordinate 13,185,167, forward strand.
AAACATTTGCTTTAAAATAAAAAGTTGTTGATTTTTTTTGTTTTGTTGAAAGACCACGGAGTCTCCAATGTGCTGCAAAGTTTCAATGATATTTTTTACAGTGTGCAAAAATGATTGGCAGCAGCAAAAGTACAATAAACAACATGCATTATTAAAAAGCAGCATATTTTGCAGAGTAGACTTAGGCCAGAGCACACATTAGCCACCATCTATCCACTTCCAGTCCAGCGGCAGTGGCAGTGCCAAATTGGGCAGGGGGGCTCTGGGGCTTGGTGAGGGGCCAGTACGTCCAGGTGGTGTGAAAGTGCTGAGATTAAACTGCTCGGTGACCAGTTATCCGCCCGCTGCAGCCCGGACAGACGCTGCTCCCCCGGTGGCCTGACCCAAGTGTCCTGAGCCCTAGAGGTCAGCTCTGCCCTTATCACAGCTCCCATCTGGGCTACAGCAGGCGACCGGTCCAACACACTTCATTTACATACGTGATTGTATTCAGACCATGTGTGGTGCAAAGCGGACTATTGACCATTAGCAGTCCAATTTAGAGTTTAGCGAAGAAAACAATCCATGACACTTTAATAAAATAAGATTTTGAGAAAAGACATAATGTAAAATAAATTTTTAGGACCTAAAAGATTTGTCAAGTTATGCAGAAAAGTATAAAAACAAAAACATACCATCCAGTTCTCCCCACCGTTACATCTGGTGCTACCCTTCCAAGAAGCGAAGCAATGTGCTGAATTCCTAACCTCATTTGGAAGCCACTGCAAAATGACTCAGTGCCATCACCTGCTGGTTTGGTCTTTGGAAAAAAAATCTGGTTAGGTGTGAATCTCGTGTGAGAAAAATACATTTTTAGAAACAAATTGGATTGAGTGAAACAAAGTCGACTTTGTTTTGTTTGCCAGCACAGATCACCTGTGGAGGCGTTTTAAGTGCGCCCAGAGCCAGAGGACAATGAGCCTGACAGGTTTAACTCTTATTCAGCTGCTTAGTGTTTCTGTCTCTGGAGCTCACAAAGCATTTCTAATGAGGCTCTGAAGTAAGTAAGACAACAAATATGATTACGTTGTGCACAGATTTGGCAACACTACGGAGATTTAAACTCAGCGGCGCTCCCGAATAGGAACTTAGTTGCATGTATTCAGATGACGCTAGTTTGGAGCCAGTCGGCGCTGGTCATCACTGGCAGTGTTGGGGAAAAACGCAATATGTACCGCTGTTACGTATTTAGAATACACATTGCGAGCAATTGTATTCAGGCACAGTTACTCTTATTTAGCTAAGTTATGTATAATATGTTATATGTTTAATGTTTCGTGTTGCACGATCAATCAAAAAAAAATTTCATCCAATTAATAATGGGAAATAAAATAGACTCAGTAAAAGTGATCTTTTAAAGCTGAATGGAACTGTAAGGTTTTATTTTAATTAAAGTCAGTTGAAAATATTAATTACACTGTGAACCCGAACAAGTTCACTGAACTCAAACTTTTCGTGGAAACTCGATTTCGACAGAAAGTTTTAAAATTGTTCACGTTTTATCCAACTTACAGGTTCAGTGAACACATCCATGTCAATTTCAACCTAAAATGTAAATGTTTAGCACTCATCAAATTTACTTTTGTAAGTTATTTTGGTGTAGATTCTGAAATCACATTTTTTTTTATATATTTGTGGCACAATGATTAGCAACATGATGGTTGTTGAAATGTGAAAACATGTAACTAACATGACTGAAATAAATAAATAAATAAATAAATAAATGGTAAAAATTATTATAAGGCATTTTACGGAAGTGAATTGTACAGTGCTTTTCACTCTGTACTCTCTGGTGACAATGTAGCCACAGCTGCCCTTGGGTAGACTGACAGAAACACTACTCAGGCTACTTGTTATTGCAACACATTCCCTCATTCTGGTGCTCTGCCCAAATGATAAAGATTTATGGACCTTAGAAACTTAGAGACTTAATTGAAGAAGAGCAGCGGATGAGGCTCTGATGCACCAACACATGTGATTCAATATTTAGGAAAGATAAAATAAAAACACAGATATGCTTCCATGATCCACAAATATGTGACCGATGTGAAATGAACCCTACAGAAAAACCCCTCTTTAATATTATCTTCTCACACAAGAGTGATCCTGAAAAGGAAGATGAGCTACTTTTCAGCGAGACCTTTCCGCACCTCCTCTCTCATCCGCTCCTGTGCTCGGTAGGAAATCTGTGTGCGTCACTAGGGAGCTGTAGACCTTTACCTGCTCTGGTCTGGCTGTGCTAAAGGTCAGATATGAGAGGATCTTATTCAGCCTTCTCAGATGTCAACACGGCTCGAGCGGATTAAGCAGACAGGAGACAGCGGCTGCCAGGAAATGAGGGATAGCTCTGTATTTCTGTGTGGCTTGTGTGTGTGCGCGCGATAGGAATACAGTGATCGTCTTCTCCCCGCTGCGATGCTCGGTGCCAGATGTTTGTACAGTGCAGATCGGGCCCAGGTGCGCCTCTCCGCTGCTCCCTCCGCTGCTCTCAGAGATTTCAGTGTTGACAGGAATGATGCTGTTTATTTTGGCAACATGCTGTCAGGAGCGCTGAGACGCTAACTCAGCCCAGAAACATCCCGGAGACCATGGAAAGTTTGATTTTGACGAGAAATATAGCCGGAAAGATGTGACTTTTACCAGAAAAGATTTAGTTTCAGGAATCAAGCATGGCATACAGTGACAAGGATTGCCTTACAGTGGCTGTTGTTGGTCGATGAGATACAGGCAACAACATATTTTGTCCTTAAAGGTGAGGTGAATTTGAGCATTTGGGGGTCATTGGTCCAAGACATGTGACATTATTTCAACAATACTCTGCTAGTGCCTACAGACCTAAAGAAAGACTTTCCCTCGTGTCCCCTTTCTCTGAGCCAAACGCTACCTGCTTTTCAAATTATTATTTTTGTTTTAAAGAAAAAAAATAAAATAAATGTGGTCTTTCCTGGACTAGTAAGTAAACAGATGCTGCAGCCAAACTGCTAACTAACAGCTAACTCAGCAGCAAAAGCAAGCTCCACACTTCTTGCCTCACAGTACAACATCCCCTCACCTGCCCACGCAACGCACAAACACCTGCAAAGGAGACGCAAAAAAGTGGACTTTAGCAAACAGTGAGAGTTAGCGCATGGTTTGGTGTTCAGTGCAGAGCCTCACAAAGCCACGACTTACATGAACATAAAGAACTACTAGTAAACAGCTCATTTGTAAGTATAAAAGACGATCAAATTTACAATTCACTCTTAGAAGTCCAGCTAATCCACAACTGCAGCCTCAAAAATAATCATCCCCATGGTCCAAATAGTGATCGATAGTTTTCCTCTAGTGTTCCTCGCGTGTTTCTTTTTCCCATTAGACGAGTTAGCGTGACTTTGTAGCTGATTTTACACTCAAAATCACCAGGTCCTCTCCTCTTGCTGCCGCATGTGCCATCGTGTGTTTCGTGTTTGTTGGTTTCCCTGGGATTAACCTGGCAGGCGCTGCAGCATTGTGCCGTTCATATTTTTTTCCAGAATGCGAGAGGACTGGCCAATTGTCCTGTCGATTAAAACGCACCACGCGATTATCGACATCGACCCTTATTAAAAACGCAAATAGATTCCAATTCAATTAATTGCCCAGCCCAAGTATAATGCTTTTTTTTTTTTTCAGATGTAAATGAATGCTTGAATGAAAATTGTATTGACATTGTAGTGCTGTTGCATGACTGGTTTGAAATTACTGAGAAGCTGTGAAGGACAGACAGAGATGAACAATGATTCCTCAGAAGACACGGGATAAAGTCCATTAACAGTAGGACACAAGTAAAACAAATTATACAGCACTGAATTTATGCTTAAGTCAGACGTCACATCACTTAGGCGGTCATTTACCGAGTGTCTGCTCGTGTGCAAAAACAAGTATGTGCTTAAGTGGATCCAAACTTACTTCAGAGGGGCTTACAGGGTTCAACAAATCAACTCATTTGTTTCCGTGTCAGTTTTTTTCTTATGAGAATTATGCTTCAGACAGCCCAGGAATGGAACTCATTTGTCGGCCTTCCAAGTGATTTGACCTCCAAGAATGTCACATTGCCTCACTTCAACAACTACATTCTGAAAGCGGGCTAAGTGTGTGTTCTGAAGAAGATCAACACCAATCATTTATAATGATAGCTCCAGCAGCCGCACGCACACACTCTATCATTACACAGTCACTACTCCCAGCGCCCCCTACAGTCCATAATAAGCCGCTCACATTAAAGCCGCTCCACTTTCCAAACTTTTCCTGCTCGATACCAGACTGCTCTTTTAATTCTTCTATCCCTCTGATCGCTAAAGTGCTCTGCCCGCCGTCGCGTCTGATGTACTTTTAGAACATAACGGCCTTCAGCGAAGTACAGCTGCTCCACAATAAAATCAGTGAGGGGGCAAATGCAAAAGCAATCATTTATGGGCACCCCAGGAGAAGTCCCTTTGGTGTCAGATGTCTAACTGTTGTCCTCAAGCGAAACCGCACAAACACAACACATATGGTTGTGAATAAAAGCATCTAATATTCAGCATACTGCCTTCTGGAGGAGACTGGCCATCGTAAAATGAACCAACTTCTGGTGATTAGACACTGAACATTGAACAAGTCCATCTGAAGAGCGTTGCAAGTCTGAAGGCCGAAGGTTCTGCTAAGATGACTCTCACCAAGTGTGTCAGAGGCGGAGTGAGGTGGAATTTATCTCGTCCTAAGATAAATGAGTTGGCTATGGCAAGTTCAAAGTACTTCACAGATGGCTTTCAAGTGTATACAATAAAAGAACAACAACACATGGACAACTTCTAAAGTCAAAGTAAGCTAAATTAAAGGCAGATGCAAAACTTCCATTGCCATGTGCTAAACCAGAGCCTGGATTTGAACCTTGTCTGACGAAGGTCTGCTACACATTTGTATGGATTTCATGAAATTGCAGGCTCAACATACTCAACATTGTTCAAGAGCAATATGGTAAAAGTATAGTCAGAAAAACAACAGTTAAAATGCCAGCATGACTCACTTCTTCCTGTTGAGAAATCTTTTGTTTCTCTTGTATATAAGTTTCCTCAGTTCCCGTGGCTCACATCTGCATGCAGCTGAGGACTTCCAAAGGTTGTCGACCTGGCTCAGACACACCTCCGTCTTCAGCTTTTGAGTAAAACAGCTTCTGAAAATTGACAAGAAAATACCCTTTGAAGTCTTCTTTGAAAAATGGGAGCGCTTGACGTGGATGCCCTCCGCTGTACATCTTTGGGGAAAAAAAACAAAACAGCTTTGACCTGTTACAAGAGCTCCAGATAACACCGTTCTTTAATTACCATGTATCATGCAACACGCTGTTAAATATGACGCAAGGACATCTGCGGGTGTACACGTGTAATCCCAAGCTATATTTAAGCTGGTTTGAACGTTCAGAAAATTAATCCATGCAAATTTGATTAAAAGGATGAGAAAACAAGTATTGGAAGAAGAGGGATGTTGTATGGCAAGCGTGAAGATGAATAAAAGGAACACATTATGGTTTTCTGGGTGGTGCGGAGGCCTGTGATGAGGGAGAATAATTTGTTCGCCTAAATCGCGCAGAGAGACAGAGATGAGAGCGCAGTCACGTACAAGGGGTGTTGTGTTGACTCGCTAACATATTCACTGACTAAAGATTACCGTTGTGTGATATCCTTGTGTGTGCATTTCAGCGACAGAACTTGATATATAAGACAGCCAGTCACTCTCAAATGCATACAGAGCCCAATGCATGCCCTAATGCTCAACTCAACAAGTTCTGTTTTCTATTTGCATGTTGTATGTATTGGATTGAGTCGTTGCACTTGCTCACGATCTTAAAATTAGGTATCGGAGCCCATACTGACAAAAATACGATATTGGGTATCGGCTACAAATATCCGATACTGAACCGATACCAGTTTTTGCTCTCAACGCCTTAAAACACAACTTTTATCACCTAAATATAAGTGAATATGGGCAGAGTTAATTCAACCTTTAACCTCCGCAAAAACATATTTTTGATTGCCGTGCAAAATGCAGCGATCAGGATGCTAAAAGCTATAGCGTTAGAATTCTAATGCTAACATAAACTAATCAAGGCTGGGTCAGAAACTATGATAGAAATACATAAAGTAGCCTAATAAAATAAAATCGACTACTCCTGAAGCCAAGTGTTTGTATTTTAGTTTAAGAAATAACTGATCTAACATATTTGTAATGATCAGATCACTTCATGTGAGTTGTTTATATTGTAACCTAAAGCCTGTCATATACCCAAGGATATTTAGTGTTGAAAAGCCCAGTGATGAATGTTTATCCAAGGGTTAGTCAATAGATATTATTGATCTGTAATATAATATGACTTTATTGATCTTAAAATGGAGAAAAGAGTCATTTAAATGTTTCACTCAGAGAAAGCCACTTTTAAAGGGACTATGCAAGAGCTTAATATAGAACCTGCAGTTACGCAGAGGACCTGAGGTGGCAGTAGTGAGTATAAAATGACCAACTTGCATCGAGTCGCTTTAACAAAGTGGCATCAGTAAATATTGGGTATTCGCAGATACTCAAAACCTAGCATTGGTCGCAAAAAAGCTGGCTTGATGCAATTCTGCTTAAAATGGTTTATTGTTGCAGATAATCTGAAAGACTCCAGACACGATCATCTTAAACACAACACGACATGAACAGAACCCTAATCCAGCTCTGATCTGGGGGTTATATTCCGCTCTTTCTCATAAATGAAGGTGCACCATCATATCCTGCCACACATAAACATATGCTTCACAGTGGGCGCCCATCAAATGTCTGCAGTGCACCCCAGAGAGGAGGAGCTGTCTTGGGAACACCAAAAAGAGTCATGCAGTAAAGGCAAAGCTACATATAGGTAGAAAACTCCCCTGTGAGTAAAGCGCCTGTTCATTAGCAGTACCAAAATGTTCGCGCGCCGCAGCGGGACACTAACTAGGACACGCTTCTCAGCCCGATTTGAAGGCAATCTCTCTTATCTGAGTATTTTCCTGTCATTGCGCTACCTTTGTGTGAACCAGACGGTGATGCCTTCCTCAGCAGTACATCAGTATGTGGATCTACATGACTGCTCCTGATGTGCTACGCCACTTTCATGTCAATGCTCGGCTTATGCACTTTCCACACTGCATCACATGCTTGTCAATTGTAAGACCACTTCCCCATGACGCTAAGAGAAACTTTCATGTCTTAAACCCACCATACTTTGGATGTACACACTGACACAGGGCCGTGTCTCGCTTTCTAAAGGCCACTTGTTCTTTTTTGAGCATTATTTGCCAAACTAAAGACTTTTCACACCAACCTGATAACCTCCTGTCTGGAGTGGTTTGGTTAGAACAACACCACTGGATGTAAAAAGAGATTGTCGGTTGCACAGTGGAGCTAGTTTGGGAAAATTGTGTCTGTTAAGTCTGTAAATAATCAGTAGAGGTAATATATATTATATTATATTTATAACACAGATGGTCACAGGTTTGTACACTTATTTTATACATTTACATTTCCTTGTGATTTTAGAATCAAGAGATAGAGACTTATCATTTATCTATGTGGAATTTGCTGATTTTTGTTTTTCAAATGAGCTTCCTATGAAGTATCTACTAAACATTAATGTCCTCAATAAATCTGGCCTGGCAACCGTGACCATGGCATGAACTGCATTTCCACAGCAGTACATATGCAAGCAAACAGGATGTGGAGTTAACCAATCAGCAAAGGGCGAGCATCTGCTGTTAATGCGGCGTTATTAGTAGTTGTGCGTTCATTGCACAGGATTATGAAATAAAAAAATAAAAAAACGGCTTCGGCCATAGAAAATCACATATCGGTCGATCACTAATAAGGAGTGCTCTGACTGGCTGCATGCTTTGTTCTCTTCTCTAAATAAAACTACTATTCCTGTATGTATCCCGGTGTGAGTCTAAGGGTTACCTTTGCTAAGCTATATTCCATGATATAATTCTAAGAGCAACAAATGCCACACTTTATTATCAACACTTTATCCATGAGAGGGCCCCTTGTGGATCAAATTGTTTTTGCATAGCCCATTATTGCAAAAGAAGTTGCCTAAGGATGTGTGGGGCTTCTGCCTGTGCATAGTTTGCTCATAGCCATAAATGGCCCTGCTGCACTGAATATTACATGCCTAGTATTTACAGCCTTCTTTTGTTGTAACTTTCAAGAGATGGTAACAATTGTTTCTTACATCCCCAGACAGAACACTCCTGCTGTTTCCAAGCGCGACTTTAGAAGGAAAGAAAACTCTTATGTATTCATAAGACAGACCTACTCACCTCAGATTGTTCTAAATTGCATTCATGTTCTCTGCGGTGCGTGTTGCGGTGCTAGGTTATAAGTTAAAGATTGAATTAGACTCCGCTGAAGGCAGAGAATGAAGAAGCTGATAGTGTGAGGGAGGGATGTGTTCCATTTGAGGAGAGCGCTTTTCTGTGATCACAACTCTGATAAGAATGGTGGGAAACCGCACTCAACAACAAGCCACACTGGAATACCAACAAGGGCTGCACAGTGCACACTGCCTCAGCTGTCTGTGTCGCACACTCATACAAAGACACACGTTACATTGGTGGGCTCGCATTTTTTATCTGTCCTCAGCGTGGAGCTGCAAATTTGAACAGGTGCAGCACCTCGGTCATGCAAATGTTTCACAGTGAATTGAATGATCAGAGAATCCATGAAACAGAGAGGAGAAATGGGTGGTTACAGTGCTATGGAAAGGAAACACTCTCAAAATCATACTTTGAACAGGCTTCCCCAAATAAAACAGCGAACATGACCCTCGTATCTATTGAACAAATAGGAATGGGGTCCAGATACACGTTGTCGATACCACAACATGGGAGGCACTATCATGCTACTGAATCTGAGACATAGCCCAACAAGGACAGTGACAATAGAGACGATTGAACATGTTACAGTTGGCATAAGGGTGGGTTACAAACCTGTCCATACAGGATCAGTATACTACATCCTGCCTGCTGCTCAAAACAACAATTCAGTGATTGTCAATAATCAAAAATGTCTGTTTGGCTTATTTATTAACTTAACATACGGACCTGTATCCTATATCATCATTGATCTAAAGCACAGTGATAACAAAAAGCTTGAATCTCCTTTGTATTACTGAACTTGTATTACCCCCCCCCCCCCCCCCCCCCCCCGCACTCTTTAATAATCCACTCTATTACATTTTAAAAAGTCATATGTTGAACCAAGACCTTAATAAATGCAAATGAGTCAGCCATGACAAGCTAGCGCCTGTGTTCTGTGAAAGCACTTTCATTTCTAGATTCTTTATTATCTCTGTCCAAATGTGTGAGCGTATAAAAAGAAAACGGTCCCAGACACCGGGACACTCTCCTGTGGTTGTCCTTCTGTGCAGCAGTTCTTGCCAGAGCAGCTGCTGATCTGAGGTCACGGATGTTTCAGTTGGCCGTTGTTCTGTACGTCTGGTGGAGGCGTGTGCAGACAGTGGCCTGTCCTGTTCCATAGATAGATACAATATTTGAGAGATTGGGTGATAAGTACTTTAGGCATCTTTTCCTTCATTAGTTTCTTGTTCCCACACACCAAAGAACACCTCAGAACTTGCATAAACTTCCTGAGCACTTTGCCATAGGATCTTTTGTTAATTATTCAAGTACAGTTACAGCACATACCGCTGATGATATCGAGTCCAAACCCTTTCTTTTTTCTCATGTTGCTGTGCTGTCTTTGAAATGATAGGATGTGTTTAAATGTTCAGATGCCACCCGGGGGCTCCTGACTGCGCCCCGTGGGTGTGTGCGGGGAAAAGCTATAATCGTTGGTAAGACAGCGGGATCAAGGCTTGCGCACACAGGCACGGTTATAAATATTCTAATGGGACGTGCTGCTTTTATTTTTGCTACTTTGGACGATGATAAATGATACACGCGATGTGTGTGTGGATTTGCATGTAACCGAAGCCCATCTGTTGTTGTGTATGCTGATATGGCATCTGCATCTGCGGGGAGCTGACTAGCACATTAGGAAGTAGCACATACATACACCTCACACACACGCTCTCACACAGCGGACAGCTCGCAGTTCATTTGACACTGTAATTACAGCCAGTGATCACAGATCCATTCATCAGCCTCCTCCTCGGGGCGTGCACTGACCTCCAACAGTACCACCAAGAGGAAAGAGCTGAGGACATGGGACAGGGCCAAACTAGATCGGGGTGGTCAGATGAACTATTTTCTTTCTTTTCGTTATTCCATGTTATAATGATAACTTTTTGTGCTGTAATAAGCCACATACACATGAGCTGATGTCTTTCCGTAAGATGCACATATTGGTAGGCAAAATACCTTGCTCAGATGATTAATTTGCCTTGCATTGTGTGCCTATGCCTCATGGGGTTGTGGGGGCAGGATGGCACTGATCTTATAACTTAATGAGATCGATCCTGGACAGTGGCCAGGTATAGTGGCAGGACTCGCACAGAGACGTTTACTCTGAGATCACTCAGGGCAATTAAGTGCCACAATGCAGAGTTTTTTTTTTTTAGAGCTAAGTATGGTGTTATCAGGAGTTTTAACGTGTAACGTTGTGTTTCATTACAGGCTATATGGCTACATGGGAATGTGCACATTTAATAATTTTCTGAACCTTCTCCACCTCTGGACCCATGGGTGTGTTTTCATATGTATAGATTCATTTATGAGCCCGTGTTTTGCCTCTATGCCGCAAAGCAATTCACCTTCTCCCACCCTCCCTGACTCTGACCTTACCTGCTGCTTCACCGTTACATCATTAGGGTGAGTTATGTGCCATTATTTCACTGCCGCCGCCGCTATCCGGGAAATCCACACGTACACATCGGTGAACACAAGCAAACGAGGCTCCTGTATGGACGCAGCGTGCATTAGTGATGTGCAGCGATCTGTGAAGGAAAACAGCAGTGAGAGACGGAGATTAGATTTGCGTTAAGCCAAATCTGTTATTATCTTTTGCCTTCTTCTTCTGGTCCAATGTTTTTAGGTTAGGGTTTTCGTGCCTTTAGTGAAGAATGTACCTCTTGTCCAAATGATTTGACAACATACAAATTGTGTTCTATTGTGTTGGCCATATCCTGTAATAGTAATTCCTGAACCTGGATTGACTAGTTTCCTTTAGTTCAGGGGTAAGCAATTGACTACAATCTGCTATTGTGTGGAAAAGAAAGCCACTGTAAAAACTACTACACTCATTATATTCTGTGGTCAATTTCTCTCTAATCTAAACCAAACAAACTGCTTTTTGAGGCAACACACCATGCACACCTTTCATCCACTCGAACGATACATATATATACACAGTATATCACTCCAACCTGCAAGTTCTGTTCTAAAAGATTACAAGTTTTAAAACCAAACACATTATTCCTCTACTACTGAGCCCTCTTTTTGAATTAAGATACACTTTTGGGGTCAGATCTTTTTGTTTGAAACCGATTTCCAAGATTTGTTTTTGTGTGTGTTGTCCCCCCCCCCCCCCCCCCCTGTGCCTTTACTCCATATACTCTTCAAACCAGGGCCTCCTGAAGGTCCCAAATACTTATTTTAAAACCCGGGGGGACCTGTCCTTTCGGGCTCTTGCAAACGCACCCAGACTGTGAAATGATCTACCCCGTCCCTCCGTGTGGCCAACTCCATGAACTCATTCAAAAAACACCTGGACACTGTTGTTTAGGAGCTTTTTTCAGTGACTGGGTAGTTGTTTTGATTCATAATGCATTTGTAGCAAATGTTGTATGTAAGAGCCATTTTGGACGCCTTTTATTTTAGTTTTGATATTTAAAGGGACTAGATGGAGTTTAAAAATGTTAGAATTATGTATTTTCCAACCCCTACATGCTCCAGCAATGTCCTAATGTGTAAAACTGCCTCTAAAATCCTGCGCTGCCACTCGAGAAGGTGTTTATTCAGGTACGAAGTACCGTCATGCACAAGCTTAAAGGAATAGGCCACCGTTTTTCTACACTGAAATATGTTCTTGCCTGAGCTTAGACGAGTTGATACGCGTGCGTTCAGTCACGCAAAAACACCAAACATTTTGTGAGCAAAAGCCTTTCCTCCTCTCCTCTATGGACCCAAACGGGCGTGTAGTTAGAAGCAACAAAGCTCTTCCACGTTTGACGTCCTTTAATATAGAAATTGCAGTTACGCGTAAGACCTGAGGTGGCAGTAGCAAGTATAAAAATGTCAATACATTCATTTGAGCAGTGTACTGTTTTGTACTTTTGTTTTTTATGTCACAATTGCACCGTTACACCTGGAAATTTCCATCCTACTGATGTTCTTTCCCAAGTCACTCAATAAAACACACAACTATAATTTCTGCAGTCTTCAATGATGTTCTGAGGCTTTCCATATGTACCCACTCACGCTTATGCTCATTTTGTCTTTCCACTGCGATTCTGGTATTTACTGGAACAAATGCGTTTCCGAATATAGACGTAGAGTTTGGGTTTACGCGGCTCACACGACCGCTGCTTCTCTCTGCAGCTGCACACACAGACACACTTTGCCAACGTTTCCTACTTGTTATCACCTTGTGCATATTTTTAAAGCTGCCATTGAACAAAACTAGACTCACAGTGTTTGAATTGACGCTTGTGAACTGGCATCACTAAAGGCAATGCTACTATATTACACAATTACACAATAACACAATCAGTATTTTCACAATCAATTATTGTAGGTTTGAACAAAGGGAGATTATGATATACTTACTATACATATACTTTGCCTGAATTGCACCTTTAATAACTTGTTTTTTAGCTGTTGAGCTATTTACAAACGTCATCTCTTGCTTGTAACCGAGTGTCCCCTGGGCTGCTTTTCCACTCCTAAAGTATTCATTAAACTGAGGCTGACGCTTTTGGGCAGTGGATGCTAATCGTTTGCTCCCGCCTCTTTAGTGCTGCTGATGAGGATTGCTCTTGTACCCCTGTACGCTCTTCTTCTCTGAAATGGAACAAAAACAACGGGGAAGGAGGCTCGTTTCTCTAACACACACACTTTCTTATCTCTTCCCATCTCGCTCCATCTCAATTACTTGTCTCTACATAAACTCTGTCCAAATGGGTTTGCGGTGTTTGGCTGACACACATGGCTGAGGCCCGTCCTGATGTAGTTTCTCTCTCACGCTGATTGAACAGTTTGGAGCTCTCCTACAGGCCGCAGTCTGTCTAAAACCCGACAAAACTCTCTCTAAATACACCACTGCGGCGTGCCAAAACTCCCCTCCGGAGCAGCTATTAGATACAGATTGTAGGGAGGGTCCACTCACTAGAAGCTTAAGTGCTACATCCAACTGACCTCCTCATTTTTGAGTTCCAGAAGGTGTTGCATGCTGCCAAAAGCCATACGAACACAATTGTTGTTTCAGCTGATTTTTTTTAGAGAGGTGCATGCTGGTACTTGCGCTCTGTTCCTAACCAGTTTCTCGGCATCTTCCCCAGAATCAGAATCAGAATTATTGGTGGTCAGAGGGACCGTTGGCGCAGATGTGAGCAGCCTCGCTTCTGTCGGTCTACCCCAGGGGAAACTGTGGCTACAAATGCAGCTTACCACCATCAGCATGGAGTGAATGAACCCCCCTCCCTTTCATGTGTGAAGCGCTTTGGGTGTGACTTGTTTCATATGAAAAGCGCTATACAAATAAGATTCCCCTCCCTTCCCTATTTTTTATTGCCATGATTTTGAACAGGTTCACAACAAATGGCTGCTGGTTGCACTGCTGTATGACTGCGACACAAGGGGGCCGCCATTGCCCACCATTGCGGCAGTACTTCCGTATATGGGCAGCAAAACAAGCTAGTTTTTCATTAGATAGCATTGCACTTTACACACGTTTTAAGCAACTGTAAAGCTAAATATTGCTCCTGTGACTACGCAGGGTTAGTTACAATTAAAGAAACCTGGTTTTCGTAAGAAACATTTTACAAATCTCGTATATTAATGAGGGCCGGACTTTGATTGACAGACTGTTAGCATTAGAGCTAATGGCGCGGCTATGCCCGAACTACAACTACGAGTCTACAGTGAAGATCCCGCCCTTATACCCTTTTTAGGAACATGCTCTGTCAGACCAGGGTAGGAAGAGTAAATCCGCCATGGTTTCCCTTTCGAACGTGGTAACCGGGGAGGAGTGAGGAGACTGAGTCTATTATTTATTATGTCTATGCTCACAACGATAAAAAATGTAAACTAAGACTAAGACTAAGGGCATGCGTACGAAGATTCAATTTACACTAACACAGTGCCCTGAATGTCCTTCTTGAGTCAAGCAAAACCAAAGTCTGCAACTCTAAAATAACTGTATCTAATTTTTACTATAACAAAGAGTTCATTTGCAAAAACAGATCATTACAAATTGTAATGCTTTTGACCCTGAGCCGTCAAAGTTGCCTCTCCTTGATGAAATTCTACCACACATTGTTTTATAAAAAGCCCATAGTGTATAAATAAACAGGTAAAACTCATTGACTGTTTCCCCAGACCATCACCACGCACACCTCTATTTACACGAGGAGATTAGTTATGCGTCTTGCTCAAGGACAAAAACATTGTCAAGTGGACAGAATGAGAATGGTATTATCAAGAATACAGTTTCGTTGATGGACGGTCGCCTGTCCACACAAAGTAATGAGATACAGGATTTGTATGTACTGGGGGCAATGCAGAAAGCCGCAGATGAAAAATGATGTTGAGGCAGAGAGCAGTGGGGATGCATAGGGAGGATAAGGACAGAGGGAGAGGAGGTAAAACCAGCCTGAGTGCTCTTACTGCACCTGTCTGTCTGCAAGATGGACGCATGAAATTAGAGCCCTCTTTAAGTGAGCATGAAGCCCACATTCTTCTTCTGTCAGTGCGGATAGATTCTCCCCCACTCCCACTGCACCTTCTTTACCCACTATCCCGCTCCTGTAATAAACTGTGCCTGGCTGGAGAAGCTGCTTTTTTTATTGTAGAATATGCTTCATCGGCAACATACTTTCCCGTGATGATTTTACACTTAATGCTTGCTATTAGTCTGCAATACCACCACCGCTACATTTGTCAACACAACTTTTGCTCTCAGATGGATTTTCGCTCGCCTCTTTGGAGCGCTTTAATAATCTCACCCGTAAGGCCCAGCACAAGAGGGAAAAAGAAATGAATGGAAATTGAATTAAAGGAGCTTCTTCACCTGGATTAGTCTTTATTTTTTTTTTTTTTTTGCAAGCCTGTGTTCTCTCATGCCTGACGCTATCCCCCGCCTGTGACCAAATGTGCCTGCCATTTGCATTTCACTTTAATATATCCCCCCCCCCCAAATTCCAAATGCTTCAAGAAGAAGAGATCCCTACTTTGCATTTGTTTATTTTAGTTCAAAGGGTTTCTCTGCCAATGCCCAGGAAGCTTGCAGGAAATGGAAGTATAGTCAAAAACATGATAGATAAATATGAGGAGAGGGACTTTGATGTTGTTTTTGCAGAGCTAAGCCAGCTCAGCGGAGAGGTATACCTTCAGCCCATTGGTGAAGGATGGTAATAAACTGGGTCTATGTCAAGTCAGTTACTGTATCATGTAATCATCTGTATCATCAAAAGTCATGATAAATAAAAAACTAAATAAAAAAAAACTTGTAGGAGCTATTTGTCAGTTTTTTGATTTAAAGCTAAAATGTCACTTTTTGTTTATTAGTTGCACATCAGTATGTTTTCTTTTTTGTTATGTAGTTTTCAATATGCTAAGTTAAGTCTAATTTGCTTACTTTTTGTTTTATTTTACTTGGTTAGTCTTTTATTGCGCACCTAGGGGATATAGGGGAGTAGCGCACATTGTCCAACACGCACCTGGGTGGGCTAATGTTTTTTTACCAGTCACGTCGGAGAGGCAGCAAGTAGGCCTTTACATGAAATCTTGCTGTTTGCCGTCCAAATCTGGAAAATAAACCCTCTTTTTGAAACTTTAAGTTTGTTTGGACATTGCTCTCTTTTGAATGCTGCGTAAACCAAAAACCCAGGGTGCGTCTGAAGTGTTTATTTGAAGTTTTCTTATGTCGCAGTTTAAGTTTAAGTTTTGTTGACAAATACTCACTACATAAGTAAAAAACCAGCCCGTGGACCTAAAGGAGGATTCATCGGATCAAGATCTAAAGGATTACAATGGATTAATGCGCGGATGGCATCGTAAAGATTGTTTAATCCAACGCCTTTTGTTCTGTGGAGTCTTCAGCGGGAAAGTTGCCTCGCCCACAACAAACTAACAAATGCTCTGCTCTTCAAAGACAATGGTACGTAAAATGATTGCTAATGCTGTAAAGGAAAACGGCCAAACGATTGGAGTTTGATGATAGCGATCAATAAAAGATACACATTTGTCGACGAGGAATCAAAGGTTGGATTAATGCTGCAGTACCTTTACGCACCACCAGATGAACCGCACCAAGCTGACGCATACAACTTTGGAATGAAAGATTGAATTTGTTGCTCTGAACTCTTGTGCATCTCTTGAAAATCGAGTCATAAAAGACCACCTTTAAAAGTGTTGTTGAAAATGTCGGATGTCGCAAAAGCACAATCAAATGTTGAAAATGTACAAGCTTCACCCAAAAGGAGTCAGAAATTCACGTTTAAAGGATTGAGCTTGCAATTACAAACATGTCAAGAAAAACGGAATGCAAAGAACAAACAAGCCAAAAGGCTAATGGAGGATTTGAACATTTTAATGGCTTCAAAGGACAATTCTGAAAATGTCGCTTCTCTTTTGGACGTGTTTATCCAACGTCACCAAGACGTAAAGGATGCGCACGATGCTTTCGTAAAATTGCCTTTACCTCCAGATGAACTTACGAGGCAAAACGAACACATTGCAAATAAAATGACTGTGTACTGTGAATTCACGGATCGTGTCAAAAGTTGGCTGCGTGATGTCGGTCATTCAAATGTGTCGCCAAACGCTGACGACGGTAAACCTGTTGATGATTTAAATCCAGAGGACAGTGCCTCGAATGTGTGCTGTACTAATAAGTCAAATGTTTCAAAGACGAGCTCTCAAGCATCGCATGTTTCTTCCATAATGTCAGCGCGCCTTAAAGCAGAAGTCGATAAAGCTGCACTGCTGGAGCGGGTTGCTGCTCTTAATAAAAAACATGAAATTGAAGCAGAGGAGGAAAAAATCCGTATTGAAAGTGAAAAACTTAAAAGGAAAAAGGAACAACTCGAACTTGAAACTCAACTTGCTGTTACAAACGCTAAGATTCATGTATTGGACATTAATTCATCTCAGTGTGGTTCAAAAGTTTCTCGTTACTCCAAGCGTTCTGATGGCATGAACTCTTACCTAAATAAAAGTTGTGCTACACCAACGTTAAATCCAAGTGCCCAAGTGTTTGTCCCGGAGCAAATGGAAACTGGTGCCTGTCATGTCACAACACTAGAACCACCTGTTGTTCGTCCCAAAGAAAAAATACATGACATGTCTCAAAATAAAAATGTTGCAGTCATAACTAAAGCTGTTCCGCCTGTCTCCTTTGAAAGTACCTATTTGCAACCATCTGTTGTTCGTCCCAAACAAAAGTCACCTGACATGCTGCAAAACAAAAATGTTCCAGTCATAACTCAAACTGCTCCGCCTGTATCAGTTGAAAGTGCTCATTTGCAATCACAAATAAATCAGTCCAGCATGATTGACATAATGCAAAAGCAAAATGACATCACTTCTATGTTGGTCCAGCAAAATATGAACTCTGTCCTGCCTTCTCGAACCATTCCAGTCTTTGATGGAGACCCACTTCAATATAAATCTTTCATCAGAGCGTTTGAGAATGGTGTGGAGATTAAAGTGTCCAGTTGGAGTGACTGTCTAAATTTTCTCGAACAGTACACCAGGGGGCAGCCGAGAGACCTGGTTCACAGTTGCCAGCATTTACCTGTTGAACAAGGTTATCAAAGAGCCAAAGATCTTCTTGCTGAGCATTTTGGGAATGAACATAAAATTGCACATGCATACATGGAAAAAATTGATAACTGGTCACCAATAAAAAGTGAAGATATACAAGCACTCCAGGCATTCTCATTGTTTCTCAGAGGTTGTTCAAACTTAACGGAACACATTGCTTATATGAGAGAACTTGATTTACCTACAAATATGAGAAACATCATTTTAAAGCTTCCTTACAAATTGCGGGAACGATGGAGAACTGTGGCTTGTGAACTTCAGGAGAGAAATGGTCAAAGAGCATTATTCACTGATCTAGTCGCATTCATTGAAAAGCAAGTTAAAATTGCATCTGATCCACTCTTTGGCAACATCCAAGATCCACAGCACTCCACTCCCAAGAGCTCCAATAACAGTTACCCAAAGCAAAGAAAAAAGGGAAGTTTTGCCACAAATGTAACAGAAGTAAACAAAAATGAAACAGGAAATAAAAACAAATACTCTGCAAGTCAAAGCTGTTTGTATTGTTCAATGACAAATCATGTATTGGAAAAATGTTTTCATTTCAAAGAAAAGTCACACAAGGACAAAGTAGACTTTATCAAGGAAAAAGGAATTTGTTTTGGATGTCTCAAAGCTGGTCACACAAGCAAAGAATGCAGGAATCGAATGGACTGTGCTGTATGTCACCAAAGGCACCCCACTGTCATGCATATTGAACATGGCAATACAGTGTTCACTAAACACAGTCAACAACCAGCCAGCGCCTCAACTACGTCCACCACCACGCAAACCTGTGGCCACATCGGGGCCGGTGATGAAGATCATTCAGTGCTGTCTATTGTAGCTGTTCAAGTCAGGAGTCAAAAGTGCAGTTCACCTGTAAATACGTATGCATTTTTAGATCCTGGCAGCACTGGCACCTTTTGTACAGAAAGTCTTTCAAGAAAACTAAATGTGAAAGGCAAAAGAGCAAGTGTCCTGCTGCGAACAATGGGACACAAAAACATTGTGAATACAAACATAATATCTGGACTTGAAGTTGCAGCGCTTGATAATGATGATTATATTGAGCTGCCAGATGTCATGACACAAAATACTATGCCTGTTTCCAAATGTAATGTTCCACATCAAGAGGACATACAAAAGTGGCCATATTTGAAAAGTGTAAAGCTCCACGACATTGATGCTGAAGTTGGATTACTTATTGGCACTGATGCAGCCAAAGTAATGGAGCCGTGGGAGCTGATCAACAGCCAGGACGAAGGGCCCTATGCTGTTCGGACCCGAGTTGGATGGGTCATTAATGGTCCACTTCGTGGTGAGAGCAAGAGTAAGATTGGCTGCTCTGTTGTCACTACAAACAGAATCTCTGTAGAACATCTGGAAAACATGCTAATTCAACAATATAATCATGACTTCAATGAGAAAACATCTCAAGAACAAATGGAAATGTCCAGAGAAGACATCAAGTTTATGAACATTATGAAAAATACAGTATCCTTAATTGATGGACATTATTGCATAGACCTACCGTTCAAAGTGGAAAATCCCACAGTGCCACTGAATCGCTGTGTGGCAGAACAACGTCTACAGAGTCTAAAAAGAAAGTTTGATAAAAACAGCTCCTTTAAAGCGGATTACGTCGCATTTCTAGAGGACATGATACAGAATGAATATGCAGAATTGGTTCCTGAGGACCAGCTGATGGACAGTGTTGAAAATGTATGGTTTATTCCACACCATGGTGTTTATCACCCAAGGAAAAACAAGCTGAGAGTTGTTTTTGATTGCCCTGCAATGTACAAGGGGACGTCACTCAACTGTCAGTTATTGCAAGGTCCTGACTTAACCAACTCTGTTGTTGGAGTCCTTTTGCGTTTTAGACAGGAGCCCATAGCAATAATGGCTGACATACAAGCTATGTACCACCAAGTTCATGTCCCAGAGAAGCACAGAAACTTCCTCCGCTTCCTCTGGTGGCCTAAAGGTGACACCACACATACTCCTAAAGAATATCGCATGAAAGTGCATCTTTTTGGGGCTGTGTCCTCACCAAGCTGTGCAAATTATGCTCTAAGAAGAACAGCCGAAGACAATGCTCCTCATTTCTCATTTGAAGTGGTAAAAACAATCAAATCTAATTTTTATGTGGATGATTGTCTTAAGTCTCTGCCTACAGAAGAAGAAGCAATAAAGATGGTGCATGATTTGACAGCTCTCTGCAGTAAAGGTGGATTTACACTGTCAAAGTGGCTCAGCAACAGCCGTGCAGTCCATTTAGAAGTCGCATACACTCTGGATGCTGATTCTTGCATCAATGCAATAAGAAGATTTGTATGCAGACGTGGCCCAGTCTCCTCCATCAGATCAGACAACGGCACAAATTTTGTGGGAGCCAATAGAGAGCTCAAAGAAAGCCTTGTTGCATTAAATCAGGAAAAAATTCAAGGCGCTATGGCCAGGGATGGCATTACATGGCACTTTAACACTCCTTCAGCTTCACATCAAGGTGGCGTCTGGGAGCGCCTGATTCGTTCAGTCAGGAATATTCTCACCTCTGTCCTCAAGCTGCAGATTGTGGATGATGAGTGCCTCCAAACTGTGCTTTGTGAAGCTGAGGCCATCTTAAATGACAGACCTCTCACACCAGTCTCTAATGATCCAGATGATTTTGAAGCCCTCACGCCAAATCATATCTTAACACTAAAGGGCAAACCCGTCATGCCTCCTGGACTTTTTGAAAAACAGGATTTATACCTGAGGAAAAGGTGGAGACAGGTACAATACATGGCTGAAATATTCTGGAAAAGATGGATCGAAGAATACTTGCCCATCATGCAAGAGAGACAGAAGTGGATAAGGCCGAGAAGAAATATCTGTCCTGGAGACATAGTGCTGCTTGCAGACGCCACTGCCCCCAGAGGACGTTGGCAGATGGGGAGAGTCTTGGCCGTTAACATGGATGCTCGTGGCCTGGTCCGTTCTGTGCAGCTGAAGACTAAAACCAGTGTACTGGACCGGCCTGTGAACAAGCTCTGCCTGCTGCTGGAAGCTGCTATGGACTAAAACTCTATCTGTCTTACCTCCCACTGCTCTATCTTGCTTTCTATCCTGTCACTAATGTATATTTTTGCAGTCAGAAGAAAAAGAAAAAAACTTAAGGATAATGCATCTCACATAATATATGACTGACATGGCCATTAGAATAGCTCCTTTTGATTAATGAACCAGTAATTGTGATTGAATGCACAATTAGGGGCCGGAGTGTAGGAGCTATTTGTCAGTTTTTTGATTTAAAGCTAAAATGTCACTTTTTGTTTATTAGTTGCACATCAGTATGTTTTCTTTTTTGTTATGTAGTTTTCAATATGCTAAGTTAAGTCTAATTTGCTTACTTTTTGTTTTATTTTACTTGGTTAGTCTTTTATTGCGCACCTAGGGGATATAGGGGAGTAGCGCACATTGTCCAACACGCACCTGGGTGGGCTAATGGTTTTTTTACCAGTCACGTCGGAGAGGCAGCAAGTAGGCCTTTACATGAAATCTTGCTGTTTGCCGTCCAAATCTGGAAAATAAACCCTCTTTTTGAAACTTTAAGTTTGTTTGGACATTGCTCTCTTTTGAATGCTGCGTAAACCAAAAACCCAGGGTGCGTCTGAAGTGTTTATTTGAAGTTTTCTTATGTCGCAGTTTAAGTTTAAGTTTTGTTGACAAATACTCACTACAAAACTAAAACATCTATATAGTGCAACAAATATCGGCACTACTGATAACATAATTGATTGTGTTGTCATGAGTCATTGTCCAGAGATAAAACAAACTTTCCAATTCCCCAGCAGCAAATAACGAATAAAATTACACAGAAGAAAGAGAGACAGTGTCATCCTCTGCCAAACCAACAGGTGTTGACACTGTTGGTTTATTTGGTAGGGACAGTGCATGTTAATGAACAAGCATTAGGCTATTGCAATAGCCTCTTTACGGACTCCCTTCCACTGTCTAAAACGCCACCTCAGGGAGATAGGGTTAGGGGTCAGGGTTATGATTAGTGTTAGGAATGGCAAATGTGATGTAAAAAGTGTGTCACTCATACAGCTCTCACACATAGTTTTAGAAACTAGAAGGTCTTGGCTTTCAAATGAGGTATCGCACTAGGCTGTAAGCTCTCCTGTCAATAAACTTTGAGATTTGGATATGCATAATTGCTAACCCTAAATCTAAAATGGCAGGTAACAGATTAAGGTTCTGCTCAGCACCTACAAGGCCCTCCATAACGGCACCTTTGTACCTCACAGCACCACCGCCCCTCCATAATACTCAAACCCACCACCAAATCCACACACCGGATCTGGGGGAGACTCACTGCATCCCTTTAACAAAGCATATCAGTCATAATAACTGTTACTATTCTCCTGTCCATTTTTTTTCCTTTTTAATTTAGTCTCATTGTGTCCTTCAAAAGCACTATAGGTATAAAGTTCATTCTAATGATTTGAGAGAGCTGTCCACAGTTGAGTGACGTGTTACACATTTTCATCTGTGATTGACAAAAACAAATGTTCCAGTTTTTACTTTTGTGTGTTGGAAGTCTTTTAAAATAGAACATATGTCATGATACTAAAAATCTTGGCCTTATGGAAGAGCTTAATGTTTACCAACTCTTGGTGCAATGTCAGCACACCTCTCCACAGCCCCTGCACCGTGTGCGCGGCTCTGCCCGGAGGACGCTGTGTGGACGATAGATTTATGGTGACATCAGGATTGTAGCTGGCGGTTGTGCGGGTTAGCGCGGCAGGCGACAGACAGAGGCAGGGCTTAAACACAGACGGGGGAGAGGAGCAGTCGTATATACAGGAGGGAGATGGATGAGCTGCGACATCCGTGGGTCTGACCAGGCTCCGGGGCAGCGGCGCCGTAGACACACATGTAGCAAGCAGCGCCCGGCTACAGCTGATGTAAACGATGATGTCAAGCCTGTGAAGAAGAAGTTGTAGGACTGTGACAAAGTAGTGCCACCTGGGTGTTTCAAATTCAGAATGACTTAAAACAAGCTATTTGATTCTGAGAAAAATAGTCATGGAATTCTTTGCACAATGTATGATGTAACTGGGGAAAGAAATGGGTCGAAATGTTTATTTGTGAATGCATATTGTAGCAGCTTTCAGTAGCACAGTCCACTGGATGCATGTTTTAGAGGAATTATTATCTGGGTCACTTGCAATGTGCTGTCTTGTTTGTTAGTTATTGCAGTTCCCTTAGAACATACTTAAACCAAAGCTTGTCCGTTGCATATAATGCATTTAGGTTGAAAAGTGTTGGAGGGTTTTGCGGTCATTTTATGAAATTAGAGTGTGTTTTATTTATATTCATAAATAAAACAATTATTGTGGATATTAGCTTCATTTAGAACATTTAGCTGTGGGTTGTATTCACTACGTGGTAGCCATTATTATCATTATTGCCCTAAAATGCCTTAATGCATATTATCCAGATAGTTCTTTTCAATAGATTTATGTCACATATAAAAAGGGTCTTCCTCTATTCCTGCTCCCCTGTCCTCTACAATAGCCAAACCAAACACACATGCGAGATTGTTAAACGGAAGGTTTAATTTGAAGCCTGCAGCTCTTCCTGCTGGCCACATGAACATGTCTGCATCCACAAAGGCCAACGTGTGCGTGTTTTATTAATGAAACACACGAAACAGACATGCCTCGGGCACAGTCTCTTGGGCGAGCAATTAAACTGCAGACACGGCCCTAATTGTAGCTAAAAACAGACCCCGTTTTATGAGACCATTTTAATGCTCATTTTGCGTAGACAAACCAGCTTATTATCAGCCCTGACTTTGCATATTTTAGCTTGGCTTTGATGGAAAGCCATACAAAAAAAAACGCCGAACAGAATAAAGGTGCAGATACTTAAAATAACATTAAAAAGCAATGAATCCAGAGTTTTCTTGAGGCTCTGAATTTTACTCGCTTATCAAAACACATAACAAACTTCTGTGATGCCAGTTGATTGACTGTCTAATAATTGCACAAACACACTGTGGAGAAAACCCAGAAAAACAAGCAGTAATTGTGAAATGTGGCTCCCTTTCATCACTTTTATGCCAGTAATAGGGTATATTATGTGGTTCGTAATACTATCTAGAAGCTAATGGATTCTATGAAGCTTCAAAACAAAATGCTTTGTTCTTATCAAAAGCACGAGGAAACTTATGAAGCAGTTTTGTAGCTGATTTTTTATTCTTAACTAATACGGGGGGCAATATTTGCAACTTTTACCATCTCTGCGGATTAGTGCGTTTTCAAATTAAGATATAACTCATTTTGGCAACCATGGCCAAAAGTGCATGGTATATCAGTGCGCATCTCATTTACAGTTCAATCAACAACTTGTTCAAGGTTTGCTGTATGTGTTGGAAATGTCAATGTACCTTTTTCTTGAGTTCTTGCATTACTTCATTTTGTGCCTCTTCCTTTCACTTCTTGCCTATTCTTTGCTTCTCAGTATCAGACAATATGCTTAGACAGTGAATAGAAGACCAATGACCTTCATCTGTCTAATGTTGCCTTCTTGGGTACAGTAATGTAATCACAGAAAGGTGCTTTTGCTCATGGTAAAGTTGGTCTAAAGTTGTTAGAGCATGTTCATTATGCCTTGGACTTGGAGGATTTATAAAGATCTAAACGCTAGACACAGAAAGACTCCAACCCAGTCTGGGAATTTAACCCAAGGTGAGATGGGAGTGCTACATTGAGCTATGTTGTTTTTACTTTTTGAATTTGCAAATCCAAAGTATGATTTAACACCTCTGTTTGTTTGGATTACAATCACACTGTCATTCGGCATAGACTCTAGAGCGGGGTGTCCAAACCTTTTCATCGAGGGCCACATATTGAAGTGTATTGAGCATGAAGGGCCACAGATCGATGGTCAATACAATCACACATATTAAACTGGTATATTCAATAGAAGTTTACATTCTTATTCTGCCTTCACTAGTGTGTGTGAAATAGCTTTGCAGATGGCTAACAGGACCAGGAAGCGTCTTGCTGTTTTGGTGTGTTTTACTGTAAAACTGTAACGTACAGAAACACAAAGAATGCATATTACAATCTTAATTGGGCAAATATACAATGCAAATACAAAATAAGTAAGTTAAAGGAATAGGCCACAGTTTTTACATACTGAGTCTTTGTGCATGCACTCAGTCACGCAAATGTTGTTAGCATTTAGCCTCTCCCAGCAAAAGTATAGCTCCAAACAGGGATGAAGTCAGAAGCTACCAAGCTGTTCCATGTCCTTAGGAGCACTTCGACGTTATTACTGAACGGACTTTGAAGTACTCCAGGTGTTATTACGCCTCACGATATAGTGCCCCTTTTTATCCGCTTAACAAATCAACATGTTTAATTTTGTGTAACTAGACTTGGATCGTGTAATGTTTCACATAACTGTATTTAAAAAAGGGGAACAGCAGGGAGAGGCTAAACGCTAAAAACATTTGCGTGACTGAGCGCACGCACAAAGACCAGACAGGTAAGCATCAACTCGTCTCAGCTAAGGTAAGAACATATCTCAGTATGGAAAAACGGTGTCCTTTACCTTCAAGGTTAATTAAAAACCTAAAAAAAAACATTGCATTAGCACGATGCTAATTTACATGGGAAATGCCATAGGGATGCTAACGCTATTAGCGTTGAATATATGTGAACAAATTACGAATTGGAAACATACTAAAATGACTAAATTTGGTATCTAATTAAGGCAAAGACCACCATCAAACAGACATATTTGTAGGGCCAAAATATATTGTTACAGGCTTTAACACTCTGGAGTTTGACTTGGGACTGTTAGGAGTGTAACTGATGGTAGCTCTGCGTGGACAAAATACAAGATTAAGAAACTCAAAATGCGAATAACTCTTCCCACAAGGGGGTTGTAAAGTTCTGGACAACTTTATTTAGGCTTGGAACTTTAATGCCAGTTCAGTCTCACTAAAATAGGTTTTAGTTGTGCGTCATTATTACCTACCCTTAATTCCCACCTGAACCGAACACATTTTCTCCAGTTCAGTTTTACCCAAATCTAAAAGCTTTGTGCCCGGAGTTTACAGCTTATAGGCCAATGTAAAGCTTCATTTGAAAGCTAAGACCTAAAAACTGATCTAAGATTTTTTCCTCGTGTTGTAGTCACTTTGCTTTTTTTTGGCTCACTTTTTTCATTGTGCTTTTGACACCTGGTTTGTTGCTTTTTTGCAGTGTTTTCATCCTCATTGTTGCTTTTTCAGCACTTTTTTTGGGACCCTTTTTTTGTTGCCTATGTTGCTGTGTTTTCATTCTCATTTAAGTCTCAAACTGGAGAAATGTGCCCGGTTAAGAGATTAAACTTGCAGAAAAAAGGTCCATCCATGGCGATGTGTACCATTTCAACAAGAAACCCCAAAATAATCATCTTAAATACATCTCCCAAAATAGTCCAAAACATAAAATAGTTTCCTTCACAGACAAAGCAATATCTACTGCTGCTAATTGCTCCAATGAGTGGTGTAAAACGTAATGCTTTCTCATTTTCCACTGGATAGAATCTCAGCGAGTGGGGAAGACGGCTGGAATATTAATGTATTTCCTCTACATTTTTCTTTTTGCTAGACCAGTGGGAATCGCCAACACGGCTCATACGCCCATGAGAGGTCTGTCCGGCTTTAGCTCAACTATAACACACACACATGTATACCCACAGATATAGTGCAGAGCGGAGATAGAGGCAGGGCTGATCAGCAGTGTGGAGCAGGGAGGCCATTCCAATGGGACTAATTAAAGGGATGGAACAGACTGCACAGCTCATCGGAGACCACCAGCTTTCCTCCAGCTCTCTCTCTACTCTCCAAGTCTGTTATCCAAACCTCCATCAGCCAGGGTTTCACCATCCAACACTGTGATCCCAGAGTGATTCAAACCGGTGCAAATGATCAGAAAAAGAGTAGCATGAAAAGGAAAAAGAGACACGTTATTCCCAAGGTGAAATAGAGCAACGTTTAGTCACTGACCAGAGCCGTCTTGTAAGAAAAGTTCTATATAGACCTAATATAGGTCTGTGAAGCTGAGTCATGCTGCCATTGGGTGTTTCCTGCTCAACTTTCTTGATAATAAGTCAATAGATATATTTTTTCCACATTTTGAAAGCTTTAGACACCCACATGTCTCGTCTAAAAGCACTTTTGAATGAGCAGAGAAAGGAAGATGAATAACCGTAATATTATATCTATCATGAAGCAAGTTTACTGTGCACGAAGGGCCTTAATCTTACTTTATGTTTCATAAATGTGCTTTGTATGCTGTCAGGAAATGTTCAGGGCTGGACTGGCCATCGGGGGTATCGGTGGGCCGACATACTTATTGGTCTGAACCTGATACTGAGCTTTTTCTGTAATAATACAAATATTATTACTGTTTTATGATGGAATTAATGGTTGTATGTTTCTGTATTATTTATATTAAAAGATATCCAACACTATACCTAGTAGCATACGTGAGTGTGGGGGGTAGAGGTCCGGTCTGGACCAAAAAGTGCAGGGCTGATTTTTTTCCGCCAATTCAGGACTGGAAATGTTTAAATGTTTGTTTTTTTATGTTTGCTTATGTGTTTAATGTGTATATCTATGTGTATTAGGCTGCACAATGTATTGCCTAATCACAATGATACCCATATCTCAAGATCGTAAAATCACTAAAATCTATCACAATAATATCATAATAACAATACTAATACTATTACTACTAGTACTACTACTACTACTAATAATAATAATAATAATAATAATAATAATACAACAATAATAACAAAAACAATGTAAAGACGCTTAACACTGCACTATTCATTCACTCCAGACTCAGTGATGGTGAGCTATAGTTGTAGCCACAGCTGCCATGGGGTAGACTGACAGAAGCAAGACGACCTGTCTGCGCCATTGGCCCATCCAACCACCACCAACTACTCACTCACACACTACATTCATTCTGGCCTAGTACATGTTTTTAGTGGTAGGGGAAACTGGAGTGCCCTGTGAAAACCCACACAGACACAGGGAGAACATGCAAAGTCCACACAGAAAGGCCCTGTTCAGCCGGGGGTTGAACCCGGACCTTCTAGCTTCAATGATCAAGACAGTTAGTCAATATCACATTTTTCCCCCTCATATCGTGCAGTTCTTTTGAACAGTCAATTTGAGCTCTTTGACAAAGGTTCATTCTGTCTTCTTAGTTAAACTGTTGAAGATTGTTTTTTTTTTTAGTAAGACAGAAGGTTTGTTTACCCGCTTTACAAGTTTAGACTACTTTACACTTCTTGGGCCCGATCTTGTGCATCAAAACGGAGACGATAGCGTGACATTTTGCTCTCAGTAGGAGCGCACTTTGTGATCTTGCCACTCCAGCCTTAGCGCATTTAAGTGGGAGGAGACCCAGATTTTCCTCCAACCAGATCGACTCGCGTCCAGGAGAGTGGTTGTGTGGGGTGAACATGTGCTTTTGTTTTGCTTCGCGTTCACGCCAAGCGCGGGCCGATACGCGCCACAGTGGACGCTGTAGATCTTTTTCTCTCGAGACGTGAACATCGTTTAGCTCACGATGGGGTAAATAAAGTTTTTAGTTTGACCAGTGAGAGCCTAAGGCTTAAGAAAGAACGCAAGACAGCGCAATGTAAACGAGGAAGTGAATGTCAGCCGTGTTTCCATCAGTGCAGTCACCTCCTCACCCTCACAGGTGGCGGAGGCGAATGGCACATATAGCGCCGCCACTCGGAAAATAATTCGCCAAGAGCCTGCGCCGCCCCGTGCGCCGCCACAAGATCTGGCCCCTTGTTCTCTTCCTCAGAAGTGCTGATCAAAAAACCAAAAACAATCTTTAAAAGTCAATTGGAGCTTTTATTGATTTAAAATTGAGAGCAGTGTTCATTTACCTGCACAACACATCTCTTTAATTCCAAATATCGCACAAAGTAAAAAAAAAAAAAAGTCGCTGTCAATCCAGGAAGTGCTCCATCGATGTGAGTATGCTTTGCAGATCACTGAACTTGTGACAGTGCAGATGTCAACTTCTGCACATCACTTCTCCTTGTCAGCTGTTGAGTTTGCCAGTTGCTGTTCGTAGATCCTTGTCACCAAACTATTTTTTTTTGTTCCCCCTCATTGCCGTCTCTTGTTAAATCCAGAGTCTATCACCCACAGCCACTTGTACCGAAACAGACAGAGCAAATGGGCAGCTGTAATGAAGTGGCGCTGCATCATCACAAACAACACGTCCAGTTTAAATGAGCTGCAGACCCAGAAGAGTCACTGTCTGGCCGGCCTGTTTCCTAATTATGTATACCAGTTGCACATATGGACGCACAGATGAGCAATTGAGACGTAATAAATACAGGAAGTTAATGAATGAACACCAAAAACAACAGTGTGTGCCAGTAAGCGCTGTTTAAACTCACTATAAGCAGGTTCCCCTGGGCCCCAAGACCTAATACAGTATTTCTATTATAGAAACATAACATGGGGGTGGGGGAGGGCTTGTTAAACCTTCTTGCCCCAGGTCCCAGCAACTCCATCGATGGCCCTGGAATACTAAAGCTCCTCTGTGAGTCTCCATTCGTAAACTCATACAGGAAGCAACAGCAG
Organism: Gobius niger; assembly: GCF_951799975.1. Classification (NCBI taxonomy): domain Eukaryota; kingdom Metazoa; phylum Chordata; class Actinopteri; order Gobiiformes; family Gobiidae; genus Gobius; species Gobius niger. The sequence continues at coordinate 13,214,882 of NC_136857.1, forward strand.
CACCCTGCATGGTTCAACAAAATGGTGTCCATAAATTTAGAAAACTGTAATTTGAGGTTAACCACATGACACCACTATGAGGGGACACAAACATGTCATGAAGCTCACATGTGAATAGCTGTTGTTAGTCATGAGGTTATTGTGTTGTCCCGGTGACAGCATTGGCCGTCCTTGTTTGGCACGGCTGTTAGCTCTGGGTCTGAAAATGCCTGGCTCCACAGCGGATAGATGGATGAGTCATGCGCTCAGCTCCAAACCCCAGCTCTCACACAGTTCCTCACGGGCAAAACAGACCCATGCACATCGCCGCACACCCAGCAGCACCGCATCCCAGGCAGGTGCGGCATAAGCTCATTTGAGAATCGCATAATCCACACACACTCATCATCCATCACAGAGAAGTTGGTACAAGTCTTTGGCGAAGGATTTTACTCTGAGTTTGTTTGTTTATTCTGTCATAAGGATGTCGTCAGAGCTATATGTGAACAAAACAGGGCAACAGCAACCACGTTCTTCTTTCTTACATGCAAAAGCTGACAGATGGCTTGAAGTTTTTTTTTTCCTAGTTGGTGCAGGCTATTCCCACATTCCGTATTTTCTGACAAGGATGTATGTCACCTCATTACGGGGCAATTATCAATCTGTATCCATTGTCACGCCTTCTTGAAATCTATCTTCTCGAGGTATTGAAAACATTATTTGTACTGGGGGGAAATGCAGCTTTTCCATCAGCTAAACCCAATGCACCTATTTAACTGCATCTCGACTGTGTGCAACCTTGTCAATCACTGTAGCTCTGGGGGGCCCCCTATAGTGCCTCGGAGGCCCCCCCCCAGGGTTTCCCCAGACCCCACTTTGGGAGCCACTGCCCTACACCATGTGAAGTGAATTGGGTGACTAGTGTCATGTGAAAAGTGCTATACAAATAAGCTTGCATTCCATTCCAACATCAAATTGCAGTTCAAAAAGTTGATTTTGCCGATGATGGCATTGCTGTTGTTTGTTATGTAGCTCACCTCATAGTTTGTTTGTTGATCAGCTCAGTAATGTGTATTCCAGTGTCCAGTGCCCGACAACTACTACGTTCCATTTTCAGTTTTGTCTTGTCTTTTCAGTTGTTATCTGACAATGGTTTGCTGCTGTACCACTGGTTGTACTTGAGATTTTTTAGATGACCCACAAGGTAATTTATAATTGTAGATTTTATTGTAGATTTCTTCATCCAACTAATAAGTTCATTGTTTGGTACCAGCTTCACCGCTTGTGCAATCATAGGGATCCTCTATTGCCTGTAACTCATAAAATGCAAAGATTTAGAGCTCTGAAATATCGAAAGCGAAGAAACGTGAGTCTTCCTGCTGGTGTCCTTCAAGCCTGTTGTAGTGTACATGGGTATACGGGTTTACAGCAGCACTTCATGTAAGAAGGAGCATTTTGTGTTGTGTGCTGTTTAAAGCATGTTCCTTCGACTAAGTGCTTCGAAGTGCTCAGATGTTTACAGCGTCATATGGCGGAAACACATGTATGGAGAAAGGATGTGTTAGAGGTTTGCTCTGCGCTTAAGCAATAATCCGTGAATCTTAGATTAGCTCTTTGTGTACATTGTCATGCGCATGTAAATCACACCATTAGACAACAGCAGAAGTTCAGAGCTTCAGAGGGTGAATTCCTCTGCTGTGCTGTAACTTCAGAATAAAACAATATACTGTAACATGATGTCATTATTTGTCTTCTTGTGTGTCTTTTTTGTCGTCTTCTAACCCCGGGGTTTCTCTCTGTGCCGTTGCAGAATGCGGGAACGTGGCCGGTGCATTTGCGGAGTGGGTTTGTGGGGCCTGCTGCTGTCCCTGTGCCTGGCATCGCTCACACACGCGCACCGGAGCCACACGGGTGAGTCCTCAGCTCGTGGACAAGAGTCTTATCTGTCCCCGCATTACCACGGCAACAACCACCACAGCCCATTTCTGCTCACATGTCGAAGCAAATTCATCCCACTGCTCCCCCAGGGGAACGGCGATGTCAGACTCAGAATGAAATGGGAGACCACAGAGAAAAAGAGAACACACACACACACACACACACACACACACGAAAGTCCTGTAATAAAAGGGGAAAAAAAGAGCTGGACTTGTAAAAGTATATCTTTTGTAAAGTTCAAGAGATTTCAAAAAAGGCTTGGCCACTCCCTGTGAAAATGCCTTTAGGATAGGGTTCAGACAGTGAGCAGTGAGCCTGGTGGATTAGACGTCCCTGGTTGCATGATCCGGGCCACCTAAGAGGCCAGAGCAGAACGGTCTGACAGTAGTTGCCAGTTCCTTTCTCTCTGGAGGCTGGCGATTCTGTCTCTTTGCTCACGCCGATCACCTGTGCGTGACACCCAAAATGACCACCTCCGGGCGAAAGGCTAATAGAGCGCACATTGTCACATTGTGCAGGCTGGTATTGTTAAGTTGAGCTTTCGTACCAGTGAAAGAGAGAGGATCCTTTTCGTGAATGGGGCAATAAACATAACTCAACACACTTATACTCATTTAGGCTGCAGGATTCATCCACAAAGCGATAAGAAATTAGCCCACAAGTGCCGCAATACAGCAATTACTACAACTTCTACCAAAACTGCCACTATACCACTATACTGCTTTTATATATAACTGCTGCTACTACGACTGCACTTACTATTTTAATTCACATGTAAAGTACATGAGAATCAAAAATGCATATACATAATTGAGGGGGATGTTCCAGATCATTTCATAACACAACAGTCCTACTTAGTCTACATTTTTATTCAGTGTTTTAATAGTATAGTAAGGCCCAAAGTTTGTGTTGCCTAGTGCATTATCTCGTAACTTGAGCGGCTCAGCAGTAGTTTCCAGTTTGGTTCTCTCTGAGGGTGCCTGTCCTGACTCTTGTTCACGCTGTTCAATCACTTGTGCGTGACACCCAACATTTCCAACCCTGGGCAAAAGGTTAATAGAGAGCACAATGCAATGGCTACTGGTTTTTAGTAGCTTTGAAAGAGAGGCGATCCTTTTTGAGAATGGGGCTATCAATATAAGCCAATGAACATATTTATTTAGGCTTCAGGATTAGTCCACTAAGCAGTAAAGGTGCAGGTTCGAGCCGCTCTGTCAGGGCTCACAATATAGTGTGCAATAAAAGGTATTAAAGCATTAGATGGGTTTTATGGCGGATTGGAAGCCGTGGCTGGGCTGGCAGTGAGAAATTATCTGTCCTCGCGCCAAATTTTACAACTCCTATTTTACGGCCCAGAATGTGTTTTTGAGGAGCGCTGACCTTTGGCGTTCAGCTTTAAAAGGCCTCATATAACTTCATTATATTGACCAATTAATGCTAATAACCTGTGCAATAATTATCTTTTTAAGAGGCAATATTTCATTTTCCGCTGACCAATTTACCCCAATAAAGGACTGCAAATGAAGTTGGAGCTTGAGTTAAAATTCTGTTTTCCTGGTTTCGACACTCAATTTAGCAAGTTTGGGTCTATTTTATCCTCCTGTTTTAGACATAATTTAGTCTGCTGGATTTGGTCTTGGTCTATAGTGGAACATGGACAGCAACATGTTACATGAGCTGGTACTTTTGTTCTTCCCTTTTTTCTCCCCATTGTTCGCAAGTACCAGTGTTGGGGAGTAACTAAATACATGTATTTAGAATACGTATCTAGAATTCTCATTTTGAGTAACTGCATTCTGGTAAAGTTACATTTTCATTTGATAGTATTTAGAATGCAGTTACTTTCCAATTATCAAGGAAATACATCCCAGTACTCAATTATTATACTTCAGCTCCATATTGCACAACATTAAAGGGGCCAAAGTTGGCCATTTTATACTCACTACTGCCACCTCAGGTCGTGTGCGTAACTGCAGCTTCTATATTAAGCTCGCGCATGACGGCACTTCGGACCCGAATGAACATCTTTTTGAGTGACAGGGCAACATTGTGTTGTGGTGAATACAACACAATGTTCTACACATTATGAAATTGCTGGAACATAGGGGGAGTAGAATACATCATTTTAACATTTTTAAACTCCTTATAGTCCCTTTAACAAAGAATTATTAATGTTGACCTGTTTTTCCTCCTAAAAAAAGATTTAAAACGCCCTATGCCACAAGTCATACAAACACTGCACATGTGCATCACATGACGACTTTTTGTTGAGTTTTCATCCTCGTTTTCTTCTCATTTTTGTCACTTTTTTCAAGAAGCTTTTAGATTTGGGCAAAGTCAAACTGGAGAAAATGTGCTTGGTTCAGGTGGGGGTTAAGGGGTTTAAGAGTTCCTAATTAATGGTAAGTGAGTTTTTAACAGGTGTTCCAACAATCATAGTCCTTATTTTTGTAAAGCAGCCATATTGATACATAAATATAATGACAATGTGAAAGTATTGTAAAAATTTCCAAAGTATTCAGAAAACTATACTCTGATTAGACAAAGTAACGGAATACATTACAAAACACATTTTAAGGTAAAGTATTCAGTATTCAGTAACTAAATACAATTTCAAAGTATTACCCCCAACACTGGCAAGTAGAACCTTAAATGTTCCCTAGTCTAAACTCTAGTCTAAATCAATCAGGGATTCAGGGAGTCTTAACCAGCACTAAATCAGCTCTGAAAAAACGCGAAGCATGTCCACTATCACTACAACACTACAACAAACGTATATTGTAGTTCTAATGATTTTAAATGAAAGACTAAATTTCCTGAATCTGAGTTATGCTGAAAAACCCGCACTGGTAAAACACGCCATTAAATCCATTTAAAACGCCTGTCAATTTCAGGGGATTAAAGTTTAATATATTCAACATGCACTTACATATTTTATCCAGATTTATGTCCGTTTAAATGGTAATGAGGTTAAAATGATTTATACAAAATCCACTTTTATCGTTTTCAACACATGACTATGGAGACTTCCATCACTCCTCCAAGAGAGAAATATCAAAGAAAACAGTACAAACAGATCTGACAAAAACTCTTAAGTGATGGGGTGATGACGAAGACGACCTAAGGATACACGCGAGGAGTGATGCTAGTGGAGTTTACTTTGTTCTGACGGTTTTGATAGATAGAAAATGCTAAGTCCTCCCTTTGGCTCTTTATGCCATAATATACTGTCATGCACCAGCTGGCCTCCACGTGTACCAAATGCCTTTGTTTCAGGCTGTTTTGCGAACATCAGAAGTGTTATTTTCATTTTTTTTATTTTATGGAGCACACAGTGTAATGCCTTGCTTCCAAACATCTGTCGCACACTTTTTTTTCTCCCCTGGACAAGTTGACAAGACGATGACGGACGAGCCAGAGTTGCTTCTTCTTGAACTCTTGGTACATAGTGATATTGTGTCAGTCGTTTGATTGTTCAGGTGGAAATTGGAAAACCTTGCGTTATTATATGAGGTCTGTAAAAGTACAAGGTTGTTGCTGCGGGTTCATTTGGATGTCCTTGCCGCTGAGCTTGCGCATGTTTTTATATCTGCCAAGTGCAATTTTCTGACATCAGAGTGGAAGGATTTTTTGACAAGAAAGGGGGAAAAAAAAAAAAGAAAGAACAATTTGTCAAAAATATGGTGATTCTCTAAGTCAAAGTTGTCTGTTACAGAGCCCATATTTTTCTAGACCAAGCTTTTTTTAGCCGGCGAATACTTTTACACAACAAAAACGTTAGGGAGCTTCTTATTCTTCGAAGATACTTGTGTAAATGTGACTTTGGAGGAGTTGACCCAGGAGAATTAGCAAAGATGATATTTTAAAGAAAACTTATATCTTACTATTTTGATCCTAATGTTTGCAGTTTGTGTTCAGGATATTCAGAACGAATAGAAAATGCATCTAAAATGTGAGACATAAGCGTATGAAGTAGAACGTCTACCTAGAAAGGACTGGAGAGCTGGAAATGAAACATTCTCTACTGATTTAACCCAGTCTAGGTGACAATATTTGAAAATCTGATAGCGGTAACGGTATATATGGTACTATTTTATATCCAAGTAAAAATATCAAAAACACTTTCTGCAGCAGAAGCAGAAATGATCATAAACCAAACCAACCAACACAACAACTACTGCTGGTAGTTTTTAGTTGCTAGGGAACGTAAACATAAATAACAAGGCTCAGATATCCAAAAGCACTTAAACAAACAAGCCACGACTACAACCGTAAACAGAATAAAGAATAGTATAAAGGACCGTCCATGGCACAAAGTCAAACAAGATGAAAAGCATTTTCTCTGTTGGGGAAGCAGAGTGGAGAGTGCTCTGTTAACGGCTGATTGACTATAGAATCGACCGTAATCAGGAAGTAACAGCATTATCCAGTTGCACATGTTGAGGGGGGGAAAAAAACGGACTCTGGGAAATCAGACTCATGCTGATTATCGCAGCAAAGATTGGAGCAAAGTGTCCGCTTCACATGTAACACACAGCAATTTGTACGCAGACCAAGTTGTGGAGTAGAGGGAAAAATGTAGGGACCGATGTGAGGAGTTGAACATTAGCACTATCCATAAACTGTTTGTGAATCGCATCAGCTCCAAAAAACCCAGACGCATAAATAAGACAAAGCAGTGAGGGTTATTTGTTCTCATTAAATGGTGCGTTGACAAATGTTATCGTTCCTTCATCCTCTACACCTCAAAAGACACACCACAACAGTTGATAAGACACACTATTTTTGCTTGATTTATATCTTTTATATCGTTTTTTATTTTATATTTTTTAAATCATGTTACAAAAGAAACATAAAAGGCATGTCCTCAGAGGGCCACCAAGAGGGCCACCAAGGCAAACCCTGTGCACATTTTATAATCTAAAGTGGTTAATCACAAACTAAAACATTTTTGTATTTCAACCCAGACTCAGACAGAGAAACTGATGCATAATCCATATATAATTAATATACACAGCTTTGCGGCCCCGAAACAGAGTAATAAGCGATTATTTTACAAAGCAATGCAAGTATTTTTCATCGAGTGTCCACACTGATAATGGTGTTGAGAGCATAAAGATGAGATGAATCCTCTGCAAAGATGGTGCTGGGTGAAGGAGGAGGGGGTAAAGCAGGGATTTCTGCAGCAGTAAACTCTGGCCGGACAGAAACGGGCTGTTGTAGATGTACATTTGTGGTAGATGAATATTTGAATATTTATCCACAAAGTTGTAGATAGTTGTGTGTTCTTGGCATCTTCATTTCACAGAAACTACTGTTCTATGGTAATATTATTTTGTTTAGTTTTTATTAATTTGCTGTGAGACACTTATCCCAAACTTGATTCTTTAAAAAAGCAGCCGAAGACGAGCTTTGACAATGGATTACGACTGTGGGGAGGGGTGAGAGGGAGGACAGAGAGTTCAGCTTCCCGATGGCCTTGTGTATGAAACTGTTCTTCAGTAGACTGGATTCCGCAGTCTCCATACATTCCGCAGTCTCCTCCCTGAAGGCATTACCTTGAAGAGACTTTGTAATGGGTGCGTAGGGTCCCTGGCAATTTTGACGGCTTTGCGGGTGAGACGGGTGGAGTACATGTCCTTAAAGGAGGGGAGAGGGGCTCTGCAGATCTGCTCCGTGCGCCGTGCCACACAGTGATGGAGCTGGTCAGGATGCTCTCTATAATCCCTCTGTAGAAGTTGCACATAACAGAGGCTGAGACTCTGGCTCTTCTTAACTTGCGGAGAAAGTAGAGACGCCGATTACTTTTCTTGACCAATGATGTTGATGATGAACTTAGTGCTGGTCACCCTCTCCACTGCAGCACCCTTGATTGTTAGAGGAGAATGCTGGACCCGCACTCTTCAAAAGTCCACAACAATCTCTTTTGTCTTCTCCACATTTAGAGAGAGATTGTTCAGTGTGCCACCACATGGCCAGACTGCTCACCTCACTCCTGTAGTTTGACTCGTCTCTGTTGCTGATGAGACCCACCTCTGTTGTCTCGTCTGCAAACTTGTTGAAGAGGTTTGAGTCGTACTTTGGAGTGCAGTCATGGGTCAGCAGAGTGAAAAGGAGGGGGCTCAGCACACAGCCTTGGGGAGCCCCCATGTTCAGTGTGATGGTTATAGAGGTCTTGCCATGACATGTACAGCCTATGATCTCCCCGTCAGAAAGCCCAGCAGCCAATATGAGATACACTATTTACTTGTGACATGATTCAAACCTAATAATTCCCTTTTATTAAATGTCAAGACGGTTGTCAATTTCAACAAAACATTAAAACATTAAAACTTTGCCCAATAGGTGTGTCTCCTAGCAACAGAGGCTCGTTGTTGCTCTCAACAGTTGAGAGGGAAATGTTGCCTTCGGTTTAGTGTTTTAAATGCAATCAATCAGTTGATGACCCCAAAACCGGCACAAGGTTCAATGTCTGTTCTGTAAGATGTGTGGGGGGTGCCATTTGTCTTCCTCAATCTTAGATTACAGTATTATTGCTACTGCCTTTATGTTTTTTTTTTTTTAAGGGTCTTAGCTTTTAGACTTTGGAATGAAATATTTATGGCGATTAGAGTGATTGAGTTTTTGCTTGAGTTACTCTTATAGCAGCTCTCGGTACCAGAGAGGCTCCGCGCTCAGTTTTAATTGACCTCATACAGAGAAAGATTAGTTTGACTTTGCATGACTCTATATCTGCAAACTGAAGCATATTTCATTTTAGTATAACATTAAATGTTATCCAAGTATTTTGGATAACTTTTGATTCCACACTTCTCTAGATCTTTTTCACCTTGGAGGAATGGAAAGAAGGGAAGAAGCGAAGCTCGGGGACCGAGCCTTCACTGTAGCCGGCCCTAAATTGTGGAATTCTCTCCCTTTACACATTAGAACTGCAACATCTTTGGAGAGCTTCAAGCGCTCGCTGAAGACTCACTTTTGTTTTATTTTATGTATCTGTACAGCACTTTGGGGCAGTGGCTGCTGTTTGTAAATGTGCTCTATAAATAAATTTGACCTTGACCTTGACCTTTGACAAGAAGCAGAATTCTGCAATTTAAACATTCTCCCATTCAAATAAAATGGGATGTTCTTGTCATCGCTACGGCAACACCATGAAAAATATCTGTACAATTACAATGTTGATTTTTGCATTGTGCACGAGAAGTGTGTTATTGAGTGCTTGTATTACCAAGTCTCTCAAAGCTCCACACTGTAGTCATTATTCCGTCACTCGGTGGTGGTAAGCTACTGTTGTAGCCACAGCTGCCCTGGGGTAGAATGACGGAAGCGAGGCAGCCAGTCTGTGCCGTCAGCCCCTCCGGCCACCGCCAACCACTCACACACACTGCATTCATTCTGGCCTATTGTACATGATTTTAGTGGTAGGGGAAACCGGAGTAACTAGAGGAAAGCTACGCAGACACGGGAAGAACAAGCAAACTCCACACAGAAAGGCCCCCTCCGGCCTGGGATCGAACCCGGACCTTCGCTGTGAAGCGCTAGTGCTAACCGCTGTGCTACCATGCCGTGTTCCTTAGCACAAAGTTGTGAATGAAAAATGGTTTCTTGATTCCTGATTTTGAATAGTTTTACTCCCTTCCGTGAGACTTGTTTACGCAAACCTCGCCCCGCTCTCAAGCCTCCTGCCTTTCCTGGTGTTTCTAAGATGCCCACTCTGATACTTTCTCTTCACGGCAGTGCCTCAATACCACCCCCCCCCTCATTATTTCATGTGCGGTTTGGAGTGTGCAGTACCTGTGTCTGTCCAGCGATCATGTCATCTTAAAATCATGTTTAAATCATGTTTGTAATCCAGTGTAATCCTTTTATGTGTCTGTCTTCTGTTTTCATAAGTTTATTGAAGCGTATTGTTTCTCTGCATCTGCCAGGCATTTCAAACAACTGTTGTTGTTCGGTTCTTTGGGTCAGAAGCTTTAAAATATAATAGTAAAATTCATAGTTTAAATAATCTGGTTAAAATATTGGTAGCAGTAAGGTTTCAATTCATAAATAAGTAAGTTATATTCATTTCATAATAATTTTAGTATTGTCACGTAATGCACGCATGCGCAGTTGCGCCACTAACTTTACAAAATGTAAATGAGCAGAGTCCATCATTGTAATCACCACCCATCGTCAGGAGCACACAGCCCGTTGGTATGTAACAAATTCATAACGTGAAAGTATATAACATAAGCTACAGTCTGTTTATATGTTAGTTTAGGATGTTTAAAGCTTAGTACTTGGATAGTTGGTGGGATTGTTGCGCTATGTCCGTGTTGGGGGACTTAATTGGTAATTAACGTGGCGCGCATGGTGCCCTCCGCTTCGAACAAAGTGCCCACACTCGTAATAAATTACCAAGTAAACTAACGTAGCAGACTGTTGTGTGGCGGGCGGCGGAGGTGTCGTTTTCGTGAAGCACTAAATTTAATTAATATAATAAAGATACAAAGTTGTACCTAGCGTGTGGGAGCTGTGCTGTGCGCATGCGTGTTAGACGCTGTGCATGATGGGAGATGTAGTCTGCGGTGTTTTCGAGGCTGCTGTGAAAGGCTGCAAGGTTGAGATGATGGGGCTTTTGTTTGCAGTAGTTGTTATTATTTTTATATTATATGTAACAACTTACATGTTTTGTTGTAACCTGTTTTCATTGGATATACTGTATTTGTAACAGTGATTTATTTCTTTATTTTCAGGTTTATGACCTGTGGTCTGTGGTCTGTGGTCTGTGGTCTGTGGTCTTTTGTGAAAAATAAAACTACAAGACTAATGACAAACACGAGTCATGCCATGTGTGCTGCCTGTCACTAGCCCATTCGGATGGCTGAAAATTTAAAAATATCCGAACAGTCATAAACCAAAGGCCTGCCAAACAAGCATTGTGGCTCTGTTTGATGCCAAAACAAAGCCTGAAGACCAGAAAATAAAGTAACTGGTTACCCTACCTGGCTAAGCTAAAAGCCCATTACTGCCTACTTAAGAAGTTATCTGCAAACCTAAGAAGGACGCAAATTAACAAGATGGCAGAAAAGGAGAAAATGGAGAGGTTACGGCAGAAGCGTTCGGCAGCCCAAACTGCGTTCACCAAAAGAGCTAACCATCTCACCTCCAGGGCTAATGCGCTAGAAGAAAGGGATCTGAAGGCGGAGTGGAGGGACTTCAAAGGAGAGCATGCTAGAGTTGGAGATGCCGGATTTGATTATGCTATGGCCTTACGAGAATTAGAAGACGAAGAGGCCACAAAAAAGGCAGATCAAGTTGACGAGAAAACATTTGAATGCGACCGCAAGTTTGATGCAGTTAAACGCCTCGTCCTAAACAGCCTCTGGACCAGATTTGCTGAGGAACAAATCTCCACACTCGTAAAAGAGGCTAACACAGCTCTGGATGAGGCCGAAGCAATCGACCACCTGCAGCTGTCTAGGAAGGAGCGTGAGCTGATAAATAGAAACTTGGAACGAGAGGTCTGTGAAGTCAACAGTTTGGTTACTGAGTGGACGGACATGATCCCGCAAGCCCAGCTAACAGAATATAGAGACCAAACCAGGATGATGAGAAAGCGACAGGAGAGACTGTGGGATAAGTGGGCATGGCGACGCAGCGCTTGGTCTGATGATGAAGAGGAGCAGAAAGAAAAGGTGAAGCTAAACGAAGCAGGAAAGAAAGACGAAGATGAGGAAAATCAGACTAGAGAGCGAGCTGCTTCTACTAGTTCCTCTCCTAACCGTAAACTGTCCCGCCCCGTAGACAGTCACACCCCTATAAGCGAACTCCAGCTTAATCCACCCAGCGCTCCCACCTTCAGCTATGGTGTACTTCCAAATGCTGCAAGCACGCCAGTACAAGTCCAAAGTGCTCCCAGCATGTATCCAGGGCCACTCAGTTTCAAGCCCCAAATCACTCTGGAACGAGCACGCCTGCCCACATTCTCTGGAAACATGAGAGACTACTACCGTTGGAAAGCTGAATGGGAGGACCTTCAGCAGCTGGGGAACCCTCATGGATTGGAAAATGTAAGAAAGTTCCATCTTTTAGGAAGTCTGGACGATAAAGTCAAGAGAGACCTCGTGCTGTCCAGCTGTGGATCTGCCACCGACGTGTTCAGACTCCTAGACAACAAATATGGAAACAAGCCGAAAATAGTGCTACTTATCTCGAAAGAAGTGCACGGTCTACCGCCTGTCAAGGGAAACAGTCCTAGAAAGACAATTGAACTAATTCAAGCTGTGGAAAGAGCTCTTCGTGACCTCCAAGTCCTGGGGGAAGAAGATGCTGTGAAGAATCGCTTAGTGGCACAGTCAATTGAGAGTAAGCTACCAGACTCCCTGAAAGAAAAGTGGCTAACTCACAAGAACGACCCAGCAAGCGGCTTCTCTCCCAGAAATCACTTTGATTGCCTACTGGACTACCTGAAGAGACAGGAGGACATTCTTGAAGAGTTAGACCAGCTGCAGCCCTGCTCAAAAGACTATACTGAGAGGTCACAGGAAAAAAGTAGAGAAAAGAAGGCATTTACCAAGGCTACATCCATCCAAAAGGGCTCTCAACCTAGTTCATGCATAACCTGTGGGGACGAAGGGCATGCAGGTAGATTGTTTGCCTGCAAAGCCTTCAAGAAGCTCAACCTGTCAGGCAAGAAGGCTCAACTGAAGAAGTCAGGAGTGTGCCTCAAATGTTTGCGCCTCCATGATGAAGACGGCAGTTGCACTGACAAGTTTCTGTGCTCTAAAGAAGACTGTCGAAAAGGAGGGTCCTCTGACCACAACTACTTACTCTGCCCATTGCCACAGACAAAAAAGAACGACAAAAAGAATGGAGAGCAAAGCAAAGTAAAAGCGGAGAAAAAAGGACTTGGACTTGGATTAACAGACAAACAAGAGGAGGTTCTTGCCAAACTCTCTCCAGAGCTGAAAGCAGAGGTCAAAGAAGCTTTTTCCAATAAGATCTCAACAACAGTGTGCACCAGTGCAGACAGTGAGCCAAAAGAGTACCCTGTAGTAATGATGCTACTCTCTGTGACAACTAACTCGGGCCAACTAATCGGTACACTAATTGACCTCGCTTCAGATACCAACTACATCTCAAATGAAGCTGCTGAGCGTTTGAAGCTAAAGGGAGAAAACATCAAGTTGATTGTGCAAGGAGTTGGTGGAATGGAGAAGATAGTTGCGACCAAAAGGTATACTCTGAGACTAAGAGTAAAAACGCAGAAGGGTACAGTGACTGAGCACAAGCTCCTATGTTACGGCTTGGAGAACATTGCAAAAGTGAACCAAGCAGTCACGCCACAGCAACTACTGAAATTCTTTCCTGACATCGCCGCTCACGACTTGGTCCGCCCAGAGAAGATCGACTTACTAATAAGTCACAGGGAAGGTCGCCTGGTCCCACAGCCGATCAAAGTGGAAGGAGACCTTGTCCTTTGGGATGGTCCTCTGGGAATAACGGTCGGTGGAGCCCATCCTGATCTCTTCGAGGATGTAGACCTAGCGGTGCACAGATCTGAAACTCACTTCGCACGTTCAATGAGATCAGCTTCGAAGGCTTACAGAGAGGTCCTTGTTGACCCAACCGAACCTGCCAAAACTGAAGTGGAAAATGGAGAAACCATCATCCGGTGTACTGCAGTTACCAACAAAGAAGTTTTTAATTGGTTCAAGTGGGATAGCGTCGGTGCTGCCTGCGACCCTCAATGTGGTGGCTGCAAGTGCGGTAGATGTCCCCCTGGTGGGAAAGAAATGACATTAGGAGAGGAACGAGAAATAGAAAAAATCAAAGAATGCCTCACCTATGTTCAAGCAGACAAGCACAGCCAATCTCCTCACTGGGACGCGGCTTACCCATGGAAAGGTGACCCTGCAACACTGCCAGACAACCGACGTGCCGTGGAGGCGACTTTCCTGAACACTGAGAAACGCCTCCAGAGAGAGCCGGAGTGGAAGGCTGCGTACAGGGAACAAATCCACGAGATGGTCTCAAGGGGAGCCACCGCCAAACTCACTCAAGAAGAACTCGACAGCTGGAAGGGACCGAAGTGGTACATCAGCCATTTAGTCGCGCCCAATCCACACTCATCTTCCACCCCGGTAAGAATTGTATGGAACAGCAGCCAAGAGTTCCGCGGGGTGAGTTTGAACGACCTCCTGTACAAAGGCCCAGATGTCCTCAATCAAATACGAGGAGTCCTTCTGAGATTCAGGACTGGATTGTACGCTGCCTTGGGCGATGTCAAGAAGATGTACAATTCTGTTTGGCTAAAGGACAAAGAAGTTCATCTCCATCGATTTCTCTGGAGAGACAACCCGGAAGATGAGATTCAAACCTTTGCTGTCGTCAGAGTTAACATCGGGGATAAGCCTGCTGGCTGCATTGCCCAGGTCGCCATGAGGGAGACTGCTAATCTTCCACAGTTTGCAGCCATGGTTGAAGAACGCCGTGTACTGGTGGAAGACAGCTATGTCGACGACATTCTGACATCCCACAATGACATCGAGGCACTGGAGAAGATCACCAAGGGCGTTGAAAAGATCTTGAAGACTGGAAGCTTCTCCCTAAAACCGTGGGTCTTCACAGGCCAAAGTGGGAGGTCAGAAACCCTAACTAACTCCAACAACAGTGACACAACTTCGTCTGTGCCTAAGACTCTGGTGTTGCCTAATCAGATGCGAGATGAAGAAAGTAAAGCGCTGGGTGTTGGCTACGAACCTGAGACCGACAAACTTCGTGTGATGACGTCTATCAATTTCTCAAAGAAGCGAGGCAAGATGAGGACGGGAATTGATTTGAAGGAAGATGAGGTACGAGGTGGCACTCCAAACCCCTTAACTCGTCGTGTGCTTCTAAGTCAGGTCGCTGGGTTCTACGACCCTATCGGTCTTGCCACACCAGCAAAGCAGAAAGGAGTAATGCTTGTAAGGGAATCCTACCAAGAGGCAAGTATAGGCAATCCAACTAAAGACACTTGGGATGAACCACTGTCGCCAAAACTCCGGGAGGCTGCTATAAGACTCTTCGAAGAGTACGTGAGGCTGGGCCAGATAAAGTTCGAACGAGGGCTCACACCTTTTGGAGCAGTGGGCTGCCCTATGGGTGTCACGTTTTCAGATGGAAGTGAATCTTCTTACGGCGCCGTGCTTTATCTGCGCTGGGAAACGCAAGGAGGAGTTGTCGTGCGGTTGGTTGAGTCGAAAGCCAAACTTACTCCTCTCGACCAGAAAGGGGACGTGATCAAAGCAGAGTTATGTGGCGCTGTCTTTGCAACACGTCTGAAAAGGTACTTCGAAAAGCACTGTCGCCTTGAGGTCGCCCGCTGGGTCCACTTTGTGGATAGCCAAACCATCTTAGGAGCAATCCAAAAGGATAGTTATGGTTACCAAACATTCTTCTCCAACCGAATCGGTGAGATACAGATGGCTGGGCCAGTGGAAGACTGGAGGTGGGTTGACGGCAACCTCAACATATCTGACATCGTCACTAGGGGAGCAACTCCTGAAGAGCTTGATGAAGAGTCAGAATGGCAACAAGGCCCTGAGTTCCTAAAACGACCTGAGGCTGAATGGCCCGTGAAGATGGCCAGCGAAATTGTAACCAAAGTTGCCGACAACGTAAAAAAGTTGCAAAGAAAGGCATTCTCAGCTGTAACCACCAGAGCTCAATCGCGAAAGGTTTCGAGGCCCAGCAGCACTGATGATGGCGCTAACATGGGAGTTAGTACACTGCAACCACTGCCGAAAGACCAAGGTCAAACTCAAGCAGCAGAAAGGCCGATAAGGAAACCTTGGGGCGTGGCTCTCGTGCGCCTGGTGGAGCCAAGACGGTTCAGTAGCTTGTCAAAACTATGTGGAACTGTCGCCTGGGTTCGACGAGCTGCAGAATCTTGGCTGAGTGTGACATTCCAAGCCTTGAAGTCAGCAAAGTGGGAGGCAAAGAGTTCTAAACTGTCTGCAGAAGAGAGAACTGTGGCTTTCCAAGATTTAGCCCTTGCTGCCCAGGACGGCATGAACTTCAAGACTACAGCCTTGAACCGCCTCGTTGTAACCAAAGATGAAAACACAGGACTCTTGCTATGTGGCGGTAGAGTCCAATCTTGGAGTGAAGATGGTAGAGCGGTACCATTGGTCCCTTTCCAGTCATGGTTGGGGACTTTGCTGGCTAGAGAAGCTCATGAGGCCAATCATGAAGGTGTTGCTGCTACTCTGCTACGCACAAGAAGAAAGGCTTGGGTCATTGAAGGCCGAAGGATAGTCAAGAAGACTATAAACGAGTGCGTCACTTGCAAGAAGCAAAGAGCAAGGCTATGCCAACAAGTAATGAGTGACCTTCCTCATGAGCGTACTAGCAGGGCAAACCCATTCGAGTATACCACGTTGGACCTTTTTGGTCCTTTCGAAGTGAGGAATGCTGTGAAGAAACGGACCAAGGAAAAGGTTTGGGGAATTGTGTATTGCTGCATGGCTTCCAGAGCAGTCCATGCGGACCTTGTTGACGACTTGTCTGCCGAGAGTTTTCTTCAGGCCTACTCCAGATTCACTGCCCTGAGGGGACACCCCCGGAAGTTATGGTCCGACAGAGGCACAAATTTCATCGGTGCCAAGTCTGCTCTGAGAGATCTACATAAGCACTTAGCATGCTTACAGAAGGCATCAGTCGAGAACATAGCATCCCAAAATGGAACTGAATGGCAGTGGGATTTCCATCCCGCGGACTCGCCCCACAGAAATGGAGCGGCCGAGGCAGCTGTCAAACTAATCAAAAGAGCTCTCAATAGCCTCGGCGGAACAGCCGGCTGCTTCACTTGGGGGGAGTTCCAAACTCTTCTCTACTCAGCAGCCAACCTGACTAACGAACGACCCATCGATGCCAAGGCACAAGAGCAAGAGGATACAGTGGAGTACTTGACTCCTAACTCTCTCATCCTGGGGCGCACCGGACAAGGAGGAGATATGCATGGGATCGACTTGGAAACTCACCCGTGGCGCAGGCTGAGAGCTGTTCAAGCTGGAGTCGACAAGTTCTGGTCGAAGTGGAGTGAACTAGCGGGACCAAACTTGTTTATCCGGCACAAGTGGCACAGAGCGGAAAGAAGTGTCCAGGTTGGGGATCTGGTTTGGATCGCGGACCAGAACGCCCTGAGAGGACAGTTCCGGCTTGGTCGAATAGTCGTCACCTATCCGGACAAGACTGGAGTGGTCCGAGATGCTGACGTGGCGACCTGTATCGGCCTTCCTGCCTCTCTTGTTTCCAGGACCAAGGCAAAAGACTCAACCTTACCCTCGACTATCGTCCTTCGCAGAGATGTGCGGAGACTGGTCGTGTTGATTTCTATTGAAGACCAGCTTAAGGTATAAAGTCCTCACCATGGGGTACCCAAAAGACTTTTGTTTGTTTAGTTAGTGGGTAACCCTGGGAGGCAGCTGAGTGCTTCAAGGGCATACCTACACTCAGTAGGAGGCAAGGTGGTGGGGCCTACCTCCTTAGTGAGTTTATTGAGTTAATGATAAAGTTTGAAGACATTTGTGTTCATATGCCACCAAGGTAGAACTTGCGTTGTTGTTTCCACTGAAAGACTCCAGTGATTGTGTAGTGGCCTCCTTGGATTTGCATCAGTCGGCCAAGTGGGAGGTGTTCGGTTCTTTGGGTCAGAAGCTTTAAAATATAATAGTAAAATTCATAGTTTAAATAATCTGGTTAAAATATTGGTAGCAGTAAGGTTTCAATTCATAAATAAGTAAGTTATATTCATTTCATAATAATTTTAGTATTGTCACGTAATGCACGCATGCGCAGTTGCGCCACTAACTTTACAAAATGTAAATGAGCAGAGTCCATCATTGTAATCACCACCCATCGTCAGGAGCACACAGCCCGTTGGTATGTAACAAATTCATAACGTGAAAGTATATAACATAAGCTACAGTTTGTTTATATGTTAGTTTAGGATGTTTAAAGCTTAGTACTTGGATAGTTGGTGGGATTGTTGCGCTATGTCCGTGTTGGGGGACTTAATTGGTAATTAACGTGGCGCGCATGGTGCCCTCCGCTTCGAACAAAGTGCCCACACTCGTAATAAATTACCAAGTAAACTAACGTAGCAGACTGTTGTGTGGCGGGCGGCGGAGGTGTCGTTTTCGTGAAGCACTAAATTTAATTAATATAATAAAGATACAAAGTTGTACCTAGCGTGTGGGAGCTGTGCTGTGCGCATGCGTGTTAGACGCTGTGCATGATGGGAGATGTAGTCTGCGGTGTTTTCGAGGCTGCTGTGAAAGGCTGCAAGGTTGAGATGATGGGGCTTTTGTTTGCAGTAGTTGTTATTATTTTTATATTATATGTAACAACTTACATGTTTTGTTGTAACCTGTTTTCATTGGATATACTGTATTTGTAACAGTGATTTATTTCTTTATTTTCAGGTTTATGACCTGTGGTCTGTGGTCTGTGGTCTGTGGTCTGTAGTCTGTGGTCTTTTGTGAAAAATAAAACTACAAGACTAATGACAAACACGAGTCATGCCATGTGTGCTGCCTGTCACTAGCCCATTCGGATGGCTGAAAATTTAAAAATATCCGAACAGTTGTCATGTTGTTATGATGTGGGAGAGGTGAGGTTGTGTTGCTCCAAGTTCACACAGAAGATCCACTGCGCCATTTTGCCAGAATGAGTCGGACTCCACTTCCTCTTGTCGCTAATGCTGCGTTCACCCGCTGCGTTCACCCGCTTGTGTATATCATGCACTGATCGCCTCGCTCTGTCACATTGAATCGCTTGTGCAGGTAATTATTCGCAATACACAGATATCCCCCGCACGGGTTTGATGTGGACATAGCTTTATACTTCTCATAACAGTAATCAGCCTCTGCCCTCAACTGAAAATATGACATTCAATTCTGTAGCTCCTCATTCCAACACTCCAGAATGTTTTGAATGCAACCTAACTTTCTGATTTGTACTATTATTGTTTTTTTTAATATATATACCTACAGCTTTTCTTCAAACCAGACCAGCTCCTCTCTGCACAGTAAACCCATGTATCGTCCTATCATGCTGTTGCCTCTGCCTTTATTACACTGATCCTTATCTGTCAGAGAGGTGAAAAATATCTGTTGCCTTTTGTTGAATCCCTACTGTAATATCATCCATCCTTCTTTCTCTGATTCACATGCTTAGTGATATTACAAATCTCGGCGGAACGGTGCAAAAATTACAGCCTTTGTGTTCAGAACATGGAGCTCCTATTTTCTGAGATGTCTTATTGTAGGGAACGCCAAGGCCCCAGTTAAATGTCTCAGTGGTTTTTCCAATAGACTTGGAGAAACAGCTTGCCTTAGGATTTTGAAGTAAAGTGGAACAAGCGATTATGCTGATCACTTCACCACCCACTGTCAAGTCATTGATTCTTAGTCTATAGGCTGCAATCTCCATACATCGCCACTGATTAGGGGCTACGCCGAAGCTAACCTGCTCTGAAACGCATCCTGGCACTAAAGGGGAACACCGTTGCAAAGGACAAAGACAGCGGGGCAAAGATGGTAAGGTGCGAATCGAGTGACACACAAGGATTTTCTTTTTCCCATTACTGTTCTGCTTTGTTATAGTTGTCTCTGACCATTTGGGGTTCTGTGGGCTCATGTGTGGTTATACACATTCTTAGTTGGTGTTGCTCTGATTAAAACTGGGGTAAAATACTTATTGTCTTATAGGGAGTAAATGTCTTTAACCACGACCTCCACCACGCAGCAATCTGTGAGACCCACACACTGTTAGTATCTAAATATAGCACAAACATGGAAATAATGAATTCACGTGAACAGGATGTGCAGGTGGTGTTGTGAGAGCCTTGTTAGGTAAGTGACTATAGTCCCTGCTACCTTATCGAGTTATTAACGCTACGTAATCAATCCCTGTAATGACAGAAATAAAAGTAACAGCTCTGCTCAACCAATCCAATTTTCACTGCTGCAGAACGAGAGGAAATGGTTTGAATCTGGCACAACTGATGTCATCTAATGGTGACGGTATCGAGGAGAGAGTACTTGATGTGAAAACACTGTCTCTCGTAGTTAACAAGCAAAAATACTTGTTATCTTGCAATAGTATAAAGGTCTATCCAAACGTTTTGCAATCTCCACTGATGCAAACACAGTATGTAAAGAGCAGCAATGCAAGAATATTCACGGTAGAAGGACACATACCGAAGACGCTTAATGTGGTAGAAGACATATATTGGGACAGACAGCATAATAAACAGGCATGTATGGGCGAATCACCCGCACACCTACACAGCGCACATACTTTGTACATGTTCCCTTAGACACTCTAATGTGATGCGTGGAGACAGGCTGTCTGACCTCTTTAGGGGCTGCTCCATGCTAAAGCTGCACTCTATGACAAGCAAACATATGGCCTGTGAAAAATTCAGCTCGATAATGAGTGAAGTGGTCCCTTCAAGAAAGTCTTTTTTTATGAAGTACAAAACAAAGGGGAGATCACGGGAGAACCAGGAGAAATCTGTGGGAGGATGAAACAAATGGATTTAGTGTTTATCTTTGCATGCCAATTTATGCTCTTCCTTGCGAAAAACGTTGAGTTAAAAAATGTACTTCTACTTCCCACTTCATTTTGTTTGTTGTGTTTTGCGTCAAAGAAATGTTGGACCAATACAAATGGTGTAAACACAGATGCTAATCAGCGGAATCACTGTCTGTTTGATGTTAATGACAAACTACTTGAGAAATTAAAGAACGGAAATAAATAAAGCTTATCGCTTTATTTACAAAGAGCACAGGCCTATATATAAAAGCCATAGTTTAATCAAATGGGTTCTACTTTTTTGTGAAAAACATGTACAAGCTTTTTGATTGACACAAAACTATGAAGTTGCATCAGGCTAATTCTCAAGCATTGTACTGCGGTGTGAAAGCGTTTGTCGAGAAGTGACTGGAGGAGAGCGCAAAGGTTGAGATTGGCCTCTTATGATGGGGTTTTCGATCATTAAATTTAATTCACATTTGTCACTTGACTTCATCCTTCCGAGCTGTTCTGTTTTTCTGGCCCTTTCACGATGACAGAGAGTGCTATTGTATTGAAATAAATCACACGGAAAATATAGAGAGACAGTAAGAAGTGCATGCTTTGACTACCTTTAATTATAGAGAGTTTGAAATGCCAGTGTGCTCCTGTGGTCTGTCCAGGTGTGACTTTTCCTTCCAGCAACAATGCTACGTGCTAATGCTAATGTGTCCATTTGTTCATCATTACGGTAGACAGCCCACGGCTCGACTCGTTGGCTTTTTTTCTCCCCACACTTGAATAGACATTGTTGACAAATTCCAAGGAATCAAATTTGCATAAACAACCAATCCTTGCCTTGAAACAGCTGTGTTCTCCATATGCATTCCCTTCGAAACTCGTGTGTTCGTTTTATACCCATGATGCATGCTTATTAAAGAGCTAGACTCGTGTGATAACCATGGATCTATTAACCGGCTGTCGGCACCTTGGCCTTTTTATAGCATAGGACAGATGGGATAAGAAAACTCCATTGCGTATTCAGTCGGTGTACTTACGACACGTATTTTAATGCATGTCCATCTGTGGAAATATTGAGCAAAGCAGTAAAAAATGGTTTTGCCACCGCAGGGAAGTGTGTTTGTGCCTGTTATTTTAAGGCGAGCGCAGAAAATGAATATCTATGAAAGTAGAAAGGTGATGCCAGACAGCGAGATGTGCTCTGCTAGCAGGCAGTATGATTCATGGCCCCGGCTTGAAGAACCGGGTCGACAGATAAACAATAGCGGACCGCGAGGCTGTGACTGGGGTACTAACCAGCCGCCATCTGCTGTGCATAAATGTAGCCATGTAAAAGTCTCTCCCCCTCCACCCGCTATAGGCCAAGAGGTCCAAATGAGACACGTCCTTCTGGATCACCCTCCATCTACATCTAATAACCTTCTCATTAGCATCCAAAGAGGGCTTCGATTAAATAAATAGTTTGGAAGGAAGCCTGGAAGGTGCAATTAGGGCATGATAGAGACAGTCATAAAAGATGAGGAATGCTTTAAATGGTTTATACTAGTAGGCTAATAACTAATGATACAGAAGACTCTGCCTGCAGCCATCGAAGTGGCATAATCAACTCATTAATAGAACAGTTGTTGCAGTTGTGTTTGTTATATGTCTCCCTAAAGTTAAGTAGAACTGGCTTTCATTTGTCAAGGTCACTGAGCCATTTACTTGCTGTGATTTACCAGTTTCATGGCAAACCTTGTCACAAAAATACAAACACAAAACACTCACAGGAAATAGTCCATGTTTTTTTTCCTACTTTTTGTGCTAGACATAGTTTCTGTCTCTGATATTGCTCCTAGTGATTTGATATGACCCCTTAACATTAAGAGAAGTGATGATTCAGTGACGGATGTTTAAAATGCTGTTCACCGCAGAGCATAGTCCCAGCCCACAGCCTCTGACTCTGGGCGTGTGTGTGTGTGCGTGTTGTAATTGGTGTAAATGGAGAGTTTCCTCTGGCTGCTCAGTCAGATTACCACATTGGGGCCATCTCATTGTGTTCATTAGTGGTAATCGTTACCTGTTACCACCAGCCAGCTCCGCACACAACCCCGCCTTGTACATCTGCTGGATTTCTTTAGCAAAACCAAAGCCTCTATTGACACGGTGAGATTGGTTAAGCCACTAAGTACAACCAGGCGGCTGACTGCACTGCGCTCAGGATTAGCGATTAGGCACAAGAGATTGAGGGGATACGGTTTAAATGAATATGCCTAATTAGACTCATGTAATAACAGTCTTTCTCCTTGCATCATTAGAGTATATCAAGGAGTATACTCTCTTCTTCTTCTTCTTCTTCTTCTTCTCCACTCTTCCCCATTGTGTCTGTTCCCTCCTATTCCAACTTTGACTTTATTTCACAGCTTTTAAACCAGGAAATTTCAATCAAGAGGCACAGCGTGAATTTCTGCACCGGCCGGAGAAAGCGCAGAGAACTTTTATTTAATGCATTCTTTCATTTCTCGTCCTCTCTCCACCTCTGTCCTGTGTCTTTTTTTCTCCCCCCCCACACAACTGAGCTCAACCTTGGTTCCGTACACTTTAAGATTCAATTTTAGCTTGTCCTGGTTTGTCCTCAAGGAGGTATTTGCCTGGTGGGTGGCGCAACAGTATTTTTTTTTTTTTACCTGTGTTTTTGCACAGTGCACTCAGTCAGTTTTTAGTATGCATTGAAACTGCGGGCCCGCGAAGGCATGAATTTAAATGTTCCAGCGATTCCTCTGGCTTTATTTTACATGAAAGTCACACTGTAATGGGAACGGCTCTTTCAAGTGAGACACGGTGGAATATGTATGCGTCGTTCTGTTTTAGTGCAGCTGACCACAGGAGCCAGGATATGGAGGGTAAACTTTGCACGGGCGTGAATATCTTACATTTGTGTAAGAGATTCAGGGGGAAGTAGCAGGTGGATCATATCTATAGAACAAAAATAACGTGCCCCCAATCTTTACCGCGCAGAACGATCAGCCAAAGTGGATACAACCTAAAGCAGTAATAAGAACAATTTGTGCAACCTAACACTTATTGTGCAGTTGTGTATTACAGTGTTCATCTCAGCACAGGGAATTGCATGATTCCACCTCTCTCTAACGGTACTATTATTTTCTTTTCTTTTTTACAGTAACATCAATTCAAGCTATCAACTCATGTATGTGTCTGCCCATTGTCTGCAAACATCTAACTGATTGAAAGAAGAAGGCACCTATATATTCAAGCACTGGCACCGAGCCGATTATTATTGTTTGCGAGACACATTTATCGCCCCAATCTCCCCAATCTCCCTGAACGTTGCGGCATGCAAAGCCACATTATTTACATTATTTACTGCCGAGAGCACGCCGAAGTTGCTCATCTGGGTGTCTTTCGCACCACTTTGTGTTCATATAATACGCAGTCTCTGAGATCTCGAAGGGATTGAAAAAAAAAATGACCAGATGTTTGGAATGAAAACAAATGGCTCAGTGCTATTGAACCTCCCTCGGAAAATAGGCCTTTTGAGGGAAAAAAAAAAAGCTTTGTTGTGTCCTTATTGTGACTTTATGTTATTGCTAACCTAGTTTAATAAAAGAATCAAAACGCACTGTACAGGTGTGTTCAGATATGGATTTTATAGATTGTGACACTTCTCGTTGCAGCTAATCTGGGGGTGGTTATATGAATAGCAACGGGCTCCAGAATGTACAGCGTGTGCTTGTAGAGTGTAGTGCGTCTGAAAGTAAAAAGTCATTTTCCAATCAATTTCCCTGTCGAGCTTTATGCGCCAATCTCTGTGAATAATGAATGGTTTGGTATAAAGGTTGGACATGTGTGGGTAGATAAAATGTAAGCATACATGTATTGGCTTCTATCTTTTTAACAATGTAGGTTACAGATTGTGTGAATGTATAGCTGAGTGCCTAATGAAACCAAGTCAGGTGATCTTCGACGTAATACTCTATAGAAAGACAATGCAGCGAAACGAGAGGGAGCTCAAGGAATGAAATTAGTATTTACAGCATGGATATAGGTAGACACTTTAATGCACTGAAGGGTGAGTTATAGACAAAATAACTCAGTGAAGAGAAGAGATGGAGAACCCGAGGAGCCTCAGGACTAAATTGCTGTTGCAGCGGGATAGATTGAGGAAGAGTTGCACAGCATCGCTCAAGCACAAAAAAAGAAGGTGGGTTGAAATTTTGTAGGCATCTTCTTTTTTCAGAGAATCCAAACCCTAGATTGCGTGTGGTGTGGCGTGTATGCAAGTGTAATGTGAAGCAGCTTTAGTATTGGTAGCGCAGCGCCTGAGTTGTGGACTGATGGATGCCCTGCTCTTTACTTTACTGATGTTCTGTGATCAATGCTGATGCAGGAGAGAGAGGGGAGCGGCCCATGTGCTGCCTTTGCAAAAGCTTCTTGTTCCTCCTCTCCCTCGTTCCTTGATAGTTCTGAATTAATCTTTCACTCTCTGTTGACCCCGCTGTACATATGCTTCACGGTCACCAGCATCATCGCCTTAACTCTGTTTTTATGGCAAACATATGTCCTCGGGGCAACTTTCAACAGATTACTACATGAAAGTGGAGTGTACTTAACGTGAGGAGTCTAACAGTGTGTTTCCTAACATTCTGGTCCACGCTTTTATGTTGCCTAAAAGTAGTTAAGAGGCTTTTATTTTTAGCCTTTTGCTGTTGTGTGTTCAATAAAACACCAGTAATGCAGCTTCACTAATCCGCTCACAAAACTAATCCGTGCAGAACACCACTGTAAATACTCCGTGGGCTGCATTAAGGCACAAATCACTCAATCCCTCTCTCACTCTTTTATGCCTGTTTTGGTTCATGTTAATAGGAGTTATTTTAATAAAAGAGAATGATGTCCCCAAACAGCAAGACTCCTCTAGAGCTGTGTTTGTTTGTGGCCTCCATCTGAGAGAGCAGGTATTCAAAATGTCACCTTGTGTTGTGGACAGCAGGGGCCAATGTAGATATGTGCACGTGCAGAAGCGTCTCCGCATCTTTCGGCTTGGGGCTGTCCATGAAAGTGCTCTCATAGACAATAAGGGCCCCCATCGTGTGTTTCTAAACGCTGACTATAGCGTAACTTTTTGCGCTTAGTGGGAGTGCACTTTGATATCTTGCCACTCCAGACTTAGCGCATTTAAGTGAGAAGTATGTGGGGTGGAGAAACACCCATAGCCTATGGGGATGTTATGTAGAACAGCCTTTTTCCTCCAACCGGACTGTGCAACTGGCATACTGTAAATGGAGAGGTGTTGTGGAGGAGTGGGCGGTGAACGTGTGCTTTTGTTTGGGTCACGTTGACGCAATTACGGCCGAGCGAGTGCCGACCCGCGCCACAGCGGGACTGGCTGTAGGCTACATCCCTTTCTCTCGGGACACAGACATTGTTTAATTCACAATGGGATAAATCAACTTTTTAGTTTGACCTGTGAGAGCCTATAATGATGATAAGGAAGATCACAAGGCAGTGCGATGTACGTAAATGAGGAAACTAGAGCTATAACCTGCATTATGTTCATACCAACAATATGATTCCACAGCCACAGTTAAATAAGGATTGACTGTTTATCGCATAAAGTTATTGATATACATAACAGTGAAAAAGAGCAAAGCAGAGTAATTCATTTACAGCACAAAGTGATGGGACCACTCACCAGAGTACAGAAACTATATGTAAATCAGTTGTGGTCAGGGACAGCAACATTACAGCATTTGCAGCTGAGACAAATGCTTCAAGCTCCATATCTCACAGCACTGTTTGAAAACTGCAGTTGTTCAAGCCGCTATATTTTCCACAAAATAAACTGTATGTATTTTATGTTTTTCTCTTACACTAAGTGCTGTTACAGAGTTCTTTAATATCTCCCCTGGTGAGACTGAATTGAATTACACAAGTTGCCTCAAGCTAATGCAGCATATTCATAGCTCACAACTTCGACTTTCTTCAGCAAAGAATGTTTTCAGATGTTGCCCTGTGATCGCCAAAAGGGTTTTGAGGAAGGAAGAAAAATCCACTTGTGAAGCGTCACCTATAGTGTTTGAGAGTTTGTCATTTTGGCTGACAGTAGCAGAATATTTTTTTGGGGGAGTGTCAAATAAGCAGTGACACACAAATGGAAGTCATGAATCATCCAGAGCCGTCAGAAAACTTGATTAAAAAGTGCCTTCAACTGTAAGAAAAAAAACAACACACATTTCATCAGTGAACAGTGGAGAGGGTCCCACATTTATGAGTTTAGGAGATGCTTTTATGACTCATTATGTTCATGGGATTTGGGCAGTTGCAGCTGACAGCTTTAGTCCTGCTGTGTACTAATAGCCCAAGTATGGCGTCTGCTTCCCACAGCCACCACACAGACTAATCAACGCAATCTCTCCTCTCCTTTCACACCATTTGGAGGCTGCTGTGTCTATTCAACTTTCTTTCTTCTCATCTCAGCACCTCTGGCTCTGCTGGCAGCTACTCTTTAGATGCACCAGGGTTCCTCTTTCATTTAGAGAGTGAGGGAGAGGAGGAGGAGGAGGAGAGGAAGGACGTAATGATCTCTCCTGATGAATGCAGTTAGAGAGAAAAGTGCTGACACAACGGAAGACAAGGCTTTAAAGTGAGATGGACCTAATGCACCAATCACAGGCCTCATCATGTCACATGGTGCTGGGTAATGGGCCGCAAACATGGCTGTCATAAACAGAGCGTTCCACATCATGTCCCGTCATTATGATGCTTCTGGCAAGATACTTGATTCAGACAACCCTAGGAGTACCTCATTAAAATTAATGTGCAACTTCTGTAATTGAAAGGGTAAACTCTAACCAATCAAAACCCACTGCAAAACCAAATGCTGTGTATTGTCATGCATGAGTCACATGCTAAAGTCCATGGGTCCAAAGTGATGAAATATGATATCTTCTGAGTGGAGAACAGTCTGACAAAAGATGGTGTAATTTTAGAGCTTTGTCCCTGTTAGAATAATATTTTTCCACTTTAATTCTCGACTACATTTTACTATTTTTGATCACTTGTTTGCAAGTCACCCTCCATTGCCCGTGTACGTGTGGACTTGCACCTTTGGGACCCTTAGCAGCGCTCACCTCACCTGTGTGACTAAACAGAAATGTTGAAATATTACTTGGATCCAAAAACTTGCCATATAAATCTTGAAGTCCTTTTGCACCCATGTGATTAAATATGGGATCTCTTTCAAATTCTACATACGTCGAATAAAATGCCTTTGTTAATTTAAGGAGAAAAGGAAGACATTAAACTTGATACCAGTTTTTGTTTGATATGTGTCAATCTGCAATTATTAAGCCAAAACATTTGCAACATACAAGACTATATTATGTGAACCTACATCGAAGAGTCAAAGTCATATATCTGCTGCCAAGATCTATTACTTCCGTAATTTACACAGATTCCTATTGGATCCGATCGGACAGACAGACTGGGCTCACATTGTGCGAGAGTGACAGCATTGTCACCTCTAAGTGTCCAGTAACATATGGAAGTGTCCGGTCCTTCAGAAGCACAGCACAGGCTGATAGTGGGTCATCGATCTAGATCTGTGAAGTGACACCTTTACAACAAAGTGACATAAACAACCATAACACCTACAATAACTCAACACATGCACTACTGTCTTGCACGTGCACACCCGCAACACACAGAGCCGAGCTGCGCTGAAATTCTGCAGAGTTTACGAGTGTCCGTCTTTATTCCGCTGACATGGTGAGGATTCGGGCAGAATGAATTCCCCATCAACATGGCGGGCGCGCCATACTTCTATCTCCTGCTCTGACTGACAAAGGGATCACTAAAGAAAGAGGAGGCGGGGGGTGAAATGAACACCTCCACAGTGTTACTTTCTCTATGCATTGTAAGATGGAGAGAAAGGGCAGGAATTAAAGGGATAGCAGCAGGGGAAGGGAAAAGATACCCGCGGAAATAGTGACAAAATGAAGAGGCACTGCTGGCATGGCTCTGAGCTGCCTCACAACAATGGGCCGCTGTAGGAGGGAGCGAGATGCAGATGTGTTTGCGACTTCACAGAGAGAGAAAGGCACAAATACAGATGAAAGTAAAGAGACAGCGTCAATCCGTACAAGTGCAAACTAGACAGATAAAGAATATTAACCTCCTACTTATTTATTTAAAGGCAAACATTCTGCAAACATGTTTCTGGAATGTTTGCTCATTTTCAGAAAAGTATTATTTGACCTTGATGGGCAACAGTGGTGCAGCCTGTATGCACCATCATGATGTTTTCTTATAACGTGTGTGAAAAAACAAAACGGAATCTTTTGGTAACTAATTTTCTGCATTGTAAACATGCTTGGAAATAATGGTAGTGAGAGTAATAAGGAAGATTGTCAATGTTCTGGCAAAAGTAAGTTAAAAGAGAATTTGAGGTTTTCTTAATAGCAGTAAACAGTATGAGCTCGGGACTATTTAAGACAGTAGCATAATCCATTAGTAATTGCTTCAATAATTCTATTTTTACATGAACAATAACCAAAGCTTAATTAATTGAAAAAATATATCATTGAGTTGTCCCCTTTGGCGGATCAAAAGCTCTGGTCAGTTCGTACAAAAAAAACAACAACTATAAAGTCAAACATTAAAATGAGGAATACATTTTTTTAATTGCTTTTATTCTTGTACTTCTTTTTGTCATTTATTTGCAGGAAATATAGTTAGAGCATAAGAGAGAGACCGGTCTGACGCGGCACACGTTTTGGGATCGACCTCTAGCTGTGGCTAAAGTGCGTTGAATCGAGACTGACGTGATGTGAACAGACGGCTGGCGTCTGATTGGCAAATGAGAGAGAAAACCACCCTCACTATTAACATGCATGTCATACGGATTTCATATTTCACAACATTGTACCGCTGTTCAAAAAGTTTATATTGCCGATGGCAGCCATTTAGCCGCTGTTAGCACAACTTTAGCTGGTGTTAGCATAACACTAGCATGTAACTTACCTTCAGAGTTGTCTTTTAGCTGCTTCTTTCCTCCAGTATTTGCCTTGGCACTGCTGAATAATTCCATAAACTCGACCAAAAGGCAGCATGTGGCCACATTTTTCTCATCGAGGTTTACAAAACTTTTCTGTTGTTACTTCAGTACAGAGTGTACATCTGTGGGAGCGGCGCCCACAACAACTGTGATAGGCCTACCTTGTGTAGTGGAAACCCTTGCGTGTACTGGGTAGAGTAGATGTGTGACAAGGCGAATACACAGACCGAGGCGTGCGGGATACAAGTGTGTTATGTGGAACCGCGGCTTAAGGGGGTTTGGAGGTGAACAAAAGAAAGGGGGGAAAGGGAGATTTGTAGATGTAGAGGACACAAAGTTTGTTGGTGTAAGAGACAAGGGTGCAAACCAGAAATTAAATGGATGAAAGGATAATGCGCCTCCAGTTAGGACTATAGAGTTTAAGGCAGGCCTGAGCAAAGTGACTGTCATCAAAAAAGCATTGGTAGAATGATGCTGCGAGTAATTGATAGAGCTGTTTTGTCTGGTGTCCTGGCTGTCTGAGTGTGTCTAAATGGGTTTGGTGATTTGAAGCTGACAGAGCTGATCCTCTCAATGCGGACGCCTACGGTATTTTGTTTCTTCTTTTCACATCTAAATTCGGATGAGTGTTTGGCGTATTGCTTTTTTTTTCTCACAGACGCTTTGGCTGCTGTGAGCCGGTGCCAGTCAGGTCACTCAGACACTTAGCTGACGAATGCTGAGTGTCTGTTCATTCATCTTGTCATAGAAGTACAACACATAAGCTCAATTAGTCCTGAATCGTCCTTTTCAAGCTAATGTTACATTACAGTCAGTCAGTGTAATATGCCATTTATTTGCTCAATACAAGCATTTGCATCACACACTTTAAAGAAAGGTATATGCAATTTGAACACTGGAATCTGGAGTCTGCTGAAGCTTTTGGGACTTTAAAAACGCAAGAAGAGCAACAACTCATGTTATCAACAGGTGGGAGGCAGGCGTTTGAACTCTGAAGGAGACAGATTTAACATGCAGGATTACTCAAACATGCGGAAATGGAACAAGCACAACTCCAGGCATGTTATTCTACAGGAAACCGCATTTAAACAGTGTTCAGAGTTAAAAAAAAGCAGAAAATAGTCCCTCAAAATAAACAAATGCTTAAAGGAACGGGCCACCGTTTTTACATACTGAGATATGTTCTTACCTGAACTTAGACCAGTTGATGCGTAACTGTCTGGTCTTTGTGTGTGCGCTCAGTGACGCAAAAAGACCAGAGATGTTGTTCGCATTTAGCCTCTTCCAGCATATTCCTATGGACCCAAACTGGAGTGAAGTTAGGAGCGACCAAGCTCTTCCACATTTTCCCTATTTAAATACTGTTATGTGAGTAGTTAGACAATCCAAGTATAGTTACACAAAATTAAACATCTAAAGATGTTTAATGAAAGAAATTTTGAAGATATTACTGCGCGGACGCCGAAGTGCTCCTAAGGTGTTGTTACGCATTACAATATAGTACCCCTTTTAATCCGCTTAGAACATCGACATGTTTACTTTTGTGTGACTATACTTGGATTGTGTAACTACTCACGTAACCGTATTTAAATAGGGGAAACTTGGAAGAGCTTGGTCACTTTAGCCCCCTTTCCACATGCAGGCTCGTATCAGCCTAGTGCCTGGTCAGCCCGGTTAGGTGAGTTTTTCCACAACAAAGGCCAGGGCCAAAACGGTCTGATCAGGTATAGGTTTCGGGACTGACCTTTGGCTGTGGCCAAAGTGCACTAACCCGTGTCTGATGTCACGTGAACAGACTGCTGGCCTAACTATTGACATGCAGGCAGTGCTAAATTTGATCTCCCGTTTGGGGGAACGCATTTCCCCCCATTTTCAGTTTTTCAGGGTAAAGGATCCGGGAAATATTTAGGAGGATCAGGCAAAAAATGTATCTGATATAATGGTGTTTAATGAGAGTGTTCCGGCAAATGTTTTCACATCACATCAGACCAAAAGTGTTCCTGAACATACAAATTTACAAATTAAGCACTGCACGCAGGTCACATGGATTTAATATTTCACAATATTTACAGCTGTTCTAAAAGGAGATTTTGCTGATATTAGCATTTAGCCGCTGTTAGTGCAACTTTAGCTGGTGTTAGCATAACATTTGCATGTAGCTTACCTTCATAGTTTGTATTTAGCAGTTTCTTTTCTGTTATATTACAGCTTAGGACCTCTGAATGATTCCATAACCAGAAGGCAGCATTTGTCCACATTTGTTCTCATCGCGGCTTACAAAACTTTTTATGACGATCTGTACAGCGCGCTTCTGATGCGGGTGCGTGTGCGGGGGGAACAGAAGGGTATGCGGAGTAGAATCGATGCGTGCATGTAGATCGTGGCGTGCGCGGCCGAGTTGTGCTATATGAAATAGCGGCGTTTGGGTCCATAGGAATATCCTGGGAGAGGCTAAATGCTAACAACATCTACGCACAGACAGGTATACGCATCACCTCGTCTAAGCTCAGGGAAGAACATATCTCAGTATGGGAAACAGTGGCCTGTTCTTTTAAAGTTGAAACATCAGATCAATGACTAAAAAAAGGCAAGTTTTTTTTCCAACTGTAGCTGTATGCAATAACTTGATCTAAAATAGCTGTTATTTGACCAAAATCCCAAGTGAAGAACCAGTCAATTGTGTGAAAGTTTGCATTTATTGTCTTTTGTGTTCATTTGACTGTGAGTGAGGCTCCTGCATGTGCTCAGTGCCAGTCTTTTTACTGATCCGCTCTGCCTCCTGCTGCCATCAGGACACTATTAGCAAAGGGGGGCATTCGTCTGGCGATGTCTCTACGGGAAGCTTTTATTGACCTGTTTATTGATGCCGTCAGACAAAATCAGTAAAGTGGATACATAAATTTGCCCATTTCTTAATTAAACTCATATTTTATTTAACGGCTGCGCAAAGAACGTTCTCCAGACCTGATTAATAAAAGGAGGAGAGGAGGAAGGCAAATACTGGTTGGATGTGTGTGCTCTGGTTTTCTCTTGATGGTAATTTTCTTGGCGTGCACTTAAAAGTGAATTTTAATTTGTTCTGTGTTTACGATGCATAACAAAGGGTGCCATAGGCCAGTGTGATTTAATTATTATACAAACATACACAAGCAACACCGTCCTGGTCCCTCACATACTCCCAGAGATATAGGTAGATATTATGCAGGTAGTGAATTCGAGATTTAGGAATAGATTAAAGGAGGGTAATACAAAGAAAATAGTCAGAAGAAAATCTAAAATTTAAATACTGGTCCAAAACAACAACACTGACACAAAATGCATCTGTGTGTAACTCCAGATGCATAATTAAATGATTTAAGCATTTTCCTTCAACACTTAATTTTAAACTAGGGCAGGGGGGTCACGTCTCCAAGGGCAAACATTGTGTAATCAGTCGATTGCTACTAAATCAATTTGAATTGTGTTAGAACGCCACATCGAGCTGTGCAAGTGACTGCATTAGCTGCTTTTATTCGGCTATAATCCTGTAGTTTTCGTCACAGAACCCATTCGAAAATCTCTCCTTTGTATTTTTCAAATCTTCAAAACAGCTTCGGAGGCTTTGTAGATTTTTGTACCAAAGCGTTATTTCCCCCCATCTTACGATAATGTGTGTCGTTCTTTAAAATGACTTCACCACAAAAAGTGTCACAGCAGGTGATAAATTAACCACTTGACAAATGTGCTGGACATTTTGTTCAGTAATAATGAGTTGTTATGTACTCTGCCTATCTTTTCCTTTCAGCCATTGTTAATTAAAACACTGCAACCCACTTATGTTTACACAGCCTGCTAATTCTACAAGATAAAAACATTTGTTCAGTCAGTGCCAATATATAATATAGTGCCACTACAAGGCTGTGTTATACAATGCTCCGCGCTGATCAGATATGATTCTAAACGGACTAGAAGTTAATAAAAACAAGATTGACTCAACTTAAAACGAGTAGCATGTGATAAGACAGGCAGACAATACTATACTATACTATATATATGATAATCACTTATATGTTGCCTTCTGTGTTGCGTGCTGCATAGCTCTGTCTCTGGGCTTTTCACGCTGAGAGCTTTCGGTTGCCTCGCTGCATCCGGCTAAACTTCCTTGTGTTTGAAAACTGAGCTGAGGAAAGTGGTCTGCTGGCAGAGCTGGAAGCACGATGGAATAGGCTTAAGGTCCCGTCACACCAGGAAATAGCAAACGAAATTCATCACACATCCTTCTGCGAGAGGTAGGAAGAAACCGCTGAGTCAAAGCTATAGCCACAACGTTGGTTTGTGTTGCAGAAGCATTTATTGTTAAGTTCTTCAGTTTTTTTTCTATAGTTTTTTTTTTTTAACAGTTCTTGGATAATAGACCACTTTTCTCAACTCTGTCTTTTTCCTTACGGTCACACTGTAATAATGAGTCATTGTGTTTCTAAGGTGCGTAACGCTGAACAAGTGAATTAAATAGTTCCTCTTTCATGATGCAACACCCACACGTGTAAAGCCGTTCATTTACTGATCAAACTCTGTCAATAGCAACATTAGGAAGATTTGGACCGTAAAGTCACAGGGCTTCTATGTTTCTGCAAAATGCATATGTATTATCTTATTTAATGTTAACACTGAATATTAATGTTGCAGTATAATGTGCAGCACTGATAGATTTACACATAACAGCAGGCTTGTCCTTTCAGATAATCTTAAATTTTGTCACAGAAATAAGCTACCAATTCTGATATCTGAATATGTAATTTGTACCAGGCCTTTAACCCTTTATAGGGCAAGTGACTATTGTTGGTAATTTCCGCACACTTTACATATGGCCTCACTGCTGCACATCAGTATAAGGTAAAGAAGCATGTAGTCCTCACTCAGCCAATCAGAAGAGATCACCCTATATCACAGATCCCACTGCTGTGGCATTTGACCAATCAGCAGAGACCGGTCGCACTCTCAACTTCCTGTTTTCTCTGAAGTCTAAAAAAGACCCAAGTCTGGCTAAATTCATGCTACATTTCTTTACATAACTTGAAAACTAACTATGGTAAGTTGATGAAATTCACACATTTCATTGGTGAATAATTGTGCTAGGTGATGATATATGTGTTGGTTTTGGAGGACGTAGTGAAATGAGTGAAATTACAGCATGAAAAAGGCAGGCACCATATTTGATCATACGCCCTGTTCACTTAAACTTGAAGTGAATTAGTTTTGTCTATATTTGGACATGCCTGTTGCACCTATGATTCATACGTACAGTTTTTATTTTGACAAATGTTATTTTTAGTAACATTTTTAGGCACATTTATTTGATGTGACTGACCCCTCCCACTGCACGTAAAGCACAATCACATTACAAAAGCTCTTGCCTATGATGAGGTGTGATCAATCAAACATCAATATCACAAAACACAACATCTTCTGAGTACCAGCATCCCCGAGACCTGAAAGCACGTTTTGTATTTTATATATATACACCTCTTGTATTCCCTCTAACTGATTTTCGCAGGCATTTCATTCCTCTAGTTGCTATGAAAAAGGCAATAAAACAATTCTAAAATGTATTCAGGCATGTCGGCATGTGACATGACATGCCTGAATACATTTTATAATTGTTTAATTGCCTCTTTCATAGCAACTAAAGGAATGAAATGCCTCTGAATCTGAGTATTTGTTTTCTGCTTTGCATTTTATAACACTGTCAAAATAACAGTGATTTGATTTAGTTTTGATTGTATCAATGTCCTCAACAGTGTGCGGTCACCTATCTGCTTCTCTGAGTGTCACAAACACATTAGATGGTCTCATGTTTATGACATTAGTTTTGTGTCTCCACTGGGCTCTAATTTATACTGTAGTTATGTGTCTGTGCGTGCGCTGCTGGGAGAGAGAGAGAAAGATGGGACTCCGGTGGTAGAAATGGCATTTGAAAAGAGTCCCCTGCTGGGAGCAAGAGGGCCTTTTCTGTATCCTGTCTAAGCAACATCCACACAGCACACACACTCATATACTTGTACAGAGTGGAGCGGTGTGTCCATTTGTTGGCCTATCACAAACACGTAATTTTTAGCAAATGGGGTTAACAGGCAAGTGCGGTGTAAAGAGCGATAACAAGTGCACACGCGAGCCAGAGTGATGGGGGAAGAGCGCATTATTGAAAGTGTAAGAGATGTCGGCTATAGGGTTGTGATTGAGCATAATAGCCTGGTCCCCTGCTGGTTTCTCTGCTAAGGTAAGTGCATCAGAAAGCACTGGGGGAAAATGGGCAGCCGAAGTGGGCAAGAGAAATTGGTCATTTATAAAATAGTAGAAAACGAGCAAAGATAGACCACGAGGATGATGAGGAGGGAGAGAGTGGAGGAAATGGCTGCTGTGAAAAACACTGTGAGTTCAGAGGAAATAAAAAGAGAGGGAAGACAGGTGGAAGGCCGTTTACATCGAACACAGCGGGAGAAGCCCAGAGCAAGGGTCAGCGCTATAGGTGGGTCATTCAAACTTGTTCTGTGGAAAGATTTACAAAGAAAGTACGTCTATATCAAACTCCCAAAGTTGTGCTCCAGATGAAATGCAAAAACATATGATATGGGCAGATTAACCAATTTGCTCAGTTAATTGAACAAGCTAACCAAACATTTTGTAATGAATGCGCATAAACATCAATGAGATTATTTTGCAAAAAACATTATTAAAGTTTGTGCAAATTGCTCCTAAAAGGAAAATGATTGTCTGACCAAACATGACATGAAAGGATACGCTTTTTGCATGACTTTGTCTGCATCAATCTGTTGATGCTTATTGTGTTCGCAATGATAAAATATAAAATAAAAATGCCTTTTACCTTTTTGACACAACAAATAACACATTAGCAATACATTTTTGGGTTCAATCGTCTGTACATTTATTTTCATTCCCCCCTATTTTTTCTGAGTAAAATTTGAACAGCTCAAGCCAATTGGGTTACATTAAGTGTTGTGGTAACGTATTACAAAAGTACATTAGTAAGTATATTACTTTTTTCCGTAACTAAGGAATATAACATTACTCACACAAAATATGGGAATATATTAGTCATTACAATGCAACAGTAACACGAGTTACGTCAAGTACAAATGCATTTTAATGTATGAAAGAAAAAATGCCAAACTCAAATAAAATGCACTATGCCAAATCAAGCTGAAAGTTGGTGTATAAGATCTGTAGTTGTGTGTAGCTAACATCGTCAAAACAAACACGAGAGACTGGGGAAAAGTGACGGAAAAGGAAATCTGTGACTGCACTTTTGATTGGCGGCTTTATTACTATTTTCAGCTTATATTTTGACAAAAGTAACTCAGAAGTAACTCAAAGTAGATACTCATACAAACATATCAAATTTTTTAAGCTGTAAGTACTAATATAGAATATGTTACAATTTTAAAGTAACTTCCCCAATGTGGGTTACATTATATTGTTTTATTGGAGCTTTTGTGGTGTTTTAGGATATGACTCTACGCATTATGTTAGAGTTGACAGTATCAGAAATCACTTAAGTCCTAAAGTATCGGGTAGCTTTAGAGTCAATATTTTCCTGCCTCAATATATCGATCTTCAAATGTGCTTTTGTGACGGGCCGATCTGAGAAGCCACTGCAATTTCACAGCCTAGAACATGGGTAAACATTTACAGTGCTGTGTCTGAACACATTGGTGACACTGCTACACACGTAGGCTCACCTGTCCAGTCACGCCTGTAAATGCTTATCTGCTGTGACATATTGATACTTCCAGAATGCTACGGGTGACAGTGAATACGTTTAATGCCAATTTGTGACATAAAACTCACCTTGTCACTTTATCACAAATCTCCAAACACATGTGGATTAAGCCAAACATACAAACAATGCAGAGACAACAAATAAAGGTACAAGATACACATATTACAAGATATAGAAGCGCATTTGTCCTGACCTGTGTGGAGAAGTCTCAAGACGGACGTTTCACACTAATAAGCCTTACAACCTGATAATAGACCTTACCTTTCAAGTAGCACCAGGCTAAGATGACGCTCAAATCAGGACTAAACCAGGTCTAAAAACAGAAAGGTCTACTGCAGACTAAATTAGGGTTAAACTGGGTGTGAACCATGTGGAAAAGTCCCTTAAAAACGTATGTTCCTAATAGCCATTAGACTTAAAAGGTCTGAAATAACAAACACATAAAAAATATGTATATGTTTTGTTTTTGTTTTCATACAAATGTGAACCGGAACTGTGTTAAATGAAATAAAATGAAAAACATTAGCATAAAAGCATTAAAGCAGATTAGGCCATCACTCGGTCATCCTCTTAGTGCAGCTCATCTATCTGTGACCATGTGTCCAAATGGAGGATATTAACAATCTGTTAACATTAACTCAGTTGATAAAACCCTGTGTGGCCAAGCAGGGTCAGCTCTTTGCTCTGCTGAGGGAATGCAGTCTGACATTGGGTATGAACATAGAGGAGTTTTGCTGCTTCATTTCTCTACGTTGAATCTTCTTGTTTACTGCCGGTGATCCCGCACATGCGCACTACGCTGGGGGGAAAAAGGCTCAACTCCACAATCAACACAGCCCACTCAAAACCTGGTTAATACCTCAAACATCATGTTAAGACGTCAACCAGCAGTACAGTTGCTTGACAGACCACCTAACAAACCAAAACTGAAAGAGTTGACTAAGTTAGACCATCTTTGTGCCGAGGATCACAAACTACTGCACTAATCCGACTGCTGCAAGAGAAAAGCCCATTTCTTCCGTGCCAAATACTACAGACACAAACGTCATAACAAAAAAAAAAAAAAACTAAGTTATTCTTAAAGGGACAGGACACCGTTTTTCCATACTGAGATATGTTCTTACCTGAGCTTAGACAAGTTGATACGTACCTGTCTGGTCTTTGTGCGTGCCCATGGAAGAGCGTGGTCGCTTCTAACTTCACCCCCGTTTGGAGCTATAGGAATACATTGGGAGAGGCCAAATGCCAACAACATCTTTGGTCGTTTTGCATGACTGAGTGCACGCACAACGACCAGACAGGTACACATCAACTTGTCAGGTAAGAACACATTTCAGTATGGAGAAATGGTGGCCTGTTCCTTTAATACTGAAGTCTACATTTTCGCTTAAACCAGTTTCACCATTAAATTTAGACTGTTGATTTATTGTCATAATCTGTGCCAAGGTTCACCAAAAGAAGATAAAGCATCCCCATAATTTGGACAAAATGATCTGTTGTACATTTAGAAAGGGCTCGTTTCAAAAGCCAGATATGTGACTGGACTGTCCTCACTTGTACGGCATGGGAACATCAACATTGTGTCACCTAGGGGCGTGTGTGTTCACTACATTTATTTGATTATATTCAGCCATTTTGAGCACGATCTTTCGTCAAAAGTTTTCAGCTAATTTATTATGGAGTACAAGAGGCCTGCACTTTCCTTTTCCCTTCCAACGTAATCACCTTTTTCTGGAATTTGCCGCCATGAATTGTGCCCGCCCCTTCTCTCCTATCAGTGAACATAGGACTGAAGAAGTCACGATGAAATCAGTTACTACATGAAACCAGCTGAATTTGTCATGACTCTTTTGAAGTGAACGTCTTAAGGCTGAAGATCTACAGAACGATTTCCCCTGATCTTCAATCATTTCAGTAAAAGTTTTCAGCAGTTACCACTAGATCATGGACGACTTTGACACAGTCCACAGTCCATACCACCAAAGCAAACAGAACTACATCATTCGTGTTAATTAAATTTGTACGTAATGTGAAGTTTGTTGCTCTTGTTATAGTATAATGCTTCACGGTCCCACCTGTGGAATAAAGAGGCAAATGGAAAACATAAGTGAATGAGCTCCGACAAACTCAGGGGGTGATGTATTAAATTTACTTTGCGCACAGATATTAATTGGATTGGGCTTTGCAGGGCTGCGGCTTTGTCTTTTTCTCATTAACAGAGCAAATTAAGAACTTTTCAAATCTCTCTTAGTCTATTTACGTGATTCATGCGGGGCCCCGCGGTTCTGCTCTCCTCACTTTTAAATAATCGTTCAACACTGCACACTCATTGTCGACTGCTTTGCGTTCATTGCTATGCGGCGCGCACTCTTTGTTGCATTGTGGGCGGACGCTTTTGTAATGGAAATCGCAGTAACTTACAACAAGCGCGGTGTTACGACTGAAACATATACGCAGCTCCATGTACACAAAACCAGGTTGAAAAAGCATGTATGCCGTTCATTATACGCACTCTACAGACGGTATTCATGCACAGTGGCAAGGTTTATTGTTTGCCCTTGACATTTCACGTCTCTGATGAAAAGGGGGTTGAAGACGCTACGTATTGACCTCACAAATCTTCAGATATACTCCTTTGTTATAATCGTACAGCACTCTCTCTTGTTCTGATTTGTTCTGGATAATCAATGCAGACTGTATGAAGTGCAAATTTATATCTCACTGATAGAACCCCTAATGCTCCTTGAAATGTAATTCTTTAAGAAAGAACAACATAGCATTTGAAACGCAGTGTTACTATATGTCTTTTTTAATACTATGTTTCTATGATAGAAGGTGATGGGGACAAACCATAGACTGTCAGAATTACTAAACAGCTTCTCCTCACTCCTCCCCGTTTGTCGACCACGTTCGAAGGGGAAATCAAGGCGGATTTACAGACTCCTCCTTCCCTCCTCTGACAGAGCATGTTCTGAAAAAGGGCAAAAGGGCGGGATCTTCACTGTAGACTCGGCCCTCGCGGGATGCGTAGTTCGGTTGTAGCCGTTAGCTCTAATGCTAACGGCCTGTCAGTCAAAGTCCAGCTCTCATTAGTATACGAGATTTCTAAAATGCTCCTTTGGAAAACCAGCCTGGTTTCTTGAATTGTAACTAACCCAGCGTTATCACAGGAGCAATATCTAGCAGTAGAAAACTTTTAAAAATTTGAAACCAGGCTTTACAGTTGCTTAGAACGTGTGTTGAGTCCAACGGTTTCTAATGGAAAACTACCTTGTTTTGCCGCCCACATATGGAGGTAATACAGCAATGGTGGGTAATAGCGGCCCCTAGCGTCGCGGTAATGAAGAGCAACCAGCGGGAGGGGGGGTGATGTCTGTCGAGCGGTATGTATTTCGCCTGCCTCGCTCGTGCCGTTTTTTTTTTTTTTAAGAAGTTATTTAATGCGGCAGCCTGGTGTTTAAGCGGCCGCCTAAACAGGAAAGCGCAGCGGGAAACCCTGTTATATTATTTGTCAAGCTCATTGTTTTATGTTGATCTGTCCCTTTTAAAGTCCAGATTAAAGACTCATCTCTTCAAACTGGCTGTTAATACCTAGAACACACTGAATTATGTCTAGGATGTAATAATTGTGTGTTTTTAAGTTGTTTTATCTTTCTGTGTAGCACTTTGGTCTCCCTGGTGTCGTTGTCAAGTGCTGTATAACTGAACTTTGATTGACTGATTGATAAATTCTCACTGAAGGTGATCATTTATGAATGAACGCATATGTAATTATGTTTTAACCTCTTACCCCCCACCTGAACCGAGCACATTTTCTGCAGTTTGGCTTGGTAACAATTTATAATAAGGTTTACGTGAAGTCATGCATAAATAACATGCATTCACGCATGAATGAATGCATGATTTCATGATGTATTCATGCATGACGATATCATGACTCATCATGAGTTAACATGACTTCATGTTCTTTCATAGGTGACTTCATGTATGAATTAATTAAGTTTATGCATGAATATCATGATTCATCATGATTTTTAAGAAAATGTGTTTGCATGTTTTATACCAACATTTACTGCTGTAATGAACTCATCATTAGTTAATCCTTAGTTCATTCATAAATTCATGATGATTGCGTCCCCTTTATTGAAGTGATGCACATTTATGCTTTGGACAATAATCAAGGACAAAAAACAAACACAAACATCATAGACATTATAACTTATAACTAGTGCATTATGAGTTTAAGTTAATGTTTTGTGGTCCATTACATTTCACTTACATTACTGCATATTGCTTACATTTATGCTTAACTTTTGAAAAACTTCGATGAAGACTTATTCATGATGTAAATATATAAAAAAATATAGCACTTTTTTTTTACTCTTGCACAAATGTGTCCAAAGCGTAAAAGTGCATCACTTCAGTAAAGGGGACGCAATCATCATGAATTTATGAATGAACCAAGGTTTAGCTAATGATGGGTTCATTACAGCACTACGTTATGTATTAATGTATAAAACTTGCAAACAATTAAAAAAAAAAATCATGATGAATCATGATTATCCATAAACTTCATAATTACGATTAGTTCATGTTTTTGTTAATACATTTTAATGTTTTAGTGAGTTCATCATGATTCTAAGATCATGATATATTAACAAGATTTCCTCATGTATTCATTACAGTAGTTACTTAATTAATTCATACATGAAGTCACCTATGAAAGAACATGAAGCCATGTTAACTCATGATGAGTCATGATATCGTCATGCATGAATACATCATGAAATCATGCATTAACTCATGCGTGATTTCATGTTATTCATGCATTGGCTTTACCCCAATCTAAAAGCTTAAAAAAAGCATAATAATAGTTTTTTTAAAAATGCAAAAATGTGACAAAAACGCGGCAACAAAGTTACGACCACTTTTGTAGGTCTCAGCTTTCAAATGAGGTATAACACTGTTGCTCTCCAGTCGAGTAAACCTTTCAATTTGGGTAAAACCGAACTGCGCTCGGTTCAGGCGGAGGTTGCAGAAAAAAGGTTGAAGTAAATTCTTCAAAATAGCCGCCTTTTGCTCTGATTACTAATTTGCACCCTTTTGACATTTTCTCAATGAGCTTGATGATGTAGTCGCAGAAACGGTTTTGACTTTTCAGACTGTTAAACCATTTCAGATGACGTATGAAGCTCATTGAGAAAATGGCAAGAATAAAGGGTGTGAATTTTTTGGTTTGCTTTCTGCATAATTCCACGTGTCACACAATGTAAATAGTCAGCCAGTACATGAAAAGTGTTTCCAAACTTTTGACCGGCACTGTATTCCTTTTGTATTGGAAGTCCTAATGGAAAGTCTCTCTTCTGCAGTGCACGTGAAGGCAGGGACCTGTGAGGTGATCGCGGCCCATCGCTGCTGCAACAAGAACAAGATCGAGGAGAGATCTCAGACCGTCAAGTGTTCCTGCTTCCCTGGACAAGTCGCCGGGACCACCCACGCCATGCCTTCCTGTGTCGATGGCAAGTACTGCACGCTCCTCTCACCTGGTTCTGTTCTAAAGTTTCAAACCCCACTCCTCAAAATGTGACTATGAAGGAAGAAAAACGTGCCGTTTAGTGATCCGCGTTTGGTAATGGTCTTGACACATTTAGAATGAGCACTTCAGACTGTTTGATGAGAACCAGATCCTGAGGGTGAATACGATCAGACGCCAAAAAGTGTTTCCATCTACGTTGTTGACCACACATGACCATGAGACACAAACATTTGTCAGGCTTTTTTTTTTCCAAGACACTGCTCACAACACTAATAGAAAATGTACTGTTAAAGCTGGGAAAATCCCTTCAGCGTGTGTTCTGGTGGCCACAAGAGAGACACTTCACAAAATGAAAGAAAAGATGAGCTCTTTTCCAGGTCTGATTTGTCTGATTTACCGAGCAAATTGAGCTTTAAAACTACAATGATTTTTTTTTTTTTTTTACAAATATGGGGGAGGCACGTATAAGCTTTCTGTCTTCGGCCCACTCCTTTTGAGTTTGAGTGAGAATGTAAAATATGTGTGTAAATTACTCAAATAAACTACTATACTATTACTACAAAAAGTATAGACAAATGATAGGCGAACAAGAAACAACACATTGTCTCAGCACCATTTACTTACTATTACACTATTAGACAGTGAGTAAATATTATGGGTGTAAGGACAAGCCTTCTCCGCACCTGACTTTAATGATGTTTTAAAACGTGCACAATTTTCTGAGTAACTTCAATTAAGTCAAACTTCTGCCGAGTTGAATAAACGTCGTTTTTTAAACCCCACAGACTGTCGGCTACATCTGCCCTGGCTCAGAAACACCGTAACGATATGAAGCCACACAGACAGGCGATGATAAAAAAGAACAGAAACTTCTTTTTATTATTGTCTGTTTTCTTACCCTCAACAGCAACAGCCCTCAGTCACAGAAATGAAAATGTTATCGACAAAAATGCGCTTGTGGGATGGCTCATAGCTCCTAACCACTGGTGAGGAACCTCCAATGGTCTTTAGCTAAAGGAGCCAAATGATGAGAAGCATAACATTTCCTTTCCTGACCTCCTTCTTCACTGACAGCATTACTCGGACACTTCTTATTATGGCAACACACAGCCGGTTGAGCCATTGCACTTTTTTTTAACAGTACAAATCTGGTGCTTTTATCGATTATAATGATTCAATGGCCAGTTTGTTGCATGTCTGGCACACATACATTAACTTGAATTCAGTAACAATTTAGATGCACCAATACAGAACGTGTACTTCAAGCCTTACATCATGTTATTATGTCATTCCCTCATTAAAAACATGCCTGAAGTGTTGCCTTGGCACATTCACGTATTTTTGAGTAATCTGTAAAAACTCTGATGGCGGCCATTTTAGGGATAGGTTTGCCTGAGTCCTCCTAGGAACACCCCCACCTCCTGGAGACGCCTCCGAGCTTTCGTCACCAGCCGAGTAACCAACCACTGCTCCTCAGCAGAGCCCCCTCCCCACTGATACCACAGACAGCGTGTGGAGGGGGCGTGTCGGAAAGGGTCAGAGGTTCTTAAAGAGACAGAGGCCTATTTCAAGACATTTGCTACAGCCATTTTGAGAGAGCAATTTTATACAAGGCAGTTATTCTAATTTACTGCATTAACAGACCAACAGAAGGTTTGGTCATCATTGTAGTGTGATATAGACTGGTGCTATGTGATTGAAAAAAGCATAATACCCCCTCTTTAAGACAGATAAGACAATACCCACTCAGAACTTTCTTTAATGTGGAGGCAACATGCAGTCACACACAACAAGAGTGACTTTCTATGCTTGAGTACTGCACAAAATTTCTTTTAAGGGCTTACTGTAATCAACTTTACACAGCCCACTTGTGCAGTTACATTACATCTGAAATGAAAAAGCCCGAGGCAGCATTTAATGATGCG
Organism: Gobius niger; assembly: GCF_951799975.1. Lineage (NCBI taxonomy): Eukaryota > Metazoa > Chordata > Actinopteri > Gobiiformes > Gobiidae > Gobius > Gobius niger. Next base: position 13,259,662 of record NC_136857.1, read on the forward strand.
TTCAGAATCTAGCTCTAGCTCCCCAAGTTCAATCCATATGCTCGGGACTCGTAATGTTACCACCTTTCAACACCCATAGGATGATTTCCATCAAGGGCACAGGGAAATGTATGCAAAATGTAGGGGACGTGACATCCTGCATTATGCAACTGTGTCTCTGCTTAAGTGAAATGTGTTGAAGGGTGTCAGCAAACATAAACCAGGAACGGATCAAATGTGCATGCTTTTTCAACCGGTAAACACAAAGAGCTACAGCGTCAAAAGCCATAACGGTGAAAGAAAAGTAAATATTCTTGTGTTTCTATGTTCAGTCTTATTGATGACCACTGAGAACCTTGTATCCAACCTTAGCATTCATTATATCACATCCATGTCTTCTGTCACCCTTTCCCCCCAGCCTCCATTGTAGCCCAGAAGTGGTGGTGTCAAATGATGCCGTGTATGGAGAGCGAGGAGTGCAAGGTTCTCCCCGACCTTACGGGCTGGAGCTGCAGCACAGGCAACAAAGTCAAGACCACCAAGGTTAGTATCACTCGCACATTTCTATTTCATTACTTTGTACAGTAAAGTTGCAGTGACCCCCAAAGCTCAGACCCTCATTTCTGCGACCCACATCCTGCCTCCTGGTTACCATTCACACTCTTGGAGCAGCATCAAACAGTCTCTGAAGAAGAAGAAAAAAATACTGCCAGTTGGAACCGGGCCAGAAAAAGAAACACCCATTCCCTTCACTCCCTGCTTTACTGAGACAGAATGCATTGGTGTTGGTTTAGCACAGTTTACTATTTTAGCCGAGCACTTTTCTTATTTTGTGGTCCTTATTTTATTTTTTCAAACTTAAGACTTCTATCAAATGTCCAGTGAAATGTCCCAAAGTTGTAGTAGCTGTCTATTGTGGTTGAGGTGGTTTTTATCAGGCTCCTCTGGCACCTGTTGGCTCCCCTTCAATGACTTGACCCGAGCAGTCTCTCAGCTGTCTGTCAGAGGATTGAGTTTGTCACTGTGCGCTTCAGTTTCTAGCCTCCATCCTTGCTTAGCCTCCTCACCTTGTATAATTCATGCCTGGGTGCAGACCTTTGTTTTGGGGCTGAATAATTGATAGGTGGGAGTGGTATGATGGGAGAGAGTGCATCTTCATGGGTATAGGAGAAACTGTTTTAAAATGTTCAAGTATGTCGGAGCTCAGTTGAAAATTCTTTACCCGACTTTTCCCCCACTCACCTCTCACCTCGTAAAGCGGAGTCCATCCCAACAATATACCGACTGCCTCCGATTCATAAATTTTGTGTTTCTCAAGAGCATAGTTAAAAAGGAACACACAACGCTGCAAGTGCTAGTGCAGCAGGAGGATTTTTTTCTCCTCTGTTGGACAAAAGCACCATGCATGAACATATCCTCTTGCATGTAACTGTCCCAACCTCAGGAAACATTTTCAAGTCATTGTAGACCAGAGAAAAAAAAAAAAATCTTTAAAGAGCCTTTGCAAGATGCTAATATCAACTGGGCCATCACCATTTATGTAAACAGTATGAATGCGTGTGTAAATAGGTGAATGGCGAATGATGTAAAGTGCTTGCTCTTTGTCGTTGAGGGCGGAGAGCTCTTTGCGACGGCCTTCCGATTTACTTCTCAGATTCACTTTACTAGCCATTTGCAGTGTAAAACCACTTTGGAAAAAATGTGCAAGGGGCTCAATGTGCAATGTTAACACATAAAAGGACACAACATTAAAGAAAACAAATGGCACATAAACAAGCTTAAAGGGATATTTCAGGCTTAATTCCCTAGTTATCCAGAGTGTTGTTGATTTCTGGTGATTTTTTTTATTTATTTATTTTATTCATGCAGTCCTTATATTTGAAGAGTTTCGCCGGGCTAGGCTAGTGCTAGCTAGTCTATGGTAGCTAGTAGCCTGCATTAAAAACAGTCTGACCACAGTGGACCTGAGGCAAATCAGTTAAAACACCAGACTACCGATATAAATTTAAAACATAACCAATTTGCATTATCCGCGGCCGGCATTACTACACGTGGAATTCACAAAGGAGCTTTCTACAAATCAGATATGGCAACGTTTGGAGGACTACCCGATGATTTAGAAGAGGTTTTTAATGCAGGCTACTAGTCACCATAGACATGCGCTATCCTAGCACTAGCACTAGCCTAGCACCACTAAACTCTTCAAATACAAAGACTGAACAACACTCTGGATAACTAGGAAATGAGGCCCTATGTCAAAACTCCTGGAATTACCCCTTAAAGGAATAGGCCACCGTTTTTACATACTGAGATATGTTCTTACCTTAGCTTTGACGAGTTCTTTAGGACCTGTCTGGTCTTCACCCGCGCCTTCTATCACGTAAACACAGCGCAGACGGCGTTAGCATTTAGCCTCTCCTCCTCTCCTCTATAGCTCCAAAACAGGTCAAGATAGAAGCTACCAAGCTCGTCCACGTTTTCCCTATTTAAATATGGTTACGTGAAGTGTTACACTACAAAGTATAATTACACAAAATTAAACAATGTGGATTTTTTAAGCGGATAAAAGGGGGAACTATATTGTAAGGCGTAATAATACCAGGAGTAGTTTGAAATCCGCGCAGTAATCTTCACTTTACTGCGCAGTAATCTTCACTTTACTGTGCGGATGCCAAATTACTTTAAAGTTTAAAAATGCTGTACAATAAAAAAATGTAAGTGCCTCATTTAAAAACATGACTGAAGTGTTGCCTTGGCACATTCACATATTTTTGAGTAATCTGTAAAAACTCTGATGGCAGCCATTTTAGGGATAGCTTTGCCTGAGTCCTCCTAGGAACGCCCCCACCTCCTGGAGACGCCTCCGAGCTTTCGTCACCAGCCGAGTAACCAACCACTGCTCCTCAGCAGAACCCCCTCCCCACTGATGCCACAGACAGCGTGTGGAGGGGGCGTGTCGGAAAGGGTCAGAGGTTCTTAAAGAGACAGAGGCCTATTTCAAGACATTCACTACAGCCATGTTGAGAGAGCAATTTTATACAGGCAGTTTTTCTAATTTACTGCATTTACAGACCAACAGAAGGTTTGGTCATCATTGTATTGTGATATAGACTGGTGCTATGTGATTGAAAAAAGCATAATACCCCCTCTTTAAAGTGCTTTGTTTAAAGTGATCACAGTTTGGGGAAAGAAACCGTTTAAATGGCAATCAGTAGAACATTTGACAGAGCGATACCTTCCTCCTGAGGGAAGCATCTTAAAAAAAAGGCCCTTGCACGGTGGCCTGAGGCATCATTAGCAAGTAAAGCTCGATTTAAGAGTTACGTCTCCTGCAGGCTCTCCATAAAATACAACATAACATAAGCGGACCCTCCAGCCAATCAGACGCATACGGTTTACATGTCCCCAAGGCCTTCTCGAAGGACCAAGGTGCTGTGTTTGAAATGACACGCATAAACAACCAATAAAGCTTTTTTTTTGGAATGGCCCAAACCTGGATTATTGTGCAGACTATGAAGCAAGAGCATACCCCGACGCCCATTCACAACGAACACCAGCCGGTCTGTGGAACATGCGGCTTTGAAAACTGAAGGACAGTTTGCTGGTGTCCGCGTTGGTATCACGGCGGTATCTGGGATGAGTGACGGCGACGGAGTGATGTTTGTACCTTTTAATGTGTTGTTGACTGTGAGAGCCGTTGGCTAGTTTAGCTGTATGGGAAGCGTAGTAGTGAATTTTTTGGCTCGGTGCTAATTGCCTTGCCTTCTGCACGTCTCCAGAGGTAGACTCAGGGCATGAGGGCAGAGAAAGGCCACCTTTTGCATCTTTTACGCATCAGTGCATGAGAGTGTAAAGGCCTAAGTCACTGTGTTTGAGTTTGATGCTGCTAAAATCTGGAACACTCTTCCTGAAGATGTGAGGCATTGATTTATTTTCGACTGATTTTCCCACTAGATTCAAAGCCTTTCATTTCGGAATTTGCAAAAGTCTTTAGATGAGTATATGACCCCATTACTGTATATCTTTTTTTATTTTTTTTAAATATTCTTTGCTTCCTTTACATTCCAACTGAAGTGTTGCAAGTATTGTCCCAGTTACAGATCCTTTTTCTGACTTATCTTGGAGCGTACTGAATGTGTTATGCGTGAGTGAGGAACTTGCCCAATCCAGCGCCCACACAGGAGCAGAAGAGACATAAATAGAGAATGACAGAGTGGTCGTGGAGTACGCAGTGGAAGAGAGCAGATATCAGGCTGATGTAATCTTTGAAAACAGGAGTGCTGTTAGGAAGCCACTTCTCTCATTTGATCTGAAGCATTTAGGTTTTATCAAGTTCAATATGAAAATTTATAACACGGTGAAAAGGATCAGAGAGAAGCCTTATCTTCCACTGTCACAGTTTGAAAGAGCACAAATATTTGCTGTCTCTTGCATTTAGCTCTTTGATCAATGAACTTCATCTGCCTGTGTGTACGCTATTATAAGAATGTGTGGGCTGATGTGTTTGTCTGATGATAAAAGAGGGTGTTTTTTTCCCTCTGGCGTGGTGTATGCTGAGGTCAAGACGCTCACACATGCAGATCAATAGCATCGAACGCGCTCTTATAGTCCCATTAAGACCTGCTCGTAAATTGAAATTGACGATGGAGTGAAGGAGAGACAGAGGGAGAGACATGGAGGAACCCTAAAAGCAAAATGAGATGCAGCGGTGATGGATGGAGGTGGAAAAGCACGAGAGGTGAGGGGATTGGAAAAGACTCAAACAAAGGGTTTGAATCAAAACTACCAGATCGACATGTTATTGGAAACATTGTGAGGGTTATGACGAAGTTTAATTGATCTCGTGCTACACTGATAGGCTTTCAGGGGGAGTTATGGTGCCTTCAGAAAGTCAGTGGTGAAATCAAAAGATAAATCATGTTATTGTTTTGTTTGTTTAGTCCTAGACATGTACGTACGTAACTTCTCCTCTTTGTCATCGCTGTGGATATCTGGCCAGTTGTGTGTGCGGGCTTAGATGGATTATTATTTTCATTTTTGTGACACATTTTGATAAAACCTCAGCCCTTATTTTCTCAATGAAAATACAGTTCTTTTGTGTGACTTTGGAAAGCTACAGAGAAGCAGTGTTGACTGGTGCTAAGGGAAGGAGGAGAGGAGGAGGGCAGAGGGAGGGGACAGGAGACAGGCCGATCAATGCCAAATAATATCATATGGATGAGCACGCAGAGGCAGCCCGCCTGCCAAACCACTCAGCTGTTAGGCATTTGCATAGACACATGCTTTGTACAGTACAATACATCAGATGAAGTAACAAATATCATACTGCAGCTTCTATTCTAACCCTTAAACAGACTGAAGTGATCTCATTGACCCTTTTCTCCTGACGACAAAACGCCTCAGTGCTACTGCATTTGTGACATTCCACAGTGATGACCCATCTTCACACTACCGGGCTATTTATTTACATTCCATGTATAAGAGTGGCTTTGTATGCTTTATGCGACAATCCAAGATGCACCAAGGACTTGCATACAAGAATGCAGATGTGAAAAACAATGGTGGCAACAGTGTTAGTATTTATAGTACCTGCAGTCGTTGAGGCTCTGGCAGTAATAGCCATAGCAGTATTAGCATTTAAACAAAGACAAAAAGAGATTTTAATGGGGGTCTCATACCGTGTCAATCCCACAAACAATGGCAAGTCATAAGACACGTTCTATGGACAGGTCTATGCTCTTCACGTTTATTTGTTTTTATGGAATACATTTAATGCAACGTTTGTCCACAGATCCAAAGGTCAGCAGTTTGAAAACCGTTTCTGATTAATGAAGACAATACTGGTGGTTGGAAGAGCCAATGGCACAGATGTGAAGCCTTACTTTCATCAATGTACCCTAGGGCAGCTGTGGTTACAAACAGTGGATTACCATCACTGAGTATTTAGTGAATTGATAATGACTTAAGTGTCATGCTTTGAGAAGCTTGTCAATTCATCCTTGTAAAGCACGTTATAAATGTAAGCCGCTATTAAAGCTGCAACATTTACTCATTAATCATTGACTCATTAATGTATGAAAACATTTTCAATGTATAAGCTTGTGAGTCAACCAGTGCCTAGACATTACAGATAATGCCTGTTCCATAACTGACACTTGGAAGACAAAGTGTGACACATTTGTGAGGGGTATTTCTCATAGACAGTGTGTGCTCTATTTTTATGTAGAAGTGGAGTGGACATCTGCCTATGGCCAAATGAGCAGCCTGCAGCAAAAGCATTTAGAGTGTGGACTGAGCAATAAAAGCCCGTGACACTCATGGTCCTAACAGCGCCCACAGAGATGACACTCGGTGTGCCTTGTAAATGAAGACCTAACTGCCTGAATCCGCTTTCTAATTGGACACAGTAAGAGCCACCTACAGGCAGGCGTAATGAGCATGCTACCTGACAGGGCTAGCCAGGACTGCGAAACACAAAGTGGATACGGTGTGAGTGTATACAGTGAACTGGCATGATAACAAACGCCTGCAGACTGTTTGATCAGCGCAGGGGTAGATGCCTAAAGGCAGAGAGAACAGGCCCATGGAAAGTGGCCTGAAGCTAATCTACAGCTACATACAGGGGAGCAAGGGCAACTGGCAGCTTCGAGCCAACGGTGCTTTGTGTTCTTTCACTGATAGCTAACCTTCACACCATGTGCTGCCACCTGGGTTCGACAGAAGACACAGACCCTGAGGAGGAGAGAGACTACAGCCAAGAGAGAAAGTACGCGACAACAATGAGGATTTGAAATAGAAGAATGCTTTTGGAGAGCTTGGGCTAGTACACGCCGGAGTATTGGCAGCCGCACACTCATTTGTGTCTGCGCGGTAGTTGGCTGGTGAAAAATGCCTCCTAATATGTCGAAATAAACCAACAGGGAGTGAATGAGCGAAGTGGAGAATGGGCAAAGATGGATGAGTGCGATAGGGGGTGCATGTGATTAGCGCTCGTGTCTCGACAAACAGAAGAAACGGCGAGGCTTAGGGCCAGTAGCCAAGAGCGGGAAAGGCACATATAGGCCTAATGCCATCTTTCACATTGGGCCAGCTGTAGCCCGCTTCCAAAAAGTGACAGGAAGCCATTTTGTTTATAGGGCTTCACCAACAAGAATCATTTTTATACTATTTCCAAAAAGTGCTGCACTGCATTATTTATTGAAAAGCCTGGGCTGACACGGAGCAGAAAACTGGCTTTCTCTACTTTGACCTTTACTTACTTTGCCATACTCAACTCTTTCACACCGCTTCATAACTTTTAGGGGGATTATTTCTGGCGTGCTGCTGACCCATTTCTATCTTCTATTTCAGGTGACCCGATAGTCCCACTCATCTGGACCAGACGCAGTAAACAGCGGTGGAGTTACTTACACAGCACAATGGACCCAACGTTAGCAGGACGAAATGCACTCGAACAAACTGCTTCATGGATACAGTGATTGTTTCATTTTTTTCCGAGGAAAAGACTCAAAGACTGAGAAGCCACTGAGTTGGAAAAGACTCAAAGACTGAGTGGCCACGGAGATGGGACTCTGAAATTGCCTGCCACACGCATACCATGGACCGCATTACTTACAGTTCTCTAACTTGATTTGAAAGATGTTCATAGCAAAACTGGATTATAGAAGGCACAATATCTTGTGATAAAGAAGCTATTTTCTTCAAGTGTGTCCATATGGGAAGTTGAAGGAATTTGCATTTTAAGTCTTACCATTATTGCAACAAAACGTGCGCAAAATGGCTGTCTTATGTAGCCGGAATGACACAATGATTACATGTAACTGTGCCACATGTGACACACTGCTGTCAACAAGTAACTCGGATATAAACTTTTTCTTGTTTTCCAAATTCACTATATAATAAAAGGCTTCCTTTTTTGTTGTGGATGATCACCCGCCATTTTTGTAAAGGCAGAGACAGTGTAATTTTATTTTTTCATTATGTTTTTTTTTTGTTGACAAAATCCTTTCAGGGGTAAACTTAGACTAATACCAAGTAGATGTTACAGTATATTGAAACATGTAAACGTGTAAAAATGGTCCATGGAATCAACGGGGCTAATACAAACGGATGCTCTTCTGGTTTCTTATCTGTGTTTTTAAACGCCTGTTAACTGCTATCGAGTACATGTGTCAGTATTATATGAAATGAATAAAACCTTTATGAAATGTTTACTTTTGGTGTGTAGGTCTTGCATGGACTTGGATCATCTGTCAAATGACAAAATCTGTGACATTTTACGAAACAAACATCCCAACGTCTGTGGAGATGTTCGATTCAATTCTTTTGAATTCAAATTCAATAAGCTATCACAAACAACTGTGCACGGAAGCATATACGAAGAGAACTGCAGTAAAATAATGAAATAACTATTTTAAACAATGTTTCAGGTGAAGTAAGTTTGTGCTAATGTAGTTTTAGCTTTAAGACCATGCTTTTATTTATCCCATATTTGACTTGTGCTCAAGTGTGTGGATTTGAAAAGAATATTGAGCAGGTGAAGGCTTCCATTAAGACCTTCTGCATTCATTTGCTCAGAGCTAATTTGTTTTGAATATCAAATCTGAAGAAAGGCATGTTTCTGAACAACTTTTACACTAATTAATCATTTGCACTGCCTTCATGATGAAGGACCACTTTATTGCACATCACTAATGAATTTCAGGCATTTTTCTATTAGGCCTCGCACACTCTGATCCGTGCGTTGGCCGAACACACTCAAAAATTAGAGCGTATGTTTGACGGTCCATTGGAGGAAGGGATAGAGGGGAAAGGGGTACCATTCAGCAGCCTAAGGCCTGATGGTACAGGCTGTTGGCATGTTGGCAAGTCTGTCCTGTTTGGCAACATTACGATACAAAGTAAGGTAAAGCTGTGTCCTGAATCATGGTTGAATGATGCTATATGGAAAAGGCCTATTAGCTCTCTGATCCAGCAGTTATCTGTTGGATCAGGCCTGATCCGTCAGACACCGACTCACTGTTTCCTCCGTGAATTCCTTTTCCTTGGGTGGCACAGTGGTTAGCGTTCGTGCTTTACAGCAAGAAGGTGAACAGGGCCTTTCTGTGTAGAGTTTGCATGTTCTCTCCGTGTCTGTGTAGGTTTACTCCGGGTACTCAGGTTTTCATTAGGCTAACTGTGTTAGTACATTAGGCCAACGGTGTGTATGTGAGAGTTAGTGCGTGGTTGGTGCTGGTCGGAGGGACCGATTGTGCAGATTGGCAACCTTGCTTCCGTCTTGCTTCAGTCTACTCCTGGGCATCTGTGGCTACTAAGCTGGTTTACCACCACTGAGTATGGAGTGGATGTAAAATGTCCCATTTAAAGCACTTTGTGGCTATGTCTGTGAAAGGCACTCTACAAATAAAGTAATTTCCTTTTGAAAGATGCTGAAAATATGGGCATTGTCCATTACTTAAATAGACAATAAGGCCATGAATTTTTTCTCTCATTAATAATGTTATTCCTCTCAGTCGTGTCCCATCAAATATATATGTTCCATTGTCAGGAAAATTTCCTGTCATTTCACCAAAATGGGACCAGTTCATGGACCTAATGTGAATCCTCAGAGGTAACGGTTCAACATCACATGATCAAATGAACATGACTTCTGCTTGCATGTGAGTCTATAACTACGCTAGTCTACCTACACTCTTCAAGCAGGTAATGTATGTTATTTTCCTCTGTATTCCACGTCCCCACTTTTGACAAGAACATAAAACCTCAACTTGGCTGTACCCTTGGGGGGGACAAGTACAACCACTACATGTAAAACCATTGTCATGCAGCGTGATGCCCTGGAGAAAGCCCAAAGATAGTACTTTACAAGGCAGAGAAGACAGTAAAGAGAATTTAAAATAAGACATTATGTGGTTTCCTCGTGTTGAGGATGCGACAGGCAGCCAAAGACATTGAGTCCAAGTGACATACAAGAGGAAGTACGGTGAAGAAGGAAATGAATAAGTTAAGATACTTGTACCATGGAAAAATACAGCGAAAATAGAATTAACAACAAATCAGGGTTGTACAGTGAATTTGATATTACTGCTGATTGTTGTTTTACAGTGTTTTTGCAACTTTTTATTTGAGATTTTAGTACATGCTGCCAACTAAATTACATTTCAGAAACACACAAAAAAGTCTTTAGTTGTGGCGATAAAAGGTTTTTGACTGTGGTCATCTCACCCTCCCTCTGCCACACACTGATACATCGACTTATCTGTGCTCTGTTGCATTAAAGTCGCCTTTCTATAAAACGAATTTCCGATTTGGCTAATCTCCCCGTGGATCCTCTCAGGGGCAGTGGCCTTCACTGAACCATGCCACATTGCTCCATGTGTTGATGTCAGTGCATCTTTAGCGCTTGTCATTAAAAGATTACAGAGAATAAACAAAGTGAAGAAGCCCATGCACTGACTGGCCAAATTACAGAGAAACAGAGGGAAAAAAATCAAACGTCAAACATCAAAATGACATCCTCAATGGCAAGGTGATTAGAAAAAGAAAAATGTGCATGTGAATGTAGCAATGAGACATGTTGAGGAATATTAACCCAAGCAATGTTTTAAACCAGGGTCAAATCCACAAACTTCTGCCGCTGCGGGAGTACAACGTCGCATCATATTTGTTTGCTCTGATCTCCAAACCTTACACGCAAAGTATTAATCTGGTCATCTGTAACTAGCCGGATACAGCCAGACTCTCGGATTAGTCAATTTGCTATGTGGTTAGTGGAGGAATGAGGCGGCCGCTGTGAACAGACGCCAGAGCAGATGCTGCACTAGGCTAACATACGCAGCAATACATCACAGGGATGGTGTTTCGGAGAGGGAGGTGCGCCATTCTAACCTGGCAATAGCCATATTGATATTGCAGATTTAGGTTAGCGCTGTAACATAAATCTGGAATAGTTCAGATTTAAATTGTTCAGGACAAAGATAAACTTTTAGTGAAGCATTTGTTGTCTATTGGAACTAGCGCTTCTCGCTTTAGCCAATCACAGCGAAGTCTGAAAACAACAAACTGCCATTACATGTTTCATTTCAATATATTACTTATGTAGGTAAGCAAGTACCTACATTTCCCTGATGAATCACCCTGTTGTTAAAATGTCTAAATAAACCTTTTTGTTGGGGAAATGTGACACCAGCCCACTTATAGTGCACTTATACTGCTGAACAATTTCCAAATCCATTCCGCCCCATTCATATGAACTGTCCACTGTTGTACATGCACTTAAGATGATGCACATCTCAAAACCTGTGAACAAAAAGCAGCATGGTTTAAAATGAAATACACACATCAGTGTTGTCACAAGCGAATACTGTAGCGTTGTTTCTGAAAACGGCCTTTGCCACGAGGGGGTGGTGTCGCAACAACGTCAGCAAACCGCCATGAGGACCAAAAAAGGAGTGCAATGTCCTCGCCCATTAATGTGAACTCACAAATACCATGAGAATTCAGCCTGCAACAAGGTCTGCTCCAGACCTGATGCTCCAGACCTGATGCTCCAGACATCCAAAAACGGGTTTTATATGGCTCTGATTACCATATGTAGAGTTGACAGTACAGGTTTAAATATTCATTGAGTGACAAACAGTAAACTTTTTTGTGGTTGCAAACTGGCGCACACTCTAAACTGCTCATTTATATGCTCATAACGCGCTGTGTTGGGCATCAAGTGCTTCGAGGGGCATCACATTGAGTATATTGTGATGAAACGGCGTTGTACAGTAATTGTACCGCTCTTTTATTAATGCAACTGACAAAAAACGGCCCGTATTCCATGAGAACAATGAGAAAGTTACGGTTCTGCAGCGGACCTGGCGGCACGGTGCAGTTAGCGCCCGTGGCTCACAGCAAGAAGGTCCTGGGCCTTTCTTTGTGGAGTTTGCTTGTTCTGTGTTCCGTGTGTCTGCTTAGATTTCCTCCAGGTGCTCCGGTTTTCTCTAAAACTCAAAATATGTAAAATAGCATCCCCTCTGGGACCAGGACTCCCCTGAAAAACAGATTCTTAATCTCAGAGGGACTTTCCTGGTTAAATGAAGGTTGCATAAATCAAAGAAAAAAAGATGGATAACAAAAACTTTCTGACTTCAGGTGATTCTGATTTCAAGACTAAGAAAACTATATTTGTATATTGACTATAGTATATTTTCCAAAATGTGGTCTCAATAAAAATTAAGATAACTATTCACCACAGACATTATCTACCCTGAAATATTCTCAGCTTGTTCCTACTCACCTGTCTAAGAACTTGCATTCATGCATTTTATCCCTGTTTAACATTGTTTGAAATCTCTGAATGTTGGCATGGTCCCTCTTTGGCCACACAGATATAACAACAGATTCTTATTAAAGAAAACCATAAACCTAATGCGTATTCACTGCTTTGTTATTTAATAAAAGCATGACCTTTATGGGTCTAATGACAAACATTGAAATACATATTTCACTGACGCACAAGTCTCACTCATGAACATAGAAAAACACACATTCAGTAATTCAATTAGGCCATAATCGACAGTAATTATGTTTGATAACGATCACATTAATAATAAATAACATTATGATTAATACAGAACGCTCTTGTTTATGAAGACGCCTGGTGGAAAGGCGCAGACAATGTGTCTGTAACTGACACTGATGACTGCTCTGAATATTAAGCTGCTGATTAATGTGAGGTGTTGTTATGCATGAGTAAGTCCCATTAGCGTTTACACAAACAGTAACCTGGACTTCAGAGATTGTTTTCTTATTCTATTCAAAGAAGCCCTATAGAATCATACATCCCCTCATGCAAGAGACATGTCGCCTGCTTTTCCATGCCGTGATCTTTCTGTTCTTAAGAAAGCACAATTCTTGCACAGACAATGCATATAAAGATGTGAAAGGAACGAGCACTGAAGGAGGGGAGAGACCAGAGATGGGAGGAGTCTGTGAGATGGGTGCAAAGGGATGTCCTAAAAATAATACCGCTCCTGTCACAAGAGCATACATCTGAGCGGGTTACAAATGAACTCAACGCATCAACGTGACATATAACTCAGCCCGTGTACGTGTGTCTTTGTGCACGTAAGGTGATAGCACGCAGGAGAGAAAAGGAAAAAAAGCCTGTGTGTGTGTGTGTGTGCGGCAGTGATAAGCAGCAAAGGGCCCAAAGGGTTCTTTACATGGCGGTCTCAACCTGTCACTTTTCCTCTAACGTCCTCCTGATATGCATACACACACGCGGCCGGCCTGATAACCCCAGTCATGACTCTGCCACTCATGTCAATGGGGCCACGAGGGAGACGGGATGCTTTTACTTTTATTCCCACAAGTCGAGCGTGAAGTTAAATATGAGCTGGAGTCATTGAGGTTGAGCTGATGAGTCAGACAGACAAGGCCACTTCCGATGCCTCTGTGCTGTAAGCCAAACACGTAGGACATGCTTTAACCAAAGTCAATGTGCAACTGTCACAGATTACTGCTATAACATAGTGAAAGAAAAATAAAGTACATGCATTAACAATAACTTGGAAACTAAAGAGCACGGTTTGACACAAGGTTGGTTCATTTCGTTTGAATAAAAAATTATAGACCAAATATAATTAAATGTTGTTTGGTCATTCGATTAGTCAAGTCCACTATAGAAATGATCTACTGACTCTACTGACATGACTATAGTCGACGCCCTACAGGGATGAGGTGTCACCCTGAAAAATATAACTGAATAGTCACTACAGTTCGCCGAAGAAACAGAAACTGTCTTAAAATCTAGACATTTGTGTGTGTTTGCCCCTGTGACTTTGTGACTTGGGCACAGACCTGCGAGCTGTTGACTGCACACAAACAGAGCCTTTCAAAAGCCAGCCCACACATTTGCCGCTTCTTTGTGGTCAGCGAAGGCTCAAGAGGCGCTGGATGTGAACACCTGCTCACTTTAATGAGATGTTTACCGTCTCCCTGACTGCATGCGCTCGAAATATGAGGCTATTTTCTGCCTAGTTCAAAACATTGCTCTACTTTATTTGATTAGTTGACAAAATGAGTTCTAATTTTGAATCGGAAAGTGGGTTGCTGAAGTAAGGAACCATTTGGTGATTGCGCAACTGAAGTTTGTGCATTTGTCATTTAAGTTTGAAAAATTAGCTCATGTATGATCCAAGAAAATATGTCATTGCTTCTTTTTTGTGTTTTTGTGTTTGTTTGCAGCACTCAGCATTATGGGCTGGGGCACACGGGAGGCGATGTCGCTACCTTTTCATTTCATTGCAGATAAAACTTGCGCGAAGAGGCGGAAATTGCTTGCCCTCTCCCAGCCAAGCAACAGGTGACGCATGTGCATAATGTTGCGCTCGCTCACGCAGAGCTTCACACGCGCGTTTGCGATACAAGAAAGTTTATCCTTTTTATTTTTTTATTTTTTTTTGTCAATGTCGCCCGATGTCCCCCACTGTTGATCGCTGTTGCCCGCCCAAAGGCTTTCTGCAATTAACACCATTAAATTCAAGGACATTTTTTTCACACTTTTAATGCAGAGATGTTAACAAGATGGTAGCAGCATGGGAACATGTCCGGTACACAACATAATAAGTCTATATGAAACTGACAAACAAAACAGCTTTTTATATTAACGAGCAACATTCAAACCTTTTTTTCTGTTTAAAACCATTATCAACGATATATATCCTATTATTTAAACCATGTAAAATACTCTCCAATTCCATTGCTCGATCTGTATAAACCTGTGATCCGTGCTTGAACGCGTGGTTTTCACCTCTTTGTCGTCACTGGTGTGTGCCGAATCCCGTGTGTCAACGCCATCAAGATGCAAATTCTGTGATATACTAAGTTTGATTATTTACCCAATGATGATCCCGACATGTTTATGTTTATGTTATGTATGTAACTTTTTTACATTTATCAATCCTTTTCGTAGTCCCTCTGGGGGTAAAACATGTTTTAATGGGCCAGTAAACCACAATTGTACCTTTCTTGCCTCCGGGTCGGAGCCACTAATACACACTAATGGAATCACGAAGAAGCTAAAAGGCTAACGGGCAAAGCTAACTGCGGGCTAGCGTCACTATAGCAGTGTTTACTGCCAAGTTTGAGTGAAAAAAATGATCTCCACTGTGTAATTGGATGTACAATATCCCTCTCTCTCTTTGTCTTTTCTGTCAGCGTAACTCATGCCAAGTAGCTCATGCCCCTAGAGGCCAAAAGCGCCACTGCAGGTGTCGTAGCATGTTGCGTTTTTTTACTCTTTAATTGTCCTTGAGAGTAAATAGACAGAAAAAACAAAGGGCGAGAGAGGGATATTTTACATCCAATTACACAATGAAATCTGGCCACCAGGGGGAGATGAAAGACCCCCCAGTCATCCCATCAACACTTTTATTACTCCCAGAGGGACAGCGAAAAGATGTATTAAGGTAAACAAGTGACTAAGTTCTTCTTTAAAGGGACTAGATGCAAGTTGGTCATTTTATAATCACTACTGCCACCTCAGGTCTTACGCATAACTGCAGCTTCTATATCAATGCATGACGGCAATTCGGACCCGAATTAACAACTTTTTGAGTGACAGTGCAGGATTTTAGAGGCAGCTGTGAACAGGTCTGGGCTCATTCTACACCTTAGGACATGGCTGGAACATGTAGGGGGAGGAAAATACATAATTTTAACATTTTTAAACTCTGTATAGTCCCTTTAAGTCTGCTTGGGTAAATCATAAATACAATCCTTACCTTTGTTCACTGCATAGGTGTTCACAAAACCACTTTTCGTTGTTGTTGACCTTGTGTGAATTTAAAAGTTGATTTTGGAGAGCTTAGCTGTAAATCTGAAGATACTATCACTCACCGAGACCTATAGTATGCTGTGGGTCATGAGGGCTGTCTCCTCTTGGGCCTGTCTATGGCTAACAGGACCCCTAAGGCTCTGGGACAGCTCAGCAATAAACCAGCCAGTCCCTTGCTGCCTGTGGCTGCTGTGTCAGCACCTGGGATAACTTACACTTAGTCCCCTCTTTACAGCACTAACAGAGATTGCTGGTTATGCTGTAAAACATATGTGCAGGAACTCTTTTGTTGTTTTATGATTGACTTCATGGTTCAGTCGATGACATTAATAAATAACAGATAATGAACTTAAAAAACAAATCAGCCGAAACAATTGTCCATGTTGCAGGATACTGTAAGACACACGGAAATAAACCATACACCATGGAAAAACCCTGACAACAAAGGTGTGTATCTACCGGCTCATTTCACAGTCTCTGCTAACATTGCACAACACAAACTTCCCAAACAAAACCCCATTAAAAATGCAAGAGACTGGGTGTGGATCCGAAAAATGGGAAATGACTTCTATTATTTGTAATTGGTAATATTCAGATATGCTGCTAATCAGAGTGCTGAGGGACACAGAGAGAAGTCATGAGATGAGATTTGAAGCTGTAAGGAGGGGTGCTGTTATGAATATTCAGTTGTTGACATTTAGCGTGGGCTCAGAGGATGTGAGGCAGCCATCTCGGAGCATAAGAGCATTAGCGAACATGGCAACAATAAGGGGAGGAGGGGGGGGGAGTAATGTTTGTGTCTGGGTTGTGAGGGGGGGTGCTATTAGGCTTGGCCCGGGACAGTGATTGAGTTTGATATGTCCCACTGGCTGACGCATGCGTGATTATGACACTAGTGTAATTAAGGAGACTTGCTGTCGCTAATTGTTACTGTCAATTGGGTTTGTGCGGTTAGCTTAGTGTTGGAAGCTAAAACTAGATCTGGGTCACACTGTCATCCAATTCAGTTCCCCACCGCACCATCAGCTATTCTAGCAATTTTCTGACAAATTCCTGTGAATTAAAAAAAAAAAAAAACACACACTTTCTGCGCTTATCTGAACAAAAAAAAGAATAAAGAGCGACAAGTAATGGCACCAGAAGTAGCATGCAAAGGTGAAAGCAAGAGGGACTTTTGTGTTGTTTATGAAGCTAATGACCTCATTTGCATAATTACGGTGGCATACAGTGTGTTCTCAATCCAAAGCTCAAGAGAAAAGCAGTGCTAAACATAGTCACTGAGGACCATAACTGTCACACAGAGGAAAACAAGGAATGGACTCAGTGCACATGAACTGCAGTTGTTTAGAGGTTATGGAGTAAATGAAGCCTATGCATAACACAGTGCATTGCTGCAGCGCTAATATTAGCTGCCTGATATTAGGTGCAAGAGTGTTTTTCATTTGTGTGTAGGAATAGCTCCATCATTTAGAGTTAAGTTATTATTGCCATGCCAGCTGATAACTATGAGTTTTTCTATAATAGCAGGTATCAACAAGGGACTGAAGGAGGGTGTTTTTGATGTTTAACAGAGTTTATTTTTGTGTTCACGTGCACCATCTCAATGTTTCAAAAAGCGTATAGTTTTAAATGGAGCAGGCAGGCTGAGAAACGTATGGTGGTAACTATGGTAACTGTCAAAACACAGACGTTTGTGAAAGTACGTTTGAAAGCAAGCACGCAGATTTTGAATGCAGTAAAAAAAAACCACACCTTTCAAAATTGGAGCATTCAAAATTGCGCACACTTGAGTGCCCCTCGATGAACAGTGAGAGGGCTCCGCGTGCAGGCTAATGAATACATTCCACCACACTTTGAGTCACTGCAGATAATCAAGTCTATTTGCATAATTAAAGGGGATGAATCAAAAGGTAATTTACAGTACCCTCTTGTCCCTCGCTAAAACGCAGCTTGAAACGAACACAGGGAGGAGGGGAGGGTAACTGCATACACTTACATCCCTCACCCTGGGGAGCCTTTAGAAGTGGTGAGCAAGGTGGGGGTTTTAAGTAGGCATTAGAAGAAAATTAACCTTTTTACCTTGGTGTGTCACACATATTATCGATGGCGTGACCCAAGGAGATGCACTCGCAAAGGCCTGTGGAGGCTCACAGCGCGATTCTCATGACATGCGGACACTAATACAGTCCACCATTTTCCTCTCGATCAATTCTCGCCACCATTCCCACCAGTTCCCGTTTCATTTCTCTCACTGTCCGGCACTCACCCCCCCCCCCCCCCCCCCCAAAGCCTCCAGTCAGCACTCAGCTATAGAATTCCATTACAGGCCAGTGATGCAGCACTTCAAAGCAGGCGCAACTGCATGTGTGTGAGAGTAGCCATGTGTACACTCGCTACGGTGTAAGCCCGAGACTGTTTCTGCTTTGTGCAGGGAATCTCATCATCACCGATGTCCCCAGCCAATATTTATCCTGCAGTGTGTGCAAACTGCTTTTTTCAGTCGGAAACATGCTGTAAGCAACTTGCTCAAATATAACGCTAGAAATGTGCCATGGGATGGCTTATTGTGCATTACAGCAGTTCCATTCATATTTTTGTACAGATATTTTTGCAACTTGTTTAGTTTCATTGTAATAAATATTTAATGGAGCAACAGAAAACTTTAAAAGAAATACTCAACTTGTTCTGTTGTGATATTCTATTCAATCAAGCAAGATTTGATGTTTTATGTTCATAAATCTGTTATCTTGACATTATCTCTAGAGCAAAATATAAATGGATAAATCTGCTCCAGACTGAGAACCTCAGCAGCCTTAATTGGCCAGATGTTAAGTGCAAGTCAAACAGCCTTTGCCTCAGACTGTGCCGGCGATTTGAAAGGCAAAGAAGCACGCTCAAACCAAAGGCTGCTATAAATCCACTCTCCACTCTCTAATGCTAAACTCACAAAGGAGACACATCGTTAACATTGTCGTAATGGTGGGCATCTGTCGGCAATTAGCCTCAAGAATACAAAGCAGGACAGTTGTCCACTAACCTATACGTAGTTAGGCACCTACTGCTCACTGTTTTGCACGTCATATTATGTGTCCATGATTGTGTCACGGTCAGACTATATATATACAGCTGGTCTGTGAATGAGTATTTCCACATTTTGTTAAGGGAAATCACAGTATTGGAGAAATAACGAGCAAGGACGAGAAAAGTGTGGAGTCTGGATGTCTTGAGCAGAAGAAGTAATCAGTACTTAACCTGGAGACATGGACTCAAGAGACTGTGCTCATGTGACCTTTCAAATCTGATGATGCTTCCAAATGAGGGGGTTATGGTTGTGCATCATATTAATAAGCATGTCTGTGCATAAGGTGCTGAAGAACCAAGGTTATGCCTATACATAGACGGTGCAAACTTCAACGTTTTGTATAGAATCAATGCATCAATAACATCTGACCTTAAAACCCAAAACTTAAGTAACATAAGTCAGTTTAGAGCCACTACGACAGTGCACATCTCTGTAGGAGTTCCCCATTTCTTCAATTAGATTGTTCCTGCATTTCTACGGGTAAATTATTCATCGCGCGAGCCATCAGCAGACAGGCCGGGCAGTATAAATGTTTTAGCGTGTGCGTGGGGAGGCCAGTGAGTGACGTTACAGACGATGAAAAGAGTTTTAGTTGTTTCTCGTGCTTTCAAACATTTCCAGTACCGTCTGTCTGTCACGGCACCTCACCACACTGCTCCTTCAACTCTCCGCTCTGTTGGACCGGATGAGGCCAGATGAGCGAGCTACTTTTCCCGCATGTTTTCCTGAATGTAAATGGAAGGAGTCAGCTTGAATGGATGTCAAGTAAAAAGAGCAGAAAACAGACAGTCGAAAATAGCTACGATGTGGGTTGGACATCTGTGGGGGAAGCAGGGAGCAGCGGGTGGACCAGCATTCCTGCCGTGTTCCTGTTAAAGTTTCATTCACCTTGTGTGTGAGCTGCAAAACTAGTGTAGTGTGTTGTTGCAGCGAACTGATAGAGGTAATCCTTGAATCACTTGGGTGACTGTAACCAAGTTGCATCCTAGTCAGTTTGTTCATGTTTCACTAATCCTGCATATTTAATTGTCTCCCCTGAGCGCAAAAATGGGTACCCCTCACTGGTACCTCAACACATACTCCATGAAGCTACATCCCAGCTCCATTCCAGTGTTTTATTAAAGCCAGTTTGTGATTGATGCAAGTGTCTGTTGTATCGAAGGACTGAAGGACTGTGACTCCTTCACAGTGAGCGTGTGGTGTCAGTCGTGGGCTGTTGTCATTCTTATAACACGGCGTTATTGTGACTGGCCTCCGTCACCAAACAGAAGCTGTGAGAGATTGAGTGAGGACTGAAACTGAGAAGTCGCTGTTGTTGTGAAGAAGGCTGTCAAACTGCAAGAGTTTTGGCCTTTGGAGGAGACTGGTTGGCACCATAATAGGAACAGCTTTAATTGGACCGTCACAAAAGGAAAAGGCAGAGAAACAAGTAACGCATCATCCCCAAAAATAACTATTTGAAGCAAAATGTTCACATTGAAGATGAAACTGGGTACATGATAAACATTTAATAGCTTTCTATGACAGGTCTTGTCAAAGCAAAATTCAGCTTTCAAACTGACCATTGTAGGCTATATTTTATTGCATATATAATTATTCAGTGAAACATTGCCTGACACTATGTGTTAGGGCAAAATGCTTTAAAATATTGTTAAAAGTATGGAAGTAACTTGACGACAGGCAAACCACTGTTAGTCATTTTCCACCCAAGTAGAAATCGGTAAATCTTTCAGATCTTTTGCGCATTTTTTGTTTGTCCGTCTGTCTGTCCGTCTGTCTGTCTGCTTGTTTTATCAGACCAATCCAATATCCAGCTCAAAGGATAAGTGTTAAAACTCTTTCACTACAAACTCTTCAATAAAAAAAAACAAAAAAAGCAAAAAGAAACTTCAGATTGCATGGGATCCATTTATCCAGAGTAGAGTTTGACCGACGACTGCCTCATGCTCTGAATGTGACTTTGTCTCATTTGGACCAGCACAGAAACTGAAACAATGAAAAATAAGAGGAGCATGAAAGCATTGCAAAGAAAATTACATGGGACCACACATTGTTTTGTAATTCTGACAAAAAATGTGATAATTGAAATCAGCATATTTATTGTTCCAAATATAATTACATATTACGTAAAACAAATCCTGCCCAAGTCATTATTTGATACATCAGTTTTTCTATTGTGCCATTATTACTATCTTTAGATATCCACTATTGTGGGATTTTCGTGGAGAGTATGAAAACTATATGTTTTTGGAAACCTTATATAAGTAATGAGAAAAAACAATGTTTCCATTTAATTTAATTGTGCAATTATACCATTTTTCCATTAGAGTAAATGGGGAGTTCCGGTCATCGCTATGGCAACTCCATGGCAAGGTTTTCATTGACTTTTTTGATTGGAGCGATCAAATGGAAATTTGACCCCCCATATAAATGTTATTATCACTATTAGTGCACCTTGTTTTTTTTTTTTACAGATCAAAGCAAATGGAAACATTGTTGCTTTTTTAATAAAGTTTTCAAAAATGCATAGTTTTGATGCTCTCCACAAAAATCCGGCAAAATGACATAGTGACCCAGACTTTTAATGCTAATACATACATCTAAAACATAATTGTGTCAAGCTATTGTCAAGAAGCAGCATCAGTGAACTACACTGTCACAATTTTGAAAGATTCTGGTGCTCCCTAATTACAATGTTGTAATAACTACTTATACACCTGAGGCACTCAAAACCTGAAGAAAGTGGAGTTGTTCATTTTATGAGCGTACATTTGTGAAAGATAGAGCAGACAGTGAGGTGGACAAGCTCTGTAAGATTAATTGCATTTGGGCTCTTGTAGAAAACCGCAGTTAATCATGAGGGATGGCTCTGAGAGTGGTTTAGGAGCTGCCAGTGTATGTAGATCGAAGGCATTGATTGTTGAAGCTATCACACCTCGGTAGTTGTCAGCTGCCTGTCAAATCGAGAAGGAGAGTATATCTGATACAGTGCAGGAATACTGTGGGACTTTAGAACAGAAGTCTACTCTCTACATATAGGCCTTAACACAATGCTGTTACATCTGCACATAATTATCCATGCCCGACTACTGTTACATCTTATGGTGTATTACGTGTCCTCTTCTTGGTGACATCTCATTCTCACTCATCACGTCTCTGG
Source organism: Gobius niger (assembly GCF_951799975.1). Classification (NCBI taxonomy): domain Eukaryota; kingdom Metazoa; phylum Chordata; class Actinopteri; order Gobiiformes; family Gobiidae; genus Gobius; species Gobius niger. The sequence goes on from NC_136857.1 coordinate 13,281,709, forward strand.
CAGATTGAACACACCTGTCAGACAAACCGCTCTCCACTTGACAAACATTTGTCCTTTGTTTGTGACATACGCAGCTACTGCAACCTTGAACGGACTGAGTTTTGTCCCTGAATCCTGACAGAATGCACAGAAGTTTATTTTTGTTTTTTTTTCCTAACCAAAAGAACTACACACATGCACACACAAACATAGGCATATAGTGTTCACGTGTGATGTGCTAAACCCCGGGGGTGCGGGGTGAGGTGTCAGCAGTGATCTGATAGCGCTGAGGTGGTCCAAATGCATGACTCCTCTTAGCTCTGATCCTCTCTCTGCATCCATCTTGAAATCCCTCTTTTGGTCGCCCCTGTCACCGCAGAGGATGAGCTGACTATCTCCAGCCCGGGGACTTAACAGATGCATTGTCCTTTTTAATAACCTTCCTCTAGTTCTGCAATTTGTGGCTAGCTTAAGCAAAAGGCATGACTTCTAACTTCAGTCCAGCACTTGACCAAGAGGATCTTGTTGAAATAAGTTTCAAAAACCTCAATTAATTCTAATTAGAAGTTGAACTGGAAAAATCGTTGACCAGGGCGGCTGTGGCCTGCATGCTCTGTTAGCTGTGAAGAATGCTAAAGCCGTCGGGAAGGGAACTGAGGGGAAGCCCGTCAGGTGAACTCCAAGACGACACCGCAGCAAGTTTTAATGAAGAGGTAATCATGTGGAAATTACAGATGAATAATCATTGATTAATAACTCCATGTTCTACAAGGAGGTCAGGGATTGGTGAGGCTGCCAAGCTTAAACGCTTTGATTGGTTCGCTAAAAACCCAGCCGGCTGACTGCACAATGACTGCAGTTAGATAAATGAGCCCATAACTTCCCTAAAGTTCCTTTTTTCTCCTCCCCCAATCCCTTTCCCTCATTTGTATGCAGAGTCCTATCCCTCAGGCTCCCCTTCCTTCTCTTTAATTTTCAGCCATCTTTTTTTAATCAATTTTCTTTTATCTCGGGGAAGTTATTTTAATACTCCTACATCTTATTTCATTCTCAGCAAGACTGTGTGGGGATATCAATTATTCAATGGAGGGAGCAGAGGAATATGTTAATATTGATTAAGCTTTCGCCACACCTAAGAAGATTACACTCTCTTATCACTGTGCTCGAGTTAAATTAAAGGACACATAGATACAGTACACTCATGTAGGGATGCTCCTGTGCCTCGCATGTTTGGAGCAGAGATTAAAAGCCTATACTTACGCTCAGTGAAAAGCAGACAGGCTACACATTCATAATGACTCATGCAATTCTTTGAAGCTTAACCGTCTAATTGTGCCCGAGATATAAATCCACAGAAGAGGCTTAGGGCCAGAGGAAGTCAAACATGTTGTACAAGGGTTGGCCCAGTATGACAACTAATTACGACGCTCTTTCTTTTCAAACCGTAATGGTCTTTACCGTGTGTGTTGGTTTTGTGCTGCTGTCGCTCTGCTGTAGTCGGTGTGTTATTGCAACAGGCCACAGCGTTGCTTTTGGCGAGTGATACAGGAGATATTGTGGCATTTGTATCTCATTTCCCCAGAGACCTGCAGGGCAGCCAGGAGCAGTATATCTGTCAGTGTACAAAGCACGTAGGCAGGGGGGGGCCCAGGGAGAAGGGCCTGGGACAGCGGTGGGCGTTAGGGGGACAGCATGTCATTGTGCGTGCCAACAGGCCAGTGAGATATGCGAGTGTTTAAGACACCGCTCCAGGAGGCTGCAGCTGTAAAAGCCCTATTTGGCATTCATGAGTGTGGAAATGGACAGGTCAGCCAGGCGCGTAAACAACACAGCCCTGCAGATAGACCAGGGTTAATTGGACGCAAATCAAAATAGTATGCGAACACCAGTTTCTGCACTCTTTTAATATTAATATGATGCTGGTTGGAGCAACTTCTTAACTACTTGTTTATGTCGCTGTGCAGTTCTTGATAAACAGACAGCCTATTAATCTTTCTGTGGTTTATATTTGTCAACTTTACTGTCTCCGAGGAGCAATTTGTCCTCTGTGGACATTTATTCTCAGCATAAATACAGGGTTCATCACAATTTAAAAAGGATCCCAAGTTTGCTCCGTGAAACAAAGCGAGTTATTCCATTAGTTTAATTAGATATTACAAAAAGAAAGTTTCAGTTTCCATTTTCATCAGGTTACTAGTTGTCATGTGCAATGTCAATCAGGTAGAATAAAATGATGGTGAATGTGTTCTGATCCATTTTCAGTGGTGAATGATCACCAACACCAAGTCAGCGTTCACAGTAACCTTCACAGTAAAGACAATTACGGCTTCAATGTAGACAAAGCAGCAATAGTTGCTGGTGCAGGCGGACGGAGCCCAGGCAGGTGCAGCTTCCTAAAATGAACAAACATAGTTCTAACCCTGCGCCTGCTACTATTCAAAGCACATACCGCTTTTGGATTTGTCGTTTTACACACGAGGGACATCATGATTTGTATACTGGCCGTGGGGAACCACACACCTCACCTACAGTACCGCCATCGAGCATTGCACCTGAGGCCCACCCAAACCTGCAGCTGCACCAAAAACAGGGCTCGGATTAGAACTAACAATTCAGATTCACAGGTTGCACTATACATCTTAGTTATTTCCTTGCTCACAAGAGCCCTGGGTTAAAAACCACTGTGACCCCAGGCAGAGAGCAGCGGAAAGACAAATGGCAAGTGTAACTGCCCCATGCCACCTCACTCCCTCCCCCCTGGCCCTGATTTGTGCGATATCTGAACACCTGGCCCTGTCATTAAAGGAACAGGCCACCGTATATCCATCCATACTGAGATGTGTTCTTACCTGAGCTTAGACGAGTTTATACGTACCTGTCTGGGGTTTCAGTGTGCCCATGTAAGAGCGTGGTAGCTTCCAACTTCACCTGGGAAGTTGGAAGGGAGAGGCCAAATTCTAACAACATCTTTGAACATTCTTTTGAACATTCTGGGCTGCTTTAAGGCCAGTACACCAGTTTGTTTTGTGTCTTTGTCATTTGTGTCAGGTATGTCTTTGTGTGTTTTCCAGGGACACTCGTTTGAAATTCATTCAGATTGTGTCTCATTTTGTTTTGTTTGTTTTTATTGTCGGGCTACAGTGACTTGTCGTTTTGAAGTCACTTGTTTGCTTTTGTAAAACCTTTGTTTAACTTGTTCAGCTTTAGTAACTAACGGGTTTAGAGCACCTTTTGTTTTTCTTAGCTCAGGTTAATTTTTGTTAACCTTTGAAAATACTGTAAATATTAAAAGCCAGATTGTAACAGAGGCAGGCTGGAATATGGTGGCCCTAGTTCACTGGCAAAGTAACATAATACAGACGACTCATACCATTACATCTGCATTCGACAACAGGGCAAGACTCACCACAGAAGCAGTGTACGCACAGATTTTCGTCTGATGAAGACAGTGATGGACAGTGATGGTAGCCTGTTTTTATCTGATAATGTGAGGTGTTGGGCTTTGCACTGGCAGGCGCTGATGTGGATGTGAAGATGATGCTTTGTGCTGTGATGGGCAAAGGTTTGTCAGTGAGAGGTCTGCACTTAGGATGAAGTATATTTAGTATGCAATTGCATCGTCAGTGCCACTATATGAATAGCACACAAAACATGACCATGGCTTGGTGGCTTGGGACAAGCATCTAATCCGCTCCTGCATAATTGTGTTCTGTTGCTTTGTTTTGGCATGGTTTAACCAATTTCTTCGCCCATTCTCTTGAAAAACACAGTGGCTGTGTGTGCATAATGCTGATATCATGCTTCCAATGTGGCTCGCTGGTACATTATTTTTTGTGCTGGAGTTTTTGGTACCATCATAGCAGCTCCTGCAATTCCATTCTTGTGATCAAACACTCAAATCGGGCGTAGATTATGAGTTAACTTGTACCATCAAATACCGCTGCTCCTCATTCAGTCTCATTCATATGGATAAAAAACTCTGCCTGTCAGATATTGATGGAAACAGGCAACTTCTCCGTCAGCTACTGCCGGAGAAGTGCACTAAACATATGTCAGTTTATGAGTGGCTCGGAGTGAGAATGTGTTGCAATGCTTGTACAACCCCTTTAGCTGCTGCCTGATCATGTTGTGCTCCGTGAGGTTTATGGCCTAGTTTTTGTCCTCCGTTTGGCTTCCTCCTGGTCAGTGTTGTTTTTATCAACGATGACAAAGATGAAATTATTTTGTTGATGTCCTCTTTGTGTGTGACAATAACGTGACAGCGACAAGTTAAAAATGGCTCTTTGCTGACTGTTTCCTGACTCCACCCTCGAAGGAGGCACATGTGTGTTTAGATCTAGGTGTGCAATGTCAGTGTTAACTGTAGCCAACTTTTCCCTCATTTATGGAACCTGCATCAAACTACATGGCTTCCTTGCCAGCGTATCCCTCATCACCTGGGATTCCTGTGTATTCTTGCTCCATGCTGTTTGGTGGCCTGGACATGCTGAGGTTTTACTGTTAAACTAAAAGAATGAAATGCAATGTTTTACCTTTTTAACACCATGAACTCAGAATCAACCTAACTAACTGACCTCATTTCACTTAATTGAATAATATGTTAAATAAATGGAAAACTTATTTAAATGGAATTGTGTGCCTCCTCTTTGTCAGCAACAACCTGTGTCCTTATTCAGTTGCTGGGATTTCAAGCTGCCGTTGTTTTGGCTTAGTTCAGAAATATTCTATGGTAATTACAAATGAAAGAAACAACCAAACCACTCGCCATGTCAAATAAACATCTGTTTGTCTACATAAAGAAACCTAAAATGTTACTGTGGTGACTGAACCTATCCACACAACATCTTTAGTATTCTGTTCCTCATATCTACCCGTCGCCAGACAAGCCTGCGCTATGGCTACGGAGTGAAGATCTGTTTTTGTCACTGTGACCATCAGTTTGCTGGGCATGTCTCAGCGGCGTGTTTGCAGACGCAGTGCAGATGTTGTTGTGTTGTTTTCCAGCAAAAGAAACAAGGAGAGAGGAGGGCATGAGACTGATGATAAGCCAAGATAGGGACGGGACGAAAAAGAGTAGAGTCCCCTGTACTGCATTAATTGTCAATTTACCAGTCTGAGCATGCTTGTTCCTGTGAGATCAGCCCGATAGAATGTGTGTATGCTTTCTCTGTCGATGCTTTTGAATTTGTCCACTCTCTCCCCAGCGAGATTAGGCTGATTTGTCAGTGATGCAGGAGTTCATCCATGATTAATAGCCCAGTGTGTTGGAGACAGTGTTATTCTGCGTTAGTGGCCTGTGAGATACAAGTACAAGTGAACGCACATGTAGCGACGTCTGCATGAGAGAAACCGCATGAATATCAGTCGACATCTTGTTCCAAACATGTTGATGCTGAAGAAAAGTTGGTGCAGCGGTCTACTACGTGTCGGTGGTACGCAACTGCGGAGGCCTGTATTATTCATGAGTGTTCCCCTCCGCGCGGTGGCTCTGACAGGTTCAACAGAAATCAGGGAGAACCAGAGCACATCAAAGCCTGGTACAGGTGCGCCCATCACCTCTGACATCAGCGGCCATCTCAGGTTAAGTGAATTGAGTGCTCTGAGGCTCCCTTTTATGGAGCTGTTGCCATATCAACTGGAGATGACAGTGATAGAAGTCTGCAGAATGGTAGTTTATACAAAGCCAAAGAAGTTAGCGGATTGATTTATTCCACATTTTCTGTATTTCTGTCTTTTGCAGTATTTCTGTCACATGGATTTTTTTTTTAGATTTGCTATTTTAAAATGCAACAATTTGATTCCACATTATGCATTTTAAAGTGATCGTCTGTAAGTTTGAAAAGTGAGGAGAGAGAGAGAGTGAAATTTGAAAGAAAACAATCAAATTACTCTTCTCTTAAACCACAACGCCCTTCTTCGTTTGCAAAATGAGGAGAGCAGGAACAGAATTTTCAAAAGTAAAAGATCAAGCTCCTCCCCATCCCTCCTGACTGGACCTGACAGGCTGGTTCACAGGAAAAGCTCATCTCATTGGTCAACGCGGGAGGATACAAGACTCTGATTAGTGTCTGAGATCCGGGAAGGAGGGACTTTACTAAATAATAACATATATTGATCATTACTTACTTCGATTTTTTACATAGATTTTGCACTTTTTCTAAAATTTGTAATACATTTAGACTTCTAGACTATCACTTTAAAGGATTTTTAAACAATAAACATCATGTTCTTGTTATTTCTTAGAATTCTTACAATCATGTTTCATTTTTAATATTACACAAACAAGCCAAGGCCTAAATGCTCATGTTCTTGTTATTTCTTAGAATTCTTACAATCATGTTTCATTTTTAAAATTACACAAACAAGCCAAGGCCTAAATGCTTTGAAAATTACAGTATATCTTGTTTTAAAAGCCTTTGAGATGAGATGGGACAAGGCCGTGGAAGCAGTTCAAAAAGCTATAAACAGTGGCTCTTACAACATAAACTGTGTCAAGGAGGTAATTTGAGCACTAATGTGAACGGAACTGTGTGGTGAATGTGTACAGACAAGAACTGCGAGGATCGTAATATTAGCAACATAATAATCAATTTACACATAAGTAGCATTGGCCATTTTTGACACTGATTTTGAATGTAGAAATGACGAGCAGCAATAGGTTAGCCCCCCTAATGATTACTGCTTAGTGCTTGTTTAGAGTTTCGGAAAGGAAAAGCATAAAAAGGCACTATTTAAGAAGTTTTGCTCTCCTGAGTGTGAAAGAGGTTAGCTGATAGAGACACAAGCGTTGGATGGGATAACTATGGGAAGCGCAGTCTGTGAAAGCAAGGAAGCAGGATCAATACAAAATGTACTTTGTGGAGATGGAGAGCCGAGAAAGTCTGCAGCCAATTAAATAGAAAGATCAGAGAGAGAGAGGGAGAGAGAGAGAGAGAGGGGGGGTAGAGAGAGAGAGGGAGAGAAAGAGGGAGAGAGAAAGAGAGCGAGAGAGAGAGGGGGGGTAGAGAGAGAGGGAGAGAGAGAGGGAGAGAGAGAGAGAGAGAGAGAGAGAGAGAAAGAGAGCGAGAGAGGGGGAGAGAGAGGGAGAGAGAGGGGGAGGACACAAAGGGGGAGAGAGCATAAGAGAGAGAGGGAGAGGGAGAGAAAGAGAGGGGGAGAGAAGGGGAGAGAGAGACGGAGGGTGAGAGAGAGGGAGAGAGAGGAGGAGAGAGAGAGAGGGAGAGAGAGAGGAGGAGGAGAGAGGGGGGAGATAGAGGGAGAGAAAGAGAGGTAGGGAGGAAGAGAGAGAGAGAAGGCGCGAAATGGGGAGAGAAAGAGAGAGAAAGAGAGGGGGAGAGAAGGGGAGAGAGAGACGGAGGGAGAGAGAGAGGGAGAGAGAGAGAGGAGGAGAGAGGGGGGAGAGAGAGAGAGAGAGAGAGAGAGAGAGAGAGAAGGGGCGAAATGGGGAGAGAAAGAGAGAGGGTGGGGGGAGGTTGTAGTACTTGGAGGCCACTTGATGAAGGTCCATTGTTTTTCACTATGTCCAGTGCATTGATTGGAACACAGCCAGTCCCACAAAATAATATTGTGTACAAAATGAAATTGTCTGAATTGTCAGCCTAGAATGCAATATTCTTCACAGCAAGTCCACAGATTCTGCTCTGTGGGCACTTGCTCCTGTCAAGTCCCCCTAGCATTTTAAAATAAACGCTTAGAATGAACGGCTGTAGAGGAGCAACATAATCTTACTAAAAAAATATTAAACAGCCCCTTCAATAATAAACACTAAACTTTACGAAACATCAAACGGACAAATGTAATTCATCAATGCTTTTTTTTAATTTTTATGTACTGTTGCAGAAAAAATGGTGGGGGCCGCATATAAACATGTATATGCTAATCTGCTCCATCCACACAGTCATCTAGATTTCCCGGAAGCAATGGCTTGACTCCACGCCCTCTGTCACTTTCATCATGAGCGAGTGTCTATCGCAACAGCTAACTTTTCTCTCTTCAACTTCTGCTCCTTTCGGCATATGCATTCATTTTTCAGAGGCGAACATGAATATTTCAGGGCTGAGTGACAGATCCAGTGAAGAATGAAAAGCGAGAAGTAGAGGGGGGTGTGCAGGGAGTCCAGGGAGGTACGGGTAATCACATTTGGTTTTGCAGATCTCATAAATGACTTAAGCTCTGTAGATTTCAATCAGACTACCTTAGCCTCATTGATTTCAATCAGTGGCTGTGGTCTCCTCATCAATCCATGCGCCTTGCTCGACTCTTACCGAGAAAACTTTGGTGCCGCCCTATGAAAACTAAAATTTGCACTATTTTACTGTGTGGAAAATACCTGTGCTCTTACATTTTCTTGTCAAAATGACCAGATCTGGCTTCTTTTTCTATGGCAACTTCCCAAACCCACAGACTAAGCACGAATCAATCAATGATTCCTCTACATCCAGTCTGCTCTCATTAATTATCTGGAAATACAGCTCTCGGCGGACTATTCAGATGTTTTCAGCTGTGATCTTTGTTGTAACGGTCGGTTATAATAAAGATGGTAAATCATGTTGTAACCATTGGTGTGAAACTCTTTGTACCGCAAGGTAAGCTCAACCTTTCCCGAAGTTTCCTTATCCGATCAAAGTCATGTTAAAGTGAGCGTATTTAGCAGTGCAGTCAATAAAACGATTTGAGATTATCTGTCCATAGCCAGCACAGCATTTCTCGAGTCACAGATGGGAGATTGGGTTCAAGAAAAGTGATAACCAATCACATCTGGGAACAGGGCTTGAAAGAAAAAAAGTGTCTGGAAACATGCACTTTTGTTATTCTGCTGTGGCTCTTTAATTGATTTATTCCACTGGAGACGCAACCGCTGAAACAGGCACGCATTTTTTATTTATTTATTTTTTCCAAGGCAGGCAGGTGGGAAATCGGAGAACTTGCAACCCATATTGTTGTGCTTTTACAAATACAGTCAAGGAGATAAGAGTAATACCCCCTGCTTTCTCGGAAATGGAGGTCTGATTTACAAACACACAACTGATATAAAATCCATTTCCCTACAAAATCGAGGAAATAATCTCACTGACTTTAATGCTGCGAACAGGGGAGCTGCGTCTGAGGGAAGGCAAATAGAATTGTTTGTTGACTGTTGTGTAATGGTTGGGTGCGTGTGCATGTGTGTGTGTGTGTGTGTGTCTGGTTGTGTGCTCATTTGTTGTGGTGATGCCCCCAGAGAGTCTTCCGCATATTTGGCCCCAGAGATTCATGCAGCTAAAAGTGATGAGATAGATTTAATCATTGAAAACTGTGCATGTGTACGATTAAATATTTCATGTTGCTCAAATGGTGCTATGTGTGAGAGACGGGTGGGGGGGGAGTATGATCTAAACATGTTATGTATGTCTTATTTTGAATGTATATTAGCTTCAGTAAGTTGGTACACCTGAATAACTCTCTTCAAGAAGGACCTTGATTTGAGAACTTGACCTTGTGGGGCCTTTGTGAAGCTTGCAAGCGATCCATGCGTCTGTGTGGGGTTCCGACCAGTGTTAATTTCGTCGACTAAAATATTTAGTCTTAATTTTAGTCAAAGTGTTATTTTTGACGACTAAAATTGGACTAAAACTAAATTAAAAGTTTTTTATGAGACTAAAATATATATAGATATTTTAGTCGACTAAAATAAGACTAAATAAAATGAGAGAGAGAGACTAAAATCATCCAAACTTCTATTGACAGTCTGAAAGAGCCTCATATCATGTAAATTCACTGCCAAAGGATCAGCTCTGAGCTTTGATCATGTGGAAGCAGCTCCATGAAGCAGAAGAGCTATATTAAATATGATTATAATGAATATTATCAATGCAAAGTCGACTAAATTCGTGTTAAATTTAGTCGACTAGATTTACTTGCAATTTTAGTCGACTAAAACTAGACTAAAATAAGATAAAATAAGATTTGTTTTTACTAAAACTAGACTAAAATCGAATTACATTTTGGTCAAAAAACTAAGACTAAAACTAAATTAAAATATGTTGTCAAAATTAACACTGGTTCCGACTCCCTCCAATTAGGTGGTCCTGAAAGAAACCTAGCTTTCTGAAGACGGATCCCCTGATTCAGTTGGGAATGCATCCAATCTGCTGTGGCTGACCATTGCTCCTGAAAGGTATGGGCATTAGAGAAACGGGCAAATCCAGAGGACACATTTCCCTATAGGGACAATAAAGTCTATCATAGTGTGCCTGTCTAGCCTGGCGAGAACAGAATGACACCCCTCTGTATTTTTTTGTACAGAGGGATATATCAGTCTGGGGCCCAAACCCTCGTGGGCGGCAGTAGAAAGCTCAAGTGCAATCAGATTTGTTTATTTGCCGTCACGTGACTCAATTGCTGGTACAGCCATTGTTTTTCCCCTACTAGGAATGCCTCCTAATGGGACATACTGTCACTGGAGTACATGTTGTGTCTTAGTGTGTGTGTGTGTGTGTGTGTGTGTGTGTGTGTGTGTGTGTGTGTGTGTGTGTGTGTGTGTGTGTGTGTGTGTGTGTGTGTGTGTGTGTGTGTGTGTGTGTGTGTGTGTGTGGATTGTCACAAAATGAGTGTGTTTGGTTCTGATCTTATATAAAATCAAGAAATGTTCTGATAAAAAGTTGATTAAAGCAGTACCGCAGCTTTAATTAAGCACAACATTCCCACATCTATATTTAGATAGTTAGAAACAAGCGTTTAAAGGCTTGTTTTCTCACCAAGCTTATTATTATACAGTTTGTAAACCCTTCAAACTGTAAGCATTATCGGTAAATAGACATGCTCATTATGACCAAACAAGTCTGAGCAAAATGTGAACGCTGAATAGTTGAGAGGCAAAAAGGATCTGTCAAAGGGATCTGTCAAAGCCTTTGGAACGAGGAGTGCCAAGTCAACTGAATAAACCATTTTCTAAAGGGAAGATACGTGTCCTCAAAGTGCCGTCATAACGACTTTTATTCTGTTCTTTTTTGATTTGATTGAACTGGAGATTTGACGTTGGGGGAAAAAAAGTCTTACAAATCAAATTAATATCTGGTTAAAGGTCCACAATTTTGTGCAAGGCATGACTTGCTTTGAGTGTCTGATTTGAGATAAGGAAATGTTGAGACTGTGGATAACACTGCAAAAAGCTCAGTTAAAGAGTGCTATTCTCACTGCTTTCATTTCTTGAGTAAAAAAAGAAAGAATGGCATATTTTGTCCTTGTTTTGCACAGAGAATTGGTGTCATGTTCCGTTTGATTGTGTGTAAGGCACAACAAGCAACTGATCGCATAGAAGACATTAGCAATATTGGTTGCACTGTTAAGTTCATGGTAAAATTATGGTAGCTGAGATTACCAGAATTCAGTTAATTACTGTAAGTTTTGTTTATAATTTACCATCAATTACGAGAAAAACAAACACACAAAATACAAAATACAAAGTGAATTTAAAAAAAAAACATATTATTTAATGCCCAAGACTGAAGCCTTGACCTTACGGCATAGCGTCATAAAGGGGGCGTGGCCTCACCGAAGGGGAAAATAGAATCTTTTGGGAAACACAAATTTCAACTATTTTTAGGCTTTTTCTGGTGGAATATGAACATATTTATCACACATAAATAAAGTCAAGTGTAAATCGGGCCCATATGGATATTTTCTCTTAGCAGATTGTTCAGTAGAAGTGAAAAAACGACAGTTGTAGCTAGCGCTAGCTAACCGTTAGCATTAGCACAATGCTAACATGAAGCATCATGTTAACATTCTCTGTTATTTATGTATTTAAGGGCTGTTGAACCTCTTTGCTCCTCTCCATGTCTTTGTATCTTTATTTAGTAGAAAACTATATTCATAATTCAGCATTTGTTAAAGCAGTTTTTGAATAAATAGAGAAAGTTTAGATATTTCTCCAAATAGTTTCCCCCCTTAACTGTTCTCAAACATGACTATATGGGCGATTCCAGAGATGCCGTCTGTATCTATGTTACATTATAAAAATACAGATTTCAGGAGTAAAATGTAAAGATGTTTACCTTGGTGGTATTGGAAGAAGAAGAAGAAGAAGAAGAAGAAGAAGAAGAAGAAGAAGAAGAAGAAGAAGAAGAAGAAGAAGAAGAAGAAGAAGAAGAAGAAGAAGAAGAAGAAGAAGAAGAAGAAGAAGAAGAAGTTTATTTACAGTATATAACGCCTTTCACAGACATAGTCAAAAAGCGCTTCACATGAGACAATTGTACATTCACTTCATACTCGGTGGTGGTAATCTACGTTTGTAGCTTCAATTTCCCCTGGGGGAGACTGACATACATTCACTCACACACCATTCATCCTGGCCTATTGTGCATGTTTTTAGTGGTAGGGGAAACCGGAGTATCCGGAAGAAACCTACGCAGACACGGGGCGAACATGCAAACTCCACACAGAAAGGCCCCGTCCAGGTGGAATCGAACCCCGACCTTCTAGCTGTGAAGCGAGAGCACTAACCACTGCGCTACCGTGAAGCTCATGATATTTTCTATTCATTATCATGGACCTTCATATACGTCTGAAGTTTTTTGATCGAGGGCCGCAAGTGTTTACAGCAGTGGTCAATGCAGTCAAACAGTCAACTGGGTGCATTTAAGAGCGGTACCCACACCTATATTTTAACTTGGAACAATGATGCCAGCTTTGTCTTACAATAAGATGTTGTTTTTTAATTAAATTACCATCTCTGGTGTGCTTTGTTAATGCTTTAGCCTGGTCTCGCCTTTTAGCTGTGAGACCATACCCTCCCCATGAGCCAACCCACCCCTCTCTCCCCTACAACTTGAAACTCCTGTTTGAATGATGACGGCTTAGAGAAAAATGGCAGTTGTAAAACATGTTAGAGAATCTGAAAATCATGTGGTTTGATATTTAGACATACATCAATAGAATGTGACTTTTACTTATCGAGTGCCACTTTATAATGTGTGTTCATTAAAAGTATAAGTGAAAGGCTTTTACATGTTGCATATCTGTCACTCGATCACCAACGTGCACTCAACAAAACCACAGTGCATGTAAATGATGCCGGTGGCTTTGGCAGACTTGAATTAGAAGGCCCGTCTCCATGGTAACAGCAACGGGAGCCCGGCAGTGTTTTCGTCAACCCAAGACCTGCCTTTGACATGGTGCCCTATGTAGTTAACCCTTGATCTGGGAGACACACATTCAGATGCACTCACGCACACGCCGGGCCTACGTGCACACCCGCACACACACAAGCGTGCACAGTGAAGTCAGCTGTGAGCTATCATTAAGCCTCTGACACGGAGCAGGCAGCACTGTGGTATCCCCCAGGGCCCTGACTGAGGTTAACCAGGCTTTTCACACTCAGCCCTGCATTCACTGAAGGGTGAGGGAAATGCCACCACAGCAGGCACGCGTGCAGTCTATGTCTGACGTTCAAGTGATGAGTTTGGAACTGAAGACAGAACATCTACTTAAGAGACAATTACATACTGCTCTTTTACGATATGATAATGTGTATGTTTAGTGGCAGTAGTAAATCCCATTGTCTGACCCCAACATGATCACATACGCGACACATTTTAGTAAAGGGTGAGTGAGAGATTTTCATGTCTGTACAAGTAAGGAATAATGGAAAGAATGTGTTATCAGACTTTCGGTACCATCAACATGTCTCTCAATGAGGGACTAAAGCAGCACAACCAGGAGTGAGCGAAGGACAAAGAGACAGTGTTAGGCAAGTTTGAAATTATTATATATTCTATATTAGTAGTTACAAATGCAATGTTTGTATCACACTCCTCATCACTTTCAAAGCCCTCCATAATTTGGCCCCTCTATACCTCACCGACCTCCTCCACCATCACACTCCATCTCGCTCCCTCCGCTCCTCCAACACCAACCTCCTGTCCCTCCCCTGTAAGACCAAGCGCCGAACCTGGGGAGACAGAGCCTTCTCCATCGCCGCCCCCACACTCTGGAACTCACTGCCCCAACCGCTCCGTGCCTGTTCTGACCTCACCTTCAAGAAAGAACTCAAAACTCACCTCTTTAAAAAGGCTTTTAATATTGAATAACTGCCCTCTATTTTAATGTGCTAATTTTATGTGTGATTTTATTCTTGTTTTCTGTAAAGCGTCTTTGAGTGTCTTGAAAAGCGCTATACAAATAAAATGTATTATTATTATTATTACATATAACAGTTTAAAAAATGTGGCTGACTTTCACTACTTTCAGTTACTTTGGCATAGTAAGTAAGTATAACTAAGTAAGTAAGTGCTTTATTTGTCATTGTACAATTGGGTAAGTCCTGAGCCCCTACGTCTGAGCGCACAGCCATTGTGGGCCAATCTGACCAGCATGTTTCTGGACATGTTTCTGGAGTTCGGGGAAACCGGAGTTCTGCCTTCAGTACTCCTCTGAAACGGTGCACCGCCTCCTGTGTTTGTCCCTGTTTCAGAGCGTGGTGTCCCTCACTGGTCAGCTCCTCCACATCCTCCATCCTCTGTAGCTCCCTCCGTCTTCCACCATCTTCTATTGTGGAGCTGAAAAATATAATAATAATGCAATAATAGTGCAGTCAAAGGTTTCCTTTACTTTTGCTGTCCCTAATCTTGTGTTTTGTTTTGACGACATTGGCTGCACGCAACTACCGATCTTTTACGCCAGGGTCCAATTAAATTTGCTTGAAATTTATTTGGGGGGAGTTTTTTTTTTCTTTTCGTTTGTACGTTAATACAAACAATTTAAATGCACTTACCTGCAATGACTAATATATTACCGTATTTTGTTTAAGTAAGATGTTATATTCCTTAGTTACTGAAAAAGTAATACATATTTATAAGCTATGCTCCATGGTGCAGGCCCGCTCCTGTTGTTGTCTTTCCATGACCCGTTGTGTGGCCAGCAGCGTCTTACCGTTGTCTTACTGTACTTAAGGTTGTTTTAGTCAGTGTTTGCCTCCAACAGAAAATCTTTTGAACAGAGTGTGTAAAAAGAGCTGAGAGTAGTTTTCAGAATAAAGATAAGTGGAACCAATAACAAGGTAACATGGGTGGGAACCTGTGGGTACCTCACGATTCGATACGATACAGGATACATGGCTTACGATATCGATTATCTCACGATACGCTGATACTGCGATAATCAGTATATTGCACAAAAATAATTTCACTATATCACGATAAGAAAAAAAACATCCTTCTTTGAACTTTTATTTTTAAGATACTACATATTATTCATCATTTACATTTCTTTTCATGTGCTTTACTGCTCTTTTTCTGTGTGCATAAATGATCTCTGACTTACACACTGAAAATGGGTCTATGGATCTGTCAGTGACTTCATTGGCATTTAAATAAACAAGAAACCACAGTCTTATTTCAAAAGTAATAAATGAACCCCAAATTAATCTAAAGGCTATCATCGAAAGACTATCATTAAAAGTAATTCCTTTGACTGTGAAATCAGTGGAGCACTGCTGACTCATTAATATGCATGACGTCGCTCATGAATATGCACAACATCATCAAAAGTATTGTATCGTCCTGCAAAATATCGCGATATATCGGAAAATCGATATATTGTCACCCCCCTACAAGGTAAACACCTCCCTATAATCAATTCTCAAAGAGTGAAAAGCTCAATCCATAGGCATGATCATTGTTGTTACCTGCTAATGAAGACTCTTGAGGTGAAACATCCTCAACACTAAAACAACTTAGTACAGATGATGGCTTGAAAACCTTTGTCTGGGAAATTCCTTCTGCAGTTCAGAAAGTAGAATTTGTTGTAGGTTTTAAGCACCTCAATGTGCAGAACATCTCTATATCGAAATCTCACAGAGGGATTTCCATTTGAGTTTAGAAGGTATGGGGAAGGAAAAAAATCAAGCTAACACAGCAGGGGTCGGTTTGAAGGCTGACTGCGCACATCTCGTCATGAAAAAGAGCTTTTTATCCCAGGCTGCTGAAGCTCGCGACGAGAGAAAAGGTAGCCTCCAGTTTTTGTTCTAGCTAAGCTTATAGGCTAAAAGTGCTATGTAAATTCAGCTTTGGATTAGCATACATTAGCATATGGCTGGGGACATGGTTGGTGCAATATAGAATGAACGGGGACTTTGCAGTGAAAGCAGGTGGGACCATAACTTGCCAGTGTAGAATAACATACATTCCTTAGAGCATATTGCCATAATAGAAATCATGCGTGTTATTATGCAATCAATATAATGGTCACATAAGAAATGTACACTTGGCAAAGTGTCTGCATTTGTCATCATTTCATGTCAACTCTTTATAATATGATCTGAATCACGGGGGGTTGAACAGATTGTGGTGTCATGGTAATGCGATTTCTCTGTTGTCTTCCAGATGTTGCCGTGTTCATGTTGTGTCATAAAAATATACGGTTAGTGTCATGCTGGATTACCATGTGCTGTTTTTATCGAGTAAAGTTTGTACAATGAGCGCCAGATTTCACATTTCTATCAGTGCATATGTTGAGGGAAGACGCAAAATATTTGATTATTATTTGTTATGTTGTTGTGTCCTGCCCATGTCTACTCCCCCATCCCCTGACTTTTTTGGTTTATCCAACTTACTTCTATGTATAAAATGTATTATTTGTGACATTTGAGACATTTGTATTTCCGGGAGAGAAGATATCACACAAAGCTTTTGTGAGATGCAGTGGGTGATATTTTTATGTATTCAGGGTAGTCACACATCATTCTCAGTCTGAGGGGAACGTTCAATCATCCAGACTGATCTTGATCCATCCAGATAATGAATAAATGAATAGATTCTCTAACCTGTGCAAAGGGTCCACAGCACTTTGTCTGCTCTATTCCAAATTGTAAACTTGCTTGTGTAAACTAAGTCTGTGGCCTCTTCAACCCCTTTAACATTCTGTGAACAAGACCAAGGACAATGGAAAGATGGAAAGGACATAATAATGCTCAACAAAAGACAAAAAATATGCAAAACACAGTGTTGTTAATGATGACGTTTTCTGTTGATGGGTGACGGGTCAGACATGAACGCTTTGGTTTTGTATGTCAAAGGGAAACTAATGTGCATAGAGTAAGTCTTTGGCAAGTGAGTTCAAATTATACCCTGTGTCGAGTGGCTGTCATGCACTGAACTGAATGAAAGAAATGGTTTTAAAATAATGTGGGTTTTAAAATAATGTGTGAACTTTTAACCAAAAAAAAAAGTGTTTTCCTTCTGTATTTGATGATTCTGTAAAAAGGTCCTCCATGTCCCAGATACACAGGTCAGTGGTCTGATTCTAATGGTTTTACAGAGGAAATAACTCATTGACTGTGTGCAGTGAAGTGGTAACCAACTCTGTTTTCTGCTCTGCTGATGTTTTGGGTTCATCCTCTTAAAGGAGTTTAGCCAGAGCGCCATTTAAAGAACTACAGTCAATGATCTTGAGTGCCTCCAACTCCCATCACTCCCTGGGGCAATCTGGGGAGAACAGTCTGCAGTTCCTCAGAGGCAGCTCAAAACAACTTGAGTCAAGTCTGGCTCACTTTCTGTCACTCAATTTGTGGAGAAGGTCGGACTGTCACAGCAGCCGAGCAGAAAAATGTGAGGTTACTGTGGGTGTATTATATTTTATGTAAAAACAGGCATATTTGTTTGAATGTTTATTAATGTACCTTATAGGGTAGTTCAAAAGGGATGACACACTTTTTCAAAATGTTGAAATTTTTAGACTCTGTAAATGTGCAACACGTGCTGCATATGTTAAATAGAAGTATGAACATTATCACAGCTGAGTGAGCTGAGCGTCCATCTGCCAGTCTGTTTAGTCTCCCTGTTTGTACAACCAGACCCCACAAAAACATTGTCACAAATTAACCACAATCCCACCTTGTTAAAAGGATTAATACATTGACTGATAGAGTCCACCTTGGGACCCCTCTTATTCAACTTGTACATGCTTCCATTGGGTCAGCTAATAAACAGCAACAATGTGTCGTACCACAACTATGCAGATGACACTCAGATCTACGCGTCACTGACAGCTGGTGAACATGGGCCTGTTGATAAACTCTGTCACTGCATCGAACAGATCAGTTTGTGGATGCAAAAAAACTTTCTCAAACTAAACTCAGACAAAACGGAGATCATTGTTTTTGTTATCTGTCACCTTGAGTCTCTCTCTCTAAAACCAAAAAAACATGCTAGAAATCTAGGGGTAATCATGGACTCAGACCTGAACTTAAACAGCCAAATCAAAGCAATAACATTAGAGCCGTGCTTTCCCTAACAAAATCCTCTTCATGCATGACAACGCACCATGTCATACTGTAAAGAATACCTCGGCATCACAGGCTGCTATGGGCATAAAAGGAGAGAAAGATGTGGATCCCCTCCTCCCATGACCTCAACCCTATTGACAACCTTTGGAGCCTCAACAAAAACAACATCTATGAGGGTGGGAAGCAGTTTTCATCCAAACGGCAGCTCTGGGAGGCTATTCTGACATCCTGCAAACAAATCCAAGCAGAAACTGTCCAAAAACTCACAAGTTTAATGGATTTAAGAATTTTGAAGCTGCTATCACACAAGGGCTCCTATGGTAAAATATAACTTGACCTGTTAATATTTGTTTTTATTGAAATAGCTTTTGATTTCAGTAAGTATGACCTATTTAATGACCTCCTAATGCTACAAATTCAACAAACGACCATTTTCAGTTAATTACAAGCTTTAAAATGTATTGAAACAATGAGTTGCATAATAATTTGGAACAGTAGATTTTGAGGTTTTTTCAACCACATTTAAATGATCCTCTACCAATTAACGACTTGAAAATTATGCTGACTCTCATTTGAGTTGACAATTTAGAAAATCTTAGAAAAATGTCATTTGCATAATAATTTGGAATGCAGTGTAGATGTAAATGTGCTATGCCAGATTTAGCAATGGGCTACTTTTATCCGTAGCCCTCGTACAACAAATGTTTAAAAAAAACACACAGAAAACCAAGTATGGACATATAGTACTATTTACAACACATTATGAAAAGTTTCCCAATCTATAACAGAAATCAGATCTTACAAGTGATCACAAGATTTATGTAGCTTTTAACCACAGTTTCAGCTCTTTTTTAAACACTGTAAAGGTGGAAGACTCTCAAATAGTAATTGGACTGGGCTGTTGTGGGACATTGCAGTGAATCCCCTGCGTCCCCCCCCCCCATCCTGCTGCCTGCAGGTGCGCACCCTCATCGGCAGGCAAGATCCCAAAGGTTTACAAGTACAGGGCTAATCCTTTAGTCGGGAGTTTACGCTCGTGTTTCTCCTTTTAGGCACGAGGTGCACACTGTTTGCGGCCCACCATGCACCTCCTGCTAAAAGGGCTGTTGTTTGGCCCTTTTGTCAACGACTGTGTACAAAAAGTGTGCTTTAGTTCCATAGCTGTAGTGGAAATAATAACTGCTCGATAGAAGATCTGATGAGTTTTTTTTAAATAAAGGTCTGGTTTATTGAAAGTACAGGGAAAAGGTACCAGGCAGATGCAGGCCACCTGGGAAGGCCGTCTCACAGAGAGACATAAATATAGTGGCTGCCTCTCACAAAATGACTGTCTGTTTGAAACAGAGGGTTTATAAAACGTTAGAATACAAGGGGAGGATACATTTCAAAGTGAAACAAAACAGAGGTGTGAGAGAGTTTCTTAATGTGCTAATTCATTCAGGATGTCTGTGGCAGAGGTCTTCAATACACAGTACATTTCAGTGGGGGCATGAATGTTTGATTAACTAACAAAAGGCAGAGGTGTGAGGAACGGCTGTGAGCCCCCCTGTTCGTCTGGACGCCTGTCCAGAATTTGGTATACAGAAAATATTGTTTAGCTTAAAATTAAAATATTTCCATTACAAGGCAAATACCTCAAAGACTCAGGGTGAGTACCCCCTCCTCCCAGGGTCTGTCTGCATGCTTATTTGTTCCATGTTTATTTTGCCAGCTTGCTTACGTTGCTTTGCATGTTAATTTAATTTGCCCATTTTCCTTTTGTTTGTTTATGATTTATTTTGCTCGGGTTGTTTTGCTTTGCTCTCGCACGGTTTGATTTGTTTTGTTTTTGCCTTTCTGTTGCAACTCTGCCCAATTTTCCAGTTTGTTTATTTGCTGATGATTTAAAGGTGCTGTTCTCAACAACTTTAAAGCTGCATTTTGTAAGTTGTAAGTTTTTTTTAAACAACTCTAGGCCTATTTTAACCTCCTTATTGTCCTGACCTAGGACAATGAAGGGAAATTAATTTATTTCTAATTTCCCTTCTGGGAAAATTAGAAATTAAAAGACAGTCTGGTCCCAGGGCCATACCATTGGGTGGCGTTGTTACTTTTTTCAATGCTGTACCATCACTCACACTACACAAAACAACCTTTTCCTCCAACCAGACTGCCAGAGGGCAAGGGAGAGGGGGTGATGGGGGAGTGGGGGTCAACACGTGCTTTTGTTTGGGTTGCGTAAAGCAATTTCGGCTGTGTGCAGACTGGCATGTACTTTGGCACAGTAGATCAGCACGCACACCCCCCAACAGTACACAAACCACTCTGCCTTCTTTTGCTAAACTTTTTTTTTGTCATAAGCCGCTTTGTTTACATCGTACTATTGTGTATGAAGTACGTCACGTTGTTGAGTCTTCACAAGTTTGTGGAAGCAGCATTGTGCATATGCTGAATGTGTGGCGTGGTGTAGCTCACAGGCCACAGTCTTATCTCAGTCTTTTCTCTGGTGCCCACTGGACATGCAGTTTTGGATACGATCAGAACTACAGGTGGACGAGGGACATGAGCGTTGTCTCTGGACTTCACTGGGAAACATGGGAAATATAGGAGTTCTTCAGGAATTTGCCAAAGTGGAATCATGCAATCTGACAACATCTGGAACACGGCTCCCTGGTGCCTGGTGTCACTTTAAAACTTGACTGTTCACTTGACTGTTCATATTAAACTTTATTTATCTTGTTATTGGCGTTAGTGACCGCTGTACTGAGGCAATTACTAAAGCAGCGCTCGTACTTCTCCGTGAGGCAGTCGAGCTGCGCCTTGACTTCTGAAAGAGGGACCCCTCCTACTGTTGCAGACGAATAAATCAAAATCTATTATATAATCATGCCCTGAGCTTTGAAAATCAAGCCATTTAGACTTTTCTAGGTAATTTCATTTTCATTTTCAATTTCATAGGAATGAAGGAATGGATGGATGGATTCTAAAAGAAGAATACAAGGCAGCGTGATGTAAACGAGGAAAATAACGTGTCCTTGTCCTTGCGCAGGGGGCGGAAGATCACATTTTGGTGAACCAATGGTATTCTCTACAGACGGGGCTAACAGAAACTAGTTTAAAAATGTTTTTGTTTTGAATTTGGTTTTAACATTTTAACATTTTGTTTGCTACTTCCTCACGGTTTTATTGTAAGAAATAAATGGATTATTGACATGCACTTTTCCAACAAAATATACTGCACAGGAAGTCTTTATATTGTATATTACAAATTAATCTATGCTGTGCTCTTCATGGCTGCATCTTTATTACCTTTATCGTAAACTATTAGGCACCACTGGGACCTAACCAACAAAATCCATAACCCACCCCGCAGTTACCCTCTAAAAGAATTCATCGTGGGACCGCACACACAAAGAGCTTTTATGTGGTGAACATCCATCATCGAAGGTTTTACCGCTATTAAGTGGCCCAGACTTCTTCTATAGACGAGAAGGGGAGCAAACCTGTAACTCTGCCCCACAGCGAGTGCAAGTCTCCTGGGCAGAGTCCTGGAAAATGTGGGCTAAGAATATGGGTCACCCGGGGTGCTTCTGTGTCAGTCCAAATCCCTCGGTAAACAACAGCTCTGGGTAATTTCTTAAACTGATAACTCTGGAACCAGGTAGATGCAAAGTGACAGCAATTAACGCATGTCAGTCAAGCTCAACGTGGCAATAATAACCACTGTAAATGTCACGGCTGAGACTCACCGCTGAACAAACAGTCACATATTTAACTGGGAGTAAATTCTCTTTGGGTGGTTAATATTCAGAAGACAACTTTATCACTGCACTACCTTTGAAGAGCTGGGGAGTTTCTCTTGGAGACAAGCCAAAGCAAGACGCACAACTTGGCAATGGCATTCTTATTAAAGGATGTAACTCAAACGGCTCATAAACAAAAAAAGCCGTGAGCACGAGTGGACAACACAAATGCTAAATCCCAGAGTTATGATCTCGTGAAAGGTGGGTTTTCACGGCCGGGATTTGGGGTCAATTTACCTGTGTTTTATCAAATGGTTAAGTTTGTGAAAGTGTCGGTCTCAAGTGACCAGGGAGGGGCCTGGCAGGACTTGGATGGGAGACCGTTTGGGAACACAAGGAAGCCTTGCGAATGTAGTGAGTGAGTGGTGGTGGTCGGAGGGGCCGATGGCGGAGACTGGTTGCCTTGCTTCCATCAGTCTACCCCCAGGACAGCTGTGGCTACAATAGTAGCTTACCTCCGCCGAGTTTGGAGTGAACGAATAGTGCAATGTAAAGCGTCTTTGAGTGTCCAGAAAAGCGCTATATAAAACCAATGCATTATTTATTATTATTATTGTTATTGTTTGTTACGACATCGAACTGAAAAGTCAAAAGAAGAGAGGGATATTGTACATCCAATTACACAATGGAGATAATTTTTTTCACTCAAACTTGGCTGTAAATACTGTTTAATTGGTGCTAGCCTACAGTTAGCTTTGCCCGTTAGCCTGTTAGCTTCTTCTTTGTGATTCCATTAGGGTGTATTGCGCCTCTGGGTCGGAGCAGGGAAAGCTGCAAGTGTGGTTTTCTGGCCAAAGACACCAAGGGAGATGAAAGACCCCCAATCAACCCATGAACACTTGTATTACCCCCAGAAGGACTATGAAAGAGATTTATTAGGGCAAACAAGTTACTTAGTACTGCTTTAAGTCCCGACCCAGAGCCACTGCTCGACAGTATGACCTACAACTGTTGCTAATGAATGCGATAACAAAAAAGGGTTCACCTACGCAGCCCCCACATATCAGCATATGTGTTGTGATGTATATAGGTTCATAGCATTTGTGGGCACCTTCTGTTTTTATGTGACTGTAATGATGATTAAGTTCACCATATGCTCTGTTTATGATTAAAGACGAAATCAGCAACACTGAACTAAAGGCAGCATTATACTCTTAGACGATCTGCCTGGGCGTTTTGTGAACTCTGACAGTAACACTTTTACTTGCTCTCCACAAACATACATTTATAAATAAAGAAATACCAAATCCTATAGTAAAAAAATGTTGTGTAAATATGACATTTAACAATCAACAGAAATGTCCAAATACAGTTAAGAAAGGTCTTGTGTCCAAGAATGAAGAGCCGATACTAGCAACGCTCTCAGATGTGGAGTTATCTAGGAAGCAGCATTGGTGTAAACAAAAGGCCCCAGCTGAACGTCTCGACCAAACAGCGTGGTCACCCAAACAAAGGGCGAAATCTAAGCCACGGAGAATCATTATAAGATCCTGTGGCTCCTCTAATTGACAACGAAATCATGATAGCACGTCACCTGAATGTAAGTCAGCACACACGCGCACACATGCGGTTCGTGTGTCTAGCTTTGTGACGTAAAACTGTGGATTTGGCTGTTGCATGTTACGTGTCCCAAAGTAATAGTGTAACAGAATGCAGATGGCTCGTACTTTAACTATTTCAATTTGTGACAATCTGCCAGAGTAAATTCTACAAGAGAGCTTTGATTCCAGGATAGGACAGGCTGCCAAGTGGGTCAGACATGCGTTTCATTAAACAATATTTAGATTTTCTCAAGAAGCAGCAAACAAACTAGAAGAAGAATGGAAACAATATTTAAAACAAAGTGCTGCCAGTCTTTCTTTTCCAAACATCTGAAAAGCAATCAATGCAGATTTACTTGTAGGTACATGACATGATCCGGGCCGTGTATAGTCATAGCTCACACCTCCGCTGTCAGAATTGGGTTATGCTCTGCTGAGTCACTGGCCCAACACGTATGAAGTGCACAGCAGAAGGGGAAGTCTGTGTGCCAGATAGGTCACACTCTCAGCAGGATGTATTCCAACAGCAGCTGGCCCCCGAGGCAGTCAGCAAAACAAGGTGACATAAGCTTCTCCCTCTGCATCACGATGAAAGGGTTATCTGTCCTACCTTCTTTTTTTTCATTGCATCCATACTGCTGCTCATCATGACTGAACTGTAATGTGGTTTGTCTTTGTTGGTCAACCCCTTGTGAATCTCTAATCTTGTTTTTTGCTATGGGTTGTCCATTCCCTGCCAGGGACTGCAGATGTAAATTAGCCTCAGGCTAAACTTGGTATGATACATTAAATGACAACATTTATGTTATAATTGTACATGGTCCCTTTTAAATAAATAAGCTAAACTAAAACTTAGGCACCAAAATGTTTAAGGCCCTATTCATGACTTGTTTCTTTTTGTAGAGTAAAATCCTTTTGCCCAAAGAGCAGGAGTGTCCATAATGCTCATGTAAAAGTAAATCGCAGAGTCCCATCTCTAAATAAAGTTTATGTGCATACACAATGCTTTGCTTTGTGATATGATTATGAACCAAACCTCAAAGATTTGTTGCAGCTGTCTCTGGTCAACTGAACT
Organism: Gobius niger; assembly: GCF_951799975.1. Lineage (NCBI taxonomy): Eukaryota > Metazoa > Chordata > Actinopteri > Gobiiformes > Gobiidae > Gobius > Gobius niger. The sequence goes on from NC_136857.1 coordinate 13,306,348, forward strand.
GATCAGTTTCCAACAACAAATGCTGTATTTTTGTCAAGGGAAAAAAATTAATTAGGTAGTTGGCCTTTAATAAAACACGCAATGAACTTGAAGCTCATTTTGCAAGACAGAATTCCTGTTGGGTAACATGGATCTTCACATTTAGAAGTTCTCTGAATATTGCTGACATTAATATGATCGCTTACAACGGCAAAACATATTATAGGTAACAGATTTTCATATTATAAATGTGTAGAATTGCCAGTTAACTGGTGCGAACGTAATCTTTGGTTTTAGACACACAGCCTTTTTTTTTCTCCTTGACCCCAATTTTACTGGTGGACGCATCAGTGACATCCATACCCTTTTCTATCTAGTACTAGCTGAGACCCGGCCTTCGGCCGGGCCTCGCTAGTCTCCACATTTGATATTCTGAGATTGTTAGTGATTACAAAGAAATGTCCAACCCGTCACACAGTTCAGCTGTAGACCAGTGGTTCCCAACCCAGTCCAAAAATAATGGCCACTACAAATGTGTAAAATAATGAATGCTAAAAATAATTTCAAACAAACAGCAATTGGAGTGTTTGATGCACCCGTGCTCCTTTCTTATTAACTACAACGACAATATGTTCGCTGAACTCAGGGAATAGAATTCAAGAGACAGTGGAATAATTATGGATAAATATTAGGGGTTCAGCTCTAACGGTTTGGGTCACGGTGCAGGACCCGAGGTTTGGTGCATCACGGTAGTGTACAATAAAAAAAATAATAAGTAGGTTTTGAAATGAAATAGCCTAATGATCGTTGTTAGTCAGTATTTATAACCTTACAATAAAATTGGCAATGCTTTCCAAGCTGCTTTAGAATAAAATGTACCTCTGGGCTCACAATACGTGAAAGCAAAATAGAAAACAAATGGTACAGCAGCAAAGTAAAAAAAAAGAAAAAAAAATACGCAGTGCAGGCCATGCGCTCGTTAAGTGGTAGTTTCATTTTCGCTTTTACGCACACGGAGGATAAATCAGTCGGAGCAGCGCGTTTGATTAGAGGCTCGTGTATTGGGCAATGTTTTGCGTGTACTTTTTTTCGGAGACAAAGCTTTGGAGACGGAATGCGGCCAGTATTGGATCTTACGCATTTGTCTGCGTCTCTGATATTACGCAGCACTGGATCTATAATGAACCACAGCCTCGGTAACTGCAGGAGAGACTTAAACAAAGACACGCAGATGTGTTTTTGAGGAGGTAACTGTACCTGTGCGGAGCGTCTACAGCTGCAGTTTAGGGTGAGTGACGATGGCACACATCGCCCTGTTTGGATGCGCGCGCACACATACACGCGCACACACGCGCACACACGCACGCACACACGTGCGCACGCATGCCCACACACCGCCCTGTTTGGATGCACGCGCGCACACATTCACGCACGAACGCACACACGCACACACAAACGCGCGCACACGCGCACACACACAGACATCGCCCGGTTTGGATGCGCGCACACGCACGGCAGTCAGATCTCGTGCACTCGCGTTGTTGTGACGGCGGATCAGCCCCCAGCACCAACCACGCTCACACTCAGTACTGTCGCCAGGCTTCCTGGTGTTCCCAAACGGTCTCCCATCCCAGTCCTAACCAGGGCCGTCCCTGCTTAGCTTCAAAGTCGGTATGGGAAATAAACATGGCGGCGCCCAGGCGGCGGCCATTGAGATAGCGTTTTCTATTATAGATTTTTAAGCAAATGTGGTCCAAGTGAACCTTATTTTTTTGACTGAAAAATAGTCTCAACAAAATGGTCTCAACAAATGTATTTGTTGATTTCTTTTATTATTATTTTTGCTTGTTTCATGTTGTGATCAAATGTAATGATTTTCATCTTCAAAATAATTGAAATGTATTTCCTATAGGAAACATCAAATGTCTGACATGTCTGATGATGGGCATGTGGCCCGAAACGTAACAATTTTGATACGTGAAAGTATATAAAAAGTTGGGAGTTCCTACTGCAGTGCGGAGCCTCTTTCACACACTGGTTTGGACCTGTTTTTCCCAGAATTGCTACCTTTCGACCGAAAGGTTGGAAATCTTTGCTTTAAATCATAACTCTATAATTAATTTGCAGGGCGTGTCCTACCTCAAGCCAAATGCTTTGATGAGCTCAGCTCATGATTTATGAAATTACTCAAACTTACTTAACTTACTACACCTAATTGTTGTTGCTCAGCCATTGAGTGTGAAAGACTCAAAATATCATCGATGCAGATACATGTATTACTGTATCCAGTTTTGAAACAGCAGAGGCTGCACAGATTGCAGAGGGGTATACAGTCTTGTACGTGTGAAACAAAAATGTAATCGAATGACACTGTTTTATGAGAGCGACTGATGCAGGCTTCATTATGCCCATCAGCAATGACAGATGTGCTCCGGCCTCTGCTGACAAGTGACAAGCCGAGCATGCACGTTACATGTGTGAGGACATGAACAGACATGTGTAAACCACAGAAAATAAGCTGTGCGCTTTAGTGCTTCAGTACCTCCTGCAGTGTGCTCGTGGCAGCTCTAGAGTAGAAATTACAGATGTTTAATCTCTCAGCCGTACTTGTTCTCCATTGCAAAGAAATGTTCCTAAGTTCATCTGTACGCTGTAGTTCAGGTGTTGTACGTTTTGCCTCTCATCAGCTTTGTCAATGGCACTAATGGTCTTAAACTGAGCACACGCTACATGATTCTTCTGCCCAATTTTCCTATAATTTTAGTTGATATGAGTCTTCCCGAGATGAGGAGTTGAAGACAGTTGCAGATAATCGTATCTCGTATGTGGACAGTTAGCAAGTTGGCTTGTCCAGAAAACTTTTCAGAGTTCGTTAGCCTGTTCAATGTATTTTTGCATACAGCCGTTGGCATTAGTCATCAAACATTGCAAATCATCAACCATCCAGTCGTTTTGTCAAACCAACAACAGCATCCAGGTGAGGTCAAGTCATTCATGGATGAGATTTTCTTAAGATCCAATGGCCACTAAAAATAAAGAAACCACAGAAATAAAATAAATACCATTAAACAGACGTAACATACTTTAAGCATTGGCCCTGCCTTCACCATTCATTTGTATGTGGATATATAACGCTCAATTTAAACGGCTCTGGTAAACCGTTAGCAAACAAAATGTGTGCATTTGTATCAATGGCCTCAGATAGCTAAAAGCCTTTCTATGGGGCAGAAAGACAAGACTAGATCCAAGTTGCAGAAAATCAAAGATGTTTGAATTATTATTAGGCAGGAAGCCCAGGAAAAGCATAGGTGGGCTTACCGACCCAAAACTTTACACACGGAAGCAGCAGCCAATGACGGAACAGAATACACAAAGAGAAAATCATAGCTATTTAGCAGACAGTCGTGTAGTCTGTCCTCCAGTTTAGTTTAGTTTTGGTCAGCTGGCATTGAAACCTCCAATAAGAGGAGTTGGAAAGCCCACTATTGTTCTAAGGAACTAGTCTCAACTCGTTCAGAAACAGAAAAGACAAAAACATCAAAGTGCAGGTAGAATGATGAAACAGTGCTGTGGTTCATTCATTTTAGTCATGGAGAAGGACTTACCCAGCCTTGGTGGTTCTTTAGGAGAATCTCCTGTTGTGCTCAAAAGTTTCCATGCCCTGGCATACTCTTTATTTTTTTGGCAATTTTTCAGAGAATATTATGGAAGCCCGTTTCTACCATGTTAAAAAATAAAAGCCCAACGGGATGTTGAAATTACGAGATTTAAAGTCATAATTCCGTGTTTAAAACACAAAAATTTTAGTTTAAATCTCGAAATAATGACTTTTAAACTCCTACTACGAGTTTAAATCTCGAAATAATGACTTTTAAACTCCTACTACGAGTTTAAATCTCGAAATTACGAGTTTAATTCTCGAAATTGCGAGTTCAAATCTTGAAATTGCGACTTTTAAAACTCGTCGTTTCGAGATTCAAACTCGGAATTATGAGTTTTTAAGATCTGTGATAATCAGCCCTATTTTACTTTGAAAGTCCGGATGTTGTTGGTGCTCTCTTTTCTGTCTGATGCGGTCTGAACTGTGGAGCTTGATCCGGCTGCGCTGACGGAGCTGAAAATGAAGCATAGCCGTATCTTGGAATTGTATCATGCCTGAAAAACAACCTTTTTGCCTCTGTCATGTCCTATGGATACCCCCCATGGTCTCCCCAGTATTTAAGACAACCCATACGCTTGATTAAAGGGCGATGCCGGTGGACAATGGCTACTCTAGGTTTGCCCGGTCAGCATGTGCAATCACCATCATTGTTAATAAAAAGTCTGCAATTAACCACCAATGCGTCAATCTCGACTGTGAGTGTGTGATAATGTTCAAGGCTGCATCATGTGGTTACTGGCTTTATTAACGTTGTTAGTGTGTAATACTTAATTCCACAAGATCCATTATTGGAGCTGGATGCTAGAGCTGCTAAGAAGCTAGTTAGCTCCGGGTGCTAAACAATCGGCTACGGCTACATGAAGTGTGAGTAATAAACTGCAAAATCAAGCAGCCCGGCTCAGTGTGTGATCATTGTTAAAGGGATGCTTTATGTAGACGGTGGTTTTATTGACTTCATTCATGCATATTTCCCATTTTTACATGATCATGAGCTGAAGTTCCAATGATCATCCGAAGTTCATCGAAGTTCATGATGCTACGATTGTAGCATTAGCTTTGGGAATGCTCATGCATCATCAAGGCCTAAACACATTCCTTTCGTGGATACAGCCATTGGATACGTTTTCTTGTTGCCGCTTTTAATACAGGGTGTTGAGGTAAAATTAACACTTCTGTGTGTCTTTGCAAAAGTCCCAGAGTTGCTGTAGCTCCGGTTCACAACACGATGAAGCTAATCCTCCACATCTGCGCCAGTGGTTCCGCTGTCCCCGCCGTACCAACGTCTATGATTACGGAACTCGAAATTCTGAGTTTAAAGCTCGAAATTCGGAGTTTTAAAAGTCGCAATTTTGAGATTTAAACTTGTAATTTTGAGATTTAAACTCATAGTAAGAGTTTAAAACTCCGAGATTTAAACTCGAAATTTTGTGTAAAACTTTACAAGCATGTTATTAATGTTTATTAATACCTTGTTAATACTTAATATAAAGCGTTACCAATGACCCTGATCAAAGGTTTACATACACCAGTTCTTACTGTGTATTACCTCCTCAATGACAGTTTGGATTCTTTTGTGGTAGTTGTGGATGGGCCGCTTTATTTCCTCAGATGGTAAAACTGGCCATTCTTTATGGCAAAAAGCCTCCAGTTCCTGTAAATTCCTGGTCTGTCTTGCATGAACTGCAGGTTTGAGATCTCCCCAGAGTGGCTCAATGATATTGAGGTGAGGAGACGGCCACTCCAGAACCTTCACTTTATTCTGCTGGAGCCAATGAGAGGTCGACATGGCCTGTGCTTTGGATTGTTGTCATGTTGGAACATCCAAGTGCGTCCCATACGCAGCTTCAGGCGATGAGTGACACGTTTCCTCCAGTATTCTTTCATAACATTCTGCATTCAGCCTGAAATCAGTTGTGACCAAATTCCCTGAAGCTCACATATCCCCAAAACATCAGTGATTCACCTTCATGTTTCACTGTAGGAATGGTGTACCGTTCATCTCTTGGACTCCTCGAAATGTAGCATTTATGGTTTTGGCAAAAAAGTCCCATTCTTGTTTTAATTGCTCCAAATGACATTGTTTCATAAATGTTGAGGCTTTCTCATTAGGTGCCTCCTTATTGTGCATCTTGAAAAAGCTACACCACTTTTTTTTTGTAAGTCCTTTATTTCAGATGAAGTTATGTCTTGTTTTTTCTTTTCATCCACAATTTTCCAGTTGTTGCTGAATTTTTTGTTGGTTGACTTGACCGGGGTTTGGTTTCCTGCATTTTCCACTTAAAGTTTGAACTCTGCTGATTAATACTCTCAGTACCTTGGATATCTTTTTTTTTTTTTTAAATCATTTTATACAGTTAAACCTTTTTTTTGCAGATCCTCTGACAATTCTTTCCTCATGACTCAGAAACCAGAAACGCCTGGGCAGCACTGAATGAAAGATACAAGGGTCTGTCAGGAGCCCAAAAACTCACTGACCTTTTAAACATCCTCCTTTTATGAGGATGCTTACCTTTAGTAGCCATTTGAACCCAGTGGTGTCCACTTGTCTGCATATTATCAGGCCAAGATCACCAGGATATGTAAACTTTTGATCAGAGTCATCTTTGGTAGTTTCTTTTTTCATTATGATTTAAAAAGAGTAAACTCAGTTGTTTGACCAAAAATGGCTTCACACAACCACTGACTATGTTATCATTCATATTCTCTGACTATTATTCTGAAAAGTAGTCAAACAATCTAAAGTTTTGACCAGGTGTGTAAACTTCTGTGCACAAACTGTAAGTATTGTGCTCAGCTTCCGCTGTGTGCTGTTTATGTTCTCTTTATCAATCACATGTTGTTGCTGGTGCACAAAGGGAGCAGAGTGATGAAAGGCTCGGAAAGATGAGGTGCTGATGAGAGCCAGTTAGAGAAGAAACACCAGGCACACAAAAGAAAGAAAGAAATGCTAGAATATGGTCCAAAACATGGAGGCTTGGCCCTTCATCTTTTCAACCGAAGAAAGGACTACCCAAACCAAGCAAACCACTCGAAGACTCTTTATTTCCCCAGGATCAAACAGCGATCCAAGACAAACTGCTTTGAGTACCATACATTTCCAATGCATGTAAAATAGCGGCCATAACAAACTCTGAATAATAAAAAATAATGCATTTTGTGTTGCATGACCATAATCCCATGCAGTTTTCCTTTTGACACAAAGTGACAAGAGTGCTGGCTCAGTGTATGCACATGACATGTGGATTTGTTTTGCCTTTACCATCAGTTTGCCGCCTGCTGCTGACAATGCCGTACACCACAGCGCCGGCACAGAGATCTGGGATGTGCTTTGACATTTTCAACTTCATTCATTAATTCATGGTTGGCAGCTCCGGTGACAAGAACACTTAAACTGGCCACACAAGCCATGGTGGTCCTTTCGTCTTGAGATGCTGTTGTGTTTTATGAAGTATTTTACACACACGCACGCACGCACACACACACACACACACACACACACACACACTCTCATCTCAAGCTTTGACGATAAACTGCTGGCTATAAACACGCCAGTCCCCTCCTCTTCTGAGGAGATTACTTTCGTGGAGGCCTCCGTTATTGAGATGCTCAGACAATCTTTCATAATCTTAAATGAAAAAAATAAATCCCTCTGCATTTGAATGTGATTGAGACAAGCGTGTCTGCTTCCTGTGCTGGTAATTTTCCTGGGGCAGCGTTCTTGGTGCTAAATCCAGATTTGTCCCTGGGGTTCGTCTTTTTAAGCCCATGGAGTGAGCCGAGTGGGTTGGGAGGGTTCTCGAGGATAACGCCTAATACAGAGCTGTTTACAATACGTAGTATTATGGGAATGTCAACGCTGACCAGAAATCCCTGTTTGTTATTAAAACTAAGGAAGCTCATTTTCAAATAAGATTTACTGTCAGTGTGCTTAACTGGATCATTTAGAAACCACCTAGGTCTGTCCAAATGGAAATCCAATCAATAAGCAAAACAGCAGTGCAGGCCAATAAAATACTGTACATTTAGCAATCCTTGATGCTTACTTTATGTATCTGCGCTGCACTTTGAATTACCATGTGTATGAATTGTCATCTAAAAATAAACTTGCCTTATTATTTTCTTACTTGCATCGGTCTATATTACCAACTTCTCATGTTGCATTTTTTACCCTACTGATGTAGGTCAAATGTTTATGTTAAGATTATAATGCTTCCTATTGGTTCCTCCATCCGACTGCTGCTCTTCGCTTCACTTAGAACAATATCACCTTAAAATTCATTATGCATCCTCAGCTCACTTTCCAAGACCCTGAAAACAAATCTGATGTATTCAAAGTACATATAAAAATGCACTAGAGAAAGCAGTGGTTGAATATGAGTATGAGACTTATTATTTATGCAGTATTTCCTGAAGCCATCTCTATTTGCTGCATTATGTGTGGCCCAGAACACTGTATGCATTAATCATAGTGAAATGACACCATAGGCACATATAGAGGCTTTGCCCACTGTCCACTGCTCAAGAGTTAAGGATCCAAAAGTGATTGTGGAGACAAGAGCCATAAATCTGAGTCCCCCGAGACCACATCAAACAGAGATATACACCCACTGGCCATTACATTATGTGTTTATTACTGTCGCCGCACCACTGCGATGAGATGCACTTACACTCACTCTTGTGCAGTGAGAGCGAGAGAATCTGTTTATGCATTTCTGTGTATGGTGCAATCACTGACAAGGTAATATACTGCTGATATGCTTTTCAAATCAACACACTTATTCTGACAGCTCCATAATAATTATCATAACTTTTGGAGGCAATCCGTCCTTTTTAGATGAAGAAAAAAATGGATACACTCACTCAGGTGGAAAACATGGGCGCAGCATGTGTTCATGCATGCATGAATATGCAGATTCAACATCAACTTGTGAAATGTTTACCATTACCATATGCAGGCTAATGCATCCCTTCCACTTCAGTTCATTCAGTTCACTTGATTGAGTAATTGACTAAAAGGATGTAGGCAAATGCCATCTCTGTGCTGTTTCCAATCCCGTCCAAACCAAGGAAGCAATTAAGCAATGTTTTTTTCCACCATTAACCAATTATTTCTGTGGCTGTCTGTCACTGGACGTCACGGTTCATCTCTGTGCAGACTGTGAGGATAAGTGCCCTCACAACATGCATAAGTGCTTTTATTGGTCAATGAGCTGTTAGTGAAAAACACAAGACCTGCCACCAAATGAGAAACACACATATATAAGTAGTAGTTTGGAACAGTGAGGAGTGGCTGGGATGGGGTTGTGTTGAATTTGCTTGAATAATAACTGTTCTAGAAACTTGCTGAGCAACTCTGCTCAGCAATGCTGCTCACATTCCACATGGCAGTGAGTGCATATCTTCCTTGATTTTCCAATATATTCAGTCATTTTGAGTGATTCCGCAGCTCTGTTATCATTAACTCCATCTTCATCTCCTCAAATGGAGGGGAGTAAAAGTGTCAGTCGCAGGACTTCTTCAATAACACTGGGGAAGTCGAGAGCAGCATCTAATCATCTCCAACTCATTTCAATGTCTTTGCCATCACTATGTTTAACAGACCTCCAGGCCACTGGCACAATCTATGGTGCAACACGAATAGGGAACGAGAAACCATCCTGCCCATTTGAATATATATCTCTGTTTCACTTGGAGGAGCCTTCATTCATAATCTGAGCCTTTTTATTTTATCAATGCTCAAGCTGGAGGTGAGCCACTACTTCTTCTGCTGCCCTTGGGAATGACTCATTAGATTTTAGAAGAGTGCACATAGTGCTGGTGTGTGCTTAGCAAGGAACATGGGCATAAACTTAATTAAAGCTAAGGCTTGTTTCATGAAATAGATATGCCCGTCACATTCCTGTTTGAAACTTGTGCAAGACGAGCAGGTGTAATAAAAGCTGGGACTAGAGAAAAGCAGAATACGTTTTGTATGTGGTCAAAATGTCTTGCTGAATAGCTTGTTGAATGGAGAATTCTGGGATAAGAGGAATGTTTGGCAGCATTTTTAGCAGTGTGACCTCAAACACACAAGCATGCACACAAATAAACATTAATTATCCTAGACAGTTTTCCTGTTCACTGAAAACAACATGGAAGATAGAACTAAGTGGCTTAAAAGAATATACGTAATATTTGGAGCACTGTAGCTGCAAGATCCTGATTTGATTGCTGAGGTTACAGGTAGCCTCTCTTCCTGTCAAGGCATGTTTTCAAAAAAAAAAAGTTTGATGAAGGAAAGCAGACAGAGAGAGGCAACGAACGTTAAGAGTTCTTTTCGGATCAGCTCATGGTTGCCAGCAGGTTCCTGCATTAATTAAACAGCAGTTCGTTCATGCGTGCGAGAGAGAGAAAGTTTGCAAGTTCTGTTGTTGCATGGAGTGTGGATTTGGTTATAATGTTTAGCTAATTGAACAAGGAGGCCGTACGCCAAAGTATAAGCCTGGCCTGCTCTTCTTCACATATTCACACTAAAGTCTTTGTCACAGGTCTTTGTCACCAACACACACATTTTTTGGCAATGCCAATTGACCATTTGCTCTAAAACAATCATTTATTTCTATTGTATAACAATCTAAGCCCCACACGAGGTAGCAAACATTTTGTGATCTATCTGAAAAGGCAACTTTTGACAAAAAAATAAGACAGTCTTGAGATGTTGCTTCAATATTTCCACTTAGTGTTCTTTCTTCATGTTGTCATCTATTTTATGAAGTGCACCAGTCCCGCACGTTCATCTCTGGGACACAGAACCCGCCTTCTTTCTGATCTGTATGATGGCTGGACATTTTCATCTTTTTGATACTTGTGTATAATTGTTTGAACCAATGAACCTGGAATTTTCAGGCGTCGTAAAATTGCACCCAAGGGTGATCCAGACTTTTGCTTCCAAGGACATGACATCGTCATCTGGGCTTTCCTGAATGGTTAAAGGTATAGTTTTCTTAGTGTATGTAAACTTCTGACTTTGTAAAAAGTAACAAAAAAAATTCTGATCATCAAGCCCATTTTGATATCACACAAGAACATTCCCAATGAAGACAAAATGCAGTTTCTAAATGATTATCACTTTGTATAAGGGAAAGAAAAATCCAAACCTCTCTAGTCCTGTGTGGAAAAAGAGTTCAGTTTCATTGGCCACTACCGAGGCTGATTACCGGCAAGTTTGTTGAATCAAGGAAATATCCCTGTTAGACAAATAAAGTAGGCCACAATTAAAGTAGGCCGCAAAATCTCATAACAACACCTATAATGCCACAAAATTACTCCAAGAGTGCAACGACGATTCATCCAGGAGGTCACCAATGAACAGAACGACATCTAAAGATCTGCAGGTTTCACTGGACTCAGTGAAAGTCAGTGATCATGACTCAACTATAAGACAAACACTGAGCAAAAACCTGCTGTCATTGATGGAATAATAAATTCTACAGTCTACCAGGAACTCCTGGAGGAGAACGTCCATCCATTAGTTAAGCCCTCAAGCTGAAGTGCTTTTGGGCCATGCAGCAGGACAAAGATCCCAAACATAGGAACAAATCCACTTCTGAACGACTGAAAAAGAACAAATTAAAGTTTTGAATTGGCTAGGTCAAAGTCCAGACGTAAATCCAGTTGAGATGTGACCTTAAAATGGCAGTTCATGCGCAAAAACCCTCCAATGTGGCTGAGTTAAACTACTTCTGCAAAGAAGAGTGGGCTAAAATCCATCCTCAGCAATGTGACAAACTCATCACCAGTTATTACAAACGCTTGACCTCAGTTATTGCTGCAAAGGTCCAGCACAACCAGTTATTAAGTTCAGGGGGCATTTTCACACAGGACCAGATAGGTTTGGGTTTTTCGTTCCCATAATAAATTATAAGATAATCATTGGCAAGCTGCATGTTGTATTCACTGGGAATATCCTTGTGTGATATCAACATTGACCTGATGATCATAATCATTTAAGTGTGATAAATATAAACAAGAATAAGAAATCAGGAAGGGGCAAATACTTTTTCACGGGACTATATATACAGTATATATTGTAATATTCACTCCAAACCAGGAAAGTTATACTACACTACACTTGCTGTTCTAAAATATGTGCAGCATTGTTTAGCTACTGTAATATTATACGTTTATGAGTCAATGTGCCCCTCTCTCCCGCAGACGGCGCGGTTAATACAAACATCTTGATTGGAGGATGAGGACAGCAGTCGCATTTGGGAAATGTCATGTTGTACAGCCTCTCAATACTTGTGTTCAACAGGCTACTGATACTATTCATTTGTTGAAATACTAACACTTAATTACTTGTATTATATGAAAATGAATAAAACTAAAATGTTTACTTATTGTGTTTCTGTCTAGTAAAACTAGACTATAACTATCAAATTTAGAAATCACTAAAATGTGACTAAAACTAAAAGCCTCTTTGTCCAAATGACCAAGACTAGAACTAAGAGGGCTGCCAAAAACAACATAATTGCTCGGCAACAAGCCTCAAAGCGCAACGCTAAAAACATAGATTGTCATAGAAGGAATGTATTTTTAGAAACAATAAAAATCTTTGGAGCCAGGCTTTTAAGTTGATTTTGACAGTATAAGATATGCCATTAGCAGAACAAGTATAAAAAAGAGCATTGCCTTGGGTTTTCAAATTCTGTTTCAACTTTAAGTGCAGCCCTGTGGTGCAGCTTAGCATCGACCCACAACATACATTATCACTGGAGGGGAGCTCAGTTGTTTTCATAAAAGCCATTCCCTGAGAGTCACCAAAATTGGGTCCGTGCACAGAGGGATTAACCTCCTAACTCCACTGTTTCATTATATAACTGTACAACACTGCATTTGACCCATCATTTGACTGGGGCAACGTCTAAGGAGCAGGGGGCAGCCGCGTGCGGCCCCAGAGGACAAATCTCCAGATGTCAAGCCAGGCTAATGGTCACAATTGGTTTGAAGGATTCACCAGTTGAGCATCTTTTTGGTTGATGGGGGAACTGGAGCACCCAGAGGGAACCCATTTAGACATGGGGAGAAAAACATGGAAAATCTACAAAGAAAGACCCACACAGTCCCGGAATCGAATTCGGACCTTAGTGTGAGGCAAGAGCACTAACCGCTCAGCCAACATGAGAATGAAGTCAAGTGGAATTTTGCTGCTGCAGATTTTCATGTCGCTGTTCTGACCAAAGCGTGTAGTGTTGACGTAAATGAGGAAAGTGGATGTGAGGAGGCTGGACTGAGGCAGGGAGCATCTGGCGCTGGTCTCCACTATGCCAAATTAATCTTGTTTTATGGCACCTCATTACTTTGACTATCATTGATAATCAAACCTGTGTGATGCTCTGGATTTGGACGTACACAACCCACATATGAGTGCCCAAGCACGAGTCGCAGTAATCTTCGAATGAGGAAGCAGGAAAAAACAAATCACCTGCATTTCCTCAGTGTTAGCTGTATCATTAATCTGAGTCATTTAGGCCTGTCTCCTCATATAAACTGTGTGTGTGCATGTGAGTGTGTCCACTCCCAGACACCGCCATTACCCCATCCCATCAGCGCTTCAATACCTCCCAATATTACATTCAGACTCAGCATGGTAATAATATTCAAAACATGCATTATTCCAGCTATAACTGCTTTCCCCACGGATCATCATCCGTGTGCAATACAAGATGCAGCCATAAAAGCAAATGGAAAAATAAAAATGAAATACACTTTTACTTAGGCACACGCTGAAGCTATGGGGGGTATACGTTTAGCTATAAGTAATTAAGTTAAATTACTAAAGAGCTTAAAACAGTTGCTAGTGCAGCTATAAATCCAAATTGCAGGTCACCATTTATGACTGCGGCTGCACATATGGTTTTAGATAGTTGAAGATCACAAAAGTGCAATTTAATCAAGCCTACTTTAAGATTTCTGGAGAAAAGTAGACAGTACTCTTAGAACATTGCATATATAGCCTACGGTTCATCAGCAAAAAAATAAGTGTAGTGTTTAGCTCAAGGTTTGCGTGGTGACCATGGAGACACATCCCCAATATTTCATGAAGGCCAAGTTGTCTCCACAAACTTGTGGAGATCTTCACATTGTGCGATCTTTCACAAAGACTCACTTTACTCTGATGTAGGTACTTTAGTCGTGGGGAGAGGACGATCGAACACTTTTTGTTTTGTGTTGATAGCTACTATGCTACTAAGTCATTAGCTGGGGCTTCTCTGCCTTTTTTCAGCATTCACTAATTTCAGTTACAATACTTGAAATAAGTATGTTAACCTGATATTTTCAAGGATCTTTCAAATGCACGTGAATGGCAAAGTGAATGTGATCGGCTTGAGTCAGTTTATGGCCATCTGCAGCTGGATGATTTCTTCAGTACAAGCAAAAACTCAAACATTATTTTTGGGCGTATAATCTAAATAATCCTATGAGTGTCTGCTATACACACGTGCCTGCACACAGCCACAAACTGCATCACCACCTCTCTAAGCAAAGAGCAGTAACGACTGGTGCACCATTAGACTTTCATTACAGGGAGTTGGCTCAAGTGAAGGAGCGAATTGACTGGAAGTGGAAGAACGGTGCATCGAATAGAGAGACGAACAACACAGAAGATGTTTAGAGCAGTACGGGGTCTGGTAATGAGAGTTATGACCCCGCCTCTTGATTAGCATGGCCACAGTCAAATCTAATGCTTATGGCTATTTTAATACGTACCACCTGTTTACAACACAGCCAAATGGTTGTAAAGAGAAATTTGTGGACAAACTGTCTCACTCTCCACATACACACACTGTTTTTATGCGCACTCTCTCTCCGGCATATCCGCAACTGAACATCCGTACTGCTCCAAGGTTAATAGTAGCTGTCACAGGCAGGCTGAGCGGTAATGGAACACACAAACACCCCTGGGAGGAGAGAGAAGGAAGCAGTTTGCGCGATAGACACAGGACGTGGAGAAGAGGTAGTGTGAGGAAGACAGGTCAGAGGTGAGAAAAGTGGGGAGGTGTACAAGTGTGCACCAGTAGAAAGGGCCAAAACTCTCGCTGAATCAATTACTCCCAATGCAAATTAGAGTATTATTTATCTCTCCATTAGCACTAAATTATTCACACTTTCCCAGCTTTCCCCTGTGCGGGTGTGATTGGGTGGAGAGTGGTCGAGCGCTGATTGCAGCGGGGAGGAGGCAGTCCTTGGAGGGAAGACAGTGTGCAAATTGAACAACAAGCCATTTACATCTTTCATCAGTCATGCTTGTTCCTCGTTAGTTAGCAGTTTTAAATCACTGCACCACCCGCTCTCATTTTTGGAACTCGTTTTTTTTTGTATTATGATTATTTGTTTAATTAAATTTTGACTTTGAACTGGAGCTGTTTCTTTTCGGATACTACATACAGAGTTCCCTTTTCTATTTCAAAAGTTGAATCCTGATGTCTGCATCCTGTCAATTAGGGCTGCTCGATTATTGAGAAAATAATAATCACGATTATTTTTGTCATAATTGAAATCACGATTATTCAAACGATTATTTGTTGCCTTTAAAAAAAGTCTTTATTTTATTTATATATTTATTAATAATTAAAAAAAACGAGGCTGAATATTTTCTGTTTTCTGAGCAGTCATAAAAGTACAAATGATTTCATGTATGCCTCGATTAAGGAGAGGTCTCTGTTTCACACCTGCCCCCTGCTGGCCAGCCCTCACACCTGCGCAAGTAAACTGAGCAGCGCGGCCTGATGACATCATCACACAGCGCTGTTTGTTTTTATGTCAGGCAAAAGCATGAGCCATGGCACGTGAAATGTGCTTTGCCAGAAAAAAATGAAAAAGATTATTTATTTATTTTTAAGTGATTTTTTTTTTTTTCTGATTATGCTAATTTTGTAATCGTTTAGTGTAATAATCGAAATCGTAATCAAATTTTTTAAATATAACCATTTTGCATTTCAAATAACTTATATTTGAGCAGCATCAGTTTTCTGGTTGTAAGCTACGCAGCGGTGGAGTGATCTGCTAGGTTACTTGGTCTACAATTGTTTGTTTACCTGCGGCCGTCATTACTACACATGTAATGATGATTTTGAAGAGGTTTTTAATACAGCACCACTAAACTCTTCAAATATAAGGACTGCATTTATTCAAAAATATTATGTATATCTCCAGAAATCAACAACACACTGGATAAGTAGGAAATGAGGCCCCATGTCAAAAATCCTGAAATATCCCTTTAAGCCAATGAGTTGCTGTGCCCTAAAGTCCTCCATTTGCCCATAATACACAACACTACTGCGCCACAGTGAAGTTCCTTTTGGCTAAGGTTGTAGAATTGGACCAACGGGGTTTCATCAAGACATGCAAATTGATGCCAGTTGTAATTGGTTCATAATGACTCGACACTAGCTTTATTGTTCAAACAAAACAAACAAAAATGAAATTCTTGCCACCAGCTTATAAATTTGATTTCTTCAGTACAAAGTAGACCATGACCAAATGTAACCAATCCAACCACATAATATTGTAATGTTCTAAAAGTATTCGTTGTCTGTTTTTCTGCACCTGACATTTACAGCTGAGTGTAAATAAACAATGCAAGAGGCAAGAGGTTCATGATGGGACTTCATTGTATCAAAGTTATCGTATATGTTTTCATGCTTTGTCTTCAAATATCACATGAGCATGTTGTCACCACTGTGTGCTCTGGCACTGTGCAGTATTTGTTTGCAGGAGCGATCAAGCGCGGATAACATACATTTGACACAGTTGATACATTTTTCATTAAAAAAAAAGGAGACATAAAGAGGGATGGATTAAAAGCTTGGTAGTTACAAAGGAGATGACTGAAAGAAGCAGGCAAAGTGTGGAGGCATCACAGGTACATGAATCCTCAATATCCACAGCAGTGAGCCTTTGATATGCAAAATGAAAGCATCTCAGAAAGCAAACACCAGCAAACTTTTTCAATCAATGTTCTTTTTTTCTAATATAATTGCTTTGGGTTCCACAGATAGGCACTGTGTTTCTGTAGATGACGGATAATCTAAATATTTATATTGATGTATGCATTTTCTAACGCTTATGCAATCTGCAGTTATGGATTGCTGCTTTGTGTGGAGTAAACACCAGATAATTCACTCAGCCTTCCTCCCTTCCAAAGACATGCCACTGTTAGATGAAATTATGAAATTGCCCCTGGTGAACGAATATATGAAATAATGGTTGGTTGTACGTTTCTTTTAACAGTTCGCTTCTTGGCCATTATTGATGCCAAAGTTTAACCTACAATAAAAGCATATGACTATAGTGCGATTGTCCAACATGCAGGTAACACTCCTATGCTTTAGACCTGTGGTGCTCAAGTTCAAACCATTGTGACAAAGCCCTTTGCAACATAACAATATACAGTTTCCATTTTAATACAGTGAAAACAGTTGCAGTTTTTTTGGTCCTGTTTTAGTACATTTATAGTTATACAGTATTTCTATAGTGTTTCGTCATTGGTGTTCCACTCAAAGGCTTAATGTGTCAAGCCTGAGATGGGAACTCACAGGTCGTTTTGGTATGACATGTTCCCTCGTCACTGAGCAGGGAGAAAAGGCAGGCTGAAGGGCATACCATCTACTGCTAACGTCTACAGCAGCTTATAAATACTCACACAAGGGAGGCTCGCCTATTTATTTAGGCTGTTTTATTGGTTTATTTCGTCGGGACAGTGCATGAATCTCATGCATGTAAACACGCCACACCGGATTGTGGCCATGGGCTACCGTAATTTCCATCTGTCGTCCCCCACTCGCACTCTGAAACACACTCTCATTCATCCTGGCCTTTTGTATATGTTTTTGGTAGTAGGGGAAACCGGAGTACCCAGAGGAAATCTACACAGCACGGGGAGAACATGCAAACTCCACACAGATAGGCCCTGTCCAGATGGGAATCGAACCTGGGACCTTTTAGCTGTGAAGTACGAGCGCTAATCGCTGTGCTACCATGGCTCTCAGAGTAGAGTAGGGTGAGAACTCTGGCAGAATCAAGCCCAACAGCTGTAATCGGGAGCTTTGTTTTATCGTGTGGCCATGTGAGCTTGTGGTGCGTCTTTGCCTTTCAAATGAATATGATTGAAATGGGAGGCCTCTATACGTCAATAGGACTAAAATATCATGTGTCTGTCACAGTGGGTGTTATAATAGTGCATCTGCTGACACTGCTGTGGTGTTAAACACGCTGGGAAGTACTTCCATGTTTATGTCCCAAGTAGCCATCTCTAATTCTTGTTTGTGCATGCGCAACTTGACTCAACATTGACTATGCACATATTTTGGAAGGGAGGAATTACTTCACTTCTTGTTGTAAGAGATGTAACACTGTAGGTAGAGTATTGGGTTCCCTTGTCAATCGTCTGACCATCCATTTTCCTTCACTTTTTCCAGGGCTGGGTCTTGGGGGCAGCAGTCTGAGTAGCTCTTTTGAAGAAGAAGATCTTTATTTATATAGCGCCTTTCACAGACATATAGTCACAAAGCGCTTTACATAGCTGCGCTTTTGGGGGGATCCTGAGGCGTTCCCAGGCCTTCTCAGAGGAGTAGTATCTCCATTGTGTCCTAGGCCTTCCTGGGGGCCTTCTACAAAAAGGACAGGCCTGGAATAGGTGTCCGGAACAGATGCCCGAGCCACTTCAACATGATGGAGCAGCAGCGCTACTCTGAGCTCCTCTTGGGTGACTGAGCTCCTAGCCTCCTCTTATCTCTAAAGGTGCCCCCATCGCACCCCTTCACCCAGCGGAGGAAATTAACTCTGTCTGCTTGCATTCACTATCGTGTCCTTTCGGTCATGACCCAGATCTCATGACCATAAGTGAGAAAGGAACATAGATCAACCAGTAAATCGAGAGCTTTGCCCCCTGGCTCAACGTTTTCAGCACAACAGTCCAATACAGCGACCACATCACTGCACTGATCCGTCAACTCAAGTGGAACTCCACCACTTGAGGAAAGGACTCACTGACCTGGAGAGGATCGTGAGAGATTTGGAGGTCACTTTGCCGAAAGTTGCAAAAAAAAAAAGAAAATACTACTATATATTTATAATTGTGTCTCATATCCTTGAAATGGAACTATATATAAATATATATATATATATATATATATATATATATATATATATATATATATATATAAAAACTCTTCCTCACCTTCCGCGGGCGGTCTCTTTTTCCTCCAAGCTCGGGTCCTGGAGCTTGAGGGTTCTGCGCAGTATCTTTGCAGTTCCTAGAACTGCACTTTTCTAACCCTTTGCAAAATATATTTGCAGACTTGCAGCACCCCACAACAAATAAAGTGTTTAGTTGAAGGACAGAGGCTCGTCTCCAGCTGCTGCTGACGCTTATTTGGACATTATCTTTAACTGGATTCTTAATTGTCTTTTTTATTGTTTTAATTTACCATTTACCAAAACAATAAATACAATTCAATTCCTTATCTATTAACAGTAGCCAGGTTAACTGTTAGTTCTGATACCAATTACTAGTCTAGAATTATTCAATATAATAATTATTGCTGGAATTCTTTTGTAACTAAAAGAAATAATAATGTGTATTTCCCCCCTCAGAGCTCTAGCCACAAGTCCAGACACACAAGGCAGTAAATAAACAGTGCTAATGGCCGCCCTGGGACCTGAGGTAAAGCTCAAACTGAGGGAGACTTTCTGAGGGCAGCAGCAGGACAACTGTGCTCATCAGTCCTGCTCACCAGCCTCTGACACAAACAGCTCTCTCCTGCACCGTGATGGGAACTGCACATGCTGCAGAGGCATGCCATGCTGGCACAAGTGCCTGGTACAAAATGTTCACTAAATTAATTGAAGAAAGGTATAAATTAATTGAAGAAAGGTATAAATACCAAAATACCAAAACACCAAAATACTTATAGGATGAAAAGTGTGAACCAGTGCAAATAAATAAATTGAAGCAGATCACGTGACCAAGCAACGAGAATCCAGCATTACGCGTTACCCATAGATTAAACACAAGTGGGAACACGGAGCATTACCTGTGACAACCCAATTGCATTTCACCAATCAGGGACAAAGCTCAGTACTGGTGTGGGAGCCGCTTGCCAGCATGAGGAGCAAATGGGAAACACGGAAGACCTGATCTACGCTTCACCACTCACATTTTAATTCACAAGTTCGCTACCGTTGCTCTCTTGTTTATCAGCTAGCTATAACACAATATACACTAATACTATAACACAATATAAACATAGCTCCTTTCCGAGAGCACTGCGTATTCGTTGATGGAGTTAGTTTGCTAGAAAGAGAATGCTTAAAACATCTCATGGAGCACCTGCATGTATACATAATACATAAATATGGCTTTTTTGGAGTCTGGGGATGAAAAGGTAGGCAGCGCACACAGATTACTATGCAGTCCAGAGGTAAAAACGAGCGAAAGTCACAGCTAGCAAACACAGCTATTTTTCCACTTGGCTGCTCCGTCTGTCAGGGAAAGGCTTGCTCCGCTCCCCTCTTCCTTATTCGGCCCACTTCAAGGCACACTGCGATGGTTAGTTCACTCAAGCAAAGGTTTCCAAAGTCAGATGCAGGGGTCCTCGAGGGGTCCGCATCTCGGGACAGCACTTTTAATTTCACGCTTTTTTCACTTGCCCGAGGTCAGCACAATCAGACAAAATGCAGAGGAGCTTAACGGGGAGCAGAGAGGTGCACTCACGACACATTGCACTGTCAGTGGTAATTAGAAATGATGAAACGTACTGCAAGAAATATGCATCGATTTCTATCTGGAGAGAGGAGCGGAGGATAGTTCTACGGTTTCACGCAG
The DNA here is from genome assembly GCF_951799975.1 of Gobius niger. Taxonomy (NCBI): domain Eukaryota; kingdom Metazoa; phylum Chordata; class Actinopteri; order Gobiiformes; family Gobiidae; genus Gobius; species Gobius niger. The sequence goes on from NC_136857.1 coordinate 13,326,855, forward strand.
ACATCGGGGACATGTGGCCAAACAACCACTGGCTCAAAGGGGACGTCTCTGATGAGGTCCAAGGGCAGCTGAGGTGACAATCTGACATTTCAAAAGTAAACTAGTCACATTGTGCAGCGCAAGAAAACAAAGATCCATATAATTGCTGTCAATACCTCTAAAACTCTCCAGTTTAGAAGTTTGTTACAATTATTTCAAGTATTTGAATCCAGAAGTAGTTTTGACAATTTACACTATTTTGACAATTACCGTATTTTCCGGACTATAAGTCTCTCCGGAGTTTAAGCCGCACCAACCAAAAAATGCATAAGGAAGACGAAAAAAAACATATATAAGTCGCTCCAGAGTATAAGTTGCACTAGCCTTGGCTACCTGGGCCTGGAGGCGTAGCTTCACCGTTGACAAGCCTCTCCCGGCAGCATGTTTTTCAAGCTCTCATTTGCGAACTCATTACTCTTGCTGTGGCTCTAGCTTTTAGATTAGATTAGATTAGCTGTTTTTGATTTCTTCATTGCAGTAAGAGTAACCTCCGCTTTTCGCCAATCCCTCACAAGTTTCTCGCTCACTCTTTCTTTCTGCTGCTTGATTACCGTTTTTAAAATTTTTTGTGGTACAGGAGGAACTTGGTACACAAGTCTAGAGCGCCCTCTAGCGGCTGTCAGTGAAAATAACAGGTGGAATTATATATTTTGATATATAAGTCGCACCTGAGTATAAGTCCCCCAGCCAAACTATGAAAAAAGTGCAAATTCTAGTCTGGAAAATATGGTATACAATTAATTCCAAGATACACATCGTTTCATGCTATATTGTTTATTCCTAATTTGAAAACCAATAGGTTTCATGCTATATTGTTTATTCTCAATTTGAAATGCAATAGGTTCTCCAGGTGTGAGACACTTACAGTGGCAGGGAAGAAGTTGAATTTAAGCTAAACCATTCCACAAAGCAGACTTTACCTCCAACAATAGGTCTATCCAAAAAGTATTTGATACAAATATTGAACTAATGAGGAAACCCTCTTTACCTTCTTGAGTTTGCAAAGTTCTTCTCCCATTGGTTTGTACCATCATGTTCATGACTCACCTTTGTGTCCTCCCGCTCATGATGAGAACTATTTGGAGGTGCCATTACTAAATCGTTTTCTACCCTCCGTAATACTGCCATAACCCAACATAACCCATCAGCCTGACAGAGAGAGAGCAGGAAATCCACCATGCTTAGGCTGAGCCCACAGACTTGAACAGCTCCTGGGGCGGCTCAGGTCAGACCTCTCTATTACGGAGGAGGAGTGGGCTGCTAAAAACAGCCTGGGGTGGACGAGCAGATCAACGAGATGCATTTTTGGAAATTTTGTATGCCTGTTTCTTTAAAAAAAAAAAATAAAGAAAAAAAAAATCTAGTCCATTATATTGGAGAACTATCCTTTTGCGTTGACTTGATATTGAAATTGTGGGGTTCACAGTTGGGCAGAGCTCTGCATTTGAGTGACTACTAAATGAACGCCTGCCATTTCCAAGTAGACAGCCCTTCAATTTACCTGTAACACATTTGAAAGAGGTAATAAGCCAAAAGCAGTCAGTCTATGGATCTTGATTACATGTGTGTAAAGCAAAGATCGTATATACCCATGTCATCATACCCATGTACCTCTTAAGGATGCACGATGCGTTTGTTCCATGATGTTAGTCTATGATGGCAATGAGTTCTACCTCTGGCTCTGAACGTCATCACCTGAACAAAGGATCTTGGCCAATCCACTCTCAAACATCTGCATTGAACGAAAAAGGCGTCATAGCAAAATAAACGGACACAACTTGCCTGGTTCACTTTGGCTGTAGCAGTAGCTGTAGTGGGAGTAAGGGAGACCAGAATGAGACTATGGCTACCACATATAGACCAGTGCTGCAGAAGGAACAGGCCTGAAATTTCTACAGTTAAAATTAGAATCTCAGAATGTCTTTGAGAAGTAAATATAGATGAGACGCAGTTTTGGTTTCTCTTTAGGCCTGCTCCCCTCGGAATAGTGATCCCCATCTTCAAACACGTACATCTCAATCTCGCAAAGCATTTACAAGCTCTGTTGTTTAGGAAACCAAATAAACCCATTGTGAAAGGTAAGAGGGCCTTGTTCCCTTGAGTACCCCCAAACAACACGCAGCAGTTCAAAGAAAGAGGCTTCTGTAATCACACTCCTCTCTAATTTTTTTTTTTTTTCTTATGCCTCCGCTGGATTTCTGAGCACGGATGCCATCAGCTCTGAGATAAATGATAATCTCACAAGGCATTCCCACACATACACACAGCCACACACGCGCTTCTGCACAAGCACGGCTGTTGATAATCCTGGATATGTATGAATGACCATGCGAGCAGTAGTATGGAAAATAGGTGTGGGGCGCTGGGAAAAAAACACAGTGCTGCGGCATGCACAGAGAAAAGAGGGGGGGGGGGGGGGGGGGGGTCAGTGATGGAGTGAGTGGGAGAGGAAAGAGCTTGGCTTTATTTAATCTCAGCAGAAGTGTCGATAGAGCAGAAAGTTCAGCAAGCTGGATCGCTGGTTAAGCCTTGAGTTTTACTTTAACTGTTCAGCTCTTCTGGCAGCATTTGTGTGTGTGTATGTTCAAGAGAGAGAGAGAGAGAGAGAGCGGTTGGTGAAGACATTAAACATAGTGCAAAGAAGCCAGAGCTTGTGCTGCTGCTGGAAGAAATGTATTTAATCAAGTCAGAACAAAGGAGTTGTGTAATTTCCTCCGAGGGCAGAGAGAACTGGGAGAGACTCACAAGCAGACTTTTTCCAAGGAACAATGAAATGGTGGTGTGTTGCATAATAGAGACGTTTTCCCAATCACTTGACAGCCCTCTCACTCTGTTTAATGTGTCTGTTCTCAGTCTGCCTGATTGGATACTATCCGAAATCAATGGTGTTGCCATATGGAAAATATATATTGGATTGAGGTGGCTAAATGCTGCAAGAACAACACACTCAGAGTGAAGTGTAAGCTGTTACCCAAAAGTTATAAGGGTTTACAGAGAGAAAAATGTCACTTTAATTGAAAACAAGTAAGATATTATTCACTATGCTATCATGGGAACAGATTATGCTTGTTGTGCTGTATGTTACCCTTATGAACTTCAAGCCTACAAAGCCAGACTACGTGATAAATACAAATCACACCGAAGATTCAGACTCTGTGATTGTAACTCTGTGAGTTATGAAAACGTACCGAGAAATGATTGGCTGCTGCTATTTTTTTTTTCATTCAGAAAATAGCCAGACTAATGTACAACAATAAAGAGGTAAGGTAAAACGTGTATGTCGTTTTTTATGGCCATCTAGACACCAGGCCTGCAACACACCGACTTTCAAGTGTGGCTTCTCGCCCAGAGATTGATGCAGAACTCTACTCTACTGCTGTTCGTTTGTAGGTTCAAGAGTGAACAGGAGATGAGAGATTGGACCGCTGCCTTTGACATGGTTCAGAGGATGTGTTTGGGCACTGTCCCTCAAAAGAGCGAAGCTGACCTTTCCCAAGTCTTCTGAAGATGATTTCTGCTCACAGCACTACAGACAGAGGAGGTGGACGTGCACACATGGACCACTGACACCATCGTTTCAATCAGAAGGGGTAAGCTGGCAATCTGCTGCTTTCTTTGGATCAACTTGTTTGTGTACTCTGAGCCACTGGAGCTGGCTTGCAGTAATACCCACATCTGGACAATGCAAAGCAAACACACAGCATATAACATCCTACTGTTCTCTGTAATAATCCAGTGTCCAGACATGAAAAACAGAGTGGATGGATTGCCATAATTCTTCTCTATGGGAGGATATTATTCAGACTTTCAGACACACAAATCGTGTTTGAGTAATCTTTGAATCTTTGTCATCTCTTTACCTCGCTCCCAACTTCTACTTCGAGACCAATTTCCATTACCAAAGAGCACAACAAGGCAGCAGCAAATTCTTAGCACCCTGGGCCTGGCATGGGTATCTTTTCAACCTGTTGCAGAAGCTGTGTCATGCACCCAATGCCTTCACAGGATTGAATGTTGGTACCAAAAACCACCCAGCTGCATTCTACGAAAAAGGCTAGTAATTGAGAAAAGAAACAAAAAATACCAAAACCAACACCTTAGGAGCACTTCGACATCCGCGCAGTGATAATTCTTCAGGAGTGAAGGTATTACTGCGCGGACGTCAAAGTGCTCCTATGGTGTTATTACGCCTTACAATATATTACCCCTTTGTGTCCGCTCAGAAAATCGACATGTTTAATTTTGTGTTAGTATACTTGGTTCATGTAACTACTCTCGTAACTGTATTTGAATAGGGAAAATGAGGAAGAGCTTGGTCACATCTAACTCCACCCCCGTTTGGGTTCATAGTAATATGCTTGGAGAGGCTAAATGCTAGCAACATCTTTGGTCTATTTGCGTGACTGAGCGCCCACACAAAGACAAGACAGGTACGCATCAACTCGCCTAAGCTCAGGTAAGAACATGTCTCAGTATGGAAAAATGGTGGCCTGTTCCTTTAAAAGAACCCGAATAAGAGGAGAAATTACTCACGAGTAGGCGCTGGCATGACCGCATACCAGCCCTGACACTAGCCAACTCACTGGCGTACGCGCCTTTTTGAAATTGCACAATTAAAGGGAGTAGGACGAATGGTGACTTGTGGTACCTTCAGACAGGGCGCAGTAAAACACCCAAACTCCACACTGAAAGGCCCCATCCGATCTGACTTAGGTAATCTCACTCAAGAACCTGCAAGAGCGTTTATTGTGGTGCCACTTTATTAAGCGTTCTGATTATAGTATTTAAAAATAAGTAAATAAATACATTTCTTCACTATTTAGTTGTTGAAATTCAATACAAACTGGTTGAGCAAAAGTCTTGAGCAGTCAGGAGAAACTGGGCTGGCGTGAGAGACTTGGAGTGTTTTTCGCTGAAGGGGAATCTAGATATTGACGCTGTGCTTGTCTGTTCACTGTCTGCATCCACCTGTTTCATTCCCTTAGCTCCCCTGCTGCTACATATTTTAGCATCACCGCTTCCACCGTAATCCATATAACAATACATTGTTGTGCTATTTCTCTTATGTAGCATAAATGTAGCGCTTTACAGAAGTGAATGCAAAGATTGATTTGAACTTTTCACTTTGTGAGCGTTTATGGAAGTCGAGCAACACCCACAAGAGCCAAAACGTCAGTGTGTTTGAATGCATTTGCAGACAGGAGGTGCAGAGATGCCGGCTGTCTCCTCTTTGTGCACTTGCTAAAAGAATCATCAAAGCCTCTGACCTTACCTTTGTATGCAGCTGTGTAACACGACTTTTCAACACATTCAGACGGGCACTCTATTGCTTATTCCCACTTAACACTTACTGTATACTTTTTAATAGAAAAGGTTTGTATTGCATTATTGAACGGTTACCCTTGTCAGTGATTCTTGCGGGGCAAATGTTAAACCCAGAATCTACTTGTTCGACTATGAGCGCTTTTCTCATGTTGGAAATGGGTTTGGTATTTCCAGTGCTTTCAGAATCCAGTTAAAAAGCACCACAAAAAGTAATGTGAAAGTGACATGGATGTGTTATTCTGGAGTTTTCTTTTGATTGTCAAAAGGTTGTCTTGGATGAGAGTGAAGAAGCCCCGAAGAAGAGAGTGGAAACATCCTCATGTCACACAACTTTGAAGAGCTCTGCTATGACTGGTGGTCCATTCATTTGTATGTGTAGTTTTAGTCGCCCCACGTGACCCACATCATGTTGTTTAAAGCCTTCACTGTACAGGTATGCACCACTGAGATGCTAGAAGATTGCCACGTTCAACTATTGTAGCCACAACTGCAAGGAGGCGGTTCCCCTACCTCCAAGCACATGATGGTCATGTTGGCCCACAAGGGGGCTCAGGACTAACCCAACACCTGAACACAATTTGGTTGTACAATTGTACAATGACAAATATAATAATATATATAAGTCGCTCCGGAGCATAAGTCGCACCAGCTTGGCAACTACCTGGGCATGGAGGTGTAAGTGAACCGTTTACAAGCCTCTCCTGGCAGCACATTGTTCAAGCTCTCATTTGCGAACACGTTCCTCTAGTTGTGGCCATCTAGCTTTGAGATCTTTTTTGTTTTCTTCATTGCAATAAGAGTAACCTCCGCTTTTCGCCAGTCCCTCACAAGTTTCTTTCTACTGCTCGATTGGTACAGGAGTAGCAGATACTGGTACACAAGACTAGAGCGCCCGCTAGCGGCTAAAAATAACAAACATGTGATATAATATATTTTTTGATATATATGTCGCACCTGAGTATAAGTCGCACCCCCAGCCAAACTATGAAAAAAAGTGCGACTTATAGTCCAGAAAATATGGTACTTAAGGTACTTACTTACTTTTTGGACCTGATCTTGTAGTTCACAGATAGAGGCCCAACACTGTGGGAAGCATTTAGGCACAATAATAGTTTTTTTTTCCATAACATGATATCAATTATTCAGTCATATTTTGGAAATTTAGTGACCCAAGACAACATATATGCATGGAAACAGGAGGGGCAAATCATTACTGTACATCAGTTTAGAATGTACAGTAATGCTCAAGTGAAATGAATGAATCCCTAAAACAGGAACCCATTAAGAATCTAACAACAATATGTGCCTTGGTACAAGCTCTTGAGACTGAACTTTATTGAGCTGTGCCCATTTTATTGCCGCACAGTGAGAGAATAACAATCGATGCTGTGTGCAAACTACTGCCGTAACCTTCGCAGTATCATGCCTTACATCCTGTCTACTAAATCATTCAGATCACCTCATCTCCTCTCCTCCCCACAGCCCCCTCTGCCTCCGAGTCACCAGGGTAAATGAGACTTTGATGTAAACAAACTGCGGTGAAACTTGGTAAGCTCGGCCCACGCTTGGCAAAGCACAAGCCCCTAGAGTGTACATTATGGAGAGGAAATACACTATGATAGTGGGTACCTGGCTGAAAAAGGCATTAATTCGCTTTTATTAAAATTCACATCAGTGAATTGGGATCCGTTTTAGGGCACAGAAAACAAATCCAAAAATCAAGTATGGTACCTAGAGATTTATCAAATTATGAGCTCAAAACATGCTTTACAGGTAAATTCAGATAAACACAGCACAGAGGAGGAAGGGTGGGAATATACAGTGTGTGCTTCACTATTCCAGGGTCAAGTTTGAAATGATGTCTTGTGGAAATGGCTTGGGCTGAGGATAAAGTTACGTTGTGTTGTTTCACCTCTGCTGACAACTACTGGGAAATTTACAACATTGATGCCGCCACAACTTTTTTGTAGCTTTGAAATACAGACACTTCCCACTTTCAATTGTCAGTGAGAACCAGTGTTTTAAGGTGACAGGTTTTAACGATCACACAAACATTGACACCAGAGTAAAACTAAAAATAGGGATATATTTTTTCCTCCACACATTTTCTCTGTGCTTTTCAAAGAGTGTCCATCAGTGCAGCACTCCTCTGGGACTGTTGTAAATCACTCAGGGGGGGAGGCAGGACAAACTTCCCAAGAGAAACCACAAGCCCCGGGCTGTCCACTAATAAGTAACAAAAACAGTTGAGACGACTCTAAATTTCATACATACTTATTCTATTGTTTACCAGTGTTTATCCATCCATCTCCAATGTGCTACCTCTGAATGATCTGTCAATTTGTGTCACTGTCACTCCATTGCGCTCCTATCTATCAGCAAACATCCTGTCCAATCCTGTCGTCATAATGGAGGAGATAGATAGCCTGAGAGCTTGCACATTGCAGCAGTTGTTGTGACAGTACCATTAAATTGAATGTTTGACTGACATGCTGCATTAGAGGAATGTGTGGTTTCTTAAAGCTGTTAAAAACCAAGTTGTTTTCGAACCCACCACTCACTAACAACAACAATGTAGTACTAGGCCGGAATTGTAAAACCAGTATTCCCCCAGTTTAGTGTGAACCTGTGTCAGAACGGGCTTTTTGTCCCGTATCGCCTATAAAAGGAGCACTCTTTCTCTCTTGTGTCCCTTCACCTGACCTATCACAGGGAAATGTTGAGTGGATTATGCGTCTGGTATGTCCTGCTTGGTAGTAGGATTTGAAAATTTGAAATGTATGTATATATTTTTTTTTCATCATCAATGACCACCTATTTAATTCATGTCTCATTACATTGATCAATTCATCAAAGTTTTTGTTGTATAAATCATCCAAGTATCTTGTATATATGTTAATTCACATATATTTTATTATTTCTTTATCCCAATTAAAAGGGTCATGTTTTTTTTAATTCTTCCCTAAAGCAGAAATACCTGATTTTTCCTGTTCCTGCTCTCACAATCCCTTCTGCACATCTGAATTATTCAAGCAAATTAATCATATGCACATTTCACATTCATTTACAGCTTTGAGAAGTGGCAAAGTGAAGCACTAATTTAGATTCTACTTCTATTATCTTCCATCCCTCAATAAAAAAACAGGTGCAACAAGGTCTGATTTTTGCTGTAACATACTCTGTGGTTTAATCTACATCAACAAAAAGTCAGGTACCCCAGCTACAACAGAACATGGTGATATAGTCTCTAGATTGTTGAAATAGACATTTATGTCATCAGTATAGTGACAGTTAATGATTTTCTCCACCAATGTTTAGTCCATAGTATTCTCTTGTCTAATTCATTCTGCCAGTGGCTCTATAGAGCATATAAAAGATCACCCTGCATTATTATATTGTACATCATACTCTTACTGGGGCATTTGGATTTCTATGTAAAGCCATTTTCTAAATTCCTCTTACATTATCTACACGGTATCTTTGTCCTATAAATCAGGTTTTTATAAGTGTTGCTTTACAAGTGCTGCTATTATTTTTGATAACCTGTTTGGCAATATTGCTGTGAGTAGTTTAGAGTCTATAAGACACATCAGTTTTTTTTTTTCCTGGTTTATGTATAACTGTTATTATACCTGAATCCCATGTTGTTGCCCAGATATTGTTCTTTAGTGCCCAATTGAAGGCCTTGCATAGAACAGGAGTAATTTCATGTTTAAATTCTTTATAGGACTCATTTGTAAAGTCTCACAAATCACAACCTGGTGACTTTTTCAATTTCTTTTTACTGATATGAGTTTGAATTTCTATATCGATTTATTTCTATTTTGTTCTTCTGTTGTCTAGGGAAGAAAAAACACTTTTAGAGGATGTTGTTTTGTCGATCTCATTGTTGTAATATAATTGTTCATAGTCCGCTGCAAATTGGTTTGCAATTTTATCTCCATTCCTAAGAATTTGACCATTTTTATCAAATTGTGGCACAATGTAGAAGGTGCCGCAGTCAGAGAGTTGGAGCGGAAGAAAAAGGACAAGAGAACACCAGAACCACGTGCTGACCTCTGACTTTCGTCTCAGAGAAAATCTCGTAAAGCTTTGCCTGATGTTACACGTGATTTTGAGCATTCTATTTCAAAGCCCCAGGTTGGTCCAGTCCCTGATCAGAACCTAGACCTGAACCAGGCTACAGATTGTCAGATCCACATGCATCCGGACCAACCTGGCTGAGACTGTACATACAGTTTGGCTTAAAACTCACCTTGATCAAAACAATCCACCTTAGTTTCAAATACTGACTTTCAGATAAATTCAAGAACATCTTATCTGATCTCATTATTCTTTAGACCTAGCATTTTCAGGTTTAACTTATTCAAATCAGAATTTAATTCTGTAATTTACTATTGTGTGTTGCATTTCAATATTCAATTAAATGGGTTGATTTTGGTCATTAAGCCTCCATAAACCACAGTTTGCTTTGGTAATGTTTTATATCAGAGAAGGGTCAATGTACATGGTTCAATAATTCACATCCTTTAGAGAAATAGGTAAAATGTAGCCTTGTATTGCTTGATTAATATCTAATATATGTATAGTCAAAATACATTCATTAAGGTGGTTCTCCTAAATTGAAACTAAAATCTGATCAAATATTTAATCTTCAGGCAAATCTACCAATCAATTAATAAATTAATCAACAAATTAATTGATTAATACGCTAAATATATTTTGGTACTCACTACACATCTAAAAACTGATTATTTTTCTCACCCATATGCTAAAATCATTAAAATAAAGTTTGGAGTTCAGTTTTGCATTGATTTACTGATCGATCTACGTTCCCACCCTCACCTATGGTCATGAGATTTGGGTAATGACCAAAAGGACAAGATTGCGAACACAAGCCGCCGAAATGAGTTTCCTTCGCAGGGTGGCTGGGCGCACCCTTCGAGATCGGGTGAGGAGCTCAGTTATCCGGAAGGAGCTCGGAGTAGAGTCGCTGCTCCTTCACGTCGAAAGGAGCCAGCTGAGGTGGCTAGGGCCTCTGTTTCGGATGCCTCCTGGTCGCCTCCCACGGGAGGTGTTCCAGGCATGTCCTATTGGGAGGAGGCCTTGTGGAAGGCCAGGACACGCTGCTGCGACAATGACAATCTGCTGGCCTGGTGTTGCCTTGGGGTCCACCCAGAACAGCTAGGGGAGGTGTGCGTGGATCGGGAAGTCTGAGCATCTCTACTGAGACTGATGGCCCCGCAACCCGGCCCCAGATAAAGCGAAAGAAAATGGATGGATGGATGGATGGATGGATGGATGTTTACCTCAATTTGGATAGGATCTAGTTTCAAGGTTCAGTTTGAGAAACAGCTCTCTCTGACTCATGTGTGGCTCTACTCACAGCTCTGGTTCTTATCCCTGGGCTGATGAAGTGTGCTCATTACCTGACAGGGAAAGAGGCGCCATCACTCCACATTGTGTACTCCTATGCCAGACCAGGCCCTATAGATGACTATTAGTTAATTAAAATCCAATCACATGCCAACTTCTACAGTGAAAGCATTTATTGGATCTCTGATAATGTCCCAAAGGAGGTCCATGTACTGTGCCTGGCCAGTGTATATTACACACCATTTCTCTTGATTGTGATTTGAGCTGCACCAATTTAAGAAATTAGGACAGTTCTACGGCTGACTTAACATATGAAAGCCCTATCAAGAAAAGCTTTCATAAGTTTTTATACTGTAGTAGCGTAACAGGGACATTCTCTAAGCCATTTTGTTTCAGATTTCATACATAATAATCTATCTAGTTTAATGTTCTGTAGGTGCAGGGTTAAATGGGTAATTTATCAAGCATAGCCAATTATGTGTAACGCCGCCATGCGGAACACATCTTATTGATGGGGCAGCCACTGTTTTTAGCCTTTTATTAGAAACTGTTAGATTGTGAAATTATGCTTGTATGACAAATGTATCGTGTGGACATGGTTTACAAAGGCCTGAGCAGAATGAGATCCTAAATACAAGCTACAGTATTCTTTTACTGCCCATCTCAAGCGTACAGTGCCTCTCGTAAGTATTAATACACCTTGAACTTTTGCACATTTTGTCATGTTTACTATCCTAAACATAAAGATTTTATTTTTATTTTTTTACTGAACGTTCACACACAAGTAACAGACAACTGTGAAGTGAAAGCTAAATGATACATGATTCTGTTATTTTTCAAAAAATAGAAAACCGAAAAGTGGGGCTTGTATAAGTATTCATACAGCATGAATGAATACTTTGTGGAAGCCCCTTTTGCTGTAATAGCAGCACAAGTCTTTTGGGTTCTGACTCTACAAGATTAGCACATGTAGAGACTGACATTTTAGCCCATTCCTCTTTACAAAACAACTCAAGCTCTGTCACATTAGAAGGAGAACGTTTGTGAACAGCAGTTTTCACATTATTCCACAGATTTTCAATAGGATTTAGGTCAGGACTTTGACTGGGCCATTCTAACACATTAATATGTTTTTATTGAACCATTCCATTGTAGATTTAGCTTTGTATTTAGGGTTATTGTCCTGCTGGAAGGTGAATCTCCGCCCCAGCCTCAGTTCTCTTGCTGACTCCAGCAGGTTTTCCTCCAAAATGTCCCTGTATTTGGCTCCATCCGTCTTCATAACTATTCTTACAATCTCCCCAGTTCCCGCTGAGGAAAAGCAGCCCCACAGCATGATGCTCCCCTCCGTATATTTTAAACTGGGGATGGTGCACTCAGGACGATGAGCAGTGTTAGGTTTGCTCCATACATAACGTTTTGCATTTGGCCCAAAAAGTTAAATTTTTGTCGCATCTGACCAAAGCACCTTCTTCCACATGGAGCTGTGTCCTCCATATGACTTCTAGCAAACTTCAAACGGGATTTCTTATGGCCTCCTTTTAATAATGGCTTTCTTCTTCCACTCGTACATGAAGGCCAGATTTGTGTAGAGCACGACTTATAGTTGTCCCATGTACAGTTTCCCCCAGCTCAGCAGCAGCACTGCACAGTTCCTCCAGAGTTATCTTGGGGCACTTGGTTGTATTTCTTACCAGTGCTCTCCTTGTTCGGTCTTTTAGTTTAGCTGAACAACCACATCTTGGTAAGTTGGCAGTGGTGCTATACTCTTTCCATTTCCAAATGATGGATTGAACAGTGCCCCGGGAGATGTTTAAATCTTGGGAAATCTTTGTATAACTTAACGCTGCTTTAAACTTCTCCACAGCTTTATCCCTGACCTCTCTGGTGAGCTCCTTGACCTTCATGATGTGTTTTAGTGACCAATACACTCCGACCACAGCTCTGAGGGCCTAAAAAAACAGCTGAAATTATTCTGAGAGTAGATTACACACAGGTGACCTCTATTTAACCGTTAGGCCAAGGTGTGAACATTCTGGAGTCATTAGGAATGTTTTAAAGGCAATTTAATGCACTCAGAAAATGCTGTATGAATACTTATGCACGCCCCACTTTTCACTTTTCTATTTTTTGAAAAATAACAGAATCATGTATCATTTTGCTTTCACTTCACAGTTGTCTGTTACTTGTGTGTGAACGTTCAGTAAAAAAAATCAAAATAAAATCTTTATGTTTAGGGTTGTAAACATGACAAAATGTGCAAAAGTTCAAGGTGTATGAATACTTACGAGAGGCACTGTATATTGCTCACAACTGATGTGTATATTTCTTGTGTGTCAACCTAAGTCTGCACTACAACTTGATATTGTTGTTCTGACCTCAATAAATTGTAAAGGAACAGCATGCTCCTCTCCTTAAATCATCACCTTAATGTGGTGGAGGGGATTGAGCAGCCAAATTATCCTAGAAGCTATGCACCCCGGTAGTGTCTCCCATAGCAAACAGGTCCTAGGTGACAGATCAGACGAAGAGTGGTTCAGAAGGCGCTTATCAAGAGAACAAAGCCAGTTATGTCACCAGTTTGGCAACTCCTGGTGCTGAGCCGGAAGGGTCTTGGGACTGTCCTCCCATAGACCCCTGCAGGAGCTGGTGCAGAGTCAGATTCAAAGTGAACCAAGCAGCTTGGACTGGTGCCCCCCGGAAACTGGCAACAGATAAGCAGAAGAAGAAGATGGATGGATGAGTGGAAGGGGCAGCATGCACAAAATAAGAATCATAGGGCTGACATGGTCCACCATAGACAGGACTGAGTTATATTATCAAGTTGTGGTACTTTTAACTTGGAAACAGTGCTAAGCCATCCATCTTACAATAGAGCTTTTTAAGGATAATCACTTTTTTTGTAGTTTTGCGTGAATAGCCTTGACATGGAAGGTCTGAGTGCTACACTCCCCAGAGATATGTCTCAAAGCCAGAAAAAGGTTGTTGCCTATGAGTTGTACGGGTGGTTACGGAGCAAAAATCAATACATAATTTGGCTTTGTTGTAAGAAGGTCAAAGTGAAATTCTCAAGCAGGGACAAGCAAGTCATTCCGCCTTAAAAAAAAAAAAAAGCTACATTTTGAGTCTATGGTTGGATCTGACGAGCTGCACAACAATGTGAACGGCCACGTGCTTGAGGTGAGAAATAACAATAATGTATTTCCTTTTGGTTTTCACCATCGTACCCATTAACAAAAGAGCAGACTATTGCTCTTTCCACTCTATTAACAATACATCTGGTTTGACATAATGACCATAAAGAAAGCATTATTATAACTAATCGCTGCAATCCGCTGAAGTGAGCCTATATTAGTGTGCACAGCGAGCGCTCTGTCTGTAAATGTGCACCTCTGTTTCATGGCATTAACCTGTGGCCCGCTGTAACTGTGGCTAATGTGCAGCACAGGCCTGTAATGTAGTGTGTGAGTGACCTCAGACAAGGGACGATTAGTGGGTTATCTCCAGCAGAGGCAGCCACAGGGAAGACCTCCAACCGCCAACTAACCTCGATACTTACTTTCAAGGCACAATTGCAATGGGTTGTTGTTGGGTGATGTTATCTGCCAATGTATTTATGTATTAATTGGTTTATTTGGTCATTCTACAACCTCACTCAATGTCACCACAAGATGTACAATTGAAGTGTGTGTAAACTGTCTGTTGCTTGCCAGGCCCCTGTTATTTGCCTAAAGACCTGTCCTGCAGTTTTGCTGCAGGCGGCTCATTCACTGGAGACACTCAGCGGGGCATTTAGAGCAGGTTAAAAACCCCTTCACCCATCTCTCTCTCCCCTCTGCATTCACTAGGCCCCTAACAATGGGATGTGCTCTCTGTGCTGCTACAAGCCTCCCGAGGTCTTCATCTGAAAGGTTGGCCTCCTGCAGTGCGGCCCATGCTCACAGCTCAACCAGAGAAGTCGCAGAAAATGACCATCTTGCTACAGGCTTGGGCCAATTATACCGCTTATAAAAGGAGCTTGTTTTTACACTTCTAGTCGCTCTCTTTGAAGTACAAATTAGAGTTCCTTATGCCAGAAAGTGGTCAGTGGTCCTAAAATCTATTCTTCTTCCTCTGCTTTGCTTGCTGCCAAACAATAGATTGTGTTGCCCATAGTTTAAAACTGAGATGGAGGGCAACCGAAAATTCCATGGCAGTAATACGGTAACTGTGGTAACTGACACATTGCCGATTTTTGTGTGTTTGTTTTTGGTAAATATCTCAGTCATTACTCAAAGAATCCACATGCTACAAGTTGTTTCAACATTCATTTTCTCCTCTGTCAGCACATATAAACTACTGTCCAATTATTTTCTCTGAAAGGCATCCAAAAGTGGTCACAATATTTGAAAATATGAGTGTGATGTTGGTCAGTAGGAAGGACTTTCAGACATGAAAATAATATGGCAGGTTTGTGAATCCAATCACTGTCAAAAACTGATGAGGAAAAACATTTTTGTTTGAGAGATTTCTTACAAAAACTGTATTTCTCCCATAGAGTTGTATAGATACAGACGGCATCTCTGGAATCACCCATATATGGTCATGTTTGAAAACAGTTAAGGGGGAAAACAATTTGGAGAAAAATCTAAACTTTCTCTAATCAATCAAAAACTACTTTAACAAATGCTGAATTATGAATAAAGTTTTCTTCTAAATAAAGATACAAAGACATGGAGGGGAGCAAAGTGGTTTGACAGCCCATAATTACATAAATAACGGAGAATACGAAAGATGCTTCATGTTAGCATTGTGCTAATATTAACACAAGCTAGCGCTACCTATGTCTGCCGTTTTTTCACTTCTACTGAACAATCTGCCTGGAACAAACATCCACATGGACCCGATTTAGACTTGACTTCATTTGTATGTGATAAATATGTTTGTATTTTGCCAGAAAATGGCTAAAAAGAGTGTTTTCCCCCTTCTACGATGCCGTCTGTATCTATTGACCCCTGCCCTCCACCTGACATTATGTCATCGTCACATTCTAAATCGTGACAGGTCGCCGCTTGAGGACCATCGCTGTTGAAGAAAGTGATGTTGAAGACTTTTTAGCAGGCTGTGGTTTCTGCAAAATATCACTTCGTTTTTATGTGCAAAAAAACACGTTTGGCATGTATAGTTGCAGGGTAAGTTTGCATATTTAATTGTCTTTCATATGGGAAAGGCCCTCCGGATTTGTCATGGAAATAATTCACCACATGAGCTGTTTCGGGGTGTTCTAATACAAACGTCTCAGTCGGCATACAGTATCTCCACAGTGAATCATCTTGTTGCATGACTGTGCCCTGCTTCAGTCACCACGCGTGCAGCTACAAGCCCCCAACTGACGGTGCGTAAAACACTTGTTAGATAAAGTGCAATGAATAATAAACAATGAACAAACAAAATGCGCTGTCAGGCAACGACACACAGCACCACCGCGCAGGAAGGCACACTCAGGGAGCACAGTTCTGCAAATTACCGACATGACACAGAGACAACGTGCTTGAACGCATACATAAAACATGCATGGATTTTGGGTTAGGAGCAGGGAGTTGGTTCTGAGAGGCGGATCACCTGAGAGCCATATATTATTAAATCTCCAACACAAATACAAACACTGGCATTTGGATGACGTACTAAAGCCTTGTTCTTGCAGCTGGCATCTCAGTGGGGAGTAGAGGTGTCTCCTATCAGTTGTTAGGGCCCATCACGTGCACTACACACACAGAAGAAAAAAAAAAAAAAAAAAAAACTTCAGTCAAATCACGCTAGCAGTTCATTTATTCTTCACTTATCCTGGATACGAGCCAGTGTTTCATCTAACTCCTCCTTGAACTCTCACACTGTTTTGGAGAAGGAGGAAGAGTATTTTTAGACAGGCAGCGCACAGCGTGTTTGTGTTTGCCTCCACGGTGGATAAATTCCCTCTCACTCTGTCTATACATATTACAAAGTAAGCTCACTGATATGAAAATATATATGTGCGCTTCTCTTATGGAAAGGAAACGGCATGAAACACAAGGCCGGACATGAACCGGTCCATTCAAAGGCACTAGCCACATAGAATACACTAAATCTCACTCAACCAGCTATGATTGTAGAGTTGATATACTGTATAATCAAACAAACAATATGTGTGATGTTTGAAGGCACAGATGTCATTTTAGAGAACAGTTTCATGCCCCAGGAAATCATTAAAGCACACTGTGGCAAATGAGATACAGTGTATGTGTTAAAAGATCCAATTATCACGTGTGCCTCTATGCTGTCACCAGTGCATATATGCCACAAAAAGGTTGTAATTGCTACATTTAATTATAGTTTTCCCCAGTCGCTTTCACACATTTTCTCATCAGAATTGATCATCCCAAAACTACATGTACAACCTGTTTTTAGACCAATCAAATAGATTCATACTTCGAATGGTTTAGTGTTATGAAAATGCATTGTCCAGGTTCTCAGCTAATTGGTTTGACCCCTTAAACATACAGGTATTTTCCTCATTGCAAGCAAAGTCCTACATGTACCATATGCTGTAATATGCAGTGTTAATTTTGACAACATATTTTATTTTAGTTTTAGTCTTAAATGTAATTTAATTTCAGTCAAGATTTAGTCATAAAAAACTTTTCAATTTTAGTCTAGTTTTAGTCGACTAAAATTGCATGTCAATTTAGTCGACTAAGATGAAGACTAGTTTAGTCGACTTATATTTATAATATTCATTATAATCATATTTAATCGTGGTCCTCGACTTCATGGAGCTGCTCCCACATGAATAAAGCACAAACCTTTTAATTTGGCAGTGAATTTAAATGATATGAGGTTTTTTCAGTCTGTCAATAGAAGTTTGGATGATTTTAGTCTCTCCTTTTCATTTTTATTTAGTCTTATTTTAGTCGACTAAAATATCTGGACATTTTAGTCATAGTTTTAGTCTCATGAGAAAGTTTTAATTTAGTTTTAGTCCTATTTTAGTCGGCAAAAATATCACTTTGACTAAAATTAAGACTAAATATTTTAGTCGACGAAATTAACACTGGTAATATGTATGGTACATTTTCCTCTTCACGGAGATTGAAAGTGCATGATCGCCGTCTGTACATACTGAAATGACCCTGCTTGCTGCCATGTACAATGGATACAACAAAATTGCATTCAGGTGTAGTCCTGAGCTCACTGTGGGCCAACCTGACTATAACCTGACCTACAACATGCAACCTAAAAATAATACAATTTATTTTGATTGGTTATGGATGAAATACAGATTTCAGACATTTTTCCAAGAATTTCAGAAAAACAACAGATCAGCGAGACTGTTGGTAAGAGAGGCATGCTAAATAATTACTAAGACACATAAATAAAATATGTCGGTTTTTTTTACACCTGACCCACATGCGTGTAATTTGGCACACATTTAATCTAAACATGTTTGCTCCTCTGAGCCAAAACGAGATTAATGAGGGCATAGCGGCATAAGAAATAATGATAACAGATAAAGTGTTGCATGAAAGAAAGAGAACTGAACAGTGGGTGGTGACTCTCATGGGCGCCCGACAACAAAGTGACCCATTTCATAAAAGAGGGTCCTTTTAGTCTTTTTGGTATAAGCCCCACTTTCAGAGCGCAGATGAAATCAAAGCTGACAAAAGCGTCTTTGCATGAAGCATCCCCAGTATGTTCGCAGGTGTGTGACCTTACGCCGGGCCGCATTTATAATTGTTCCCATCATAAGCTGCCGGACCAACAGGATGTGAACAGACAGGCGTAATTCCAAAGAGCGAGTGGAGTCGTGGCCTAACATGAAACTTACAAAGAGGGATTTCATCATTTAACAGAGCAGCGTGACTGGCCTTCACTCTCTATCATCATCACTGAGCATCTGATCAGGAGCTGAAAGAGAGTGAGTGATAAGGGGCAACTCGGCAGACGTGCTCGCAGCAGTCGCACTCATTTATAAACAACACACAAGCAGCAACTGCAGCCCCTGTAACGCTTTATCTCACACTGTCGTTACGGGAAGGGTAGGGTATGCTGGTTTTCAAGTCCATCTGCTAGTTCACAGCGTGTTGCCATGGCGTAAGTGAAAAGGGAGCAAAATGGGATAGATTATTGCGATGTAGTTTAGCCCAAAATGTAGCTAACCCAGTCGAAATGGTATAGTTTTTTTGGAAAACAATTACAATTTTTTTTTTATCATTTGTTTTTGAGCCCAGAGGGGTGATAGAAAGCCAGATTTATTTAATAGACTTCTGCCAAACAGGATGTCGAACACCCAGCGAAAAGAGTGTCCAAACGGTGCCTCGAACACCTCACTTAGGTCGGGGCAGGACACCTTCAAGCAAAATGATGTGTCATGTCTCGCTGCCATCGCCCAGTGCTTTGACAGCATGTGACGTCAGGGGTGAAAGGTCAGGTAAGGGGAGAGAGAGCACATGATGGTAGACGGGCACTTTAGGCATGGCTGCGCACTAATAAAGGAACACACAGTGACACAGTAATTAAAACAACTGGCCACTTTTCTTCTTACCTAATTAAAAAACATTTTTAACCGAGGGGCCAAGGCTCCCCTTTAATTTGAACCACAGGTAAGTCTGGCTTCAAACAAAGGCAAGACAAGTAGTAAAATGTCAATTTTATTTTAGTTGTACAAAATTAAGAATACTGCTTTAATAATTAACAAAAATAGAAGAGAGGGCCAGACAAAGGCTATATCCACACGAAGACAAAACGCTTATATTTTCGGAAACTTTCACGAAGCCAGCTTAGTAAATGTGTGCGTCCACATGGGTTGACTCAGGTCTGTGAAAATGGCGCACTTCAGGTTGTGATTGGTTCGGCCAAACCGAAAGACAGAAAGAAGTGGGTGTGGTTTATCAGGCTAGGTTTACAGACCCCCAAAATGCCGGGCTCATAAGGACAATACACTGGACTGATAAAATATCTTTGCGTGTAGTCCTCACCTTGACTTCGTATGGACAGGGCCTGAGAGAAGCCCTCGATACACAAAGTTGAGTTCTGAACAAATGGCCACTAACATGGCCAGCTGTGAGGCAAGGACGACTGATTTGCAATAGGTTTAAATGCAACATACGTTTTGACTTTACCAGGCTATTAAAGCCAACACGAGAGCTTAGTCTATGTACACTTGCACAACTCGCCCATGCTTTGTTTCCTTTGGCCTACAGACACCTGTTTATGAGCACATACTTCACAAACTTTGAGCATATGGAATTTGGAGAGCACAATAGAAACAGCCGTGGCTGGCTGCTAAATCAAAATACACATCATTAGCAACACTGTTAACATTTATATTGCATATACATAGCTTAGGCATTTATAATGAACATACCATAGCGTCACCACCACATCAAGTTAAAATGTGGGGCTCAATGCCTTCAGCACAAATTGTAACAATCAAATGATGTACATTGGTGTACGTTAAATAAATCAAACGGCAAAGCAACAAACACAGATGCCAACCTGCACCATAGCCCCGATACTCACACAAACCTCGCACACCTAATGAGGGCGCAGACAAAGCGGTCGCAAGTGGTGCGTTAACAGCCGTAGTGCGGTGGGAATTTACAACACTGGCCGCAAATACACAAAACATTTCAAAATAAGCACCCGGTTTCACATTGACTAAATATCTGCTGCTAACAAGTTTAACACATTTCCAAAACTCTCCAGCCCTGAGTCCTTGTCAGGTCCGCACAAATCAGGTAATTAAATGCCTCCTTGATGATCCTTTTATTGGCTCCATTCTTTGCTCATAGTTCTATCAAGGAAAATCGTAAAATCACTCAAAATATTTAAAAAGGACTGAATAAGGGCTTAACAATGAGTTCATAAAATGCAGGTATACGGGTATCCCAAACCACCGTCAGTGTTAAATTGTATCTAACCTTACACATTAAAGCTGTCACCATAGATAATGTGTTTTGCTATAGGGCCTGTCCAAGGTCACGACACAGAGAAGTAATATTACAGCAAACACGGAGCATGAAGGATGTAGTGGTTTGTTTTGAGGTCGATGGACACACACATTAAGGCAGGAACAGTAGGAGAGATAACAAGCTTGTTAAGAAGGAAAGTGACAAACGATCGCAAGCACATTGTCCCGGCATTAGGCGCGAGAAGAGGTGTGGAAATGTCACCACAAATAGCTCCCGGTCACCAAATGTCAACAGTTTTTTTTTCTGCAACACCCTTTTTGCCAAGATAGATATAAATCCAGTTACCTTTGCCCACCTTTTTTTTAATAAAATGTGTGTCTCTGGATGAAATGTCAGCTTTTAAGTGAGACACAATCCCAATTAATCTAACCTAAATGGTATATACTCTAAGATATTTCTTGTTTTTCTCAGTGTCCTGTAATGAGAGAAAGTGTGGTTAAAGCAGTCAAAGCAGGTCCATGCTCTGAGTTGTTAATAGCTGGTCAGAAGGATGCACTCCGCTTGAAATATCAAAAAATATTGGGACAGCACCACAGAACCATCAGACATTTTCTCAAAAATCAAGCATAAAGCCACCAGGAATCCATTATCTACCAGTGCTGTCTTTTTCAGCGGCTGTATCTGACCTAAAGTGTTCAAGTGTTCAGTGCTTAGAGACATCGCCAGTGTCACTCTGATCTCATCAGTCCATAAAACCTTTGAAAACTCTGTCTTTAGATCATTCCTGACCCAGTCTAAACATTTTATCTTGCGGTATGTGTCTTGATCAATAATGGTTGTATTTACACTTTTCTCACGTTGGCGCACAAGCACTGGACACCTTGTACTTCTGGACACTTCAGGTCATTTACAGCGGCTGAAAATGACAGCACTGGTAGATAATGGATTCCTGATGCCTTTATGCTTGATTTTAGATACTGTTTTGTCTTGTCATCGCACTTCTCACTAAGAATTTGCAACCAATGTCCGATTATTCTACGGTGCCGTCGAAATATCTTTTGACCAGCTATTAGCAACTTGTGACTTTTCCAGACATTTTTTCCTGCCCCTTTAGGTGAGGGAACATGGCTGCATAATAATTCTGCACACTTTATTAAGAGCGTGGACCTGCCTTGACCACACTTTCTTTCATTACAAACATGGCCATCACCTGGGACGCTTAAACCCAACAGCCTTTGAATTTTACTCCGTTTGAAAATGTGAAGAAAAATAACAATATAGTCAAAAAACAAATTTAATTAATTTATTATCAATCTTCTCATCTAAATCTCTGCCTGTGATTAGAATCTATCCCCTTCAAATATTTTATCCATGTTGACGCGCTCATCCAGCTGTAGGTACGAGGGGAATCTTTAGGTGCTCCACGCACTCAGCTGGCCGGGAGATCACAGGCCACGGCCATAGTCTGATGGAAAATGTACAACAAGCAGTGTCCACCACAGATGAATGCGGGACCAAAGATCATGAGGTTTTCATCATAGACTCCTTGAAAGTGAAAGCAGAACGCACTGAACAGGTGAACTGTGAAACACAAGTCGTGTCTCCTTCAGTATCATCAATGCCGAGACATAAGGACTTTAAAAGGATATTGGACACACGCTTGAAGGCGTTTCATGGACAGCTGTGGTGAATACGGATGAGAGCCAAAGCAAAAGACTCACAGGTATTGTGAACTTTCTTACACTGTCAAACAACACAATTATAATTTTATCCTTGTGAAGGAGGCACATACAAACTCAAATTCTTTTATAGTATAGTTTATACCTGTTTCTCAAATGTGCTTACCTGCACCAATGTGCAGTTTTACTGTGTATAGTGACAAATACGACTGCACCCGCTAAACATTTTCATTTGCTTTGTCTCCGACTTAAATTTTGCGCATTGTGGCAAAATCGGCCCATTTTCCTTATTCATTAGATCCCATGAGAAAAATGTGTATATTAGACATGCAAAGCTCAACTGGTTTTTGCTCCACGTAAGTTCACACTGTCATGTTTGCACGTGTGCTTAATCTTCACATCATTTCACAGCAGACGTAGAGAACAAGGACACTGACTTAAGCGCAGGTTAACAGTTGTAATTTGACGTTTTAGAGAAGGACATAATTGCGCACAGTATATACAGGGGAGAGGGAAAACTGTACATTCAAACTCCGTGGATACAGAAACCCAGCTTGCACCTTTCCCAAATTGATACTACAGATAGAGAAAAGTGGAAAAGTAAGCATTACATTATAGTTCCTATGTTCTCCTCCGTTGGAGCAGGGGAGCAGAGACAGATGGCAGGTACGAGACGAGAAAAGGGAGAGCAGTCGCCGAGTGAAATGGTGGAAAGAATTGAAATTGAATGGGCTGAACAAAAAGCGTCAGGCCAAATGGAGGGGGAGTGATAATAAGTTTCTGTAGGTAGCCGCAAAGCTATTTGTAACAGTTGTTTCATGGAATCAGGAAATGTGTGGCTCGCACTACACTGTGTCAGATCCCACCATTTATAATGTCTCTAAGGGATGGAGCTCCCTGAAGGAAAGAAGAGAGGAACGTAAAATCTGCTAGTTTTGTCTTTTCCCCACAGCCCCTGAAGGTAAGGACAATCTGGTTTTTGGTTGACTTATTGCTGACCAGATTAAATATTTGTAAGACATCCTCGATATGAAGATGATTTTTGGAAGCTTTGCACATTGACCGAACACACTTAGACAGATTCTGTTTTCAAGAGGTGAAAGAAGTTCCTCCAAAACAGGCCAATTTCTGTCCAAGAGTATCATTATTTCTTTTATTGTGACTGACTGAAGCTGACAGGGCTCTCTTTTGTAAAGGAAAGAGCTTCCATGTGCACTTCACCTCACAACGTCTATATTTGCCTATACATATCTTTTGCCTTGTGTATTCATATTAGCAACACATTATACAGGGCTCTTGAGCTATTTGCCTTAAAGAGTTTCAAATTGGCTGATCAGCAGGTGATGGACAGCATGGGAACGCACTGAGTCGGCTGTGTCAGGTATTGATATGCCAATCGATCATGTTGATAGCCTGTGAGAGCTTGTTTACTGGCACGTAACCTATTGAGCACTCGGAAGGATTATGGCTGTTTAAGCTTTGGTTTTAGAGAGAGCTGAGGAGCAAACGTCCCATTTAAAAAGCAAATGGATGAATTGGTAAGACATCTGAGCACAGACTACCTCATCTCCATCGCTGCATCTATGAAGCCCAGTGTTCTCCCTGGGCCACAAATCAGCGAGGTGTGAGGTGCAGGCACATGTTATTATGCTGCGTGCACACCTACATTAACCTGGGAAAAACATGTTCTTATTTGTGAAGGCAATTTAAGACTTAGGTCAAATGCTTAGTCTAGGCTTGAGCAGGTTCAGCCCTGAGGCGACAATCAGCAGTGTATTGCCTATGTCAACATCTATTCTGGTAAAAGTAAAACAAAACAAACCTACAACAACAAAAAAGCTATAATAGATGAGCCTCTTCTTGTGGATATTTTTTCATCTACCAGCCTTTTTACTGAACAGATGAACAGACGTTTACTGCAATTTTCAGACTTTTGCTTTCAGCCTATTGGTAAGGCTCGCAGCTATATGGTCGTTAATTCTAGCTTAAGATAAAGTGAATAATTATGGAAGCAATCAATAAAGAGCGAAGCAGGGAACGAGGCGAGCTGGGAGATAAGCCATTGGCTTATTGACTTGTCAAGTGTCGCCATCAGCCCTGCCTTTTGAGCTGTGTGTACGCATGTGTGAGTGCATGTGCCTGAGTATAATTACTCTATAGTCTGCCTGTGTATCTCTTTGTCCTTGCCTGACAACTAATTAGTTGTGCTGTCTCAGGAGTGCACTCAATAAGAGGGAAATGAGAAGGTGAGAGGATGCACCTATTTTCATATTCAGCTGTGATGCTGTGGGACCTCAGGCTGGCACTTTGTGACTCTGAGCTAAGCCCCGGTCACAATGTACTCTACTAAATCATGCTCCCCTGTGTAACGAGCTTGTGATTACTGCAGCAGGCCAAAACAGACACAACAAAAATCAGGGCTTGATCATTTTTGTACATAGACAATGTGTTTGGTTGAAGTAGCTTCTCGTCCACAGGGAATTACTCGATTACAGACATCTGAAGAATTCAGATGTCTAATTATTAACTTAAGGTGGCACTGGTGGCTAATACATTTGACACAGGTTCAGACAGAGCAGATATGTCCAGCACTGTCCTGCAGCTAGTGTTTGTGTCAGCAAACCAGAAGGTTGCTGTCCTCCCTGGAGCTGATTGCACATTTTCATCCACTTTAATCCAGGAGGCAGTGGTAAGAAGCAGCACACCTGCAGACAGAATGTGTAAAATATGTTTTCTGGGTTTGGAGGCAATGAGATAGTGGGAAATGGTTGTGCCCGGAGAGTGTACTGGAGCCTGATGGATCATCAGAGCCTGAGGCGCACATACACATGTATGCACACAAACACACAAAACAAACGAGAGGAAGAATGAGGCATGAGACAGAACTGGGCCCAGATATTAGCCCCCACCACACACATACACTCATACCTTTCTTTGCAAATATGATGTGGATGTGGCCGTATAAAGTCAGTGTGCAAAAGCAGAGCACTGTGCTTCACTGGCTCCAGTAACAGGCACGAGAGACTGAAAGACAAGAATTACATAGATGTGGTGTTACAGAAAGCTGGTGATCGCATGCGAGATGGAAAAAAAGGGAATCGCTGACTACATGCAGGCGAGATGAGCCCGAGCAGGCCTGGCTAATAGCTTAGAGGCTAACATTTGCAATCTACCATTCTGTCTGATCTCTGCCCATCTATGAGTCAAAGGCAAGAAAGCTTTGAGATGCTCTGTGCACATTAACCTCGCATCTTCCTCCTCCCACACTCCTGCTCTGCCTCATCCCTCGCTCCCCTCAGCTCACATTCAAACAAGCTCCGATCAGCAGCATCACAAGTGCCATTTAGCCTAAGTCTGCTCTGATAGAACATAAGGTAACCCTCACAGGCCAATCTATACTAATGAATTTCACTAAAAGAGACACTACGGCTTTCATGAAAAATGCTCTCTAACAGACCAACACAATGCTCCTGAATCCAACTCTTGTGTGTAAAATCTCTCACACAGTCAAGTCAAGAATAGCAAGCATTTTATTTAAGGCATGCAACCACAGGAGGCATAATAATTTATCTTCCTATTGACTAGACTCTGTCAGCTTTACTAGGGTTTGGGTGAACATTTCACAGTCCGTAAAACGCAGTTACTGTCAGTGGCATTGGGCAAGTTGTATGAAATCATGTAGTTGCAGTAGACGTGGGATCCCAGTGTGACTAAATTATAAATCTGACACAGCAATAAGACTGTAAAGTCAAGCAATATTTATTAAGCATGGTTTTATTTTTAATTGGGCCATTTGAGTTTAATGAGGCCAATTTTCAAATAAAAACTTTGTTTTTACTGAGCAGTCATCCAGTTTCACAAATTAATATTTTAAGAATAAAATGAATAATTTCTGTTGTACTTTTGCAGTAGATAGAGTTGAACAAGTTGTTCCTCATTACACCAAAAATATGTACTATGTGGGTAAACTTAATACATCGGTGGATTAAGCAGTGTTTATGCCCCTGATCGCACCATGGACATTCACTGGAGAATAAAACAGATGAACTGCTCAGCTCTTCCCAGAAGATGGCCTGTTGTGGAGTGGAGGGAGCAGCACAGGAGAGAGAGGAAGGAGGTGGAGCTGACCAGTGCAGAACACCACGCTCTGAAACAGGGACAAACCAGGAGGCAGTGCACCGTTCCAGAGGATCAGAGTAGACTGAAGGCAGCCAGCCAGGTTTCCCCCAGGTGGTTTCCTCTACCTCCGAACAAATGCTCTTCAGGTTGGCCCACAGTGGTGGCGCAACTCAGTTGCAGCAGCTCACCTGTTGTGAAAGTTTTATTCAGCTAGTATCACCAAAACTAGTTGCAGCAAATACACAAACTAACCTATTATCTGGTGGCCTGCTGGGCCGCAATCTGCCGGAGAGCGCTGGCATCCTGCCTCACTGACGTGTCCCTCTTGTGCACACCTAAGGACACAATAGGCCCAAAAGAAACAAAAGGCCTTTCCTGATTACATCTTTACTTATATAGCTGGGTGAGAGAGTTTGCTCCTCAGAACTCTGATGCACTGCTTTGTGCGCTCTCCGTGTATATACACGTATTAGACCCCACCTATTGACCAGACAACATATCTCTAAGCTTTATTAGGTAAGAAAATCCACCAGACACCATTTCGATGTACGCTTGTACAATGACAAATAAAGCACTTACATACTTATATACTTAACACATTTACTGCTGCTTGTCAGACTAAAAAGAAGCATCAGACACGTGACTACAGACACATTTTCACTATAAACTGTGATCAAACTGCAACATAATGTCATTTAAACAGCAGACTGATGCCTAATTATGCATTTACCCAAAGCACAATGATATGAGAGCATAAATGAGTTGTGTATGTCTTGCTACAAAAGAGTACTACAAAACAGCGCAGCACATAGACAGATGTGAACCGCGGAGTCAACAGTAAACCAATGGACTCACGGCAGTAGCATTGAGAACTAAATCAGTCAGTGTCTTCTAGTCTGAGTCCTCCAGCCTGGACCTGGCGCCAGTGCCCCTCAGAAACTCACAAGTCTGAATGAAGTCCTCAGTTTGAAGTTCGAGTCAAGTTATGAGTCCCAGAAATGACTTGGAAAATGAGTCACAAGTCCGAGTCCAACGCTTGAGTACTAAATCTCTGGAGTTTAGTGCTCATTCCTCAAGCTCCAGGTTGCCTTTCCTGAACCCCATGGGCCTTTCAGCGTGCATCCTCTACTCGTATTGGTTTCTTCAGTTTCATCAACCCAAAACATGCACAATAAGTAATTTCTCCAGCTCATGACTGGTATTGTGCACAAAGACTAATTTGGATCACTGACATTTCCTTGTATGATGAATGCTTAAAGGCTTTTTTGCAGTGCCTTTTGCTGAGGCGGGTCATAGCATCTCTGTTTCATGTTTTGATTGAGCGTTACCATATGTTGGCCAGGGAGCTGTAAATGTATGGCTTTTCCATTATAGATAAGAGCCACAGAGAGAAGCAGCGCAGAGCATGTCCTTGATTTAGCGGCATTGATCCCTATCTGCTCTCTAGCCTCTTTCATTTGCCATGTGGAAGAGTAAGTGTGTGCATGTGTGTATGTGGTCGTGGGACCCTATGGCTATGCAGAGCTCAGGCAGTGATAAGATTATCGCCTCAGACCTAACTGATATGACTGGCAAGGTGACAGGAGGCCACCGCACACCCCTGGGGCCTGGCAATCACACACACACAGTCATTGACCTTAAAATAAGTCTCATCTCTTGTTTATCCATAATACAAACACTGCCAAGACAATAAATGAGCATCGCACACTTCAAAAGATTTCTGCTTGCTATTTTTTTAGCCGTCTTTTTGACAATATACTACCAGGAGAGACAGAGACAAAGGGTGGGGGTGGGGAGTGAGACTGCAAGAAAAGATTACGCAAAACAATGATAGAGAAATGAGGTTGACTGTGTGTGAGATATACCCAAAGCATTGCAAAATGTTGTGTGATAAACAATCGTACAAGTGATTCTGCTTTGGAAAAATGTATGACAGGATGTGGTAATGACACATCAGATTTTGGCTTTTATTATACTTTATGCAAAACTGATGCATCTCAAAAATTGTCTTTCTCATCACTGGCAAAAGAACTCAAGTAAGACTCTGACAACCCATCCTTTTGTTTGCTGTCTATTTTTTTGTCTATGTTTTGTTCAGTAAATGATTGAAAATGCCCAATTAAATTCCCACTTGTTTCCTAACATTGGAATTAAACCAATGTTACGCAAGAGGCTGGAGGAGTACCTGGATAGTCACTCGAAAACTTTTCTGGCCAGCTGACAGACATGGCAGTCAGTTCAAAGTGCCTGCCCACCCCCTACTGTGTCTCCCGCTGAGCACATCATGAGTGTGAAAAAGGCATTGACGAGAGCCACATGCCTGGTTTGAAAAAAGTCAAATGACAAAAGACAATTTACAGTTGCTATTATTCTATTTTAGTCTGATTTATTCCTTATCAGGCCCTAAATTGTATTTCCTGCGCCTTTATTCCCGCTGTGGTCTACTGCTGCTGAAACATGGACCAGATAAATGACCGCAAATATTCTGCTCCATATTTCATCAGCATGTGGTAGCAAAATGAGAACCTACAGAAACAGGGGGGTAGAAATGAAGGCTACGGGAGACAGATGATCAAAAACATACAGAGAAGCAGAGGACAGAGCTGGAGAAAAATGGTAGAGTATGGAGAGGAGATGATGAAAAAGTCGGCAGATGCAGAGAGGTGTGCAGAGGTGGGACACAGCAGATGGAGATTCAAAAAAGTGATGGACTTCAGGATGCAGGACAAGGCAGCAGATAGATGAGTCTTACTGGAGTGGACCCAGAGGAACAGCTGCAAAGGATAAGCAATCACAGACTGGGTTGGCACCATCATTCCAGATAAGCTTCAGTAATCATTTCTTCCTGTGAGTGTTTTCATATTAATGGATCTAAAGATAGTGATTTGACAAGAGCAGTGAATATGCTGATGAAAATTATTATTGTAATATAAATAATGTCACTATTATTGCATTAATAATGAAATATTTTCCACAACACAAATGGCAACCCTAGCACCAGAACACCTTGAGCTGACACATTTCACACCCGTTACTGACAAAACAATCAAAGAGGTTATCTCCGGTCTGAAAACATGCTGCTTGCCACAACTTGCTCAATTAGTTAACATCTCCCTTGAGACTAGAGCATTTCCACAGGCCATGAAAACTGCTGTCATTAAACCTCTTCTAAAGAAGAGCAGCCTTGATGCCACAATACTGGACAACTAACGGCTCAAATCAAACGTACCATTCTTTGGAAAAGTCCTGGAGAGAGTAGTATATCAGCAGCTCAATTACTTTTTCCTGTCTAATAATGCGGTTGTTATTTTCCAGTCAGGATTTAGGCCCAACCACAGCACTGAGACAGCTCTGATCAAGGTGACAAATGATATCCCCATGAACACCAACGCAGGCAAAGTCTTTTACACAGCGGACCACGGGATTGTACTCAGTGTTGTTTTCGTCAACAAAGACGATAACGATATCTTTTCGTTGACGGCCCTTTTTTTAATGACGATAACGTAGCGATGACGAGCTAAAATTAGCTCTTTGGGGACTAGAACATGTCGAGACGTTTACGAGTTTACGTAAATGAGACGAGATGAGACAAAAATGGGAGAAAGTTCGTCAGATCGTTCACAAACAGAGTTCACGGAGCGGCGCCGTGCTGCTCATGATGCGGCCGGGCAGCGGCGCCTCTTTCTCTCTCTCTCTCCCCGTGGCGTGCGGTCACTGCTAGCGTACATCCTCCTCGGAGCGTCTGACATCCATTTATTTTTTCTCAGGACAGTTTTCAATACCGTGGCGTATGAACGCAGAAAGCACGTTGAGGTAAGCTACGTGTGTGCAGACAGCGCTGTTGGTAAAAACATTTTTAAAAAAATCTAGAAGCGATGATCAGAGGACGAGGAGAAAAGTACTTTTCCCAAAAGTACTTTCGGGAAAAGTACTGTTCACAGTAAGCCTACCACTTCTGCAAGTGCCTATCGTGGTGTAATCTGTTTGTCAAAAGCTATAGAAAGAATAGCTATTATTTATCCCAATTTCCAAGACTTATCGAAATAAACAGCCACAAGCAATATCATCAACAGGTTTTTACCCTATGAGGCACTTTGCTAAGATCAAAGGAATAGTGTTGAAACCAGACTTTGAGAGACTTATCCATGCATTTGTCTCCAGCAGGTTAGACTACTGTAACAGCCTGCTCACTGGCCTCTCTAAACGAGCTGTCAGAGCTGCAGTACATGCAGAATGCTGCTGCTGAAGTCCTGACAAGAACCAGGAAATACAATCATATTAGTCCAGTGCTCAGTTCTCTGCACTGGCTTCCTGTCACTCAGAGAATAGAATTTAAAACAGCTCTGCTTGTGTACAAGTCTTTTCATAGTTTAGCACCAAAGTACATCTCTGACATGTTACAGCTGTATGAACCATCTCGGCCCTGAGATCCTCAGGGAGGGGTCTCCTGGTGGTTCCCAGAGTCAGGAGAAAACACGGTGAGGCTGTGTTTCAGTTTTGTTCAGCTAAAATCTGGAACAGGCTTCAT
Source organism: Gobius niger (assembly GCF_951799975.1). Classification (NCBI taxonomy): domain Eukaryota; kingdom Metazoa; phylum Chordata; class Actinopteri; order Gobiiformes; family Gobiidae; genus Gobius; species Gobius niger. The sequence goes on from NC_136857.1 coordinate 13,357,847, forward strand.
GAGGGTGTGCGACTGGCCTCAACTCTGACGATGTTCAAATCCAGGCTGAAAATTGTTCTTTTTACCCATGTATATGACAACTGAAAGAATTGTATCTGCACTCTTGCTTTTAGCTATAATTAATTCATTTTTATGTTGATGTTTTACGGATTGATTTTATCTGCCCTCTTATAATTTTATGCAACTGTGAAGCACTTGTGTATGAATTGTGCTCTACAAATAAACTTGCCTTGCCTTGCCTAAAACCTTGATCCGGTTTCGGTCAGATTCGAAGGCATCACCATTTCATTTGTAAATTTGAAATCATATCACTATGTTGTATATTAAAGGAGACATATTATGCTTCTTCTGACATTTAGTGATCATCTATGACACATACAACATTATTTAACACTTTAAACATTGTTTGGCAAGGCGAAGGTAAATTTAGCTTTGTTTTCAATCAATTTTAATTAGCCAAACAATGCCAGCTGGTTAAAGTCCAGCACTAACTAGTAAAATGCAGGCACACAGGTTCGCTTTGATACATAATGACAGGCAGACAATGTCCGTATTACATTTAGATATTATTTTATTTTTACTTTTGGTTAGAAAAATGTTAATTTGCGTTTCCAATTCATTTGCATTTGTTTAAGCTCTGTACCAGTTGCCCTTGTGCCAGTACACAAATTAACAACTTCGTAGTCACCATCCATCGTACTTGCTCTACAAGTGACAAGACAAGACAGCAGTTGTTTGACCTCTGCAACTGTGCTGAAACTAAGGGCTGCACAAAAAGTTATATTTTAGACCCATTTAAATAAAGTTGAACATCTCAGTTTTACTTAAATAAAAGTTACCTGCTAACGAGACGAGGGAATCCTAGACTGTCAACAGTGAACGGAGCTACAGACAGACGCCTCGTCAAGCTACCGCAGCCGCGACAAGAATACGGCGTGAGTTGGTTTGTTTTGGAAAAGTTGGCTAGCTGCCGCTCTTACCTCCCACACAAGCATCGGAAGCTCGAAGGACGATGTAACCAGCGCACCAGGTACGAGCGACATACTCGAGCCGTGGTGGAAAAGCTCTGGATTAGGTGGTTTTATGTTTGTCATCCCACATAATTTTATGAATGTGAATTGATCTTTGGTGCTTAAACTTTCCAAAGCCACTATCATATAAAAGTGTTCAACACAGTTGGAACGGAGGGCAGCAGCCGCAGACGTGAGAGAGCAGGGAGGATGGTGAAGCAGTGTGACAGTATTCACTGAAGGTGTGAAGGTCAAAGCATCGGGATGTGCTGTAATTGTAGGAGACATTTTAATTAAAGCGTTTTGAGAAGGTTTTGGAGGGGTGATAGCCTGTGGGGGGCAGACTGATCCCACTGTCACTGGAGCTCACAGAGACTGACGGCTGTGTGTGCTATCAATGTGCAATGGCAGACAGTGCCGAGCCCTTGGCACTGTTGTGACAAGCTGCTTTGAAATATTGTCCAAAATAGATTTTTTTGGTCCCTTTATCTCCTAATTGCATATTGCTTTTTGTACACAACCACACCTCATCCACTCCGTACAAATGTATTCTTTCACTCAGCAAGGTCAGGTGCCTGGATGTTGATTTATGGATATTTTTTTATTTGGTTCAGGGTCTATTTGGATTTCACATTTATTTTGATACTATGGGCAGTTTATATTGTGGTCAAAGTAATTCAGTAAACATCAAATTAAATAGTGGGTAAACTGCTGATTTATTCACATTAAAAACATTTTTTTGGGCGCTCACACATTGCTGCTGTCTGAATGCAGAGCTCGATGGTTGTCACGTCCAGCTGAAGCTGAGGTTTGCTAATTGTGCTAGCTGCTATTTGTGAACAATCTCAAATGGGTGTCACACGGTAATTTGTGCCGCTTACTAAGTACTTCTGTTAATTAGGCCTTTAACATGTTTTGACAGATATTCTTATTTTGACATCTTGCTATTACTTGTTCTGATTGCTTTTATAACTTAAATATCAGGACCTGCACTGGGTTTCTGTCCAGACAGAGCCCATGAAGGAGCCCATGAGGAGTGCTGTAGTTCGGGATGTAACGATTAATCAAACATTTATTTAAAAAAGATTTGCACTGTTTAAAATGTGAATCAATGTAAAAAAAAATAATAATAAAAATAAAGAAACGTTACAGTCTGATACAAGGACAAACGAAAAGGATTAGTTCATCTTGGTGTCTTGTATTGTTTTTGTTATGTGAATTTCTCTTGCTGAGACAACAGTTACAGTTTGTTACAAGGACAAAAATGCAGATATTGAGTCAAATTCATTTTGTAAAAATAAAAGATAAAAAACGTCAATTTGAAAATCAAATTGAATCGGGGCTTGAGTGCATCGTTGCATCCCCAGCTGTCTCCCAGAATATACTGTGTACATGCAGCTTTGCAATAAAGTTTATTTCAACTCACATCCAACCTCAGGCCATAATTTAATCAATAGGATTGATTATATACAATATGTATATAATATGTATACACATATTTGCAATATTGAAAAGAAAATCCAAGCATTGAGAAATGCTGCAGAATGATGGCTGAGTAGATAATACCATCTTTGCATTTAATGTCCAAACTCAAAACATGCACAATAGGCTGATCCTCTAGCTAGAAACTCAATTATTTAACTAAAGACTTTATAACAGTTTTCAGTTCACCTCAATGGGTTCAGATAGTTAGGGCTCAATCTTGTGTTTCTAAACGTAGACTGAAGACTAGACTTTTGCACAGATGGGGGCGCTATGTGAAATCTTCAGCACCATGGCGCAGAAAGTGGGCTGGACAGGGGCTGGACAGACTCCCATGGCAACGTTATCCACAGCAGTGGTCCCTCCTCAAGCTTTACCTTCTACAGACTGTACCAGACTGGAATATTTTCCACTATGGGTGTGGGTGTGCACATGCTCTTTAATACTGAGGCTAGAGTGGGACCATGGATTTATTCTCTCTTTCTCTTGGGACATGGACAGTGTTTATTGCACAGTGGGAGAAATAGTTTGTAGTTTGTCCTGTGCCCAATGCTAATGTAAAGACCAGGAGAGTGGGGGGGTGCAAAACGCACTTGTATCACACCACGCCTCAGCCGACCCCTTTTTTTTAACCTAAACAACACCCTCAGGCTACTGGCAAATGCACTGGCGCACTATTGTTTGTACACAAGGTACCGACTTTGCCTGGAGCAACGCTGTTGTTGTGCCAGGCGGAAGATCGGGCCCTACAGAGTTTTACAGTGTCATTTTCAGCAGAACAGTTTTAAAGAATCGCTTTTCAAGATTTAGTCCTTTACGCGACAAACTTTAACTCTTTTTTTAACATAAAAGGCTGAAGAGCTTTTATTTGCTGTTTTATTAGACACATCGCAGTGCTCAAATGATTATAACACTGTCATGATTTAAACATGACAGTGACAGATGAGTTGCATTGTGTGCATTTGAAACAGACACAACCAGAACAGAGGACAAAAGCTCAGTGACTGGCCTCCTGCTCTTGTGTTCCAGATAAAATCCAGGTCTCTCTGTGTCCTCTGCATGTGCTGCTGTTTCGATCACTGATGGCCAGGGGCTGGGGACTTATTGATCTGTTGCTTCCATAAACATGTTAAGATGACTTGTGAGTGTGTTAAACTCGTGCATGCCTGTATGTGTATAAGTGGGTTTCTGTGCCCTGGTAATGAAATGATTGATAGGTAATGCTGGACAAGCTCAATAAAATACCACTGTAGTTTTAGTCACATAAAACTCAAGAAGACTAGAGCCATGTACCAACGAACTAAATGACACACTAGGGAAATAAAAGCTTTAACCGTTAAGTCAAAACAGAGTTTCTCATTAAGAGCCAGTCAAAAGCCAGCCACAGCAGACGTGTTCTATGCAAGTGTGCAGGCATAAGCAGTGTCACAGACAGACTCTTATCCAGTATGTCTGACGGCCACAGAGAAGAGTCAGAACTCACGTTTCACTATTGGCACTATTTAGGGTGATGTAAAAGGGCTATTGATCCAGGAGCAGTGAGTTAGGGTTAAGGCCGATTTACATTCCAGTTCATAGATCATGTGACGCTCCAAAAAGTCACAGCATCAACATGCTGCGGCGCTGTAATTAGACAACAAACACCTTCCAAGAATGTTCTATTGATGTTGTGTACCCCTGTTTTAGTGCTTTTGTGTTTTCACTTTTTATGTTATAAAATATTTGAGAAGCAGTGCTGAAGTTTGAACGATTCAGTCCATACAGAATGCAGGGAGTATAAACAGCCCTTTGTGTGAACACAAAGGCACTCTCACGACAATCCATACTCTGAAAGAGAATAAATGTGAGTGAAAGTACAGGATCTAATGCAATGAACCAAAGAGACAGTGTTAAATACTGGGCTGGAGTGTTTTGAGGGTGCAGGTGCTTTTCACATGCTGGCTGCACATTTGGTGTTTACCTGTTGGAGCCTTAGGTGGCGGGTGCATTTTTTAAGAGCTGTGCTCAGTGGGAGAGCTCCTGAGGAGAGAGATAATGTTGGTCTGAGACGCTCTCACAGTATGACATCATTATGATTACTGCGCTGTGGCTGTTCGATGCATGTGGTGTGTGTGTGTGCTGTGTGTGTACTTTTTAGTTCATCCCCCTCTGTTTGTGTGTTATACCGAGGGAAATTATGTTGATTGCCTCAATGAAGCAGGCATAAATCATATCCCCACAGTAATCATCTGCAGCCGTTTATGTTTGTAATAAATCTTCTTATCACAGCTCCGCTCTATATCCTGTAAATCATACACCTGTTTCACTTGGAGCAGGCAGAACATAATGCACACTGAAACATATTTCAGACTTAAATAATCATCTTTTTGTTCTTGAAAAACTACAAGCCTGTTGCTGCAAGGCCAAAGCCAGTCTGATAGTGTCGCATTAGAGAGGTTAATGACAACCTTTGAAAACGCCCGGCTGGATCAAGAACATTTAGCTTAATGACACCGTACAATTTCCATTCAATAGAAAATGTAAATTTAATAATGTTAATATAATAAAGTTGTCAATATTTTTGCAGAACACGCTGTGTGATTTTGTAGCCAGTGCATAATACTCAAACAGTCATATTTCTTATTCAAATCATCATTCTTCATGTTTGACTTTATAAATACTACAAGCCTGCAGCTATGGGTAAAATCAATACTGGCTGTGACAGTATTAATGAATGTTTAAGTATCTGCTTCAAGCACCCATTGAGTTCATATCAGCCAGAAGGACACCATGGAGAATCACCCACAATGATGCAGAAGAAATAAAGCACTCGAGCATATATTATACATCTATGGAAAACTGTCGGTTGAGTCGCATTGTGGAATTATTGACATCAAATTCTAGAATGTGGATCCATGTTCTTTATTTCTGATTGGTATGGGAAAGATCATGGACATTTTGTTACAGCAATGAAATGTGATGTCAGTAATGCGCACATATTAGTGGATCATTCAGAAGTCACAGCTTCATCTGATAAATATCATCTTTAATCTTTAAAAATCCACTATTACATACACTCATACCTGGGAACAGTTCCCTTCTGGGGGAAAAAAACAGGCCTGCAGTAACTAAACTCAAATAGGCAAACAACAGAGACCGAAGGAGATTGTCCAACGGCCAAAATAAACTTCAAACATCTTTAGTGGAAAATATCATGTCGAATGAACAGGAGGGAGAGTGGCTCAGACTGGATAAATATTTACAGGGAGAAACACATCTTGAGCAAGAAGAAACACCAAACAACGAGAGGTTCACCATTCAGCAACTCAAGACTGTCGAACGGTGAGGGACCAACAGCATTGGCTAAGCTTCACAATGAGGAATTTGAACAATTTCATTTAGAAAGCAGCGTGAAAGTTGGCTAATACCCTCCTGTGACTGACCTCCTCCACAGAGTCCAGGGGGCAGCCCAGGACGGAGGAAGTGAAACGTGTTTAAGAGAGCTCTTATCTAGCACCAAGAACTTGCGTTTATCCAAAGAACAAGGACAGTTTGCTCAATTTGACCAGGAATATAAAGCAAATGGAGCACAAAAAGAAAAAAGAACAACTTGAGCATAAACAAGAGACAGACCTAAATATACTGCCTCAGTCCTTCGAAGTTAAAGAACAGATCACCCTCCTGCGCCTCCTCTAGCCCACCTGTCCCCTCCACCCCATGTGCCCACTCCTGCAGAGGGTTGGATAGACAGTGCTAAAACCAATGGCCGCTGACTACTCTGCTTTGTGACACTAGAGGCCATTGCTCCAGCATTTCTGTGGTACCTCCATATACCCGCTAGTCTCCCATTGGAATACATTGCAGTTTAGACACATTAAAAACAACTTTAGCCTGGTGCCTAATTTTTGGGAACTTTCTACAGATATTCCTCCTGTGGTTGGAGGTGCACTGAGCAATAATGACCTGACAGCTTAAGGCCCAATCACTAAACTGTTTGGCTCAGTAGAAAAGGCAGTCCTTGTTTTATCCGGACTAAGTTCTTTTTGACACAATGTTATGATGCAACCAGCTTATCAGTCCCACTACCTGTTGAACATTGATGGTTGCATAGACTTTTAAAGGCAGTGGGATTGAACAATGGCTATAACAGTGAAGGCCTGAGGGTATAGTGGCGAGGTAATCTTTGACCCACCGATGATAGAAATCTAGCACCATGGGCTTTTCACCTGAAATAAACAAAATTATGTATTTAGGCAAGTTACAAAACAATAGAGGATCTATTCACATTAAGGTAAGATTAGATTAGATTAGATTAGATTAGATTAGATTAGATTAGATTAGATTAGATTAGATTAGATTAGATTAGATTAGATTAGATTAGATTAGATTAGATACATATTTTGGACAAGAAGTTTTCAGTTCATGGGTTCACAATCATTGGCATCAGCTCCAATCCGTCCAATCCACATGCATAAGTTGGAGCACATAACCCCCACTATTAAGGTTAGAATGGTTAAAAATAAGCAAAAGGCCCCGTGGAGAAATGAAGATTCGGTCCGGGCACAAAAAAGGGAGTGCCGGAGAGCTGAACGAGCATGGTGCAAGTCAAAGCTCCAGGTTCATTATGAAATTTACAAACAAACGTTACACATGTTCAACCAGACTTTGCGTAGAGCAAGGGAGAAGTTTTTCTCTGAAATAATTTCAAATTGCCATGGTTACTCTCGTGTTGTGTTTGCCACAGCCAGCAGACTCACAAACTCTGCAGCTTCATTGCCCCAAGAATTAATTTCTATAATGAAGTGTAATGAGTTTGCGAGAAAAAAATTGTATATAGTTTAATATATCCATATTTGTAATTTTGTATATTTTTTATGAGTGTATTGATTGATTAGTTTTATTGTGTTTTTATTGTGTTTTTGGTGTTGATGTGAGGCACATTGAGTTGCCTTGTGCATGACATGTGCTGTATATATAAATTTGCCTTGCCTTGCTTTGCCACATTTGTTCAGTCAGAGGGAACAGTAGAAGTTCACATCAGTTATAGAAGGTACCATCAAAAAGTGGTGGGAGGAGTGGAGTGTTTTTTTTTGATAGAATCCCCAAGAACAAGTTGAGGCATCCAACTCTTGATGCTCAACCACCCCCAACTTTCACAGCTTGACAACAGGAGAAAATGAGTAGTATTAATACTGGTTATTCACGGCGAGTGGATGAGTGGTTTGAGCTCTTACACTTTATTTTATTTTATTTCTTACTCTAAACTGGAGAAAAATCAAAACATTGGTTCAAGAAATATTGTTACTGTTGAATACTGCAAACATTTTTTTTAGAGAAATATTTGTATTTTTGGTCATTATTAATATTTGGAGACATGACTATTTTTGGCTGCATCCACAGCAGATGTTGTGTGTTATCAGGGATGTAACACTTCACTGTGACCCTTTGCTACCCAGACCACCTCCTGCTGTGGGACATCACACTGTTCTGCACAAACTCACACCTCAGTCTGATTGTGTGACACCACAATGCACCAATGGCATCTGACAGTGGAAGGGTATAAATGGCTCTCAAGTCAATTGTGGGGTCACGATCTTCAGAGGGTGCCATATCCATCATGACAAACTATACAGCTGTAATTTCTAACAATAAAACGTACTATCTATTTTCACTTGATGTCTTGTTTTAGTAACAAACAAGATAATATATTCAGTTGATAATAATTGGTTTACTGTGTTTCTAATTTAAGTGTGGGATTTCCAAACTTTTCGAGTTTCGACACCAAAAATTAGCAGCTGGCAGCGGTAGATATTATTTTTATTTTTCAGATTTGATGCCTACGCATATGCTCACAAATATATGTTTTGTTTCATCTTGTTAAAATGTCTGTCTAATCAAATTAGCATCTTCCACAAGTGCATCCAGTCAGATTAGCTTATGCGCTCCCTGCGGTAACGTCAGTGGTTCTGACCTGTTAGTTTTCAGAAGCAGGGAGCTGCTGCCGGAGACCCAGGAGCCTGGTATATTTCTCTTGCTCTTTGATGTCAATGAGCTGATGGATCTGATCCAGTCAGCCTTGCTGTCTGCAAACAACACCTTTTTGGGTCTGTTATCTCTCGCTGAAGGAAGTGTAGCTCATCTGGACACGCTGTCAGATTACGTTTTGGAAAACAGGCCAAGTATGCAATGCTGTGCTTGCTTGCACAAACTCTCGTGGGCATTGTCATCTCTATATCTTTCTGTTTATTTTGTATTTATCATGGTGGTTACTCTTTCTCTTGAACCCCTACACAGTGTATCCACAAGGCACTCACTCACTGTGGTTATACTATCAAATAACTTTCAGCAAGAGCTTTAATTCAGTTTGGAAGCACTAATTTCATAGATTAGTTTGGAATGATAGTTTGTGAATTTAGGGTACATCAAAACGGCTGCAATGGTCTCAATAAATGACTGAAGAGAGATTTTTTGCAGTTTTTTTCCTCACATAATTTGTTCGAGGTTCCTCACTTTTTTGATTAGTAAAATGTTTGCACACAAGTGGTAGCACAAATATAGAAGCAAAATACCATGTTGCTGAATATACCCCACACTACAGTATATATCACCCCTATAGCCCATTTCCTGAAGTTTTATGGAACTACAATAACGTCTGGTTATTGTGGAAGCAGATAGTCCCCAAGCCCTCATCATAAACAGGTTTCTCCTTCACTGCACTGATGAGGAGAGAAAATAGCACACGGAGAAGGAAGTGATGGGAAGGGGCAAACATGATTGAGTCAAGTATTGAGGAAGGATGAAGAGCTGCAGAGTAGACGAGCAGACTGGAGGTCAAATACAGCTGAGCCACGCGTCCAGGGAATATATGGATAGAAAGCCATGGCCGACTGATATGACAACAAGAGCAGGACATCCTGAGATACAGCCAATAGCCTTTGAGAATGAGACGAGTAAAAACACGAGCATTTAGACCAACATATCTTCATTACTATAGCTGTGACAGGACCTACAGCCTGGCTTGATGTACTGGCTTATGAGTTATTACAAAAAATGTGGGATGGTCACGTGCGAGGCCATTGGCAGGAAAAAAATGACAACCTATGGAGTTTTCGATCAGGACTTTTTCGCACGGAAAACATGGATGCATCTTCCAAATGGTCACACTTCAATAGACCGCACAATGTAGCGAGAAAACGTTCATTGCCATCGGCACCACACAACCCCGGAAACTGAACCAGCAACTGGTTATATTATAAGATAACAGTAAAAGATAAGATAAGATAAGATGGTACTTTATTGATCTCACAGATGGAGAAATTGCATTCGATGAGAGAGCATCCGGCAGCAGCACCCATTCAGTGCGCACCACTCTTTTTCCACTCTTTTTTTTCTTTGGTGAAAGATCGTTGTGTCGCGGCCGCCATCTTCACTGTTTTGGTCACAGGAGGAGCACTGGTTGATGGGAAAGCCGTAGACGATGACCACGGCGGTGGAGCTCTTGCGCTTGGCCACGATGTTCTTGGCCACACAGGTGTAGTTGGCCGTGTCGGACAGACGCGCCTGCTTGATGATCAGGTTGTGGTCCACGGTGATGTAGAAGTTCCTGTCCTCGGCCGGGTCCATGATCTCGTTGTCCTTCAGCCACTCCACCCGCATGACCTTGGAGGATGGAGAAACTGTAGCTGCCCTCCGTCTAAAATAGTAAGAAACAAAGATAATGCTTTCTTTAGAGGAGATTTTAACACAACACAAACGTTATACAACACTGTAATCATGGGGAGACTGCTAAAAATGCAAACAAAAACAATTTCAGGTCAGACTGTACCTTCATTTCACAAGTAAATATATTTCCAGATTTCATAACTTTTTAGCCAAAAATAAAACCTTTTGGTTGGCTTTTAGTTAGCCTTTTTGTCAAAGGTTGCTAATGAAACCACAGCCACAAAAGAAACATATCAAAAAACATATCAACTGAAAGAACAAAACCAGTCAAATTAGACCACCAGGGAGTGAAAGACTGCAGAAAAAACATTGAAATCGAAAAAAAAAAAATGTTTTTCTCTTCAAAGTTTGGGCATTAGAGGTAATCCAATCAAATGAACTATAATCCAACCATTTGGGATGCTTCCAAATTGATTTCAGAGTGTTTGCCCTCGTTATTTATTTTGATAAATGGGTGCCTGAGAGGTGAAGAAAGGAAGTCTCTGGAGACATGACAAAGGCATGCTCCTTAATAATGCACTTGCTCCTACAAAGAAGACAAAGAAGCTTGTTATTTATTGTAGGACACACAAGAACACGTGCCACACTGGTCTGTGGGTAAATGGGGATGAGGTTGAACAGGTGAAGTGTTTATCTCTCCAAGGATCTGACATGGAGGGTGAACATAAGGGAGCTGGCAAACAAGTTCTCTCTCTCTCATAGAACATTCTCAGCAGTATTTGCCAGAGCACTTTTGACAGAGGGCTCAAGTGGGTGCACAGTGTAGTCCTCCTGTTGTTCCTCAGAGGACAGGAAGGACTTGCAGTGAGGAGTGAAGCCTGCAAAGAAGGTCATCAGCGCTCCTGTCCCTTCTTTAGAGCAGATGTATTCCACCCACCTCAGGAGCACCGCTCAGAATGCCCCCCTCTGCAACTGTCGGACGGTGCCTACTACTCTCTGACCGTCTCAGATCCTCAGAGCCCGGAGGAAGACACTATGGAGGAGCTTTGTCTTGCCCTGTAAGCATCTCAGAGAAAACAATCAAACAAAAAAACATTATATCCAACCACCCATCCAACCAACCAAATCTACAGAAGATTATTAGTGTGTTTGTAATACTTCTTTAAGGCCTTTTGGGATTAGTATAGTCATTATAAGAGCTGAGACTATTACATTATCTAAAGTGGTTTCCTCCATAAAGCACATACAGATTAATAGCAAAAACTATATCTATTTCCAAAGTGACTGAATTGGAGGTGCTATGAAGGATTTCCTTCGCCTTAGCGATCGATTTCTGTGTTCTTAAGGCGTGCGCTGTGCTGTACTAGACCACAAATTATCATGATGAAAACAGCATTTGGATTGACTGAGGGATTTGCCTCGCGCACTCACCTGTAAAAGAGACCATCCTTTATCCGGGAGCCTCAGACCATTCTCCGAGTTGTGGATGGGACAATTGAATTAGCCCCACCCTCTCCCGCCCCATCCCGAGTGATGGGGGACTGGATTCCATTACACAAACTCTATCTAAGCCAGACTGTGGCTTATCTAAACCTCATACCCCTGACACGAGTCCATACATCAGCCGCAGCCTAATACACTTTAATAGGCAGTGCTCTCACCCACAGACGCGCAGTGGGTATATTTCAAATGACCTTTGAATACCTCGCTCCTTTTGTGTGGTTTAGGTCTTTAGAGCACCCCCATATGCTTATTCACTTTACACAGAAGTACACTCTACGTTACTTGAGCAGATACTATCACCAACTATCCCGCTATAGTGTATTTCTAAAGTTGGTAAGGGCAATTTATTTATATTATTTGGTTATGAGGTGAAAAGTCATGGTGACAGTTATTGAAAAAGGCACACACTCTACAAAATCAACCTTTTTTTGACAGCATTGTTCCTTCATCAACATCACAGTGCTGTGCTTCATTTTACGCAGATTTCCTGTTGGTCTTTCCTTCTTCCACAGCAAAAAGTGCTCCAATTTGTAAATGAAAATGTCATCCCCATTTTCAAAGCCATCACCAAACCGTTCTGAGCAGGCACTTATTACTTACTTATTACGGCACCACTGATCCGTCGATTGGATTTGCTTATTCACTCCTTAATGTCTCCCTTCTTTACCGTTACCTCCTGGTTTTTTTTCTTCATCCCAAGGCATATTTCTAAGGCTTCTTCTTTGTTTTCATCTAACCTACAAGCCCTCTTCTCTCCCCCCACCGCTGTGCGCACACATCAAAGGCCGTCGCTGAGGCTCGCTCCACACTGAAGGAGTTGACCTTGGACACTCACCAACAACCAGCAGAAAGGAAGCAACCGTCAGAGGGAGAAGCCGGCGAACAAAAGTCTGCGAGCGTGAGAGAGAATAATAGCCAAGCAATGGGCTATACGGACATATTTGAATTCATACCATTTGCCATTCTTTTATTAGGAGTGTAATTGTACAATACTCTATGATACCAATTTCAATAACGCATTTGGCTAGTCTAGACATTCACTTTACAATTTTTAGCAGTATTTGTTCACTCCATGCCCTTGTGTGGTTAGCTAATGTAGCCACAGCCACCCTATAGTCTGATGAAAGTATGGCTGCATTCACACAGACAATATGGGTGATTCTTAACTTTTAGTAAAAATAAAATAAAACATCTTGTAATATGACCGTTTACTGTCATTTCATATCATAATGAACCTGTCTGTGTTGTACTTTGTCAGTCAGTATAAGTAAAATCTCCAGGTGAAATTCCTGGGGTGGCGTTGTGGCATTTAAAGCTAAGGCAAAATCTAAGTTAACCCTCGCCTTGCCACATGTGCTTGAACAGTATGAGTAGTATGACATTTGAGTGTCCTTTGAATAATATAAAATGTGTTATATCTTGTCACATGTAAGACTTGAAGAAGCTATAAGCGCTCAAAATCAGACAATATTTTGGGGTTATTGCAAGTAAATGTCTCTTCATTCATGCCACACTCACCTCACCTGTCAAAACCAAAAGAGGCGCATCTTTCATCTGTGTTGCATCATTATCAAATCACCAAGCTACCGACGCAAATCCCATACAATGTTTATAAACACGTACTAAAAGTTATTATTTTAACCTTCAACACTATTTATCATTTATTAAAGCGACTATATGGAGCTTAAAGGGACTATAAGGAGTTTAAAAATATTAAAATTAAGTATTTTCCTCCCCCTACATGTTCCAGCCATGTCCTAATGTGTAGAATGAGCCCAGACCTGTTCACCACAACTGCCTCTAAAATCCTGTACGGTCACTCAAAAATATGTCACTTCGGCCCGAATTGCCGTAATGCACGAGCTTAATATAGAAGGTGCAGTTACACATATGGCCTGAGGTGGCAGTAGTGAGTATAAAATGGCGAACTTGCTTCCAGCCCCTTTAAACATGTTAAACATTTAGCATTTGCCTCTCCCTACATGTTCCAGCAATTTCCTAATGTGTAGAATGAGCCCAGACCTGTTCACAGCTGCCTCCACTGTCACTCAAAAAGGTGTTAATTCGGGTCCGAAGTGCCGTCATGCACAAGCTTAATATAGAAGGTGCAGTTACACGTATGACCTGAGGTGGCAGTAGTGAGTATAAAAATGGCCAATTTATATCTCATCCTTGTTAACCTAATCCTTTCCGTAGTCCCTCTGGGAGTAATACAAGTGTTAATGGGATGATTGAGTGGGGTCTTTCATCTCCCCCTGGTGTGTCAGGGGTTACAATTGTAACTTCGCTGCCTCCGGGTTGGAGGCCCCAATATACACTATTGGAATCACGAAGAATAAGCTAACAGGCTAACGGACAGAGCTAACTGCGGGCTAGCACCACTTAAACAGTATTTACAGCCAAGTTTCAGTGTAAAAAAATACGTCCATTGTGTAATTGGATGTACAATATCTCTCTCTCCCTTTGTCTTTTCTGTCAGCGTAGTATTTACTCTCATGGACAATTAATGAGTAAAAAAAAAACACAACATGCTAGGACACCTGCGGTGGCGCTTTTGGCCTCTAGAGGCATGAGTTACTTAGTTCTGTTTTAACAGTCATGAGATATAGCTTTTATGGTTGGTTCTGTGGAATATTCAAAGAAAACAAAAATACAGCAGTGCCGGTGAAGTGTTTCACGTGATGGTGACATTGCAACCACCATGGACAATCTCGCCAATGTCCTTCCTTTTTCCTTCTTTCCCTGCTGTCAGTGACTCCACGCCAGGGACCACATTAAAACTCAATCAATTACACACACACACACAAGCACACACACCGACAACTGTCTGTCTATGTCATCCTGGGCTTAATGCCAGAGCCCTCCCCCAGTCTCTCGCCATAGTCTTGTCCTCATCTCTCTCGTTGTGATCCTGTGGCCTTGTTGGCCCTGCTTTCAATTTAGCTGTCATCCAGATGCATCCCTCCGCACACATGCACACGAGCACCAATAGATAGATTTCCTGTCAGGACAGTTTGAGACCAATCAGACGCTGCTAGTGGAGCATGCCCAGATGTGCACTAAAGGCCATCAGGGGACCCTGCACAACACACAGTGGCGAAAACTGTCACATTCACCAAAGCGACATGCCAGAAACAAGGCTGCAAGAAAATCAAATGAAGACACATAAGAGCATCGGAGCTTGTTCTTTCAAGGTGCTACATGTGGGTTTAAGCCTTGTGCAGGTGTAACAGTAGAAGTGGTCCTCTGTTTGAGTGTGTGCTCTCAGGCGCCATCGCGGTGTCACACTATACGCCTCATCCCAGGTCCCAGAGGATCCCAACAGTGTCCATGCAGCTTCCACAGACGGGCAGCGAAAGCAGCAAAAAAGGGCCAAAACTGAAACAGAGAAGAACTACACGCGACAGGCTCACGAGGGAGTGATGGACCGGCAAGAAGCTTCAATACGTATTTCACCAATTTTCTCTTGTTTCTGTATTTTCTTTCTAAAACGGGGCACCCCTTTTTAGTTTCGAATACCTGTCATTTTTCCTCCTCTAATCCACTCCTCGTGTTTGCCCCTGCGTCTCTTGTGACTCTGACGTTCTAATTAAAAACAGTGTGGATGACATTTCCTGCTAAATGAGCCTGCCGTCCTTCTGTCCCTATTAGGCTTTTGTGTATGTGTATGAGTACGTGTGTATACAAGCACTGGAGGGGTGTAGTAGCATGTGCCCCGGCCCAGTGTGGGCTGGAGGTGCTGATTGCCGTTTGACCACGTGGCTATTTCAGAGCCCGGTATAATTTGTGGTGATTGATTGTGATAATTAATTTGCCGTGGGTAGGTGATTGCGGTAATTAATTTGCTGCAGCCTGATGATTAAGGGTTGTTGGTGCCCTGTTGTGACCAGCCCTGTTTGGCCAATTAGCTCTTTTGACGCCACATTCATTTATTGTTACAGTGCACCCCTGTTCACAGCTGTTGCCGGGGTCTTCATCTCCCAAAACAGGTGACCTCGACAAGGAAAACTTTGGCATGTCAAATTTAATTCATAGCTCAAAGAATTGTTGAAGTAATATATGTTAGAGGATAACATTAAATCGCTATTTATCATACTGGGTCAGGCTGTACAGTCGTACTATCTCTGTCATAGCCTTGACTGTGGTGCTCAGGCGCCCACTCTCTGCCACTGAATGCTTGCGTATCAGTATGACGCTCTGAGAGGGTATTTATCCCTCTTCTGTGGAAGCATAGACAGACTTGAATGGTAGGACTAGCGCAATGTCTCGAGTTCATGTCTCCGGGTCCCGCACCGATGGTAAATAAACTTCTCCTGCATAAGACATCCAGACCGCTGCCTGTCATTCATCTATCCTCTCGAACACCATTGTTATTTCTCTAACAATATATAGTATCAAAAGGGTGTCTGGAATCTATCAGGCTTCCATTTTGATTTCATTCAAATCAAGTGTTCCAAGTAATTTGTTTTTTTTCACGTAAAACCCTAATTCATATTTTAGTCTTTCACTCTTATTTGTAATTTAAAAAAGAAAAAAAAAAAGATTGTCACTGAAATAGACAAACTGCTCAGACTCAACGAATACCTAGAAGACACTTGTTCTCTATTAGCTTCCATTAGCTAAAGTGGAAGCTACTAAGCCACTACTAAAACTTTTTTTTTGCAGCAGCAGAGCAATAGCATGGTAATAAGATGGAAATCGCATGGCACCTTAAAGGGGCATTATGGAACTTTTTCTGCGGAAAACATAACTTGATATTTGTGTGTATTTGACCTTGTAGTGACCCTGCAACTGTATGTGTGGTTAGCATGTTGTCTTCATTTTCGATCACAGTGGTCTCTACAACGCTCCAGGATCAATTGTTTTGTAGGTTTTCTGGTCAGCGGAGAAAACCTTCCAAACAACTGATCCTGGAGCGTCCGATAGGCGACTGTGATGGAAAGTAAAGGTGCCATGCTGACCACTCATACAGCCACTGGGTCATTACAAGGTCAAATACGCACAAATATCAACTTTTTTTTTGCATCCAAAATTTGCACAACGCCCCTTTAAAGTTTAACACCATTGTATTTTTTGTAATTATTAGGAAACAGTTCACATGGTAAAATGCTTGATCCTAACTCCAACCAGTGGTGGTCTAAGTGCTTTAGTTTCATTACATTAGTTAAAGTACAGATACTACTGGTTAAATATAATACTTTGGAGCTATTGGAGAAATGTTGAGGAGTAGAACATAAGGTAAGTAAAGTGCAGATCATAAAAAAGGCAAGTGCAGTACTCAAAGACATCTGTATAGCGAAAGTTAGAACATTGCATTTTCTGCAGAAACAAAATACCTAGTAACTTAACTTCCTGATTTCCATATGATCATTTTCATGCTAGCTCCTCCCACTCTTGCTCTCCTTTGCTGCGCAGCTGTTTCAATGAACTAGAAGGGAGTGTTTTGTGTGGCTGGTGTGGCTGTAGTGTGACATGAGGGGGGTTTTGAGAGCTCCCGCCGCATTGCTAAGCATAGGCACTGGAGAAAATTGAAATATTACTGAATATTACTGCGCAAGTAAGACATAACACAGGTATGTTTTGATGGGAGAATAACATTGAAACATGTTAAGAAAAAGAAAAAATATTGATTTTGCACAATCCCACCCTTTTACTATATTTACCTAACCCTGTGAAAAGATGGTAAATGGCTGGAAACATGGTTGTTGTTTTTTTGTTGATGATATGGAAACCAAGCTGCATATACAGCACAGGATGTTGGATGCTCCAACTTCAAATTTTCAAAATGCTTTTTATCATTTAGTTTTAAACAAAGAAAAAGAGAAGTGCATCCTGTTCTCCAAAAACTACCAACATTTGTCATTTTACAGTATGTGTATGTAACTTGCCCTGCCTCTTGGCCAGGATGATGTTAAAAATCACCAAAACTTTATTAATATAAATTTGACCCATCCTCAATGCTGTTGGGGCGACCTGCTGGAGTAGTGAGCAGTCGGGGTCAGCAGGTGTCTGGTGCAGGTGCCATCTCCAGATGTGGAGCCAGACTAATGGTCAGAAACACCTGGCTGGAGGATTGACCTATTGTACATGTTTTTAGTGGTAGGGAAAACCGGAGTACCTGGATGGAAACCTATGACATGGGGAGAGCATGCAAACCCCACACTGAAAGACCCTGTCATCGAACCCAGGGCCTTCTCGCTGTGAAGCTCGAGTGCTAACCACTGCACCACCAAGCTGAAAATGTAAACAAAACAAAAATCAAATCAAATGCATGCATCAAACCACTGATGTATCCACAAGAAAATTATACCCAAGTAGGATTAGGATTCAGTCCGTTTCAGTCCGTTTTCAGATTTTTCAGTCCATCTCCTTATATATTACAACCTGTATTGAAATGTACACTGTGCAAGAGGGAAGACATTTTGCTATTTCTATCCTTCATTTGCTTGATATTCCCCGCGGTCTCAGCGAGATTGGTGAGCTGGAGAACTCCTCCATTCAACCAAATGAGACTAGCAGCTCAAATGAGAACGAATGACTTTCCTAACAGGGATATTATTAAACGCACAGCAGTGGTGTTTCCGACGCATTAGTGGCACTGATATGAAGTTGTTCGGCTGACTGGCGGGAACAATGAACTCTGGCTAACATTATTAATCAGAATCATAAATCTATTTCTCATCTGGTCTATCAAATAATGAGGTAGGGGAAGCCAAGCATGTTTTTTTTTTTTTTTTCAATAAAAACGCAGACTTTTCCACAATGCAAAGGGCCAGCTCATATAGAAAGCGAGTTGATGTATACTTTCTCACTTTTTAAATCTTCAAGTGGGTTATGCATTGAGCAGTTTGGGTGTGCATAGAGCAGTTCATTATGTGTGTACGCATGGTGATGTGAAAAACAAAAAAAACAGAAGTGGCTCATGGCAAGAAACATTACTCAAGAATAAATGAAAACAGAGCTCACTCAAGGATGAAGTAGGCCGTTAGAGCAGGCCTCTTGAGTACAATGTATGGCCTTGAACCTGATGCACAGAAAAAAGGCTGTTGGTTAAACAATAGAAAATAAAGCCAAAAGTGCAGAGGTGCTGCGTAACTGCATCTCAGAAAGAATTGTAACACAGTGGTGCACTGGTTAGCATTGTCACGAGATGGTCACTGGTTCGATTCCAGGGCCAAATGTAAACGATTGGCCGGGATGAATGAGAGTGTGTTTATGACAATGAGAGCGGGGCAACAAATGGAAAATAGCTACAATCTGGCGTGGCGTGCTTACATGCATGTGTCCCTGATGTGTTCATTAATTCACAATCCCACCAAAAGAACCAACAGTACATTGTTGGAAAATGAAATTGTTTCAGTAAACCCTACTACATTCCAGGCTGTCAGGAAGCTGAACTCTCCCCTTTTCTCCCTCTGCTGCCCTCTGCTGCCCTATTGCTATTGTGTAGATGTGTATTTGATATTAACCATTAACCTGGCTAACACCAGGCTGCTGTGTGCGCTCGAATTATTTCGAACTGCACAACAGCCTGGGGACCATGGCCAAATCTCCGGTGGATTTGGGAACCAATCACAGAGCGAGGAGGGACGGCAAGACGATGACGCGCTATTCGATATATGGAAGCTTGTAGTTTATTTACGGATAATTTAAAAAAAAGTTTATTTACGGATCCAACATGACAGCAGCAGACACGATGGTATTTTTTGATCAAGCTTTAGACCTTGTTCTAAATAATTTAGCTCAAAAGTTTACAGCGGGTACGTCATACGTCATCTCATACGATGATATGATTGGCTGGGGCTACGTGCAGACGCATGAGACTTTTTTTTTTTTTTTTTTCGTATCGCCCAATAAACGACTATGGACGATCGTAAACCACACCTCTCCTACGAGAAAATGAATTGGTGGTCCCCAGACTAAATATCACTTGTGATTTTAGTCTGGTGTTAGCCAGGCTAATTAACCATGGCATTGTGGCACAACGGTCCGTACTTGCGCCTCAAAGCAAGAAGATCCTGGGTTCAATCCCTGGATGGGTCCTTTCTGTATGGAGTTTGCATGTTCTCCCCGTGGCCTGTCTTGGAGAGATTCCTCTCTGCTCTGGTTTCCCGACCACTAAAAATATGTACAATAAGTTCCAGTCTGGGGCCAGAACTCCCCCAGAAATGAAATTCCTAATCTTAGCAACAGGGTTTAAACGCAGCCGATGGAGAATCACGTGATCAGTGAAGCTCCAGACCTCCACAGGAAATGCATTCAGACCCTTCTCAATCTCAGGGGGTAATAAATGTCAAATACAAATAAAAACAACTTTGGTCTATTGTCATCACTGGATTGAAAGAAAAAAAAAAATCTAAATTCTACAAAAATTACACGTTGTGGAATTGACAATAAAGCTGATTGAACTGGGTAATGCAGTATTTCAAATGGTGAGTGAGGCCAGTTTTACTCTACAGGACTAAAACTTCCACAGAGTCTGCGCAGTCTTTGTTTTTGGTGAACAATCACTGATGTATTCAAAGCAGTTCCAAACAACACAGCTCACCACAGGAAACTCAGAATGAACAATATTTTACTTTTCATGACAAAAAATTAAAGGGCGTACAATATCTAGTTTATCTGAATCATAAAAAAAACTAAATCGATGAGTGGCTGAAGTAATTATGACTAATGGGTGAAAAAATCACTCGTAATCTCACAGGCCGATTTGACTGTCGAACTCCCTCTCCCACGGCGCTCTCTGGCTTCAGTGTTTAATGGAGCTTTCATATGGGTTATTGATCGGACAGACCACGGTGAGATTAATTTATTCTTCCAATCAAGTTTTAATTAATAGTAGGACACTGGTGAGACCCCTATTAAAAGCCCCAGTCATTACTCACAGCACGCACACACTAGAAACCAATATGGAAAATAGAGGTGAAGTGCTCCTGTCTATTCAGCTTCACAGGCATTGATACACTGTCTTCCTTTAGTATTACCTATTGCTGACATATTAATCATTAACTTCAAGGTCAACCAATAGACGTGATACCACAAGGCAGCGTAGTCTTCATTTAAGTCTCAAACTGTAGTGCAGAGTCTTCAAAGATGGAAAAAATACAATATGCAAATGATCTTTTGTTCAAGCAATAAAGAAGCAAAATAGAATGAAGATACTCAAGTTACATTTCAGATCTATGTCAGGACAAGGCTTTATTCAGGCCTAAAACCAAGAAGAAATGACAAAGATGAAGTGAAACTGACAGCAAAGTCAGAAACATGAGCACGAGGAAATGTGACTCAATTCCTCACTCCATAAATCTCTCATGTTGCTGCTCATGCTCAGAATGACAAAGCTAAAAGTGGATATTGGAGCATTAGCAGGCAGGAAGTAAACACCAAACGCACACTTGCTCAGTCCTAGACAAGTGTGTGAGCCGAGAGAGAGAGAGGAGAGAGGAGAAGGGAGGAATTAACAATTAGCGTCCATAATGAGATCAGGGTTATCAGAAAGCTCGCTGGTCATGGATGATGAAAAGAACACTAATTCAGTTTGTCTCGTCCTGTCTTCCGCTGGGCCCTGGTTCCCGCTGACGAATGGAGAGGAGGGAGCGATCCGGCGCTAATGTTCAGATTAACAATAACTCCTATCAGACATGTCGTTGCCTATATTAGTTACAATAACTATACGCTTAATGGAGCTGAACCCATTGTCCCTGTCTCATTCAGGCATGTCAAATGCTCGATGTATCCGATGAGAGCGCCATGTCTGTTCTCTGGAAAGGCAGTTCTCTATGGATACAATGTGTAATTTTGTATTTGTAGTATGTTTAAGAAGCAGACGCACACCCTCAGATATTGGTCAGGAGCATTTTCTTTTTTTTCAGTATGGGTTGTAATCTTCAAAAGCCATTGTTCTGGAGACTTTCTTATACTATGTGGTTCAATAGTGGAATGACCATGGCGTGAGCATCTGTTAGAATGCAAAGGAGTAGACTGGATGGATAATTAGGGTTTGGGAGAGCCCCAAATATATAAATATGGGAGGACAATAAAAAGAATATTAATCACTATTTACATTGAATTACTATAATGACACAAACAATAATAACAATAATAAAACATGGGAAAAGGTTTGCTTAACCAAACATTAATAGATGTAGAATTCGCCATGCATCCATTGTAATAACGCAGTCAAGTGCACAAGTTGGCCCCAAAGCCCTCACTACTACGCAGAACTACTGTTACTACATCAACAAAACAGGAATATAGGCCGCTCCAGCATAAGAAGAATACTATCAACCAAATAAATGTAAAATAGAATGAGCATTTAGTGTAGCTCAAGTGCTAACAACGATAAACGGGTAAAAATAGTGTTTAAACATTGGGGATAACAGGGTAATGTGAGACACCCCCTGTATCTAGGCAACGTATGTAAAAGTACATTTTCTTGCTGAGAATGTTATCAAGTGTTCTGTCAAAACTAATAGCGTCAGGTAGAAAAAGTTATATCGCACATGTTGATGAACTTCCAACATGTAAACCCATGTGCCTGATGCTAGTTAAAGATTAGCCTGAATTGCTAGAGATGTTGCTGTGGAGTGAAGTGAGACAAATGCTATTGGGTAAAGTGAGACAATAATCCAGGTGGGTCTAGCGTGTGTCCTGACTCTTCTAACTGGTTCTGATGGTCCTATGTTCTGACCCCGAGGCAGTGTAGGCTACCAGCTGGTTTTGATCGCCCTTCATGCTGACCCCCAGACACCGGCTGTTCTGACCCCCACACTGTGAATGTTAATTCATGCATTTTGAGTCATATTATGTTGTATTTCATTTACTTTTAAAGTAGGCTACTTTGGCTCATGTTCAAGTGTTTAAAAAATTGCTTATTTGACCCCGAGACTGTGTACTAGCTACAATAGCTACTACTGTTGTCCTGTGCTGACCCCCAGACACTAACTGTTCTGACCCCACACTGTGATTGTTAATTAAAACATTTTGAGTGAATGATGTTGTATTTGATTGACTTTTAAAGTACCTACTTTTGATCCCTTTCAAACATTTAAACAAACTTATTTGACCAATCCCCATGATTCTGTTACTAGTCCAACATTAGTGTGAATGTGTGGTTGTCAGTCTAGCTTTTATTCCTGCAACATGTGTCATTATGGTGTTTCTAGAGTGGTTCACTTTACCCCGTTGATGCTAAACACAGAAACTTTCCTTGCTCACAAAACGGCTGCGCCCCTAGTGGTCGGCCTGGGAACTGCACCCAAACTAAATCGCTGTATATAAACAGTCTTGTCTTCTTAACAGCCATACTTTCAAATATTGGACCGTTACTGTATTACTGACATGCTTACAAACCTGCTATTTTCATCCTTTCCACCCCAGGAAATCAACAATAGTCATTGAATAATCTGAAACCCATTAATCCTAAGTCTATCTGGTCAGTATTTCCCACTTTATCCTCAGTTCATTTGGGGCCTGGTTCTATGGTCTCGCCCTTGTGTTAACAAACACCTCAGCCTGAGCTGGGCTGCACCTCAGCTGGAGCTAAATGAGTGTAAACAGCCCTGACTGAGCAGGAGACGGATGAGTGGCATCACCACAGGAGGGGGACGGGAGATAGATGGAGACAAGGAAGAAGGAGGGGACAGCCATGGACTTCTGTGGAGTTCACAGTGACAAACAGCCCATTGAGACTGTAACCGATGCACCTCCTAATCAACCCAACACACTCATTTGGTTTAAGCCATGCCGTCTTCATTTCTAAGACATGCATTTTCTAGTTCGTTGCCACGCCCAGCTCTCACAAACCCATTCTGTGCAATTCCCTTCATCAATGTTCCCCAATCATTAAGACTGATTAGGAGACATCTCAGTGTGAAAGGACCTCCACACAGCCCATCTATCACGGCAAGGCACAGGTGCAGACCGAGCCCCGTACAGGACTACACGCGCGCGGCCAACTCACAAACATGCGCGTGCACAGCCTCCATCCATCACCCCCTGGAGCTGCTCTGTCTGAGGCTTCAGTGATTGGTTGTCCTGCCCGGCTGAATCATGATGTTAATAAGTCACCATTAGTTTCTATGTCCTCACCCACTTCACGCCAAAGTGAGCTCACAGGCCAACACACGGCGGCTCTTGGTCAGTACAATTAGTCCTTTATCAGAATTTACCAAATCCAACGCTATACTTATGCCATTGTACTTACAACAATGTCAAATATTTGGACCAAAGACCCTTCTTGTACAATTTGAAAGAAAAAATGTAGGTATGTTTAAAAATACCCTACTGACACTGCACTGTCATTGCTTGGTGCTGTCCATGGTGCTGATACGACTGTAAAGAGCAATACTGATTCAGAAAACCAATTAAATGAAAAAAACGTATTGTGTCATTACACAAAATGATACCCAACAGCTTTTAGTATATGTAATATGTTATTCAGTTCAAATGAAAAATAAAAGTGTAATAAAAAGTCACCACTTAAAGCTGCATTATGCAACTTTTTATGTGTAAATTTTTTTGGGATATTTGTGTGTATTTGACCTTGTAGTGACCCAGTGGCTGTATGAGTGGTCAGAATGGCACCTTTACTTTCGATCATGGTGTTCTCCACAAAGCTCCAGGAGCAATTGGTGTGTAGGTTTTCTGGTGAGAGGGTCCGTCGGCCGTGAAAACCTTCCAAACAATTGATCCTGGAGCATCCTAGAGGCCACTGTGATGGAAAACAAAGGCACCATGCTGTCACTACAAAGTCAAATGCGCACTAATATCAACTTTTTTTTTTTTGCACATAAAAAGTTGCATAAAGCACTTTTAAAGTTCATGTATTGTATTCTTTTGTCCTATATCTGCAGTGTTTTACAGCAGTGATTCCCATAGAGCAAACCCCACTTATGTAACCCACCAGCATTGCCACCTAAAGTCTGCTTAAGTATCAAAAACAAATATAGACTGTATTTTGAAATTAACTGTACATGTAAGTTATGGGTTAGGGTTAGCAATATACAATTTGAATCAGAATTTCTAAATTTACAAACAGTTATAGCTCTCCCTAGCCTTCATCATTGCCCTGTCCATGGTTCTGAATCAGTGCATTCCTGGTGTGACCATGAATCTTTGGTGAATAAAGTGCAGTTTCTTCTTCTGAGTGGGTTTCTTCCTGGTGTTACACACACAACACAGGCGTCATAATATTAGTTGGCAAGCCAGTTATAAAAGTCATTAGATCCATGGCAGTGTTTCTTGGCACCACTGGTAGGACATAGGCTGGTGGTACCCGGGTTCCTCTGCTGTAGCATTTCACATTCATATTTGTCCTCTTTTGGCTTCATCCTTGTTCCGAACTACTTGGGTGATGGTTTAGTCAAATTCTATAAATGAATCATCCCTAATTTAGACCCAGTTCAGCTAAGGCTTGATCTGGATTAGTCCTTTTCAAAAGATTTAGATTGACTTTAAAATCACGGATCTATGAGTCCCTTGTTTTAAGCGTTCTTTGCATGAGAGCATTTCTGGTATTCAAGGGTATAACAGTCAGGTCATACACTGTTCAGCTCAATACAATACCCCATGGCAGCGCCGTCGAGTCAATAAGGAGCAGGATGCAGACAGATTTGGCCATTAGGGGTCGTAAATATGCAGGTATATCTGTCCGAGGTGTTGGGATTGAATAACTGATTAGAAGAGATCGATGGCCATATGTATCATTGTTGTTTGATAAGCTATGGCCGCATCTGAAGATAGCCCTGGAGAAAATCTATAGGGTAGGCTATTGATCAGTACATATCTTAGGGAAGGTTGTGCTGATGACAACTAAATGTGTGTCAGTGAGATGTAAAGAATAATTCAGCTCAGGAGCTTGGAGATCAATAAGTGCTTCGTAAATGATTTATGGAATGTGATATAATGGCGTACACTAATTACTGTTTATATCGGTGAAATCTTGTTTATTACTTTAAACATCTATATTAATAATGAAATAAATCCTTCTGAATTTAACGCTTCAGTCTGCTCTGAGTGCCTGTAAATAATAACAGAAGCTTTGGTCACAAAAGATTTCTTGAATTAATAGGACTATATTTCTTTGAAGTATTATTTTTCATCTGTGCAAAGTAACAAGTGATGAATTAAAAACAATATGTCCAGTGGCAGTATTAGAGAAAGCCTCCTAAAGGCAGTTTGGCAAAGTCCAGATGGAGTTTTTGACAAAATGAGCGCTTTCTAAATGTGCCATCAAAAGATCTGACCATGTGTGTATGGATAATCTGTCATCTGCCATCTGGTGGATCTGACGATAGAGGAAGTTGATTTTGAAAATTCCTCATTAAAGTTTACTGAGCTGCTGTGTTGAACGTGTTGTGAAACGTCTGCGAACATGCTCATTTTAAACTCCAGTCGCTGCTTTGAGGCTTCAAGTTCACATCAACCAACGCGCTCTGTAGTAATGTTTTACAACAGCAGGCGGTGCTAACGGATAATTGCCAGGAAGAATCTGTACCAGCGATTGAGTCTTGAGCTTTAGCTTAAAGTGATAGTCTGTAAGTTTGCAAAGTGGGGAGAGATAGAGTAAAATTTGAAAGTAAACAATCAAATTCCTCCCCTCTTTAACTAAAAAGCCCTCCCTAGTTTTCAAAATGAGGAGCACAAACAGGAACAGAATTTTCTAGCTGTCACGCTCCTCCCCCTCTTGATTGGACCTGACAGGAAAAGCTCGTCTCATTGGACAACGTGGTATCCCCCTGAAATCAGCAAGGGGGGGACTTTAGAAAAAATATTATTATTTAATATTACTTATGTTACCTTAAACTTCAGACCCAGGCTGTCAATTATACACAATCTATTAAACTTGTGAAATATTTAAACTTACAGACTATCACTTTAACTTCACACCCATTCAGGGCACTCCTTGTGTGATGAAAGGAAACATGAACTCTGCAAACATAATTGCATAAAACTAACTCCACCGAGCTCTGACAAACTACTAACCAATGGACGTGAAAAGGCCTTTAGTTGCAACTCGGTTATATTTTGTCATGGGGAAATTTGACTCCAAACGGTGCGAACAAAGTGTTGAATCGTTTCAAAATCCTTGGTGAAACAGATCTGTCATTCACAAAGTAAGCCACCCACATTATATCTTAAAAGAGCTGACAAAGACACACACCGTATAACCCCTGAAATAAATGCATTCAGCAGTCTCAGTTTGTCTCAGTGTGTGTGTGTGTTTGTGTGAGAGTGTGTTTGCAGATGGTTATGACAGGCTTGACCATTTTCTCCTCTTCTGTAACTTCATTAAAGAAATATAAAATGGCAGACCATTAGGGCAAACACATTCACCGGCTTCTTATTGAGAGATGCCTTTAAAACAATCCAATTCAGTGTGGCTTATGTGGGATGAGATAGGATTTCTTTGGGTGGGCTCACATTTTTCCAGTGATAAAATAGACGCTCCAAGATGGCCGTCTGTTCACCCCAGCCTTATCAAATAAAACAGAAGGACCGACAGACTGACTGAAGCTTGTTCATTTCTTCTGTGCAGCTGAAGCCTGATGGTTCTCCATCTACCTCCTATGTGTGAGTTATTGGTGATGAGAGGAAGTCCTTCTCCGTGTGTGGTTATTAGTATTGATCTTAGCTGCAATTTCCTGCTGATTTCCTCTCATAGGCCTTCCCTCCCATTCCTACTTTATATCCTTTAATAGTCCCACCCTCAAACATCCATCCTGGCATTGCAGGGCTCTTCATGCTGAAGTTTAAACAGTGTGCTTTGTCTCTGCATCTAGCTGATTTAGTGGAAATTGTGGCTACACGCACATGCATTTAACAAACTGACCACTGAAACTATAAATCTGAAGCCGACTCAGGCCACAGTTTTTGTTTTATTGAGCAATAAAGAATGCACACTTCATTCCTGCTGTTTGCACGCACACATTCGCTCACACGCATCCATTATTAAACCATCACTATTTACTGTGGGCCCTGATGTTTAGCACATGAAGCAATGGACACATGCTGTTTGGCTCTCTGCTGACCCCTCCTTGTACTTCACCACAGAGCAGGAAGAAAATAATTTCCCAATTCATTTAAAAATGAATGAATTTAACAAAGGAGACACATATCCTGCAGAAATACAAATTCAGGCTACATACAAGTTAAAACATCAACAATTGGTTGAAGATGAATATATAACAGAACAAAATATCTATTTCAATAGCACGTATGACGCTTTTGGAGCCTAGAGGGACGCCATTAACCAACGTTGGTACAAACATATTGACATAGATAACAGAAAACAGAGGGAGCTCAATGTTGATTGCACAGTGTGTAAACTATGATTGTTGTCACTGAGCTTATGAACTTATTTCTTGCAATGTGCTCTGGGAGGAACATTAATCATCATTTGTTTGTTTGTTTCTTTAGAAGAAGCTTTAGTAATTGAGTGCAATTTACACAAAGATTTTTACTGGTCGATGTACGTTCCTACCCTCACCTATGGTCATGAGATCTGGGTAATGATTGAAAAGACAAGGCAGCGGTAATGAGATCGAGAAGAGCCAGAAGAGCCAGCTGAGTTGACTCGGGCATCTGTTTCGGAATGCCTCCTGGTCACTTCCCTCAAGAGGTGTCCCCGGCATGTCCCATTGGGAGATAACAGCAGCTCTATAAAACAATTACCTTTGCAGAAAGAGGGGCTGATCCAAATGACTAAGCCAGGATGCAGGATGCTTGTGATTGTGAGTGAATGGTGAGTAAAGCAAAAATTAACCAAAAGACATCAAAGGGTGGACGTAGTAGCTCCAACAGGTGATGATCCATGTGGGCATGCAGCAGGCCCCTAGTGCTCTTTTCTCTCCCTCTCTTTAAAATGAATTTTGTGTATCCAAATCTTCCAATGGTCCTACCATGGGTTCCACTCCAATAAGCCTTATTAGCCAATTTTGATCAATCCAGTCCGAAACAAACATGCTTCTCATTAGATTGTGTGTTTCTCTGCACAGCCCTGGCATGCAGCAACAGTAATGAACCAAATGACAGGAAGCAAGCCTAAGTAGGCACACACAGGACCCCCTTGCATCCCTCAGAAAACTACTGCTTTCTCCTCCGCGGGGGTCACGAGAAAAATTTGGGGGGTCGCCAGATCAGGTAAAAAATATAGATTATAATTACTTTTATTGTGAAATATGTGTGCTAGTTTTAATCAGTGTGTCATTATTTGTTCTTAATTTTTCTTTGCTTTTTAAGAATTATGTAAGGTACTGTCCCTGTTTCCCACAGTGTGACCCAACAGCAGTGGCTGGAAGTCACAAACCACAGTTATTGTTGTAATGGGAGTGGCAGCTCTAAAAGGTTGAGACCCAAAGACAACACACTTATTTTCCAGTGAAGTGGTTGAGACAAAACAATATCACAACATGATTTGTTTGCGACAATCAGCAACCGTTACAAGATTTCTCAACTTTGTGAGATAATGGAAATTTAGTGAGTATGTAAGTGAATAGGTAGGTAAGTATATTTCTAAAGCGCTTTTCACAGATAAAATCACAAAGTGCTTTACAATAGAATAGGTAAAAACAAACAAAACAAAACGTACATACATATGTAAAATTAAAGTGGCACTAGTGAAAACCCATCAACCGAAAGCTTTCTTATAAATAAACAAGTCTTCAGATCCTTTTTAAAAGAGTGAGTCAGACGAAGAGACAGGGGCAGGGCGTTCCACAGTCTGAAAAGACAGGTCCCCTCGGGTCTTATAATAAGTCTTGGAGACTACCAGCAGGTTCCGGCCAGAGGAGTACGGGCTCAAAAGGTCCTGGATGTACTGTGGGGCCTAACCATTTAAGGTTCTGAAAGTCAGCACTAAAATCAATCCTGAATTTTACAGGGAGCCAATGAAGAGCCGACAAGACTGGAATGATATGAGACCTTTGAGGGCCACCTGTTAAAGGTCTAGCTGCAGAATTTGAAACCATTTTCTGTTTGTTCAGAGCAGACTTATCCAGACAGTTAATTTATGAACAAACACGCATTCAGACATTTCAGAAAATACATTGACATAGATTTGTTTATTTGGTATTTTTAATTTGATTATTCCAGTTTTAGTTATCTTGTATAAGCCCTGTGTTTGTGTGTCACTGTAATGGTACATGAATGTGCAATAGCCGCCTGAATGTGCTTTTGAGAGCCTTTGTCAAAGGGGCATCGTCAATGAATGTTGGCATGTTGATGAGAGCTTATAACTTTCGAAGTAGCCACCAAAGCCCTTTTATGTAGGCTATAGGTCAGATATGGGCAAGGTTTTGATGCAAGGGCCACATCTGGTTTTGAACTTTCCATGAGGGCCAGACCAGTTGCGAATTTGGTTGTTTCAAACAATTACAGTTCTCAAATAAATCGCCTTGGTTAAAAAAAAAAAAAAATAGCAGCAGTTATGCCTTGTCTTTCTTTAAGTCAATGAAAACATTGGTGTTTTTCACCCTTAAAAAGTATATCAGGCTTAGTCATGTCTTGTCATCATGACAGTCTACTTCCAGTGAAACACCAAAGTGTAGAAGGCCAGATACATGTAGGCTACCCCTCATTCATATGAATACAGTATAACACACATGTAATTCCTTAGTCTGCCACATGTAGCAATTATTTGAAAACAAAAAAACAAAAAATGAGATTATAATTTCCAAATGGTATCAAATAGTTGCTCACTTTGTGGGACAATGGGAAATCAATTATGAAACAAAAAAACAAATATTTATAGTCCCACACTAAAACCGCATTACCTTCACATGTCGCTGTCCATGGTTCTGAAATAACTACTGGCAGTAATACTCATCATGGCTTGGTAAAAGTTAAACATTTCCCCAGTTAATGGTAGAGAAAAGCATAGTGGGATTTCAACATTGTATTTGAAGCCTTACAATGGATTTATTACAAAGAAAACATTTAACAATATTATGCTGTTAACAAATGTGTTAACAAAGAAAACCACTTAAACTTTGAGAGCCATTGAGACTCATTGTCACTGTGGATTGTGCAGTGAGTGTTGTCTTTGACCTTCATGGCATTTTTGTATCAGGTCTAAGAGAAGTATACTTCACTGGGTGATTTAAAAAAAACGGTATAATGCAATAATTCTGACAAAGCTTATTGATTTCCCCGGTTGTCCTGTGTTGTCACTCTTGTTTCTGCGTTTGTCTGTTTCCTCACCTGGACAGAGCCATCAATCCATCATCTGTAACCTGAATGTAATCCACACCGCGTTACCTGCAGTATAAGAAGCCTTGTTCTTTCTCCAAACTTCCACAGTTAGTTTTTGGCTTCAGCTTCTGTGAGTTGGGAAAAGGTTTTTTTTGTCCTTTGTGAGTAAACTGTTGTCTTTTTGTCCAGGACCCGATTGCCTGCCTGTTCACCTGCCTGTTCATTCACCCACTGGCTTGCCTGCTTTCAACCTGCCAGCCACCAACTCACAAATACAATAAATTACCTTCTGTCCAAGGTCAAACCGTGACAATTTTAAAGTTCAAGTAAAACCCAAAACTTTTTTTCTGTCTATAATTTCCCATAAACTATAAAGCTACATATGGCGTTTAGCTATTTCCCACGAAACCCATTGAAATAAATGATTCAGTCAATAACAATAGACATTTATGCTGTACACATTTTTATGTCTTTGCAGCTGCAGTGCGTGGTGCTGAAGTTACTCCTTGTGGTAAAATAACAGCAGATAAAAGGTGTATTAGATTTAAATTCGAACATATGTTACAGAGACATCATTTTAGCAGTAGCAGGTTGACTAGTTCAGCCTCCACCGCTGTTCACAAGTAAATCCATCACAGCCTCTTTATGTTGTCTACTTGTCTGACATCAGTGTCTGTCCCTATGGTAAAGAGCTGACTCTCAGAGGGCACGGGCCACTTCACAGTCTATTTTCTTCCCAAAGGCTAAGCACCATAAATCTATATCTGCAAAATCCAGCACTCTGACCTGGACCTTTACCCACGACCTTAATCCTGTTGACAATCATATAGATCATTTTCTGCCGCATTTTAAGCGCTATTGGCATGTGTGTCCTCTGTGGCCATGTCTATTACTGCTGGCTAATAGAGCAGCCGCTGCAGGTAACAGATGTAAACAAGGAAATAGCATAAACAAAAGATCAAATGTAAGCACTTTTCGATATATCAGACACAGAATGTTACGTAGAGGAGGGAAGATCACCTCGTGGTGTTCTTGACTCCACATCGTGCATTAAAACCGTTTGCTCCTTACATAACAAATACATTGGGTGCATCATTTAATCAAAAGTGCAATTGTTGAAACCTACAACTTAAATATGACAACAGACAGAGAAAGCACGTTTTTAGTTCCAAAGCATTGGAATAAAAGGATTTTGTGTTAAATAGAAAGAGCTTTTACCAATGCACATCTTTACTTGTGGTCTTGCAGGTAGTGTTCTTTTACCATTGCAATTTTGGACCATCAGATTAAATTAAAATAAATGTAGTTATATCATCTTAAG
Organism: Gobius niger; assembly: GCF_951799975.1. Classification (NCBI taxonomy): domain Eukaryota; kingdom Metazoa; phylum Chordata; class Actinopteri; order Gobiiformes; family Gobiidae; genus Gobius; species Gobius niger. The sequence goes on from NC_136857.1 coordinate 13,389,995, forward strand.
AATACTATATGTGAGCTTTTGCACAGTATGCCCAGCAACAACAGTAGCCTGGCTGCATTTACAAGAGAATATTGAGCACCTGCGTTCAGTCAGATTGTGTGAGTCATCTACCTCTGTGTGTATCAAGTCAAAGCTTTGTACTGCTCTGTGACCAGTGAGCACTTAAAATAGAGTTTCTGAGGGGCAGTGGCCAGGGCGGTTGAGCTGAATAGACTGACAGAGAGGAGTGTTGTTTTCCGGATAAAAAATTAAACCACAAAACACGGAGAGTAAAGAGAAGTTTAAATGGCAGCGTGTGCAGTGCAAGTGAACGCCACGCCATAGCCAGAGCCATGAATACGTGTTTATATCTTAGTAGTACCTTAGTAGTAGCAGAGAATCAGTAGTTGTAGTAGTTGTACATCAGATCATTTCATGACAAAACAAAAAATAGGAAACATGAATGTGACAAAATTAGGTTACTGACCAATATTCTGTGTAAGTAAAGTAATTATAAATGTTTGAATAATCAGACAATGTGCTAATAATCCATATATCTTCTGGATGGTCTTTCGTGCTAATATTTCATTAATATTTTGCAACATTTGAAAATTATATTTTCCTTGTGAGAGCACACTGATAACACTGTGTGGTGATATATTCCCCTCTCTCCATCTACTTAACACAATTAGAACCAAATTAGCTCAGTATATCAGATCATTTTCCAATATTGCTGAAATTCATCACAGGTTGTTAATTATCAACGCACTTTACAGTTAGATCGTGATAGCCGTGCTTCAAATGGTGCAATTTATATGGTGCTTCTGGACTAATGGCAGATTTGTGTACTGCAGAGGTATTCCCTGTGTCTCCCTGTCCCTCTCTCCTCCCTAAGAGTGAATACTCACGCACATGCTCATCCGCTCTGGATATTAATTACAGTCTCCATTAACATTTAATAAATACTTCCCAGGTGGGCTCGCTGCGCAGCGAACCCAGAGTCTTATCAAATATTAGGCCTTTAATTGGCCTTTCACTCCCATAAATGGCTTTTTAATTAGCGCACAGTTATCATGGGTGCAGCACACCACAGGGCCACAGAGATGGGAGCACGCAGATGTGGTCGTTGTGCTGACTGAGGGCATCTTAATGACCTGAGGAAGGCCACATCCTTGCATAACACATTATCCCTCTCACCAGCAGCAAGGGAGCAGTTTCCAATCTATGAGGAGCAGGAGCAGTCAGACTGTAACATGTAAATATGCACTTACTTTATTTATATCCACAATTCCCCTGCACTGTGTGAAGAACTTTGGGTGTCATGTGAAAAGTGCTATACAAACAATATACAAATAAACTTCCATTCTATGCCTTGTATTAAGTAACACTTTACACTCCTGAGATCACAGCAGCATTTGAATAGAATAAAAAATATAGGCCTATAAAGAAATGTTCAGCAAGAGTACTGACTACATGATTGTACATTACTGTACGTATATGTAATCAGTTTTTGACATTAAGTTGACACCCGCTGCCATGTTGCACCTTTTAGTTAATGTAAACAAATGTAAGGAAAAAGGTATTAACTGATCAACCATCATAACTTACTACAACTACATGTGTACTGTCCAAACTAGGACAACTCACAACTGTGAGCATGTCGGTCCATCAATGCACTGGCATCTTCGAGCAACTGAAAAATAATCTGTAATAGTCTGAAACCTTTTGTATGTGATTCAGTGGTGCTGCACTAGTTAGCCATGGTAGAGTAAAAGTAAAGGAAAAGTCCATTAAAAGCTGTCTGGATCAAAATGCTGCTGGCTGTGTATGTTGGCGTAAACTGATTTCATAATACACTACATGAATACACCGATGAATTCATCAATGAAATACAACAATCAAATCTGGATGGAATAATTTATGCCACAATCCAAGCAGAGGGAGCAGTACGTGGCATGGCTCCCTGTGAGGCTCACTTGTTTGCTGAAGGTTTGTGACAGCACTGCGCAGTCGGTCAAACATAGTCATTTTCAGCTCTGTATGGAAAAAAAACTATAAATCCAATCTGCTGAAGCAGCATATGTGGAACAGGTCATTCACAAAGGTCATCATCAAATTAAAAAAGAAAAGAAAGAAAAAATTATGAAGAAAAAATAATTACTTATTACTACATAATTTTCTTAATTACTTACTTACTCCCCACATTGATTTACTGACTTACTTATCTACTACCTTGTTTCTTTCTTTCATACTTCTTTACTTGCATGCTTCACTCACTACCTCACTCACTTACTTACTTAATGTACACATAAAGTATTAGAACTCTGTCAAAGGCCAAATTCAGCTGCCTGTCACTTCCTCCCTTCAAATCGGGAGGTTTCTATTCCCGTCACAGCCTCAGCCAAGCATGTTTGACTTGTATTAGCAGACAGGCTTCTCCCGCTGAAGCTATGGGTGTGATGCAACACTCAAAAGTGAATCAGTGCCATATCCGGACAAGCACCAATTATGAGGCTCACACGTGGAGTTTGTGCACACTCTGTCTGTGAGTGCCATGAGACGCAGCGGGAGAGGCGCTCAGAGTGACGGCTGCCACCAACACTTACATCACTAACACTGCCCTCTCAAACTGCTTTCACACAAGTGCAAATCACTCACGGAGACGGGATTTTACTGAGCTGCTTTTAACGGGGGTGAAACATAACTGCATTTTATAGGCGTTGTGCTTTTATACAGTATAGTCTGGGAGCCTAATGGGCGTAGGTGGAGCAATCTCTACACAGAAAGACTAAAACCCCACGTTTTCACTCAGGGCAGATTTTGAACAATCCTTTCAATATACAATTACACTGCATAATCCAAGTAATTGTTATTTCAAGTTAAAAAGTAATAATACAAATATTAGTAAGTCCTTGCTCGGGGTGCATTACCTTTACTCTCATAATGAATTTGGTGACAGTTCTGCCATGAATAGCCACATTGGGAAGGCTACAGGGGACCTAAGAGTGGTGCCAATGTGATTGTCATTATAGACTAGACTTTGTGATATTCTTTTCAGATTCTATTCAAAATATGTATGTATTTTATTACTGAATGTTTCACACTTTTTTTTTTCCGTGATGAGAGTTTGTTAGGAAAGACACAGTAGGATATTTTTTGTCCGACTCTGTCTTTCTTACAGACGATATCCCACTATAGTTCTCCCATCCTACTGTCAGTCAATTCAGGCTGGTTCAAAAGGGTGAGAGCTCCCTCCACAGGTTGTCTAGGGAAACTGCGTATCTCGTCCTTTAAGCTCTTTTTTTTTTTTGGTTGTTTGAATGATTAAAGGTTTTAAATTGATTTAGAATCGGTGCTGGCAATTTAAAGTTGATAAACCATTTTAAAAATCTCTCTGAGCTCAAATGAAGGGAATGGTCAATTGTATCTAGCACTTTTCCACATTCATTAACAGTTGGTAGAGTGGGTCGTTTCATGATCAGAAGGTCGGGGGTTCAGATCCCGCCTCCTCCTGAAGGTGCACACTGTTGTTGTGTCCTTGGGCAAGACACTTCACCCACCCTGCCTCCAGTGTCTGCGTTCATCGGTGTATGATTGAGAGAGTGAATGGGTGAATGAATCCTTGCTGTAAAGCGCTTTGAGTGCTGCTGAATGTAGGTGGAAAAGTGCTATATAAGTTGAGACCATTTACCATGAAGCGTAAGCGCTCTACAACAAGCGCTCACCCATTCACACTCTCATTCACAAACCAATGTGTGCAGATTCTAGAGGCAACAAGGTGGGTGAAGTGTCCTGCCCAAGGTTACAAGACCCCCCCCCCCCCCCCCCCCCCCCCCCCCCACACCTCGAAAATCTTTTTAAACACACTCAGCCCATACTTCACTGATCCCTTATTTCTTCCCACAGTTTTCTCGCCATGTCCGTAATGCATTCTGGAAGTTGGTCCACTTAGTTCGTCAAACTAACTGTCTTTTCCGTGTATTATTTTTGAAAGGAGGGGAAAATGCTTTAAAATCGTTTACTTTAGCCGTTTCCTGGCTTCTCACTGCCCAGGAGTGCACGCTCTCACGCTTGCATATTTAAATAATTTAAACCACTATAAATGTTAATGGGCACCTCAATTACATTAGTGGCAGGACCTATAAGTCTTCCCAAACTGTCTCCCTCCATAATGAACAATAGCTTCATGTATATTTGATCTGAGAGAACGTGTGTCACAGAATTATAATAGATTGACATATTTTACTTGAAAATGCAGCCTTGGCAGATTTTCTCTATTTTAAACATGTACACATTTTGATTTATTATTTACCCAATCTAATTTACGCTTTCTTTGCACACTTAACTCCTCATTGGCTTATCTCCCGCGCCCCCATCAGCTGTCTAACCTCCCATGCTGACACACCATGGTTTTTTTCATTTATTATTCATTCTAAATAAACAGCCGCATCATAGTCACTCGCACAAACGGATGTCCCTTTAGCTCCGCTCCATATCCCCGAGGTGCAGAGGTGGACACTGAAGAACTGTCAGGCAACACAGGCAAACAAGATGATGCATTCATAGAGCGGGCAAGTGGGTCCAAATGCAAACTCAAGTGGTACCTTTCAAAACGCGTAATGTTTCATGGTGTAATTACAATGTCACAAGACCCAAAATAAAATATGCAGGTAAAGAAAATGATAAATATAAGATCAAATCATGGGGACAAAGGGAGCGATTAGGTCAGATGAATAGCGTGGTGTCAGACTATTAAAGGGATATTTCAGGATTTTTGACATAGGGCCTAATTTAATTATCCAGTGTTTTTGATTTCTGGACTTTTTTCTTTTTTAATTCATGCAGTCCTTATATTTGAAGAGCTTAGCGGTGCTAGGCTAGTGCTAGGCTAGCGCATGTCTATGGTAACTAGTAGCCTGAATTAAAAAGTCTGACCCAAGCACAGTGCACCTGAGGAAAATCACTTACAACAGCAGACTACTAATATATATATTACCTGTGGCCAGCGTTACACGTGAAATTCACAAAGGAGCTTTCTACAAATCAGATATGGCAATGTTTGGAGGCCATATCTGTTTTTTTAATGCAGGCTAGTTACCATAGACATGCGCTAGCCTAGCACTAGCCTAGCACCACTAAACTCTTTATTTATTTTTATTTTTTTTAAATAATCTAAATCTCCAGAAATCAACAACACGCTGGATAACTAGGTAATGAGGCTCTATGTCAAAACCTGAAATATCCCTTTAAGCTTTTAAAGTTGAAAGCTAAAATTGAAAACCATTACGAGATTTTCCTAGCAGCCAGTGGAGGGACATGTGGACTGGAGTGATGGTTGTATTTATGGGTACCAATGAGGATTCTTGCAGGGGTGTTTTGGACGAGTTGCTGAATGGAGCTTTGTTCACACTCAACACTTGCTTTAGACAATGTGAAACAATGTGATCGTGAGAGAATCATCAGTAACACTGAAAGGAGGTGTAAATGTGTACAATTGTGCATCATAATTGTAAAATGAGTCAGTAGGGCCAACAATAAAGTCCACCTCCTTTCGATGCAAATCCTCCAATCTCTAAGCTGCTTCTTTAGCTCATTCTTGAACTGCATGCATACATAAACAATTGCAGCTCATACACCAAATCACAATTTTCCAGGTGCAGGGGTCTGGAGAATGAAGTCAGAGGCACTCATAAGGAAAGACCATTATTTTCTAAAAGCCCTGTGCAGCACTGGGGCTATTATCATCTTCCAGTAGCATGCACATTGCACATACAAATGGGGTTTCCCACTCAACATGGAGAGTGATAGGCCGTGAACAGCGTGGGATTGTGTTCGGTTCTTTCTCAAATTTCTCATATTGGCACCACTGTATTATGTCAGCAATCAGTGTGAACAAGTGCACCCTTTCATGTGGTGGTTTGCTCAAGATATATTTTCATGTTTATGTGTGTGTTACTGTTATTTATTACCAAAATGATGACATGCAATGATATTATTAGAAGGTAACGCATTAATGCAAGTATCTGTACTCAGAGACAAATATGGCTTTCAAAAATAATGCTCAGACGTAAGCTCACAACTCCAGCCAAGAGGTCAGAAAGGTATAGCAAATATTTTGAAATGAGAATTTTGTGTTGCGGGAAAAGTAAAGAAGTGTCACCGATCAGCCTTTTCCTGGTACTCCCATACTCTGGCCTCACACAGAACTGTTCAAGCAGAAAAAGCAGCAGAGGCTTCTCTCTCATAAAGTAAATATGTCTAGGAGTAAGAGATTGATTTGTCATTTCCCTGAGCTGAACTGAGTACACAGACAAAGCACATGTGTGACGGCTGTTTTCTCATAATTGTTTGTCGCCAGCATTTTTGCAAGAAATAATCTTGTCAGCCCAAAGAACAACTTGTGATTCTTCATATTAAATTCAAACACATTTTTCTTCTCAGTGAAATATTGTCTGATTGGTTCTGTTCTATGGCTAGTCAACAGAATTATGTTTTTTTTTTAGATTGTGTTACTGCTCTTTTTGTAAACCACAAGCCTATTGCCTGCTTTCAGCACGGGTTTGTACCTTTGTTATTTATAAGGGAAGCTTTCCCTTGAACTCAAACTATAACATAGAGTAACTCTTCACTTTGTTTCTGTTATGTTTGATCATTTGATTCATTTTAGAATAATGCGTGCGTCGCCACCAGATGTCACCAGATACACAGCTAAACTTGTACGTGCAATAAAGCCTCCCGTCCTCAGTGTGGCGCCACATGCGTGGTGGACAGCACAACCCTGATATTTACAAAGGAACCTCGGAATCTTGAGGATCTAAACAAAGTTCCTTTGCAAGAGCGTTGATATTCCCAGTGTAAATATTAAGGACTTTCCCTCAGTTTCAGTGGTCGATACACTCCTGCTCTACACTGGATCAACAAACACCACAACAGGTGCCTGTTCTTTCTGTTAAACTAATGTCTTTGTTTTCAGTATCTTACTGATGATAAATGTCATGAACTATTCTTCTTCTGTGCGGGGATGTCCTGCTTTTCTGCCAAACCATCTGACATGAACACAATGTGTACACTGTACATAATAATATATATATAAGTAATAATAATACATTAAAAATGCACATAGATTAATAATTGTGTTGAGCATGGTAATGACAACTGGAGCAACAAGAACACGGACTATAATACGTGTATTAATGTGCCCTTATGTCATAAAAACAAGTGAGTATGGCTGATATTTGGCATTGGAAACTGAAAGAAATATATGAATGGTCGCTTTATTACTTGCTTTGTAAGGATCTTGCAGGAAACAAGACCGTTCTTGTAATAGTATTCGTTCGGTTAATATGTGAACAGTTCAAACAGTGGTTGTGGGTTTGGTTTGCGTCAAAAAGCTGTTCTGAAAGGAAACGAGTTCTTCATTTTTTTTTTTTTTGCTATTGTTCCTTGTTGTTGTTTTGTTTACATTGATTGTACTATGAGAAATGAAAAGTAGTAATAAATAAATAAAAAAGGACGTTTTTACTGCTTAGCCTAATTACTCAAGAATTAAAAAAACGTACTTGAGTAACTTAGTGAAAGCCTGATAATGTTTTAGTAGTGACACAAATTATGAAAAACAAAATATGAAATAAAAGGTAATGAAGAATTAAATAAATTTAAAAAAACGAAATATTACAATTATTAGGCACTTCCTTACCCACAGTGTATAAGTCTACTCTAAATAAGTAGCTTACAGTCTTTTCAAAAGGTAAATGTAGCTGAGTACTACCCACCACTGATAATACTGTGAAAACTTGGCCATCAATATTTAAAACAAATATTTGTCATGATATATCATGTTTGATGTACGGTGTTGCATCATATATCATATAGTCCGGTTCACTGTTTAGATTTCCACTGTTGTATGAAAACTATATATTTTTGGAAACCTTATGATACTGTATAAGCAATGAGGAAAAACAATGTTTCCATTTGCCCTTGTCATTTGGTAAAATTGTGCAATTATACCATTTTTCCTTTCCAGTAAATGGGGAGTTCTGGTCATAGCTACGGTAACCCCATGACAAGGATTTCATTGACTTTTTTGATTGGAACGAACAACTGGAATTTTCTGCCAAATTTAGTACATTTCCGCCAAACTACGCTTTTTACTCCCTATATAAATGTTATTATCGCTATTATGGCACCTTTTTTTTTTTTACATATCAGTATATCAATGGAAACATTGTTTTTCTGATTGCTTATTTAATAAAGTTTTCAAAAATGTATAGTTTTGATACTCTCTCAATCCGGCAAAATTATAACAATATAGTAATAATGATATAGTAGCCTATGCATTTCAGGATTTAATTAAATATTATCCCGCTCTTTCTTATACTTTCTTATACTTCTTTACACTTACTTTACAACACTAAGCTCAAGTGCAAGTTCACACCCTGTGTTGTAGGTGGTGATCTGTATGGCTGTGAATTATGGCAGACAAGCCTTCATTAGGTGAAATCCAGCTGCTCCGACGTCTGAAAGCCAAGCTCATCTCCATCCTCAGTGACCAAGCAGACTTTGTACTGCAGCACGCAGATTCTCGCTCACTGGTCACTCCTCAAGGCTACCGGCAAATCAAAAGCCGCCGTGTCCCAGATGAGAAGATGAGGGACCTTTTGGATCATATCATAGACAGAGGGCCTGAGGCGGCACAGGGGCTGCTGGAGCTGCTGAAGAACCAGGAACTGCAAGAGACATTCCCTTTGTTGAATTTTATCAAGTCTGTTCAAGTCGGCTCTGCATATTCAGGTAAAGCAACATCACAACTGTTTGTCTCTTGATATTACAATTATGATGGTTAACATTTCACTTTTGTTAACAAGGAGAACAAAAAAATTCAAAAAGAAAAATGTCAAGAAAGCACAAAAGGAAACAGGAAATACATGAAGAGGTTGTTCCAACAAAAAAAATCAGTGAGTTTCTCTTCATACTCATACTTCATCCTGTTTAAAGCATGTACATATTTTTGGGTCAAGACTGCAGTGCAGAGAGGGTTGATTATCTGTTGATGATCTTTCTAATTATGATTATGATGTGAGACACTTAAAACAGTAGGCCAAGACAGACGGACCGACAGAAGTGCTACCCCAGATTCCACATTCTCCGTGTTCGACCCGCTCTTCTCCGGGCAGCACTCCACAGCAAATACATTACTATTTTAATTGTCATCCTCTCTTTTCGCTCCAAGAACCTCCGTCGCCTGTCTGTTCTGTTCTGACCAAAATACTGAGCAACAGTCAACTCTATTTTTTGCTGCACAGCTCCGATCGCACACCTCCATATTTCTACTCTGTAGGGTTTGTTATCATTTTAGGCCACAAAAACAATCACACAATCCGATTAAGCTTTTATTATTATATTATCTCATTCACATAACTTTTTTCTGCTCCTCTCTTCCCTTGCATGCAGGGAGAAAAACATGTATTAGTAATAATAATTAACGTAATAGTGAAAGAGAAAGGGGTAGGCTTCAAAGTGATCTCTTCTGTGATAGCAGTTTACAGCTCGCCTGTAGCCTAAACAGTTATTTATTATTTGATTAGGAATTTTATTTCACAAACTCGTTGCTTTGCTCGTGCTCTCTTTGAGCTCCTCGTGGAGCTGCAGCCCGGCGGAGAGGAGCGGGGCGGACTCAAGTGGAGGTAGTGGGCATTGATGCCGCTGTAATTCAGAGCTGTCTGGAGCGGAGCGGTGCTAAGAGAACAGGCGGGAGATGTGAAATCTAGGTGTGCCATCATCATCAGTAGCAGTAGACATCCAACAGCACAAAAGCATTGCAATGATGCTTGACAGTAAAAGGAGTAAGATTGTTTTATCTTTCTCTTACTATTCATGTAAATTGGCAAGAGTTAAATTATTGTATTTTTAAATTGCAGTGTAAAAAATGTGTTGTTGTCTTTTCAGCCGAGAAATAAATCTGATCCAAAGGGGTGGATTAGTTTCAGTTTCACTAAACCATGCTGTACTTGTTTGTGTCCTTTTTAATTCCTCGTACACAGTGTTGGTGACAGAGAAGCAGCTGATGACTGCAGCCCGGAGTATGGGACAGTCCTGGAGAGAGGTGGCCATCATGGCTCTTGAGGTCCCATCTGTGAAACTGGAACAGATTGTAGCAGACAACACTAACTGTCAAGTGAACCAAACATTTGCTGCACTGCGCTATTGGAGGAACATCCAGGGGAACAAAGCCACTGCCTCCTACCTGCACTCTCTGCTCACTCAGCCGGAGCTCGCCCTGTCACAAGAAGCCTTCAACTTTCTGTTGGAAAAGAACTAAAGCTACTTCTACATACCTAGCCTTTCAATGCTGAACAAAATGCTGTATATTTTTTTTATAACTTGTAAATGTGTTTTTACAAACTTCATACAGTTTGTACATCATGTAGTATAAAGTATACGAGATATTTACAAATTGTAAATTCTTGGGTTAGTGGATTTTTTTATGCTGTTAACGCTCAGCAATGTTTTATTATTGTTTTTTTTTTTTTACCATGAAATGTAATTTGAAAACATTATGTTTTACAATTACCACATGTATGTTCTGTCTTTTGCATTGAAATAAAAAGATTTTGTAAATGTTTGGTTCAGGTTTACCTTACTGTACCTATTGTTAGTTAAAAGTAGACATATTAGTATAGAAACCCCATACTGTTGGTTCTCTGTTGTTCTGTGTGTCCTTTTGTCAAACATGCACTGTGTACATGAAAAATAATTTCCACGAGGACAATAAAGTCTAAAGTCTACATCTGTGTATTGAAATGTTCTTAATTATCTAACTGACATTAGATATTGTTTTCCTTTTATTGTTCCAACTCCAACAGGTGCCTTAGGTACAAAGGTTGACAGTTCCACCTTACTGCTCTGTTAGTTTTTGGCCACTCCTTTGATCCAGCTAACAGTTGAAGAAAAGACGGAGCGATGACCAACATTCTGGCAAATCAATGTATGTAGCTTAAAATTAAGTTGTGAATTCGTGAAAGTTCTGTATAATTTCTTGGATATTATTTTCGTTTCACTTTCAGCACACGATCTAAATGAGTCTATTATTGACCATGCAGAAGGCCAACGCTTCTTGAATGAGGCGTTTAAGATTCTAGTGGAAGAGGTTCTCTGCAAGGGAACAGATGCCGAACAAAAAGTAGTAAAACAATATTTCTGTTACTTATAATGTCAAAAGTAATTTGTTTGTGCAAAGGTTTGTAGGTATGAGGAACCTGAGGCACTAGCTGAGATTTTGGACCTGGAATTAAGGGAGACAGGAGAGCCACATGACAAGCTGCTGCAGAGAGTCAAGGATGTTGCTACTTACAGTGTTAAAACTTGTAAGTCTGGCAGAAACACTTAAAATACATGCATCTTCTAACGATTACTTCATAATGTATTTTTATAGGTCACCCGCGCTTTTTTAACCAGCAGTATTCTGGTGTTGACTACTACTCCTTGGCAGGGCGGTTTCTTTCTGAGAGCCTTAACACTAATCTGTAAGAAAAACACTAAGGCAAATGTTGTATGTTTAATATCATTTATTTATAAAATGTCCTGTCAGTTTTACGTACGAGGTGGCTCCTGTGTTTGTGCTGATGGAGAACGAGGTCCTAAGAGCGTTGCGTCTCTTGGTGGGATGGACCCAAGGAGATGGGCTTTTCTGTCCTGGGGGCTCCGCCTCTAACATGTATGCCATGAATCTGGCAAGATACCAACTGTTTCCGGACGTCAAAACCAAGGGGCTGAGGAGCTTGCCACAACTTGTTTTATTTACGTCTCCTGAAGTAAGAGTACAGATGCTTAAGAATACATTTGAAGTGATTCTGTAGCTTTATTCATATGACTAACAGCCAAACAACTTAGTCTATTATGTTCTGTGTTTGTTAGAGTCATTACTCTGTGAAAAAAGGAGCTGCGTTTCTGGGCATCGGCACAGACAATGTCATCCTAGTGAATGTGGATGATGGGTAAGTACACTTTAACTGTTAAATTGCTTTCATAAAGTGTTCCTTGGTTGTTCCTTGTCTCTCCTGTGACATACAGAGGCCACATGATTCCAGATGACTTGGATGAAAATATAAAACATGCAAAAGCACAAGTATGTCTACTTCTTATATAAAACAGTAATGTCTGACACACCACTGTCTATGCTAGTGACTGTATTCATTTTGATTGCTGCCAGGGTGCAGTGCCATTTCTTGTAAGCTGCACATCTGGAACCACTGTCCAGGGGGCTTTTGACCCTCTCGACCGAATTGCTGATGTGTGTGAAAAGCACAAGCTGTGGATGCACGTTGACGTGAGTGTCAAAGACAAGTCTCCTGTGGTGTTCTTTACTGTGCGACACTTCTGCTGAACAAGTTAAACTTTAAAGTGTTTTAATTATTTCAGGCTGCTTGGGGAGGAAGTGTACTCTTTTCCAAGTGTCACAGACATCTGATGAAAGGGGCTGAACGGTAACCAAAATTTTACATTTTGTGGCTTGTGCATAATATTGAAAATGCTTAAAATGTGATATGCTCTGTGTTTCTGTTAAGGGCAAATTCAGTGGCCTGGAATCCCCACAAAATGCTCACGGCTGGTCTTCAGTGCTCTGTCCTGCTGTTGCAAGATACTACGGTGTGGTCTCAAAGTCTAAATTCAAATCTCCCCTGCTGCAAGCTGTCAAAATCCATCATATTTTTTTGCTTTTCCCCTTAGAATTTGTTAAAGAAGTGCCACTGCGCCAATGCCTCTTACCTATTCCAGCAAGACAAGTGCTATGATGTGAATCTCGATATAGGGGATAAATCTGTGCAGTGCAGCCGCAGGGTGGATTGCCTGAAGTTGTGGTTGATGTGGAAGGCTGTGGGCTCCAGTGGATTTGAAGAGCGAGTTGATAAGGCTTTTGCCAATGTAAGGTAAATGACAAAAACATATACAATAGTATAATAATAATTACTTGTTACTTGATACACTAGTCTCTGTACTACAAAGTATGATTTTATATAGTGAAATCTGACCTTTAGATATCTGACAGAGAAGATGAAGAAAACAGAGGGATTCAAAATGTTGAAGGAGGTAATGTAGTAAAACAAATTATTTGTGTATTTTGTATTGTATAGGCTGTATTATACTTTAATAATTTTATTTTCCATTGTAACAGCCTGAATTTGTGAATCTGTGCTTTTGGTATTTACCTCCCAGTCTGAGGGGCAAAGAGTTAGCTGAAGATTATGAGGAACGACTAGCAAAGGTAAATTTCCTTACATGGTCAGAATGGAGTGAAATTCCATGTAATTTATTCATTTTCTGTACATCTTGGCTTGTAAACTGTTCATATACTAATCTCATTTGTAAAGTACAAATCATAAAGGCACCTTTCCTCTTTTTTTACTCATATTACACAGGTAGCACCAGTCATAAAAGAGCGGATGATGAAACAGGGTTCGATGATGGTTGGATACCAACCTCTGGGGAACAAGGTTAACTTTTTCCGTGTGACTGTGTTCTCCCCACTGATTTCCAAAAAAGATTTGGACTTCTTTTTGGATGAAATTGAAAGACTGGGGAAAGATTTGTAGCAGAATAACTGTTCACATCAGATGTGCAGTAAAAGCTATAGTAAAAAGTACTTAGGTCGTTTTTACTAATTGGTAGCCTTCTCATTACTCATTGAGTATTGTAGTGTAATTATTGTTGTGAGTAGTGTAATTCTCAATTTGATTGTCATTTGGAGCTCAGCTAACAGTGTAACTAAAAGTACAGCACTGATAGAAGTGACAAAATGCTGTGTGTGGAGGGAAAAGGTGCAGTATATAACGTGCATAACACTATTGTAAAGCATTTGAATTTTGCATTAAAAACGCGACTACAATCAATTACTTTCTGCTTGGTGTTTTTTTTTATATATTTCTAGGATAGCGTAAAAAATGTGTATCATAACATTGATGTAAAAACATTTTATGCATATTTTAATATTTTCCATGGATAGCGCTTTTGGTCACGTGATCTGTGACTCCCGCGGAGTACTTCCGGTAGTATTTCCTGTCTGTGTTTGTAAACTGAAAAAATTGGAAGTGCGACAAGAAACCAAATCACCCAAAGTATAAATAAAAGGTAAGCATTTAAATGGATCTGTTTTTGCCCTGGAGAGTGTCCAGGTTTTGCAAAAGGCCCGTGTGTCTCGTAAGAAGCCGAGGCGTCTTTTGTGCTCGTAGATTTGCGCGCACGCCCTGGCTGCTGCTGTTGTTGTGCTGTCCGTGTGGGGGGTGGGGGTCCAGGATTACAAGAGTTGTCCTCCGATCCGCTTGGCAAACATTAGTGTAGTCTAATAAGCAAATCATTCACAAAGTAAGCTCACAAGCGCCACTAGGTTGGCTCTTTATTGTTGATTATTTATCAAAGATGGCATCACACTACCCATGGTTGCTTTATGTGGACGCTCTTTTCTGTGTAAAAGCCTCATTTTTAAATCAATTAAAGCCCCCTTTCAGTTGGATTTCTTTCTTATACAAAGTAAAATTGTACTTAATTAAATTGTGTAAAGGCGCATGAACGCAGAAAATATACTTCAAAAGAATGGTGATTTGTTATAACATCGAAATGACTAATTTATATAGAACCAAATCTTGTCATGACTTTACTTCCAGACTTTGGCCACTGATGATTTTGGTGTGAGTGGTCTCTACAGTCGCTTCTAAACGAGAAGCACTTCTGAAACCATATAGCACACACATTCAAACCAAGACGATGACACACCATCCCCACAGCAGTGTCCGACATCATATGAAATGGGTCAGTGTTGCCTCCTCATCTGCCTAACCACCTGTACGACGACTTGGTTTACAGTCTCAAGGAATATGTGGGGAAGACCTATTACAGTAGCAACCTTCGAGAGTCCATTAGGTTCTGTGAGGTTTTTTAAAGTTTTTGAGAGGAATAACCAAACTGGAAATCTACAAAATACTTGTTATAGGTTGGGTCCACAAACTTTCCATATTGATCTTGTTACCTTTAAACTAACAGCAATAATACCAGTGCGCTTGAATAATGCCACCACATATTGATACTTAAGTGCTTTTTGGTGCTCCAGAACACATTCCAGGTTTTACATCACATGGATTCTGGGATATTAACTATAAATCAGGTGAAAATAGCCGCATTATAAAAGTTATAAGGAAATCGCACCAAATTCTGACTTGTCCTTCACCTCAGTATTCTTCAGAATGCTATGTCCCATGAATGTGAGCCCTTTTCAAAAGTTGATTTAATCTGTTTCACTATTGCTTTCCTATTTATTGCCAGGGTTGTTTGCTGGGCCGTGAGGCAGTGCTGTCTGGCATGGCATTGATGCAGGCCAACAGTATCCCGGGGCAAAAGAAGATGATGCAACCTTTGAGCCAAGGACAAAGAGCCAGTTCTGAGTCCGGTTCCCATCTCAGCCAAAATCACAGCCACGGACAGCAAGTGCAGCACAGGCAGCTTCACCATAACCACCATCTGTCAGCAGGGATCTGTCCTCCTCTGGTGTGTGATCAAATCATACACCATCATTAAATAGAATTATAATTCACCCCTTGTTGATTTGTGTTGCAAGAGATGTTAAATGTCTTTTCTGCGGATTGGCCCAATTAGAGATATTAACCATAAACAAATTGAAAACATTTTTGTAGAAAAATTCAGCCATAGAATCTTTTGTTGCCCTTCACTTACTCTTCAGATTGTTATGATGTCACTCCATAGTGTGGTATTTTTCGGTAAAATTATTAAAACTCTCTGTACTTTCTTTTGAAGTTGATCCAAAAAGAGGGACACTACGCTTCATCTATTCTGCATGAAGAAATGTTGGCAAACCAGAATATGCAACCCAAAAAGAGGCACAGGAAGTCTCCATCACCCAGCAAAATAAAAGAGGAAGAACGGGTAAATATTACTGATAGCGCAGTGTATCAAAGAAGCATTTAAAACCTTTTGACTTCATAAACTGCTATGTCTACCAGCAGTTTATGGGACAAGTTGAAGATGATGACTTATCTCTGAAAGTTCAGAAGAATTTCATCTGTGACCATTGCTACGGAGCCTTCAGAAGCAGCTATCATCTCAAGAGACATATATTGACGCATACAGGTGAATAAGCCACTTGCATTTTCAATCATGGAATGAATCGAGTCTGGGATGGAATGTTATAAATGATACGTTACCATGGAAATACTGGCACACAACTAACATTAGCTAAAACAATATTCAAAGTAGAGAAAGGAGCCGTGAACAAGTCTATTTGCAGCTGGTTCACTATCCTCATACACCTACACTATCTATCTACACACTACAGTGTCCAAATGCTTTTATATGAACAATAACTCCAGTATTCCACATTATAACATTTCCATTGGTTTATTTATTATTATAGAATGTGCTGGGAATCTCAGCAATATTAGTAGTTTAGACAACACCATCCTGAGTTCTATACTTGTTTGTCTTCACATACATTTTTTTCTGTGGACAGGAGAAAAGCCATTTGCCTGTGATTCTTGTGATATGCGGTTTATTCAACGTTATCACCTTGACAGACACAAGCGGGTGCACAGTGGTGAAAAACCTTACCAGTGTGATCGCTGCCGTCAGGTTTGTTCTCAAAAACAGATTGTTGTAACAAGGCCATGCACAGAAAAAGTTGTGTAGGAACATTTTTGGGCCATTGATTGATAGGGTTGGGCAATTGCTGTATTTTCCGCACTATAAGTCGCTCCAGAGTATAGGTCGCACCAGCCAAAAAAGGCATAATGAAGAAGAAAAAACATATGTAAGTCGCTCTGTAATATAAGTCGCACCAGCCTTTGCAACTACCTGGGCCTGGAGGAGTAACTTTACCGTTGACAAGCCTCTCCCGGCAGTACGTTGTTCTAGCTCTCATTTGTGAACTCTAGCTGTGGCCATCTAGCTTTTAGCCCGCGATTAGCTTTTTTCATTTTCTTCAAATCAAATCAACTTTAAATATATAGCACTTTTAAAAACAACTCTTGTTGACCAAAGTGCTTCACAAGAAGGTCTACTGTTCAAAAAAAGACAATACACAATATATGCAAGCAGCAAAACACTAGCAGCTCAGATTCTTCATTGCCGTGAGTAACCTCCGCTTTTTGCTAGTTCCTCACAAGTTTCTCACTCACTCCCCACTTTCTTTCTGCTCCTCAATTACCGTTTTTTGAATCTTCAGTGGTACAGGAGCAGCAGATACTGCTACACAAGCCTAGAGCGCCCTCTAGTGGCAGTCAGTGTGAAAATAACAAACATGTAAAAGTATATATTTTGATATAGGCTATAAGTCACACCGGAGTATATGTCGCACCCCCAGCTAAACTATGAAAAAAACTGTGATTTATAGTCCGGAAAATACGTAATCGCAATCTCTTCTTTGGTCAATCTCAATAATCGCCAAGGGACTTTATAATCATCAGGTTTACAGCCATTTCTGTGGCAGAAACAGCACCTAGTTTTGGAGTTTGGATGAGATTGGAAGATTCTAGTGTGTTAAATTATACTGGAGAAAAGCATTTATTTTTGTTTGAGCTGAGGTTTATATAAAAGGTATGTTTTTGAATCAGCTACAAGGATTAATTTTTAGTATAAAATAGTCAGAAAAAAAAGTCCCCATATAGTCCAGCCCTATTGATTGACATGAATAGCCCTGCCAGTGCACTGATTCATATTTGTGAAAACATAAGATCACATGAAGTAAAAGTCATGATTTAAGATCCTTTCCTCTCCTTTCAGAACTTCTCACGGACGGACCGTCTGCTGAGGCATAGACGTTTGTGTACGGCAGGAATTGTTAAAGAAGAAAAATCTTATTCACAGGCAGCCTCCTCACACACTGCTGCCTGGAGCCCTTTACAGTCCACCAACAGCCGACTTACTGTGTGACCTGCTGTCCTCCACTGCCCCTCTGACCCAACACCAGACCACTGCAGGAAATGCCAGGTCTGACAAACTCTAAAATACTGAAAAGGCCCATTAACTATCTGACAACTTACTGAGCCTCCAGTTTAGATAGCAATCAATGAACTTTGTAGTGCCAAAACCTTATCATGAATGGCAAAAGATGGGAGGATTACATGGACTTTTCTACTTCAGTAACTGTAACAAACTTGCTTTTATCCATGTCCTACAGATACAAGTAAATTGCTGTATGCGCTTATTGTAAGTGGATATGGAATTACTATTGGGTTTTGAGTATTTTACCACTGATGTTTTTGAGTACTTCAACTGAACATACTGGTGACATCTTTGTTCATTTGACTTCCAAAAATAGGTCATTCATTACGTGCAAGCTATATCAATACTAAAATCATTATGTGCTACTCTGTCCTGTCATCTTCCTGTCTTATGTTATGAAGACAAATGGGCTGTACTGGATGGTAGATTGTAAGTAATGGGTCTACAAAATGTAACGTGACTGTTGCAGGATGCAGATTTGTAGCATGCCTGTTTAGAGTATCAATTATGGTAAAATAGTAGATTTTGTCATGTTGAGCACAGGCCAGTCTTTACCAGAGGTGGGGAGAGCAGCCAAACTATTTACTCAAGTAAGAGTAGCATTACTTTGAAATCATTTTACTCAAGTAAAAAGTAATGACCCAAACAATTACTCAAGTAGAAGTAAAAAAAAAAGTACTTCGAGAAAATATTACTTGAGTACTGTGAGTACTGAGCAAAAATGTCATGGAATTTGTGATATTTCCATTAAAACCTCCAAGAAAATGGCATGAAATTACATAAAACACTAAGGATCAAGGAGCACGACACGATCTACATCTATTATATACATTAAAGTGAAGCATTTTCCTCTTAAATATTTACTCACAGTAGAAAAAGTAATTATTTTTTCCAAGTCAGAGTACAGATACTTCATTATAATTTGACTCAAGTAGAAGTAAAAAGTACTGTATGATAAAAACTACTCTAAGAAGTACAATGTCTTCAAAAAATTACTAAAAATGTAACTGTTTAGTTAGTAAATGTACTACCCACCTCTGGTCTTTACTATATCTTTTTTTTTAATGTTTTTTTTTAATATATTTCATATAATTATAAGTAGGCATTATTAGGAACCTGACTGAGAATAATTTTGTTTTGTATATTGAGTTTGTTGTTAGAAGTACTTTAGTTTACCTAAACACATTTTCTCCAAGTTTTTTCTTAAATACGTACAATCTTTTGATTTTTGTATTTCCACAAGAGCTGAATTGGAGCACCTGGACATATTTTATTAAAAAAAAGTGTGTAGTCAAAAGACTAATTCAACTTTTAAGATTATTTCTTGCTTGGCATTGTGATGAGTTTACCCTATATTGGTAAGCCACATAAGTATGGACTGTTATATTTGAAGCGACTGAATAAAATGTAATTCAACAAATGCACCAGCAGATGGCATCAATGCCCAGATTTAGTTAAACTAAAATCTGAACTTTAATTTATGTGGCTTTCAATTCATGATCTATAATTAGTGTTTTACAATAGACTTGTTTTTTTTTTAATGAAACATAGTGAGTTTAGACTAGAGGGAAGCTATTAGTGATAAGTTACACAGAAAGAATGCATCATTTCATGCAGAAGTTAGTCATCTAAAACACACACTCCTTGTACATTATTTCTCTGACTGCAATTATTGAAATGACAAACATTTACAAAAGTAACTGAAAATGAACTCAAGAATCAGAAACTTCTGTTTATACAGTGCCTCGCCTCAACCACCAGAGGGTGTTAAGCAGCTACCATCTTTAGACTGAGGGTGTCTTTTTCTCTTTCCTACAAAAAATAAAAGGATGTGAGTCAAAATAAAGGTCCTTTAAAGGTAGAAAGAAACTAAAGTCTTGGAACATATATTTTGATGTTGGCGACATTATCAGGAGTTGTAACTGCGCGACAAGAGTTAATTTGTCCTGTGAAGGTATGCCACATAAGTTGTGTGCAAGGGAGTGAAGATCATACCCTTTAGCACCCTTCACTTTGCTATTGACCATTCTTTAATTAAAGCATTAGGATCGGCAGGATGAGCTCAGCCTGAAGGCTGCTGGGAGTGTGCTCTTTCTCCCATGGGAGACATCCCCTCCCTGTGCAGCCTGATTTACAGCACCCACAGGCCCCCGGCACTTAACAATGGACCTCCTTAAGTGAGGAAGATGGGAGGAGATCAGAGCTTAGAGATAACACTCCATCTTCATACACAAAGTGCTGAAATCATGGAGGTTCGAAATCATCTCAGCGAGACAGTGGGATCATAGAGGTAACGTGTAGGAGGCAGCCTGCCTTACTTGAACTGGAAGGACTGATAGCCAGCTCTCTCTCTTTCTCTTCACCTCTGCTGTCACAGGAGAAAGAATAGCCCCTCCAAAGAAAAATCTCCCCAGCCATGTGTAAATCTGCCCTGACTTCTCAGACTGTAGCTTGGTCAACATTTGGATGGTTCAGAGGTTTACAAAAACAAGGTCCTTGTACTAGCAACATTATATCGCTTGCAAATATTTAGATGTCCCCTGATCAAATACATCACAAGCTTGTGGTGCATGATTGAAACCCTCTCAACAAAAGCTCCTGCTATCTCCTCTCTCCAAGCTGTGTAAGGCCCTTTTCATCTCAGCTCTGATTAATAAAGGAATTGCTGGTTGGGTGAAAGCAGCGATGTGCCTGGCTCTACATCCATCACCCCAGTGACAGCCCACCTCTCTGTGTTAATTAGCAGTGATATTTAAGCTGTCCAAGATGTTCTGTGGCCGTCAGTGCGCCACTGCGGCTGCTGCTCATCATTAACATTTTAATTCTTCTGTCTGAACTGAGTCAGCTTTCACCAAACCTCAGTAAAACAACGCTACTAGATCTAAAAGGCAGTCCAACCACATTTGTAGTATTCTTAATAAGTGACAGAAGAAGAATGGTATGAAACAGTGGTTCTCAAACAGCAACGTGTGACACTGGTGATACTTTTAGTTGGAGATAATTTCATATACTTTGGCAAGGCATGCAAATTTTGCATTTTTCTGTATTTTACATACATTGTAGACATAATTTAATTTAGGCTTGAACTAGGCCTGGTGCTCGGAAGGTCAAACATTTTATGAGGTGGTACACGGTGTGAAAAGTTTGGGGACTATGTTTGCACTATTTAACAATAACACCCAACATGGCGCATTGTATTAAGCATAAATTTAGCAACTTAATTCAATAATAGTAATATTAAAGTCCAAGTTCAAACCGCAAGAAACAGAACAGAAAGAGCGAAGGCATTAACTATTAATGATTTAATATTACAATATTCTCCCGTACTGGAGGCTATTATGCAGTTATAAATTATGTATGTTGTTGAATCCCTAAACACGTAGCAGAACATGGTGTGTACCAATTTTGTAGTATTACAATGTACTTCTAGACACCAACTCAATTTCCAAGTTATTGCATCAATCATTCAATCCTCACCCCCCACTTGGCACATGGCACTCCAGACAGAAAAAAGTCATGCCCTCTGTCAGTAAATTATACAAGTACAGATTTGTGAAAAGACACTGTGTATCTACCATGAATTTATTATAAAGCATTTTTTACTCATGAACTAGCAGGCTAGTTGTTTATTAGTATTACAGTGATTATGACCCTGAAAGGTAACCCTGAACGTTGTCAAAGTGCTTATAATCTCATTCCCGTGAAGAATAGGGATGTGAAAAATTAGCTTGGACACAACTAACGATTTAAAATATATAAACAATGAAAGCAAACAAAGTACAGTATACTAAATCAGGAAGCCTATAGGGCAGAAGATATAGGTCTGTGATTATGGTTGTAAAAGATACCATGGGTGATAAAGATTTTGGATGTATTTATATCACACTAATGCTTTCCAACAAACTGGTATGGGGGGAAAAAAATGAAGGATGGTCTGTCGTTTTTGCACCTCAAGTTGTCCCACATACAAACGTCTGCCAGCGTTTTTCTAATTAGTGTTACTCAATAAGATTAATTGGCTCACTATGCCATTCCCAGGACTCAAATGTCTGACACAGAGGAGAACGTGGGCCAAAGCTGTCATCGCACTTTTTAACAAGGGAAATACTGAAGTTTGGATTTGGCCTACTTTCATGTCAGATTATGAATATTCATAGATCATTTTTACCCAAGAGTCACTTTTTGGTAAACATTTTGGACAGAGTAGAGTTTTGTCAGACATAAATCTAGGTCACGACACTTATTTCATTGTAGTACAGTATCAATGTATGAAAATATGCTAGTTGGATAGATCATTTTTAAGATTTCCGGGGCTTAGGAGTCACAGCCGAGGTCACTGTGTGTCATCATATTGTGCAACGAGTTGCAGGGGGAGATAGTTCAGTGAGAGCAACATAAGACTAATTTTGTCATTTGGATTTATCATAAACATGCTCTGTTACTGTCACAAGGGGTCACAAATTTGTTTTTTGTTTACTTTTCTTGATCAGTGACTGATTCATTTAAAGCGGGTTGAATCACCAATATGTTATTGTTGGCTCATTCATTAGTTTCTATTCCTAAGTGCAGTTACCTCTTTCTAAAATATCGATGGTGGCGCAGTTGGTAGAGCGGGTCGTCTCGAATCCCAGCTCCTGAAGGTGCACTGTCGTTGTGTCCTTGGGCAAGACATTTCACCTACCTTGCCTTGACACTGCGTACACTGGTGTATGAATGAGAGTGAATGGGCCCTTACTGTAAAGCGCTTTGGGCCTGATAGAGGTAGAAAAGCCCTATATATAGTAAGTAGAGTCCATTTACCATGTATCACTTTATTATCAGCTGCATAAACAAACTCATTCATGACAATTTGGTTCACAAGAACAAGAATAAATGATATCAAATTGAGTTGAGTATTTTTAAGTTGACTGCAGTAATAGATTTTCACCACCAGATGGCCCCTGTACAATGTAGCCTACCAATACAGTGTGATACAATTGTGGAAGTTATGTTACACCAGAGGTATCATCTTCCCATCAGTACCTCCCCTTGACAGGATGGGTACTGAGGCACCCTGGACTTTAAGCAAGATCATTATGAATAAAAGTATCCAAAGCAGATACCAAACCATGTCTGTTGGGTCCAGGGACATAATTAAAGGAAGTTACTTGGTTGTTTCACCTCAAATACATTATTCACATTTAAATAAAAAGCATGTTATGGGATATAACATGATTGTTCTGTTTTTTGGTTCTAGATGACAAATATTTTTAGTATAAGTACTGGAAAAAGTATCGCTCAGGTATTGGCATTGTAAACCAAGTATCATTACAATACCGGTATGAACAAAGCACCCAGCCCGAGACAGAACAGGAGTGGTTGTTAGATAGTGTGGTGTCTCCCTCTGAGATCGAATGAGCCCTGTCCAGATCATTGTTGAGACAAAAACACTTGTGTCTTATATAGTCCTCGAAGAAGACAAAACAAAAACAATACACAAGAAAAAAGAAACCGTTTTGTGAGAGAGAAGCCTCTGCATGTGACTCAACAACTCCTACTATTGTCACAAAGCATGAAGTTGAATGAGAACAGTTTGAAGATGCTGCCATTCAGTACGGTATTCAGCGCCACTTCCTGTATTACATATCCATCATTTTGTAGAGTTCTTTAGGGCTGTGTAAAACCCGTTTTGTCTCCATGCTGTTAGAGGACACACTCCCTAACCTCAAGATCTGAAGTTCACCAAAAGGTCTCCGAAATTACGTAATCTCTCCTGACAGGGCAAGTCCGGGGCTTACCTCCGCAGTGTAGTCATCCTCCACCTGAGCAGATGACCTTATGTGTGATGTGAGGAGAGTAAAGAGGGCGCCGCTATATCAGAGAGAAGAGCGGAATGAATTGGCTTCAGGTTGAGAAAAGGGGCAGGCGTGCGATTCAGCCCTGAGAGATTTCTATGGGTCAAGGCTGCGCCAGGGTCACACTGTGGCTCTTGTTGATCTTGTCAGGATGGACTGATGAAGAGATGGGCTGCAGATAGATGATCGTGCATCCCAAACACAGGGCCTGGATAGAACAGATAGTGCCAGATGTGACAAAGTGACATTGCTGTTTATTAGCTGTCACTGTGGGGTAACTAACTTGGTCATTAAGAGTCTAAAGTGCCAACAAGAGAAAAGCGCAGAGAGGAGAAAGGGGGAATTTTGGTGCTTTAGGTATGATCTTTAAACAAGGTCATTATGCAAAAAGCCGTTTTAGTGATATAACCGTGCAAAACGACTCAATAACTTAGCTCAAACTAAATTATCCTGTTCAAGTTTAAAAGCCCATTGAATTATGAAACCATCAGTTCACTTCATTTCGCTTTATTGAAAATCCTATCACTTGTAAAGCGCATACAGGGAAACAAAATTATGTTACTCTCAAACCCAAAATATATGTACACAGCAGGGGGCAACAGAGGGAAGGAGATTCCTGACAGCCTTGAGGATGAAGCTTATGATCTCCACTAATACATTGAAAATGTATATAAAAATAATAATGGATACTGATTTAAAGACTTATAAAGCCCCTATGAACAATTGGTATAGTACATATGCATACACCCATCACTGCCCTCTGCACTTTCATGAGGAAAAAAATACAAATAAAAACAGGAATTTATCAAAGCACTTTGAGTAAACTAATTGTTCACATCAGCCAGAAGCATATCTATCAAACTGTGGATACTTGACCATTTCAAACACGCTCCAATTTGCTATTTCTCCATTTCTTTTTCTCAGAAGATGGTCTCTTCTCTCATGACGTCAGCACCATTATACTCCAGCACCACCTCCCCTCCCTCCAGGGATAAGATTTTACGATTGCAACCTGACACCGTTTCTGTGTCCTATAAGCGACAGAGCTGTAACTCACTTCAAAGGCAAGAGGCATCAAATCACGGTGCGGCTGTAAATTTGCTTGTCACAGTTCCAGCCAATCAGGAGATAGCATTAAATCTGGGCTGTCAGCCTGGCGGCCAATGGAAAGACGATGGCAGTAAATCTGTCAGGGCAGCTTCTGTTAACGGTGTTGTGGTGCTGGTTGGGGAATCCACCAAGAGGGAGGGGAGAAAGTGAGGCAGGGGAGTCGAGGGAGGGGAGGGAGTGTGAGCCAAAGGTTCAAGAGGTATGCCACACAAACGCTTTTCTTTCCATCCAAAATATGCCATGGTGCTGCTCAAAGTTGCAGTTTAGAGGTGTCAAAACAAGACTATTGCAGTAATGTAAAAATTGCATAAAGCAGCTGTATGTTCCCCCTGACAGATGTGGTGGAGGGAGTTAACTATCAGCAAAGAAACACTCATAAAGCTTTATGGCCAACAGTGCAGTGTCTGAGACTGACTACCTACAGTGAGAGATGACTTATGGGTGCCGTTAAAGCTCTTTTGCATCATCACAAAACCTAAACTTAGTGCTGACCCTTTGATCACAGCCATAACCCAGGAACCTCTGCTGTCATGGCACAACAACAGCAGCAGAAGAGCAGGCGCCCGGCTGCACCCTGCCCTCTGGATCACCGTCCATAAGCGCAACGAGGAGGAATAGAATAGGTCCTCCTCAAAACAGATGTGCACCAGTTGTCCAGCTTCACACGATGAAGCACTGGGAGCCTAAATTAGAGCTTTGAAATTGCTGTTTCCAAAGGCAAGGTCTATTCATTACAGGGAAATTTTGCCTTCTATCTTGTTTCAGCCCAAAGCCATAAATGTATTTATTTCAAAGTGTACGTCGCTTCCAAAATTCTAAAACCCCTTCATTTTCCAAGATTGGTATCCTTTCTAAGCGCACTATTGAGGCGTTAACACATGCAGCTTCCCTCAATTAACAATGTCCTTGGCGTTGTGTTTTCATTATCCTATCAAAGCTGAGCATTTTCATCTAATAAATCTTAAAGCCATCGTAAAACAACTGGTTCTCCGAAGGCAGTGCAATCCCAGCCCTTTCCCATAACAAAGCCCACAATTTTTTCATCAACCTGTAACGGCAGCCAATAAACCAGCCACATCTGTGGTGACATTTTTATATTAAATCAACAAAATATAAACATTAGCATCAAAATTTACAATCATTTTATATCATTACTATGAAGACTTTTTTGCCACAGAAGCTGCAGCTTGAGTTATGTGCCGCGGTGGCAAGATGAGAGTGAGGTAGAGCTGTTGTTTTTGGACGACTTCTCCTGGAGAGGCCATGATTCTCTATTCTATGGGAATCCATAAACAGACCCAGAGAGGGCAACTGGGGCTATAAAGCACGTCAAGCTGCATGACGCTGCTGCAGCAAAGAGAGCAGGCCTGGGCCCATACCAACCATTCCTGTGTATAGAAACACACGCTTAGAGCAGTCTTTGATTAGCTTTTTAACATGGCAATAGGACTTCAGAGTAACTACTAAAATGAAAGCACAGACAATAAGAGCACAACAAAGAGCAATAATGACTTTCTAATGAGCTCTTATTTCTAGTAGTTTCTTGTTTGAGTGACCCATTGAATGTAACAGTGAAAGCCGCAGTAAAATACATTGTTCATTATAACGCAGCAGGTCATTAAATATCATGAGGGTCTCGGCCTTTGTCCTGCTCTGAGTAATGGGCCTCTCTTATATGTTTACTGTATTGGCTGTAGCCGCTGTCATTGTTTCCCCGCTGTTGTTTCTCTTTAGTAAGGGCATGCCATTGGATGGGTGCTCAAACCCATTGACTATGACATAAAGAGTCTGTAAGCTAACAGATGATGATAATTTATAGACTCTAATTCACCAGGGCAAGTCACTAGCACATACACAACAGCAAGACTATTTCACTGTACACATCGATCAATTACGAACCACTACCCTACATGTCTGACAATTTTACTGCATGTTATGTACAGCATGTCCAACAATAGTGTTTCAAAGTGCTATGCTCTTTCCCTTATAATTAATAACCCTTTTTCTTTCCAGTTTAATGATGCTGCAATTGTAATTAGTGGATTGAATTCACATCTAATGCAGATTCATTTAAACCAAAGTGACAACAGTTTCGACTCCCTGCATGTAAAGGACGTTTCCAAATCACATTAACAATAGAGTCTGCAAAGCTCATCCTTTTTAACCTTCCTAATGTTCTAGACATAGACCCAGGCTCTATTCGAACAGCAGGGACAATAGCTATATACTACTATAAATGTGATACAGGTGCTTATTGACATCACGGAGCAAAGTAGCACTGGAGAGAACTGGCAGCATTTCTCCTTTCATTCAGGTTATCTGCACACCATAAAGAAACCCACACTGAATCGAGCTGGACGAACGCCAATACCACAGGCCCATAGGTCACAGCCAATAACAGTTTCATTGAGTCTCAGCTCTTTGTTATGTGGCAATATCACGGCACATTCACTCACACATAAACACGTGCCACAAATGCTGCAGACTTTGACCCGCGCTCAGTCTTGGAAACCATAAAATGTCCCAATTTATCTTATTAGTGTTGCATTTACTCACACGCTTGCTTTCCTCCCTGACAATTATTGTTCTTTCTGTATAATTAAACTTTCACCTTTGGATTAATACCCCTGTATTTACTATGTGTCCTATTCAGGCAAATATCGGGAGTATTGGCACCATTTCAGTAAGCCTACAGATGATTTGCCATGCCACGATCCTTGCATTCTCCTTAGCTTGCTAATAATGTGGTAAGCCAATTTACAAGATGTATGATGTTTTCCCATTGGATGTGCACATAAATACATTTCCTAAATTATTGACACAAAAAGCCACATAGTTTAACTAATGCATGTTAAATAGCTGCTTGTGTTCCATCTATATCAATTTTCTCTGAAGCTATTTTTTGTTCGATATGATTAATAAAAGTTAACAATGCCATTTACCTAATTATTTGCAAGGGAATGAGCAATGAAAAATTCTTACAGTGCCACTAGTGTGATTTATTCCTGCTACTTCATTCGACGGTCAGCTTAACATAATTTAAATTGCATCAGCAGCCAAATAAGAAAATAAATATACATTTTGATGGAGTTAAACCAAATTACAAAGTTGCTCATGTCTGTCTCGCTTGCATAAAACATGTTCCTCGCTCGTGGAGATCATTTCTTTTCCTGCGATGTGCGTCAGGTATCATCATGATCTAGTGCCGCTTGTCAAGCTGATCCACTCCGGGGGCTATCCTTCATTTGCATTGAAATGAGAGGAGGAAGATGGCGTTGTTGGGGGTGCATGCACACACACGGAGGCGCGCAATTCACGCTGCACGGACTCGAACTTAGATGAATCAAGTTAGAGTCCATAAAACCTGTTTCCAGATCAGAGCTCGAGAGATGACAAGACTTGCGGGCACATGCTGAAACCTTTCTATTGTCTTTCAAATGCCAAGTCACGCAGGAAAGCACAGATGCCAGCAGATGGCGCCATTACCTTAGTATTTTTTTTAGGTCCGTTCTGTCGCAAGGCTAACGCAATATCGTTTTACAACATGAAAACTTAGGCTCAAAAGACGAATTCATGCTTAATTTAGTATTGTAAAAGCATTGATTTAATTGGAGCTTTAAACCGTGTTATAACGTTCTGGGGTCAAAGACACACCTGGAGTAATTTTTCACTACATTCATGCAATTTTGTGTGTAATCTTCAGGTAATCCTGTTTAATCGGACATTAAAACTAAGATGTTAATGAGTCATGACTTGGAGGGGCTCAGAATCCACGGTCTGAGAGCCAATTCGGCACATGGAGCTGTAAATTTTGGGTTTATGCCCAGGGTTAGGGAATAATGGAATACTATTCATGTATCGCTCATGTATGGGTATTCTCTCCAATAATGGTTGTGCCATTGTGAACTTAGATCGTGTCTTTCTCTCCTCAAGTGTGCATGACTGCGAAGGTGGATGTAGAAAGTGTGTGTTGCAATATGATTTCAACTGTAAAATTCAATCAATATATATATATATATATATATATATATAAAAAAAACAGCTAAATGTCTCAACATGACCATTTACTGCATGAAAAATCAATGTTCTCACCTGCTGTGTCTCGCCTCAAAAGATGGAATGTTCTGCATTGTGACTTAAATATAGAATATGTTTCGTAGCAATATTTGATTAGTGATAGTCTCGCCTAATATTGCAGCTTCTGACCGAAAGTCTCAGGAACACGAGACACTGGTTTTGTGCTGCCGCCTGGTAAGACGAAACTGTCAGTCCATTCTTGTTTTAAAGCTCTGTTTTCCATATCTACTGTACTCTATTTTGAGCACGCCATCTAACATTTCTTTTCGCCTGTTGGAGCTGCATCCTCCTGGTCTGCTCACTCTTTGTCTTTTGCTTTCCCTGACTTGCCGGCCGCTGTCTATTAATAGCTTTTAGCCCTGTAAGTATAATATATATAATATACTTTTTTAATAATCAGATTTGGGTCCAGATCGGACGGCTCGGGGATCCGGACCGAAGTCCACTATTTAAGGACATCGGCTGTAAACCAGGAAAGGTCTTCCGCAGCTCTAGCGCCTGTATTTCACTGACTCAATTTAATTAATCATTTTGATAGATAATGATCAAATGTAAACTATTGATGCTGAAGCACCAAAATGTTTATAAGTCTTAAGCCCCATATACGTGATATGTCCACTTTAAACCCTTTAGTGAATATAATCTCACTACTTGGAAACTCTCCACTCTTCCACTGATGTGTATTTCATGAGAAAATTATATCTGAGACTAACCTGGCGACTGTAGTGTGTAAACCTCTCCTAACCTCATGTTATTGAAGGTATTCCACCACTTGTGACCCCTAGAGGAATAAACAAATGAAAATGAATGAAGTCGGTCTTTTTTATTCCAAACCAAAAGTATGGTGTTCTTCAACAGCAGATAGTTCATGGATTTGTGGAGAAAAAAAAATCACATTGTAGAGTTGGTAAATTGTACAGTCATAGGAAAAACAAAATAAAAGAGGCACCAAAATAACATAATTCACAAAGACACATGAGGAATGTTTTTACATCTTTCTAAGTTTCGATGAGGTTTACCATTGGTCTCTGATTAAATGAACATGCATACGGTTTATGAAAAGACCAGCACACAGGAATGTATGTCACGTCCTATACATTTTCTTGTTTTTCATATTACAACCCAACGCAGAGAGGTCATAGAGGACTTAAGTGTAAGTGAAGAGTGTGTGATTTAGCCAGTGGCACTTCACAAATAAACCTGGATCAGTGCAGCAGATTGGGCCGAATCGAGTCTCACCGCTCACAAACTGGAGTGACTTTATCGAAGGAGGGACCACTTAATTTGTTCCTTTGCTGACTGCAGAACCTGAGAAAGGTACAGAGAGTATTTAGAAAGATGTGTTTATAAAATCCATCCTCATTCACTACAGAGTGTTCTGGTGTTAGAGCAACTATACAAACAGGTTTTATAAAGCAGAAAGACTTAGAAAGATGCACAAAATAAGGAGTAGTGACTGAGGCTCAAATCTTTTACAATGGTATTTATTATTGTAGTTATATCTATATCTATATATCTATTTTTTTTCTTCTTTTGTATTTTTCTCTTTTTTTTTTCAATTTCCAAAACGGCAACTGAATATGTTTAAAACCATTTTGGTATTTTCAATGAACTTATACAGTAAAAATTGTTGGGCAATGTCATAATTTTCTTAATAAATTCAGATTTCACATTTCACATTTAAGGCCTTAATTTTGGCAACATTAATTTAATGACTTTTAATGCCTTATAATGCCCAGCCGAGATCCTGTGGAAAGGTGCTTGCATGCAAGGAGGAAGTGCAAGGAGTAGATAATGTGGCTGCTGAGTTCACAGTTTATAGAGTGAGGAGTCTAACAGTTAATATACTAATGGAGGGTATAAAATTTACAGTGTTGAAAGGATCAAGGTGTTTTTTTCTCACCTGGGTAACTGTCTGCTCTGTTAAAGGCACATCATCTCCCTTCAAGAAAATAGATCCAAATGTCAATAACAGTGTTTTTTGTCATAAAAAGAGAAGAAAGAACAATGGCTTACTCTGAGGGCCACGCGATGCACTACTTGTTGAGGATCACTTTCCAAAATTACCCTGCAGGGGGCAGCAGAGAATTATATCGATTAGCTCTATCCTTTCATAACCAGGAAAATACAGGCTTTTCTACTTATGTTTTAACTCAAGGCACTTACCCTCCATCAACTATCTCATCTACAGCAAGAAACAGCCCCTCCATGTTTTCTAGCAAAGCCCTTCTTTCGACATTTTTCCTGTAAAATAAAAATGCAGATTGAGAAATATTCTGCAATCCTTATTAAAAATTAAAAAACAAATGATTTCAAAATAGAAGTGTTGATACATACCTCAGCATCTGACTGAGCGAATCAAACAGACAGTTGAGAACAGCCATGAGCATGAGCTGTAGAAAAGAAATTAGATTAACACAACACATTTGTGTTTGTTCTGTACACAGTCTCTAAGCATTCAACTGACACTGTTTGTGAGACAAAATATACTAGGCAAGATATCACTTTCCTATTATTATCATTTAAACATGTATTTATATCGTAGCTTCTGTTAAGAGTACTGCAAAGTATGGCGGAGTGTATACCTCATTTTCATGTGAACTTCCGATCACATAAAAGAAGAGGTCAATGTTACTCTTGTAGACCACAGTCAGGCCTTCCAGTAGAGCGATTTCACCTAAAAGGACACCACATTTAATGTTCTATATAGAATATATATTAGGTCAATGATATTATGTCACCAGTGCTTACTGTCTGTCCGGTGAGTTTTATTAAAGATGTTCTTCTCAAAAGCTTTCTGTTCTTTGACAGTAGGATACGTGTCATCATAATACTATAATTTGATTAAAAAAAAGAAAAAAAAGACAATCAAATTACCTCGAGAAAATTATAAGACGTTCTGAATTGTACACGAACACCATACCTTGGCATAAAGCCTGTCTCCATCGTTATCCAAAATGAGAACAGCTTTTACGGTGTATAGGGATGGTTCCTGTCAAAGTGGAATGAGAAGGTTACATGAAATCAGAGAATAATATGATTGTACTCTGTTATTTCATAACAAACTTCCACATCATCACAGCATCTGCATAGAAGCTACGCTAAGTTCTTAGCACAGGAAGCTAAGTTAGCTATATCTGAGCGACTCGAAGATTCAAATATATTTATTGGAATCAGCACATACTTCGTAATTAACACAATCCCAACTATTAAATCCCCACAACAGCAGAAAATGCGGACTTTACCAGAATGGGAGAATCCATCTTACTTCACGTTAGCAGTCAATTTAGCAGTCAAGCTAGCACAGCAGTGCACAACGTCACATAATGCGTAACACGTTCTGCTCAAAGACGAGGCTTTCCATTGGCTATCCACGTCCACCTTGCCTTTTCCGCAAAAAAAAAAAAACACACGCACACACAAAACATAAATAAATAAATTAAATTAATGAAAGTAGTACACAAATAATGGGGTTGCATCATGTGTATAACCGAGCCTATACCTACTTTCCTATTAGCATTTTAAACTCTTTTATTGGAAGTTTTTTTTTCTTCCTTTTTTTAATCTTTAGATAGCCTAATTATTTTATTAACTACCGGGCATGTGAAGTGAACAGGATTTCGCTATAATTTACAGTCGCGGTGAGAGTCTTCCCGAGTTGTGACCATCGACTGTAATTAAGAATGGACTGAGGCGCAGGCTAGCTGAAGCTCGTTCATGCTAGCAATTTGGTTGGCTTATTGGACTTATCTCCATTGTTTAGAATAGGGTAAAAATAAAAATAGAAATAGAATAAAAGTAGGTCTATGTTGTGCATGTTAAGACAAACACGTTGGGGTAAGAGTGACAAGTCTGTATTCAATACTGACTTACAGAAGGGCAAAACAAATTCATTGGAAAGTCCATAGGAGCCAGGGGCTTCCGGAGCCAGGTGGCATTTCCTTATGGTTACAGATAGAAGAAGGCCACTGTCAGTGTTGTGGTAAAGTATTACAAAAGTAACGAGCTTTAGAAATATATAACTTTTTTTCAGTAACTGAGGAATATAACATAATATATTACTTCAACAACGTATGGTAGTCATTGCAATAAAAAAAAAAAAAAACAGTGTTCAAAGATGCTTCCAAAAGTGCTTTATAACCCCGATCCTCATGCCACCCCAGCAAAACCAATTTTTGCTGATCTGTTTTTTCCCAGAGGACAGAGGAAGGACAGAGATGCTGGACACTAGTATTTTAATGCAGCAGTATGAACAGACGCGTGTAGTGTGGCCTCTTGAACCCCCGGTCATTCTGTAATCGCATTAAATTCAGTCATGTAGAGTGGACCGCCCCATTATTCACAAAATCTTTTAAGACTGCAAAAATCATGTAATCTGTGCTGCAGCTTCAGATCCTAAGAAGGCTCTGCCAAAATGTTATGTTTATTGAATGAATATACCTTGGTTATTGGCTACCTGCTTTTTTACATTTTGAAGATTTTCCTATTGACATCGGCACCTCTGATAAAACTTTTGTGCATTTCTTCTCTTTCTTTTTTTAATTACATATGTTAACATTATTTGATTTTCTGTGACGCAAAAGCATGGCCTGTTATTTATTTTAAAAATCCCAAACTTTATGGGAAACATTACGTACATTACTTCTGGAACCATTTTGTACGTAAGTGAGCTTTGTAAATAAGACCCCTGGAAAGTTAGGTTGGGCAAGTTAAGAATGAGATCGGCCTCAACAAACAATTTAAATATGTACGCTCCCTCTTTCAGTAAATTAAAATAATACATTTAAAAAAAAAAAAAATCAGACAGAGGGCAATAAATATTTATGACAAAATCCAAACCGTTTAGGTCACTCTTTAGGCTGTAGGTCTACCCAATCTATGATCCTTTTCAAGAGCCTCTTATTTATCCATCTCTACAATATGTCAGAATCTACTAAAGCATGGATCATAGACCTAGATCCAGATTCTTGGAAGCCTGTGGAAACCTTGGATGATGGGGATTTCCCTCTTGCACCACAAATGACATCACTGTTTGTCCTACAGTACCGAATTTGAAATAAAATATTCATTGCATATATTCTACGTGTATTCAAAGAAAATAGGTGGTCGAATTTTGAACCTTAGTTTATTGCAATTACTTAAAGGAGCATTATGTAACCTTTTATGGCTTTTGTGCATATTTGACATGTCAGTGACCCAGCGGCTGTATGTGCATAACGCCTTTATTTTACATCATGGTTCGTCCTAGACTCTCCAGGATCAATTGTTCTTGGGTTTCTGGTAGGTTTTCCACAACCACATTTCTATTGTTTTTCAATACATGTTTTATTAATAACATTTATTTAATTATAAAATCTAAAACACAGTTCTAAATAGAATATTTTGGTAATGTGTGTAATAGTGCTTGCTCTTTTGCTCACCACATGTTCACAGCTGACCACAGCAGTTAGCAGTTCCTTTCCTCAGAAACAAGTCACAACTTTATCAGTATAAGCAGAACTTCCGCTAACCAACATCCTCCTTTACACTTTTTGGACAACCTTAAAATAAAGAAAGAAAAACAGCATTGATGATATTGTAAAACTGTGTCATGATGTGCGCATAGTCATTAGAACTTTATGTTTCTCATCAAAGGAAAAACAGTATCTTGATCGTCTTCAGTTAACCTATGTGGTTGATTTATACATGACGTGATCATGCATAGGGCATGTTAGGTCCCTCAAAATTTAAGTGAAATTTTACAACCAAAGGTGATTTTACCATGTTTTTAGTCAAATAAAATAAAGAAAATACATTGTTAATGTAAGGTTGACATAAGTTTGATCATTTAACCAAAAACAGCCTGAAAGCAACTCAATTTGAGTTTTATTTTCTTTCCCAGAATCAGACTCCAAAAATATTCCCTTTCATAGCACAGCTCAAACCACAACACTTTTCACTCTCATGTTTCATAAAACCAGATAATCAAAACAAAACACAACTTACAATGAAATCCCATGCAACAAATAATATGGAAACCCCAAAGGACAAAAAGAGAAAAACAAAAACATGTTAAACTGTAATAATTTGATTTACAATTTCATTACAAACCATTGGTCATTAAGAGAATTTATGACCCTGTGAGTCAGCTGTGGTTGGTCTATTTTTGAAGAGGTGTTACTTTAAATGTTGAGGTGCACTGAAGGAAAATCTGACAAGACATAACGGGAAAGATGTCAGGGACTAATTGAAGCAAACAAACATGTAGAGTGTGTGTGGGCGTTGACCTGGGAAGCGTGTCCAGCTCCAAGCCACTGCGGTCTCTGTAATAACAGGCCTTTCGACAGCATATAGAGGCAGTGGTTGAGTCAGGGGCTGGGTGCTAGGAACATTGCTTGGGAAGTCCCTGCTTTGATTCCTGGTAGACATTCACCTTTCTTGGCATTGTCAGCCACCTACGTCTCCATCAAAGAACAATGATGTTGAAAACATAGCAGGACAAAGAGATACTTATGGTTTGAGCTTTTCTGTATAAAATATGGAAAACAATATTTTATTTATTACAGGGGTTTTGTGTTTTTGTTGTTGTTGTAAAATGGCACTGTAGTTTATTTACAAAGATTTCAACTACAGCCAAGCAGAGCATTCCCATTGTCTGCGTGTGTGATCATGGGGTTGAATTGTTAAGGTTAATGTACCCATGATTATTCCCATAGGAAAATGTGTTCTCGTCTGGCATATCCTTCAATGTCTCTGCCTGGGGCAATCTGTCAAGTGCAGTGGATGACCACAGTCCATCATCCAGGGACCCATCTCCAGATCTTGAGCAATCAGTTCGTTCCAGGCTATGTAGCTGGAAGATTAGACTATTATGCCTGTCTATAGTGCTTTCTGTTTTGTGTTATTTGCATTTGCAGAGCACAATCATACACAAAATTAATACACAAAGTGCTTCAACATTATCTTTGAAGTGCCTAAAGTGGGGCTCAATGCCAAACATTGCTTGTATAATTATAATAATTAATTTGAGCCTATCTGTTGAGATGCCGATCAGTCTTTTAATTAAAGCAGGGACAAAGTAATGATATAATTCCTGAATCTGCATAGGTCTGCTTTATGGTGTATTTTTTTCCATGCAAAACATAAATCTGTTCAGCCATTTCATGTAAAATATTATTACGTTTTGCCTACTATTACACAGACATTTTGGCTCTTTGATAATAAAAAAAATTCAGGCATTGCTGCACTACTAGAAGTACTATAATTATTTTTCTCTTTCAAGTGCATGCAGTGAAAATGTACTGTTCATTTGTCATAGAACAATTAGCATGGCCATATTAGACGTAAAATGTTTCAATAACCTCCTTAATATGTAAAAGCCTGCAGCATCAGTGGTGTGGACGCAGTTACACAATAGTTTTGCACAACAGATGTAGCCTTGTAAGTTTACCTACAGACTCTACCTCAGATCAGGCCAAAAGGGGATTTTTTTTTTTCTGTAAGGGATTTTAATGGTCACTTGCTATGTAAGACACGCTTCTCTTCATTCTTCCCCAGCTCCTTACTCTCCCCCAGCAGTTGCTCTGCCAGGTAGACGAACAATGTAGTCTTTCTTACCTGTCGCTTGGTGTACATTCCATCTGTACTCAACTCAGTCTCAATCTGACTTCCAACCCACCCTTGCATCACTGGTAAATTCTGCAGGTGCTCACATAGGCAAATGTATCATTTTGATTTGCCCTTTAGTTAGATAAAAATGTATTTATAACATCTGTAAGGTGTTACAAAAATAAATAAACAAATACAAGTAGTTAAGTGTCTCTAAGCATCCTTCAGGACTGCTTAGCAGATGGCAGACTGCTGGCCTGACTGTGGTTTGTCATGTGGGCAAAAGGGGAAATTTGGAGGTTGGGGTTAAGTTGTGTATTAAGTATACAAGAGTGAAAAAAAAATGTGGTGTGGGTGCTTTACAGGAAGGTCGAACGCACTGGGCCATCCCATTTATGCCGGTGCCTCAAGTGAAGCGCAGTCAGAGGGGCCAAGAGTGAGAGAGACAGAGGCCTATATACAAGAAGGAGAAAAATACTTCTTTTTGGCCAGATATTTTCTTTCCATCAGGATTATGTTGGAGAACTATCATCTGATGAAATACAAACTTAATTCAGTAAGGTAAGTGCTTTCCTGTGAGCTTTTGCTAAGTTGACTATAATGAAAACAGCACAATGCATGATCCTTTATACTTACGGTAATGTTGGATGGATGTTATTTGCAAAATACATGTTTTTGAATAAATTGTTTATGGGTTGTCTGAATCCATGCAGCGATCATTTTAAAATGGTAATAATTAAACATGGTAATGAATGAGAACAACTAATCTGTGCTTCATTTAAGCATCTTTATTCGAGGTAGCAGCAACTTTTGCCATTGCTGATATTGATATTAGTGTTAATGTGTCATCAATCCTATCCAAGCTGTCTACTCAAATATCGCCAACATTGTGTCAAACCTTTGGGAATACATGCATTTTATGTGCAATAACATACTACAACAACAAAATTATATCATATTGTCTTTTTTTCCCTTTTTAGTTTAATAAGTTTAATAACTCCATCAAATCGTGTAAATCTTTATATAAGGTTTTCTTAAGACATGTTAGTTGTTGCAATGATCAGGCCTCAAAGTGTCTTGTAAAAACAGTTTTTTTCCACTGATTGTCTTATCAGGAGATGGCATAGCTGCAGTCGGGACAGCTGATGGGAGGAGTCAACTCAATTAAACTGAAGAACTTGTGTCCAAATTGGCCATAAGATACATCAGACACAAGTCACATTTGGCAAACACATTCAGTAAGTCTTTGGAGGAGTAAGGCTAAGAATCACTCAGGGTAAACTCGTTAAAAACTTTTTTTTTTTTTTTGTAGGTTTGTGTCCCTTTCTATTTTGAATGTGTTCATCTGCCAGGTTTTTCCTCCCTCTTAGGAGAAACTCTGAGGTAGGTTTATGTCACTGGCATACACACATTGTGCGAGTGTGTGATGAAGTGATCTGTAAAAATGCATTATTGGCACCTCAGGGACGGCTCGGCGGATCCATGCCCAACAACATCCCTGGACCCATGCCTTATGGAGCTTCACAGGAGAGTGAGATGGATGCAGCTTGGCAGGAGTTGATGGCAATTTCCGAACTACAGGTAACTTTAATTACCAAGCACCTCTTTACTGATGGCTGCACAATAGAATTACATTGTAAATAAATGTGAAAATGCTAATAACAATAGCAAAATAGCAAAAGTTAATTGCAGAGTGGTAATGGCACTGATCAGACTTTAGGGGACACAGATCTATTCAGGTGATTATGGACGCAGAGACTGAGAAAGCAAAGCCCCCCTGCATGGGACAATTAGCCATCTGTTTCAGGAGAAACCGGATCTCTCAGAGTGCCCTTCATGTGGCAGGCAGAGGTGCAGGGCAAATAGTCAAGTCACAACTGTAATAAAGCATATCTCAAGAGGCTATCCATATTATCAATGCATTTGACAGACTTCAAATCTGTTTTATTTCAGGAGTTTGGAGCATCTGGTGATGCTTTTGAAGCAGCACATTACCAGACAATGGAAAACATGACTCCCATAGAACCTTATGGTGTGACTGCAAATCAACCTCCAGGATCCTGTGAGCTCAGCACTAATGATTATGGATGCTACACTGAAGAAGCTGTACCTGTGCATCATGGAAGTAGCATTCAGTTGCTGTATGGACACTCGGATTCCCAAATTCATTTGAAAGTGTTGCCATCTGAAAGGCCCCTTTCTCTAACGGCTTTGAGGGAACAGGTTCCTACAACAGGCAGCATGAGCACCCACTGGAGGGACAGCACACAGGGACTGAAGCCACACACACATTGGGCACGAGGACAGACTTCACATGGATGTTTAGCCAACGATTTGGAGTCAGACTCCGGACTCTCTTTAGGCTCCAGTCCTCCTCTGGCCTCTCCAGATGTTAGCAGGGGTGCGGCTGGATACCAAAGTACTAGGCCTAGAGACTGCCACTCTGAAAGATTGCCTGAAGATTGTCACAGAGCAGGCATGTTTAACTCAATGTGCTACCAGGACCATAATTTACACCCAGGACCCAATTTCTCAAATCATAATTCTAGCCTACTGAACACTGCAGCCTCCCGGTCTCTGAAACCATACGGACAAATTAATAGTATGGTTGATCTTGAGGACTATGGTGTGCCCAATAGGGGGAGCTCACAGCACGCCTATAACAAGGCGCGAGGTAGTGGTTTTACACCTCTGCCAATGAACAGAGACGAGCGAAGAGCACTGGCCTTAAAAATCCCCTTTCCTGTGGACAAAATTATAAGTTTGCCTGTGGATGATTTCAATGAGCTACTATCCCAATACAACCTTACAGATACTCAACTCGCACTAGTCCGAGATATTAGGAGAAGGGGAAAAAACAAAGTTGCGGCTCAGAATTGTAGAAAGAGAAAATTAGAAAGCATTATTCATTTAGAACAAGACCTGCACCAACTAAAGGCTCAAAGAGAGCATCTTGCTCAAGAGAGACTGGAGTTCCACCGGAGTATTGCCTTCATCAAAGGTCGCCTTTCTGAACTCTACACTGAGGTCTTCGCACATTTGAGAGACGAGGATGGGCAACCATACTCTATAAACGAGTACTCCCTACAACAGACACCAGATGGCAACATTTATTTGGTCCCACATAAAGTACAAAAATGATCACTGTTCAAACTACAGATGTTTTGTATCATCTTTATTAAAATGTATTTTTAAAAAAGTATAAAAATAAAACACTACATTGTAGTGGTCATGTATTAACGTCTTCAGCCAGAAAAACGTTACCCTGCAACCTGTGAAAATATTGCATATTTAGAATAAAGTGTATGGTTCTTATTGCTAGTTAACTCATGCACCTTACCAGTTAAGTCAAAACCATTTGATGGTAAGCAATCTGTCGTCATTTTCACCAAACAGATTTTTCTGGTCCCACAGAAGTTACCTAAACATCAAAACACACAAGTTATTACAAGTAAAGACTGACACCAGTATCATGCAAGAATTTAATGGCCAATTTCCATTGCTCATACTGTAGTTACTGTACAAATTACATTATGAAAGGAGCTTTATTCAGTTGTTACAGTTACACTATCATAGTTGAGAAGTCTGGTCTTACCTACAGTCAGCATTAAGCCTTTTAGCAGCTGCTTGCTAGCCTCAGGCTCAAGTTCTCACTCTCCCCTGCTTCAATGATCCTGGCGATGGGTTTCTACTTCTCTCCCTCAGCTGGTTTCCATGGCTAGCCTCAGACTGCATGTAAGCTAGCCTCCTTCAGATGATCATTTCCAAACTGAGGGTGAGGTCTGTTGTAAGTGATGAGGTGGCCCTGTTTGAAGAGTTCATCTGGGCACCACTTGATGCTCAACAATGATACAAAGACCGCTTTACGGTGGGCCTTCACAAGTAGATTATACCCTTCAAGGCGGGACTGAAATAAACATTTCGCTTCATAAACCCTCCCTTCCCAATAACGCTAACAACACTTAAAAAAAACTGAAAAGTTTTATTTCAACTTGATTGGGTGCAGATACAAATAAAAACCAGACTTAAAGGAAAATACTCTACATAAAACCTCATTGGAATGCTTTCTTTCCAGAAACACAAACGTTTAATGAAGACCCCTTCATGATTTATCTACTGTACATCTTCTTGCAGCAGCTGTAACCTGCCACAACTGTTTGGCTGAGCAGATTTGAGGTAAACCTGCAGCTGCCCTGTCTCTCGCTTCCTCTCCTTGCTCTCCTCTCCTAAGTACTGAGTCCTGTTGAACAATATGGAACAACATTGTTAACTGTGCACTGGCTTTGTATGACCTGACATCTAGAGAATTGTTACACTTGACGAATCCCTAGACATTGACATATTCTATATTTAACGTCATCCCATATACTTACCAATTTCAAAACCGTCCTTGGCGACTATATCCACCGCCGCCACCACCACCCCCATTGTTGCCACCATATCCTACAACGCAAAGATGGTCAATGTACCGCCACATTTGCAGACGTAGTTCACTGGTTCCCCTTAAATACTAACCAAAGTTCCTGCCGCCACCGCCACCACCACCGCCGCCGCCGCCAAAGTTGTTCTTCATTGGGCCAAAGTTGGAGGGCTGAGAATCATAGTGACCCATGTTGTAGTTGTTTCCACCTCCACCGCCGCCACCACCACCACCGCCGCCGCCGCCACCTCCGCTGCAGTTACCTATTACGAAGGGAACATTTAATATTCAAGGGCAGAGCTAAAATCGACAACTCAAAAATATGAACACTGTACCATAGCCATTGTTGTCGTAGCCGTTCCCATAGCCACCTCCACCACCTCCCTGGTTATAACCCTGGTTGTAGCCACGGTTTCCTCCATTGTTGTATCCACCAGGACCACCGCCATAACCCTCTGCGAAATAATTTGTTAGGCCATGTTTTGTTAACCACAACACACATGCTGCACAAGATAGAAGCTCACCATCATTGCAGTTGTATGGGCCATCATTATATCTGCCTCCTCTCCCCCCTAAAAGAAGAAGTTCAGATGTTAGTCTCAGAAGGTTGCCAAGCGCTAGCTCAGGTCAGTTTTTGAACGTGGGCTATTAACATGTACTCTTACCCTGGTTGAAACCTCTGTCATATTCATACGGCCTTCCACCACCACCACCGCCGCCGCTGTTACGACCACCAGACCGCATTCCCATTCCAACATTGTGCATTTCCTGCTTCGTAAGTGCTTTTCTGACTTCACAGTTGTGAGAGTTAATTGTGTGGTATTTTTGAACTGTAGGGACAGGAGAAATGTATAAATGAATGATACAAACCAATGCATGCTTCACAAACAAGCAATCAAAGCGTACTTACTGACAATCCGGTCAACTGAATCATGGTCATCAAAAGTCACAAATGCAAATCCCCTTTTCTTCCCAGTAGAGCGGTCCATCATTATGTCAATGACCTCAATCTTGCCAAACTGGGAAAAGTAGTCTCTCAAATGGCTCTCCTCAGTATCTTCCTTAATCCCACCAACAAAAATCTTTTTCACTGTGATGTGAGCACCTGGTCGATTAGAATCCTGTGGAGGGAGACATGATAAGCTATAGGCATAATAAAAGGAAACCTGAAGAAAACCTCTACACACCTCTCTGGAAACGGCACGTTTGGGTTCAACCACCCTGCCATCCACCTTGTGGGGGCGGGCAGACATGGCAGCATCGACCTCCTGCACTGATGAGTAGGTCACAAAGCCAAAACCTCTGGATCTTTTGGTGTTTGAATCCCTCATGACCTTACAAAAACAATGCAAACCGTTGGGACTCGAAAAGGGTACAAAAAAAATTATGAAAACGTTAGAAAATTCATTTACCACGCAGTCTGTAAGAGAACCCCATTGTTCGAAATGGGCCCTCAGGCTTTCGTCTGTAGTCTCGAAGCTCAACCCCCCAATGAACAGCTTGCGGAGCTGCTCCGGCTCACGTGGAACCTGCACAATGAAGAAAGCAAATCTAGTTCCACATTTTAAATTGGATCGAATGGTTTGACCGATCCCTGCGCACACCTGATCAAATTAGAGCGCTTTCATTCTATGCTCGCATTAGAATTCAATAAGACTGCGTCACAAAAGCTGAAAAACGAGACGATACAGCCAGCCGCCATTAACGCTGCTATGAGCATACCACCTTCTGAAAGAACTTGTCTGATTTGGCGACAGACGCAAGACGAAAAGAATATGTACGAGGCAGCAACAAAACAATGTGGTATAGCTGGTCAAAACAGAGGCAAAGTAATCCGCAATTTCATTCTCTAAAAAGGTGCCGCATGAACAAAGACCATGAGGGCTATCTGCTATAAAATGGCGGATTGTCGGTGGCTCTGGTACTGCGCCAAACCTTATGACACAACAGTTTAACTATGCGCGTATTCACGATCAACTTGAATGCAACCATGCAACAGTGCTGCAAATAAAATAGCCATTTATAGAGGTAAGATGTTTACTTACGTCTTTAGAAGTCTGACTCATGCTGGCAGAACCGAGGTGACGCCTCAGACGAACAGTGAGATGATGTGCGTCAGCGTAGCACAAGCCGGCGTTCAAGAGAAAGCGAAGTACCCAGGGCTACACCCATCTTTCCAAAGATTGGTTAGTGCTTCCCGCTGCAGTCAGTCGTCAGTAATCACTGCGTCTGCATTGGTTAAAACTGCAGTCAATCTTGTCGGTCGACCAATCTACTGAGGTAGGTGTGTGGAGAAATAAAAGGGCACTCCCCGAATGTATGTGAATACTGTACAGTCAATTGTTGAATATTGCGTAAACTCACTTTTTGATGTAAAACCATAAAACGTTTACGGCAGTGCATTGTGAGTAATTGTAACTCTATGATTTGTGATTTTATTATTTGTGTGCAAAATCGGGGCATAGTCCAGAGAAATGTGTGTACACAAGAACGCCTCATTCTTCTTTGGCCGTGTTTGGGCAACGGATAGTACTTCTGTTGTATGAGAAATACCCACATCTATCTTTCGACTCATGATAGAAGCATAATGTTTGGTAAATTGTAAATAAGATATTTTCCCCCTAAACTATCCTGTACTCAGTCAGCTGACCAAGGGGCGGGTTCATTTGTTGTGCGTCTGGAACGCGCGCTTTTTACGCACAGACTCCTTTGTGGTTTAGCTTCAAGCTAAGTTAGCTCACGCTTTGGCCCGGTGAAAAGCAACACGCCTCACCTCTGCAATCAACTCATAATATCCCGCGAAAACACACGTTAAAGGTATACATTTTCATTCAATTGCTTTGCCGGTAGATGATCCGTGGCTTTTCGACGGATTTTCTTTTTCCAAAAAGCCCAGAGTGAGCAATAGCGTTAGCTTGACTGCCTTAGCTGTTCAACCCTTCTTCCGCCTTTTAATAATGGTGCCAGTTTATTAAGTAAACAACGTTTTATACCTATTTGTCTTGTATATTGTGGTCTAGTTCTAGCTGTGCAGCCTTTGCTATTTTTAAACTCAAAGTTTGTGCGTTCCATCGTGGCCACGCTAGTTAGAGGTTGGATATGGTGTACTCCATTTAAACATTTGTTTGTGTTGTGTATTCTACTTTTGTGCTGTCTAGTGGTCGGGGTTCCCACTCAGTTATGGGTAAAAAATCTCGTGAGGAAGAGTCTTCTTCTGATGAAGAGGAGTATGTGGTGGAGAAGGTGCTGGACAGGAGAGTGGCTAAAGGAGGACGGGTCGAGTTCTTCTTGAAGTGGAAGGGATACTCGG
Source organism: Gobius niger (assembly GCF_951799975.1). Taxonomy (NCBI): domain Eukaryota; kingdom Metazoa; phylum Chordata; class Actinopteri; order Gobiiformes; family Gobiidae; genus Gobius; species Gobius niger. The sequence goes on from NC_136857.1 coordinate 13,434,315, forward strand.
AGTAAGTTGATCACAGTAACGTATCCAGATGTGGGTAGAGTAGTCAAAATATTTACTCAAGTAAGAAGAATGTTACTTTAACATTTATTTTACATGAGTAGAATTAAAAAGTAGTGGCCCAAATAAATTACTCCAGTAAAAGTAAAAAAGTACTTAGAGAAAATGTTGCTTAGTAAAAGTAGTGTGTGTGCCGAGTAACTGTTTGAACGTAAAAGTTTGATTAATGTGACATAAATTATGAGAAACAAAACATAAAAAAATGTGAAAATTTAAATATTTTTAAAATAAGATCTCATCATAATATATAAACATGTATTATTATTAATAATTAAGAAAAACAACAACACAATATTACGCTTCAAAACATGCTAGATTGCTAGAAAAATGCAAGATTTACTCGCAGTGGCACGAGTTATTTGTACTGTACTGTAAAAAACAACTTCAAAAGTACAGTTACGGTACAAAAAGTAACTACATGTAATTGAGTGAGTTCTACCCACCTCTGAACACATCAAAACAAAGGCATTGTTTGTGTGAGGCAAAATTATGTTTTACTTATTTGAGGGAAATGAGAGAAAAAAAAGAATTGATGATAATGTCTTATGGCAAACACAAATGTTTCTTTTTAAAGTCCAGTGGTATTATTGTTAGAAGTTTTTTGCCTTTTATTGCAGTTTTAGATTAGGCAGTTTGCACCACACCACACACTGGTAAAATACTCAAGTTACGTTCCAGAGAATGGACCCCTAATGTTAATGCCTTGATTTAAAGTTTCTCAATACATTTTCAAATACATTATCAAAGATGTCAATTTACTCAACATGGCAAACAGCTAGAAATTATTTAATGTAAATAATTAGCCTTTTCCCAAATATATGATTGCCTCTTAATAAATAATATAAGGCTCTGAACGTATGTTGAATACTGGACGGTGAGGCGCTCGACGCCTTTTTTTCCCCGCCTTCAACCTGGAGTGTCAGCCTGAACACTTCTTTTAAGTCAGGATCACTTTTATGAGGGGTGTGCCACCAATATGGGGAGATGAGCTCACAGCAGGAGTTGAAAAAATGAGCGCTGAGAGTTTATTTGGGTTTATTATATTGAATGCAAGTACAGAGGACTGTTGAGAACAATTATGTGATTACTTTAAATGTGGGTGTGTGTTCTTTCACCTCTTCTGTGTTACAGAAAATCACAGAGTAGTCATTGCTATCTGTTACAGTAAGATTCACAATAGATTATTACAAAGTGCACCGGCATAGTAATTGGGCACAAACAGAAAGGCAACAACAAGCAACATTAAAGCCGCAAGCGGCATTTAGAGGCCATCGCGAGCAGCGTTGGCCGGTTGGCGCACGCCGTCACACGCCACCGCAATAACCGGGGGCGCTGCCGCGCCCTACGTGGTTTTGCTGTCGCTGCCACCCTTGGTTGAGTTTATAAAAGAGCAAAGGCAAGAAACGGCGCCAGATCACTCGATGTTTCCCAAAATGGCCGACTTAATGTGGGTTTGCCTAGCAACCATGTAATGTACTTTTTTGTTCGGATAGTCATGACGCACGTGTGTGCCAATTTTGGTTTGGCTATGCCAAACTTGATATCGGGTTGTTGCCATGGCAACACGGTGGAAAAATGGGCGTGGCCATCATTGACTTTTTTGATCAGGGTCACGTGACGGATGTTTGTGCCAAATTTTGTTTGTCTACAAACACATTTTTTTTCTCCATTTTTATTTGGTGCTCTGCAGGGGGCGCTGTCGTGCCCATTTTCAAAATTCCTATATCAAAACATCCGGGGCCGACGACTCGACCAACGATTCAAGTTACACTAAAATCGGCCACAGTATGTGCGACTTACGACTCTTCGAAGGTGACGGCGAGCGCTGAAAATGAACGCCAAATTCATGGCGTTGCCATGACAAAACCGGAAATCCTATTAGAAAGTTTTTAATAACTTTTAATGCCCCACTTGTGTAGATGATCTGCAGCGACCGGGGAGTCGCTGCGTTCAACGCCCTAGGACGAGTTCGTTCAAATGCGAGGGCACGAAATGGCGCCTTCGTCTACGACAAACTAAAATTTTCGGGGTTTTCGGGTCTTGCCATAGGGCGCAATGTAAACTTGATTTTCTAGGGGGCGCTGACGCGCCATCATCTAAAATTTTCTAAATGTGAATTTTTTTTTTTCACGTGCTTGAATTTTGGGCAAAAAATCAGGACTTTTCGTCAGTGGGAAAGTGGACTTAGCGGAGGAGAAGAAAAATAATAATAAGAAAAACCCTTACAATAACAAATAAAAGAAGGTAAACAGCAACCGCTTGAAGCCGGGGTGTCAAACATACGGCCTGTGGGCCGGATCTGAGCCCTGTAGAGCATACATTCCAGAGTCTGTAAAAAAAAAAAAAGGAGGTCTCTAGCCCATTCCTGTGCTGAGCTATGATTTTTTTTTAAATAACCAGAATGCTCATTCTAGCCACTAGTGGGCATTAAATTTAGAAAAAGGAAAGAGTTCCACCTGTTTCCAGCATAGAGCACTGACATAATAAATAGGGATGCACCGATACCAGTATCGGGTATCGGCCAATACCACATGCTTGTACTCATTCATCAGGTCTCGATACCAGAAACCGATGCCACTTTATGTGTGGCCGGGGCTCCTACGGGATGCACGTCTCCGCTGAGGAGAGAAAATGGCAACAAACTGGAGAATTCTTTAGGAGAAGTGCAATATTCCACACAGAGCTGACTTTATTACAGACACAGACACACTCCCTAAATCAGAATCTGTGCTGGATTTAACCAGAGCCAAATGTTGTTAATGCTGCAGTGTGGAGTCTGCAGTGTTTACAAGATACAGGCTAATGTTGCTAAACTAGCCTCTAACTTGAGGCTAATGGTTCTGGCGATTCTTTCGCCGTTTTATGCACAGGGGCTTATTCATCTGAAAAAAACTAACTCGGCGACATACAGGATGTCCATATTGAGCGAAAATGAGCTGCAGCAAAACCATCAAAATGCTGTAGGCTACAGGCTAAATTGCTATAAACACATGAGAAAATCTATACGGAGCTGTAGAAAAGGCGAAAAGAGCTGCCATAATAAATAACCATCTCAATACTATTGTTAAATGAAAATAGATAAATGAATAAAGCACAAGCTTTGGGGAGCTTTTGGGCTGTTCTGTTTATGATGGATAGTGCAATAAAAAATAAAATAATACTGAATGAAAATTAAAAAGAAAAAAACTTTACTCAAGGAAATGTAAATGAGTAAATTATCTAATTACTAAACTATCTGCTGTGAAAAAGTCAGTCTTTAATCTATATATTCACTTCAAAAAGTATGTGAAAGAAAATGCATTGTACTTGTATCGGTATTCGATATCGGCAAGTACTTTGATCAAAGTACTCATATCGGTTTTAGAAAAAGTGGTATCAGTGTATCCCTAATAATAAGAGCTCAGGATATGAACAACACATTAAATAGCCACGTGGTAAATGGACAGTCTGCCCCAGTGCGGCTGTGGCTTTAATAACAGCTTACCACCACCGAGTGTGGAGTAGTGACTATGAAGTTCTTTGAGGACTTGTGACACAGGCTTGTAAAGTGCAATACAAGTGTAAGCCGTTGTTATTAATGAAGCTACAGTCAAGTTGGGGCTTTGACCAAATCACAGCTTATCATTATTATTCATTTATTGGAAACATTTTATTATATGTGGCCGTGGGAGCTGAATTTTGGCCCGCGACCCAAAATTAGTTTGACACCCCGGCTTAAAGGAACAGGCCACCGTTTTTCCATACTGAGATATGTTCTTACCTTAGCTTAGACGAGTTAATGCGTAACTGTCTGGTCTTTGTGCGTGCACTCAGTCACGCAAATGTTGTTAGCATTTAGCCTCTCCCAGCAAAAGTAGAGCTCCAAACTGGGATGAAGTTATAAGCTACCAAACTGTTCCACGTTTTCCCTATTTAAACATAGTTACGTGAAAAGTTACACAGTCCAAGTCTAATACAAAAAAAACATGACTATTTTCTAAGCGGATAAAAAGGGGTACTATATTGTAAGGCGTAATAATAGCTTAGGAGTGCTTCGACTTTACTGTGCGGACGTCGAAGTGCTCCTAAGGTATTATTACACATTACAATATAATACCTCTTTTTCATTCGCTTAGAAAATCGACATGTTTAATTTTCTGTGACTAGACTTGGATTGTGTAACTTTTCACGTACTGTGTTTAAATAGGTAAAACTTGGAACATCTTGGTAGCTTCTAACTTCATCCCAGTTTAGAGCTATACCTTTGCTGGGAGAGGCTAAATGCTAACAACATTTGACCAGACAGGTATGAATCAACTTGTCTAAGCTCAGGTAAGAACATATCACAGTATGGAAAAATTGTGGCCTATTCCTTTAAATGGTCATAGTAGTCTTTTGCACACAAAAAATCTTAGAGATGTAGATATTATGACTTCAACAGATGGCTGAAGACGGTGCCAAGCCAGTTCAAGGGTAGCTCACTGGTTGCTGTGACAAATGGAACTTAAGATTGGCAGTATCTACGTGTGTACTTCAGAGAATAGACGGCACAATCATAGTGTCAATCTGTATGTTAACAAGAGATTGTACTTTTCATCTTTAGGAAGCACAACACCTGGGAGCCAGAGAAAAACCTTGACTGCCCAGAGCTCATTTCAGCATTCATGAAGACCTATAAGAAAGGCAGCAGTGTAGCATCTACTCCAAGTAGTGGGGGCAGTAAGTCCAGCTCAGGGGGGCGCTCCAAGGACTCCAGTAGCTCGAAGAAGAAGGGTTCTGATGAGGAGCAGGAGGAAGAGGAAGAAGAGGAGGAGGAGGAGGAGGGCAGTAGCAAACCCAAGAAGAAGAAAGAGGTGAGTACTTTCCATAGTCATGTTAATGTTAGTGTTGTAAAGATGTTTATGTTGGTTTCCGTTTCATTTTGTGCGTCTTTTGTTTCAGGAAGAGGTGTTGGTAGCCCGTGGTTTTGAAAGAGGACTTGAGCCAGAGAAGATAATTGGAGCTACTGATTCCTGTGGAGACCTAATGTTTCTTATGAAGTGGTAAGTTTGAATTATGAGCAGCTTTGTTCAATGAGGCCCCATGGGCAATATGTTTCTCGGTTACTTTATACTTCTGGACACCTGGTTGAAAATGGACGACCAAATGAAGCTTCTGCTGGCAGCAATTGGAAATTAAACCACGAAAAAAATAATTGTGTCCCAGATATATTAGTGTGTGCAAGTGTGTGTGTAAGTGTGTGTGTGTTAAAAATAAACTGCTCCATGTTCTGTCATCACAAGGCAACAAGTAGGCCTGTCCCTGGACAACAAAAAAAAATCCCCAGTCAACCAAAAACTTTCCCTGACCAGAGATTCCTTGACTAAAACGGGGCGTGGCATGCTGCTGACAAAAACTTTTATCAACCAAACTCCACAAATAGTGCATAAAATCATGGAGGCTCATGCAATAACAACTATTAATACATAGAGGTAAGGTGCATTTATGTGGTTAAAAAGACAGTTTAAACTCTCCTTTCGATCTCAGACTTACCCCCAGCTCACATTAAATCCGGTTAAGGTCCGGTACGGCATCCGCAAACTTAGAAAGTCATTAAACCCAATGTTGCACACTCGCACTGCTCCGCCAAGTCCGGGTCCGGCTACCGAGGCCATCAGCGGATCAAGCTGACAGAAAAACACGAGCCAAGCAGGAAGTCAGGTCTCGTGAGGAAAGAAGATCCGGTTTATTTCAAAATAAAATAGGTCTGCTCGCTACTTATTTCGTCTCGTTTACCACCTGTACACGCGCGTAACGTCGTAAATGTAAACATTTCTCCATTACCAGTGACGAGGGGGCAGTAGTGTGTTGCAAAGCATCCTCTTCACTGGGGAGAGTCGTTGTACTGGAAAATGCGGCTTTTGTTTACAAAAACTACGTATATACGGGGCTAATCATCACATAAGCTCGCACCAAGCGGGCAACCTACGCGCTCTTCTGTTCTCGCGAGTGCTGTTTCTGTGCCTGGCGCCGGAGCCGCCGGAGCCGGCGGAGCTGGCCACAGTGTCAGCCGGACTCACTGTGAGTGGTAGTTTGGGGCAAATCAGGACCGAACCCGGACTGTAGTTAATGTGAGCCGGGGGTTAAGCTCAAACACTTCTGCTGTTCAAGTGCTGTCCTCATACACCATATAATAATAAAGCGGTAGCTTTCTTCTTCCATCATCGTCCATGATCTAATGACATAAACACTAGCGTTTATGCTTTATGCCCATCAGCCTTTTGATTTCTTCAGCTTTAATGCTGTGTGGTGGACAGACAAATCGGGTACATGTTGCGCAAAGGTCCTCATTGTAAATGACCCTTTCACTAAAGCCACAGGCAGTGGACAGGTTATCAGACTAGTGTAATGGCTATTTCAGTGTAGGACTATTGGCTTTGTCTGGTTGAAGGGTCAGTCATAAGTGGTATTGTTTGAGCAAAACTAAAGCAGCAGTCAAAGATCAAATGTTAAAGTTAAGTCCTCTGTAAGCACAGAACTAATGAGACATCCCACAGTAGTTCTCATTTTAACAGTGTGTCTCTTGTGTATTTTTTTCAAATGTCAAACATGACTCTGTGGTTTAGCCTGACTAAAGCATACTTACAGCAGTTCTGACGGTTTTGAAACCTATCTCTGTCTTTTATGCAGCAGCCTCATTCTAAAATAAGACTTTATTTTCTCTTCATAATCAAACTGTACACTTAACCTTACAATAATATATTGAAACTGGAAATGTGGAATGTGGAAAACCCATAATGTTCTACTCGCACCATTGTAAGCGTTTACACCTTTTAAAATGCACCATAGCAGAGAAACTATGATTTTCTTTCCTTAAATCTACTCCCTCCTTCACGAAATTGTATCTGTAATTCATATTTTTAAAACGGGAGGCTAACCATTTTTGACAACGGCAAAAGGAACAGCCATAAATATTTGTTATTCGTGAAATCAGATCAGAATCCTTAAAAATCTCGCCCTTATACCCCCCACTTAAGATTCTTTACTAAATTAAGTCACTAAACAAACATACAACTCTGAATGTCTCACCCTGTGTGTAGGTGTCATGGTCAGTGTTTAGATGATTAGGCTCACCTAACCTTACCTTCACATAAACTCTAACTTTTTGAGTCTTTGGTAGTCTTTTTCCAGTGGGTTTTTTCCATCACCGGATGGGGTGTGGGACAGTTGAGCATCGAGTTGGGAGCTAAAATTTCCTATTCAGTCCCTAGTACTAAATGGATTACCATGCATTGGATACGGTTAATTCTTCTGTGAGCTTTTTAATTCAGACCTTTTCAACCTTTCAGGAAAGACTCAGATGAGGCTGATCTTGTACTCGCAAAGGATGCCAATCACAGATGTCCCCAGATTGTCATAGCATTCTATGAGGAGCGGCTGACATGGCACGAAGATGGGGACAAGAAGGAGAAGGAGGCTGTGACTGCGTGAGAAGCAGCTCTGGAGGAAAATGGGACTCCTCCAACTTTTAAGTCAGACATTTTCACACCCAATATCCCAGTGTGCGTGTTTGTTCGTTTGTTTTTTTTATTCATTCAACAAAGACTGAACACATTACAATTTTCCATCCACCTCCTGGGAGCTCACAGACTCGAAACAGCGTACTAGAATCGATCATGAAGAGGATATGCTTTTAGAGTGGAGTGTGATTTTGCTGTTGTTCTGTATTGTATGTTTTTCAAATATTATGGCATATTTTTGGAACTTTTCCTTTACCGTAACACCTTTTTTTTTTTTTTTTTTTTTTTTTTCTGTTCACTGTCCAAATTCAATTTCTAAAAGTAGGAGTTTTAAGTTTGGAGATTAAATGTTTTTGTGAAGTTTTTAAATTCTTTTTATCAATGATTCAGTAAAAAACTGCCCTCTTTTGTACGTTTTTTTTTTTTCTACTCAAACACACTTGTATTTGCAGATTTTATCGGGTATATTAACCGGTGTTCACCAGCAGTTATTAGTTATACACTGCCACCTTGTGGCTTAAAATATATAGTTCAGTATTTACAACGTAGATTCATTTCTCAGTTGATCCGTTTGAGAATCTAAGACGGTGACGAGTTTTTTTTTTTTTTAATTGTCAATTTTATACTTTAAACGCTGCTTTACTGACCAACTTTTGCAGCTTGTTTATTTTTGGTAAATAGTATGTAGTCTACACCCATGTATTTGGATTTTTTTTTTTTTTTAATCTTTACATCCCAATGTGATCTACACTGATCTTATATTTTGTTGTGTGTGTGGGGGGGAGTATGTACAGTTCATTGGCACACTTTAATAAACATTTCTAATCTTTATACTGCCTGCTGCATTTGAGGGGAAAAAAATAAACTGAAAGGAAATCGATCTATTCAACAACGGGGCATGTCAGCGAGAAGTCACGCAGGCCTACGGGCCAGCAGATGGCGCGCGTTTTCTTATCCAGGATGGATAGCCAAAATTTCAACTAGGCTACATTTATTTTCTTCATCGGGAAAAAACATGGAAAAAACAAACAAACCCCAAAATGGCCTAGACACGTCTGCTATGAGCATTCGTTTAGCCTAATGAAATTTATAAGCACTCAAAATTGCTTAATTTACGAATTTTCAATATGATGCCTAACTATAGGAAAATGGAACATTTGAAATCAGGATTATTATCTTAGCTATTGGTCTGCAGCAGCCCAAGTTTCATCATCTGCCGTATTATTGTCCGAATCGCAACACCGAGTCTCGCACACACAAATAAAATGCAGCACTAAATCAAGTTGTAAGTTGGTGTGTATGATTCGCAGCAGTTGTGTGTAGATATCAAAACCAAACGTGACAGAATGGGGATAGCAAGGAACTCTTTGACTGCACTTTTGCACGGTGGCATATGGCTACTTATTTCATTTTGCCAAATTAACTCAACGTAGACAGGCTACAGTTGCCTAACTCAGCTACATATTTGAAAATGTTGTGGAGCTCTTCGCACACTGTTGTAGCTACTCAGGACAGGTACAAGCAGGTCTTTTTTTTTGGGATGGTGATTTGGAGTTGCTTTCCCAGTTTAAATATCTTGGGGTCGTTGGACTCCAACCTCGTTCAAAAACACACTAAAAAGGTTACACACAAGTAAATTTACAAAACTATAAACAGATACCCTTCTTTTCTTATGCTGCGTTCAGACTAGTGATGGGTAGATGATACCTCAGTGTGTGTGTCACACACTTTTACAGATTGTGTCACACTGCATCACGCAGTGTTGGTAGGCTTATAGGCGCCATCTGGTGGTGAAAAAGCATTGCAGCAATGAGCCTGAAAAAAGCAAACTCAACACTGGCTGAGCTCATTTATTCTCGTTCACAAATATGACCCAAATCATCAGGATTGAACTGTTTAACAGCTGAGAGTGATAATTTAGAAAGAATATTCTTTTAACTTGCTTAAAACACATCGGTCTCTCCGGTGCTGTCCACAAATGGTTTACATCCTACCTCACAGACCCGACACTCATGGCAAGTGTGGATACCTGCTCCTCTAATCTCCATAAAATTACATGTGTTGTGTCCCAGGGTTCGGTTTTAGGCCCAGTGCTTTTTAACCTGTATATGCTCCCTACAGATATGTCATATCCTGACCAGGACCAGGACCATTACATTATATATATATTTATGTATTTTACCTCTGGGTCTTTTTTTAGTGACCCTATAATTCGATTTGACCTTTTATTTATTTTAGCAATTTTTATGCTCTCCCAGTTTCCTCTGGAGGAGCCCTCTGCCTCGGGAGCGGTGATTGGCTGTGACTGCTGGGGTGCTGTCCTGGTGTGGTGTTTCTACCTCGCCTTGTCCAGGCACCTTGTGTTGGTGCCCTGTGGCTGCAGCCGAGGTGCCGCTCCCGATGCAGACGGCTGTTTGGGTGTTTCCTTACCTGGTTTGTCTGTCCATTGCGTGCATTGTTTTACCTTGAGTGTGTGTAATGTGCTTGTGTGGTGTGTCTCTGAGGAGGTGGGTGTGAGAGAATGTTTTTAAATCTGTAAAGCACTTTGTGTTACATGAAATGTATGAAAAGCGCTATCAAAATAAAGATTGATTGATAGGTCTTGGCGTGCATGGTCGAGTCACGCTATGTGGAATAATAGAGCCTTTTGGGCTCCTAAAGCAGGTAGAAAGGCGCTATATAACTAACTAACCAGCCCCTCTTTGCTACTGCCATGTCCTATGGATCTTTAACTATACCCCCATGGTCTACGCCAGAATATCCCCAGTATTTAAGCCATTTCCACTCCATACCCTTGAATAAGATAAGATAAGAGATCTTTATTGTTTGTCCCAATTGCTGGGTTGCAGGTTCTAGAATATGATGATGTCATCGGACCCAGCGGGAGGCAGGAGACAGTTTTTCCTATTAACAGCATTACACTTTCACAAGTCGTCGCTAAAAAGAAAATATATGAATTAAAAAAATTATCATTAATATCAGTTACTGGGTCCATGATCTCTCAAAAAATTCCTCAAAAACTAAATATTTTTTCCTCTATATAATAGTATAGGCCTTTAGAATGCTGTGATGTCACCTGCAACCCAGCAATAAAGGCAGAAATTCATCTTTGACACAGTTTAAGAGGCATTCAATCATTATAGAGAATGGAGGGCGATTATTTGGACAATGGTTATTTCAGGTTCCTGTTGGCGTGTTACAATCAGCCACAGCTCATTGTTGATCAAAAGTGTGCAATAAACCACAAATGCTTGAAGTTCTTTATACTTTTGTTTTTTATAATAGATTTTATCACTGTCCCACTTAACCAATGTACTATTGGTAACGTGGGACAGCCTCATATTAACAAAGTGGAACAGTGTATTTTTGCGGAACATCTTGGGTATTAGGTGTTTATTTTATTTAGACATGTTCCAATTAGATAAACTGAACTATATACTGTATTTCTTGTTTTATTTAAGTTTTCTGATTATTACATTTCTGACTGAAGTTTTAACTGTAGCTCTTGTTTACTATAAACTGTTGATCACTATTTAGCAAAATTTCAACATTCATTTATTCTTGGAAGTTTATTAGTTCTTTAATTGTACATTTTTAAAATGAAGGCTGTATATACAGTCAAGTCCATGAATATTGGGACATCTATAAACCACAATTGATTTCAAATGAAACAACAAAGATGTACTTCAACTGCAGACTTTCAGCTATAATTTGAGGCAATTTACATCCAAATCAGATGAATGGTATGGGAATTACAACCGTTTGTATGCATGCCTCCCACTTTTTAAGGGACCAAAAGTAATGGGGCAAGTGGCTGCTCAGCTGTTCCATGGCCAGGTGTCTGCACTTCCCTCATTTCCCATTTATAAGGAACAGGTGAGACGTCCAGCGTTCATTTGATATTTGTATTTTGGATACTGTTGCTGTTAATTATCGATATGAATTGAAGAGTTATCACTATCAGTAAAGCAGGCCATTATTAGACTGAAAGAGAGATAGCAAACATATAAGGCGTGGCTAAATCAACAGTTTGGGACATTATTAAAAAGAAAGAACATACCGGTGAGCTGAACAACACCAAAAGGCCCAGAAGACCTCGGATGACAAATGTGGTGGATGACTAAAGAATTCTTTCCCTGGAAAAAACCCTTCATAACAATAGGTCAGATCAAAAACACTCTCCAGGAGGTGGGGATATGTGTGTCAAAGTCAACAATCAAGAGAAGACTACACCAGAGAGAATACAGATGATTAAGGTGTAACCCACTTGGTGAACCTCAAAAACAGGAGGCTGATTAGAGTTTGCCAAAAAACATCTAGAAAAAAGCCTTTACAGTTCTGAAACAACATCCTAGGACAGATGAGACAAAGATCAACTTCGACCAGAGTGATTTGAAGAGAAAAATATGGAGAAAAAAGGAACTGCTCATGATTCAAAACATACCACCTCATCAGTGAAACATGGTGGTGCAGCATCATGGCATGGGCTTGTATGGGCCAATGGAACTGGTTCCCTTGTATTTATTGATGATGTGACTGTTGACCAAAGCAGCAGGATGAATTCTGAAGTGTTTCGGGCAATATTATGTGCTCATATTCAGCCAAATGTACAATATACGGGTCTTGTTATTTCAGTATATGAAATGATCACGTTATTTCATGATACCCATTTATTATGAAATAACATGATATTCATCAGGTTATTTCATAATTTTAAAAAATTAGGTTATTTCATGATACCATTACCAACCCAGGTAGCAGTCGTGACTGAGCCATTTCTGGCTTTCTTGTGGCACAACATGACTTGCGAGTGCTGACCCGACTGTTCTTATCTGGCCCAGTAACAAGCCATACGCAATAAATCGATTGTCAGTAATCATGCAGTATAACCATTACTGGACCTGAAGTGGACACGTGATGTCTGCCTCACAACAATCATAACTGGTGCAGGCCACAGCAGTCAGAACATGCCCTGGCGTGATGCGGTGTCATCTTCTGGCCCAATAACAAACAAAAGCGAGTTTGCCACAAGTTTTGGAATAGATACTTGGTTTGATACTTGGTCATTCTGCAGTTTGTCATTGTTGATTGAACTTACAAAGTACAAAAGAAGTCTACAACTAAAAGTGTATTTGTCTATATTAAATGATACCGCCCGCTCGGCAGGCACACACAGGCATTTAGAACCAACAAACCACAGTCACGTCATATCATGAAATAACCTGATATTTAATTTATATGAAATAACGTGATAAATATCATTCTCAGTTTCATATTTCATAGAGCATATTATGAACAAAGATGGCGCCCAATATGGCAACCACAAACCTTAAAAATGTGTATTAGAATTCAAAAGGCACTGCAATAAATGTGTCTGTTTAATGAATGCAATAGTTTTTTGCCGTCTGCAGCTATCAGGCTGCACATGTCTATGCACAATGTATAACTGTGACTGTGAAGAGTCACTGCACAGCCAGGGCACACTGGTGACTTCACTGCTGTCTAACTCAGCATGGGCTTCAGTGTCAGCTAGATGTTCTACCTTAAGCTTTACTTTCTGTAGAAGAGTCGACTCGTAGTTGCAGTTTAGCTGAGTGTCCCAAATGCTGTCTAATAGCCCCATATCAAATAATTGGTAGTCAGACGCGCCATAGTTGACAGGGTGTGCCAGCGTGGGAAAGCCGAGTCAAGGGTGGACTATACATGACTTTCTCATGTAAGTAAGGTATTCTCCTGAAATTTTTCGCGAACACCCAGATTTTTTGACAAAGAGGTTTTATTGAATTCTTGGACCAAATGTCATGCATGTTTCACAAACTGAAATATTTTTCTACTTATCTGCTGGACTAAGATGCCATGTTACAGCTGCTGGGTCACTGAAAGGTCAAATACACACTATTTTTTATTGTTTTTTAATCACAAAAAGTTGCATAATGCACCCTTAATGTCAGTGTGGCTCCTATGGAATGCTGTGTTGATGAGCAGTGGACCTTCAAACAAAAAAAAGTGTGACAACCAGCTTTTTGGAGCAATATGCCCAACAGTAGGTTATGCCCTTAGTATCTTACTGTGCAGGTACATTTGTACACACGTGAGTTTTTGGTGATTATGAATCTAGGCTATCATTTCCATGTGTCTTATGCAGTCAAACTGCATAAAAGTTAGAATGCACACTCAAATTATTGACATTTTCTATCCATCCTGTTAGGGCTACATTTTGCAGCTCTGCGATATCTGAAGTGATGGAATTTTCCTAGCAAAAAGGCTTTTACTCTCCAAATGGTATGCAAAGGTCACTAGTAAATTTCCAACCCCTGGGACCATTAAGCCTGGCAAAGGGAGTGGGCTGCAGTTTTATGGTGGTTGGAGCTGTTTTACAAACCCAGACCAGGGTGTAGGTTCTTCAGGGAGCCAAGTGTGAAAAGTCTAATACACATAAGCAGTTCAACCCATATCAAGATGCCATCCATGAATGGGGTTAGTTCAGGGGAAATACCCCTGTCTTACATTAGGACAGTTTTAAATATTACATTTTTTTTTTCATCTACACATTTGCAGAAATTGTTGGCTGCATTTTTTTCAGGAATTAGATCGTATGATTAAATAAATCAAATGGTTAAGGTGTTGATGTATTTATTATTTTCTCACCCCTTTGGATGCACGCCTGATTGTACAAATGCTAGAGTAAATGAGTTCCATGGGGCATTGCCCATGGCAGAGGTTGGGCTGTCTTACAGCACATTACAACAAATGAGTGTCGAGGGAGCTACTGTGCAGCTGTGTAGAGAAAGCATTGAGAAAGGCTGTTGTATTGGACCACGACTAGTTCAAGGATACAGATCAGAGCAGAAAACAGATAATGTGATACCAAACAGTCTATGGACACCTGGTTAACAGAGCTTTTAATGTGATAGATAAAAGGACGGGTGGATGTTTGATAAAACAGTGTGTCCTGTGATCATGTGGCACAGCTGCCCAACAGCTGGGCCCTGGGTCTTCAGCGATGGCCGCTGCATCTCTTGGCACTATGCACTCATGTGTTTGAAGATGATTGCAATGTGATGCTGTAATTTTGATGCTATACTATCACATTAATGTGCAGTAAAGCTCCATAGACAAAGCTCGTCGCTCTCTGAATGCCCCCACCACTGCGTCACAGCTCGCAGCGCCAACCTCTGTGTGCCCCTCCCTCCTCCTGCCTTCATCTCCTCTCCCCACCAGCGCAGAGAGTTATAGCCGCCATAAAAGGCAGGTAATGCATTGTTAACTAATTCTGTCTGCTCAGAGCTGATATATCCTCCGCTCTAAATCTCGCCACTTCCAATAAAATGCAAATGCTAATGTTCGCCCTCCATGAGCTGATATCATTTTTAACAGGCCAGAGGTAACTGCTATGAGGGGGTCCTTTGAGAGACACAGTGGGACAGGCTGACCAAGAAGGCATGTTGAGGCTTCGTGGTGCATTCATGGTCCCCCACATATTTTGTTCAGTAAGCCAAAGAGCGACTGTAAATGGATATGTATGACTGGAGCCTATATGCAGGTGGGGGACACTATATGAGAAGTTCTGTTCTGTTCAAAGCATCCTTCGTTATATAGATGCTAACACTTAGGTAATATGTTTTGTTTTTGTTTTTTTCACATATGAAGACAGTTGTCCTGTATATGTAATGCATTGTACCTTTATGTTAATAGTTATGTCACACATCTTGCAACCTTGGGCTTCTAAATATTGATCCACTTCTAGATTTTCAATTATCCAGTGCCGTTTTTCTGCCATCTGCTAAGGACCAGTGATTTGTGTTCCTTCATATCTGGAGGCTTGTCCTGTAATTAGACCATAAATTAATTTGTAGAGAAGAAAGAGAGAGAGAGAGAAAGAGAGAGAGAGCAGGAAAGATTGAAGGCATGAGTAAGTCCCTCCGACTATAGAGACCATAGAAATCCAGACACAAACCACAGTGAAGTGTTTTGTTCACTGGGATAAGATGATTGGGTTACAAATTATAACACCATCACTTCTCCTACAGTGCATGTGCCACTTGTTTCCTTCATCGTATTTAAAACCATACATCTGTGAATGATCGCCTTTAAATCAGTTCTCCGATAAGAAGTTAGAAATCATCCCAAGACCCAATAATACTCATTACTTGCAGTGCTGCAGCAAAATGACGAAGAAAAATATCTGGAGTTAGTGTCAAAATGTGTTGGAAACCGAAATATGATGTGAAGTGTGGATCCATCAGGCTGATACCCCCACACAACACAACACAACTGCACTAATCTAACTTTATTTACAGCTCAGACGGAAATTCTTTAAAGACTAATGCGCCTACATTGATTTTAAATTGGGGTCTATCTACGTACTCCGGCAAGAATGGCTCGTTATGCGCTTTTCTGTGAGATTAGCTCATTGTCCCCCCGCTGCTAAATTACGCACTGTGATCCGGGCTGTTGCTGTACAGTGTCTAAAGTGCTACATGAGCAGTTGTGTTTGCCACATAAAGACAACCCAGTGAGACACTTTAATGGACAGTAAAACCTGGAAATCAGCAGGTTGTGGGTTTAAGACAATGAATAGTGACTGCATTTGAGCACGCTGTACAGCAAAGCAGTAAAATACTACTTTTGCTGTTTGTTTTGAGGCCATTTTCTGGTGATAATTTATTGTTATCTATTATTGCTTTAACTTTTGCTGCTCAATGTAAATGTGTGCTAGAACATTCCTATTTATTTAGGCCTGATCTACTGGTTTGATTGTTTTGGAATGATTCGAGATGTTAAAGCAGTAGTAAGTAACTTGTTTACCTTAATAAATCATTTTCGTAGTCCCTCTGGGGGTAATACAAGTGTTAATTGGATGATTTTTTTTTTTTTTTCATCTCCCCCTGGTGTCACTGGCCACAAAACCACCCTTGCAACTTTCCCTGCACCGGTCAGAGGCCCCAATACACACTAATGGAATCACAAAGAACAAGCTAACAGGCTAACGGGCAAAGCAAACTGCGGCGGGCTTGCACCACTTTAACAGTATTCACAGTCAAGTTTGAGTGAAAAAAAATGTCTCCATTGTGTAATTGGATGTATAATATCCCTCTCTCCCTTTGTCTTTTCTGTCAGCGTAGTATCTACTCTCACGGACAATTAATGAGTAAAAAACGCAACATGCTACACAACTGCGGTGGAGCTTATGGCCACTAGGGGCATGAGTTACTTATTACTGCTTTAAACTTCAAAAAACTTCACTGGTTAAATAATGTCTCGAAAAGAATGCTGCAGGCAGATGCTCAACCTTTCATGTGGGGCCTTGAGAGGCATGGTCAATCCAAGCCACCTGTCTATTTTCTCTTGCTCACTCTCCGTCACACTTGGAAAAAAAATTCTACTACTGTGCAGATAAAATGTATCCCGGAATTTTATACGGGCGACTTATCGGCGGCGTTTAGCGTCAGAGCCATCTTAAGTTTCCCATGTCGCTGTATGTGTGGTGTGTGCTAATCCAATAACATTCAGGTTGAACACGTACAGAGGCTAGCTTACAGATCGCTGGAAGTCACTGTTGGCCACAACCCACTCCTGCCTCTGTTCCCAGTCATGGCTAGCCTTCACCTAATACAGTACCATAAACTAATGTTACACTGTGTAGAAATCAGCCTGGGTTTTGGAGTGAGCTAAAGTCCAGCTGCGAAAGAGGAAGGGGTGGGGAGGGCTTTACATCTGTGCAACTGTATAAGACATCAAATTTTTATTGCATGGTGCCAAATGAACATAAAGCCTCAGTTCTTATTATTTCCATCAAGGATTAGAGTTCAGAACAACGGAATAACTCAAAGCTTTTCTGCACTAGTATTTATTTCATCAAGATTATATTAACTGATCCTCGAGGAATAGCGTTGGCTGGAGTTAAAATATGCTTGAGGTCTGCAGCGTAGCCTAAAGAAAGTAGGGTTTTCAACACAGCTCGAGTGATTAGCATTTTAGTGTCTAATAAAACGTTGATAAATACTTTATTAAGCCACCAAGTCTAACAAATCTAATGCATAAACGTAGGTATAGATGTTACTATGTGTGGGATAAAAGAGCTCTTGACAGGTTCTTAAATAGGTTTTATAATTCAGGATTACAACCAGCGTCAACGTTGGGGGTCTGCCATCTCTGGAGAGCCACTAGATATATACCTCAAGCACACATTTAAGCACTCACAGCAAAGTCCATTACACTGATTAGCAGTAAACATATTTGTAATAAAACTAAGGGAAATAGGGGAAGATTGTCTGCTTATTGATTCATGGTGAAAAAAGTGTCATACTTCTAAGGGCGCAAGAGTGAAAAACAGTGTAGGGCTTAGAGCCTGTATCACATTTATCCTAACAGCTCATGTCTAAACACTGAGTCCTTCATTTGAACTGCACTCCAGAAATAAACCAAGCCCAAGCTGTGAGGGCTCAGCTCCAGTAAACGTGAGAGAATCTGGGAAGCAGAGCAGACCAAACAGATGTCTTTCCACAAATGCAGACCTCCTACTTTTAACCCAATCTTTTACCATTAATCTTCTCTCACTATTTTAAATGAAACATAAATAGTATTTACACACTGCAGATACTGTCACAAGTCTCTAAAGTCTCTATTGTTTTACGGCATCGCCATAAATGGGTAAATGAAAAGAATCAATGCATATTCGTAAGCAGTTGTAACTGCGGAAAGGAAAGGCCAAGAGGATTGTTGAAGTGTATTAGCCGGGTGCTCATCCACAAATACAGCTGGAGTGCTGACACCTGTTGTTCATGCTAGAAAAAGCAACTTAAATAACTGGAATTGCCATTATGTTGTTTTGTTTTTAATATGCTACATTATCACATAAGTGCTACGTTAGAGCTAACAGTCCAATTTGGCACAAAGCTTGTTGACAGCAGAGGAAGAAAGAAAAGAATAAAGGGCGGATCATATGTTTCTAGTTCTGACCTTTTCTCTGTGGCATGTTGCACCTGGTTCAGTTTAGAAGACCTTTAGTGTAGAATAGCTGATGGCAAATCTGCAAGTGGTTTCATCTGCTCAGGCAAGACCGCAACACTAACTGTTTTGTTTTGTTTGTGCTTGGTACTCTCGCTGCTTTGTTGTGAAAACTGCAAAGAGAAAGAAAAATAACAGATTATCTACAATCAGACATTTGGAAAATCCAAACTATACCATGAGGATTTCATTATTAGGTAACATCCATAACAATCTTTTGATAGCCGTTGTTAGCCAGGCTGTATTACTTCAAAATGACAACTTTCAAATCCTTCAGCTTAGCCTGAAGTATGTGAAAATACACTTCAGATGTGCTGCCTTGATGATGGGAAGGGCAAAGTGAGGCCACTTCAGACCCGGACCTTCTCATCTGGTTCTGATTGGAGGAAGTGGTTGTGGCAGGAAGGCAGGGGCAGTCCAGGCAGTAGAGAGAGACAGTAAAAATGAGAGCAGAGGGCCGAGGAACAGGAAATGATAGTGTAACCCAAAGGGGCTCACTTACAGCATTGCCAGAGCCCCCTGGACACCACCGGTTTATACCAAGCCAGCAGTTTCCATCACCTGCTGCTCCTGGTTCCCCCCACATAAATCCAGGTGCTCCTGAATAAAGTCGTCTTTCTGTAAGAACCACAGGGAGCTTACGTCTGCTGCTGCAGCATTGGACCACTGCCTCCCTGACTGCACATTGGAAAATACTCAACTGCAAATACAGCCAAGCAAAAAGAGACACAGTAAGAGAATACCATCAACCCCCCGCCTCTTTAAAACACTTTATTCTTTTCATCATTTCCGTCGTCTAATTAAAAGAAGATGAAACAATCAATAAAAAGCTTCAGCATCTTTTTATTAGTGTTTCCAGCATGGCTTATATTAATACAGAGCCAGTCCACTGGGAAGGAGAATCATCCATGCTCCGCACCGCCCCCTGGCCTTCTGAGCCGTGGCTGCAGCCCCTGAGCTGATAAACCTTTAGAAATCATTCCCGACTGCAGCCAGAGCGCTTTACAGTTCCTCCAGCGCTCCCTGGTGATGGATTAATGCACTGTTGTTGTCATTTTATTGCCATTTTATTGCTCTGGTGCAATTTACCAGGCTTTATGTGCCTCTGCTGTCCGGTGGCAGAACGCGCAGGCGCATGGCTTCACCACAGAGACGCACAAAAGGTCAAACTCCCTCGATCTCTGCGCATGCGCGAATCCCACACTTAAACCTTCACCCACTAAATCATAATAAGCACAATTCAAATCAACGCAAAAGGAGTAGGCCTCTATTCTACGATTATGAAGGCAACAGCACAGTGCAAGCGTCGGCTGTTTCCTGTTGTGTACCCCTTTCACCACCTGGGGGCATCATCACTCACCATCACTACCATCACGCATCAGCGGCAGCACTTACCCACAGGTTGTATCTGAACATTACGACTTAACAACTCCTATCTTTTTATGCGTTCACCCTCTAAATTATTCAAGTAAAATGCATTTTAACTTTCGCCTAAAGCCATGAACAAATTTCTTTTACTTTCATCACAGACTAATTTGCAGTAGAAAACGAAAACCTGTTTGTTCTGACGAGAGGAGGCTACAAGACATTTCTATCAAGGATTGTGACAGCTGAAATATGGGTAGATAACATCAAGGTTATTTATCTTTGCAATGACCCGTTTTGAGCACTTACAAGCATCGAGAGAGCATATTTCA
Source organism: Gobius niger (assembly GCF_951799975.1). Classification (NCBI taxonomy): domain Eukaryota; kingdom Metazoa; phylum Chordata; class Actinopteri; order Gobiiformes; family Gobiidae; genus Gobius; species Gobius niger. The sequence goes on from NC_136857.1 coordinate 13,454,557, forward strand.
TCCGAGTCTTTGGACGTTTATTGCAAATACTTGGAGGCGCACGCCCACTACAGGCTGCAAATTTTAGGCCGTTGTTCAAACACGCACGAGCCAACATCTACTGCCAAAATATCATGTCAGTTTTGGGCGGTAATCTTCTCTGTTAACGCCTCGAGTCAAAACAACCTGTTTTATTCACAACGTAGTTCGCAGGATTTTTTTATTAGTAGTAGCCTAATTGCTGTTGTATTGATACTCTTTTGAACTTACCAAACTTCTGTCCTTAGAGCTGCTGAAAATCTTCTCTATCCAGAGAAGACGTGGGGCAAGAAATGGCCACCAGAGGGAGCACACATGCTATGAAAAGCAAGGCAGACTGGTAAACCTATGCTTCCACTCAAGACTCAATAGTCACCTTACAAATAATGTTGAATTTTACCAGCACATGTAAACGTTCATCAACAGTCCAACACCTACAGCTACTAATAATGTAACTACAAAGACGTTTTGCCCTAAGAGTGTCTGATTTATCATTCCTAATGGAAGGGGATGAGTTTCAGCTTTCATAAGAAAGAGGGAACAGACAAAAGCAGGACGATTAATGGCAAACAGAGAAGTGGTACTCCTTGATCAAGACAGAGCTGTGGCTAAGCTTGGTCGGGCTCTGCCTGAGGCCATGGCCTGCATACACACTCGCATCCTTGTACGAGACCTTCAGTCCCATTTCAGAACACAGACCAGAGCTTTGATGTGTGCCTGCATACACTCCTCTTGGTCAGTGGTTCTCAACCGGTGGGTTGTGGAACCATTTTCAGTGGGTCACAAGAAAACACTCTTTCAATATTGATCTACTAAAAATACTACTACACTACTTGAGTATGTTGAATTGACTGTTATTGAGTTGTTGTTTTATTCTTCACAGATTCATGTTTATTTACTGCTTATTCAACAATAATATGGGGGGAGTACATTATGCATAACAGTTTCACAATTCCACTGCTCTAGTTTTACATTCTTAGCTCTTTTCTTGGGTACCTTCGTTAGTCCAGTGAGAAATGGAGCAGAGACCTGTTACATGTTAGATTAGAAGATAGCCAAGGTGTAAATTATGTGGTAGCCTGTGACCAGCTTTATTTATGAGAGGCCTGTCAGGTGTTTAGGCTTTGGAGTGAGATGTGTGGCTTAAAGCCTACATTGCTGTAAATCAGGCCATACAGGCTCCTCTGTTTGGACTACGTGTGTTTATGTGGGTGCCCCATTGTTTTAGGCCTTATTTTTGCAAGGAGACTACTTGCCTAGGTGTTTATCTAGGGGCATAGATGCTGCCACCTGGCGTATTCACTGCTCTGTGATGCCTGGAACTTAAGTCATCACTAGACATTGGCAATGGGCTAACTGTGTTTTGCAATGACTGTCTAACAAATATGCTCTTAATTGATCATCCATCCAAATCCATGGTGGCACTTATTATAGCTGCTGCCATTCCATATAATGACTTAAAGTGTCTTGTGTTTTACTGTTCTGTGACAATATATCCCAGACATATCATGTAGACGTGGCTCACCGTGACTGTAGCTTCTCATAGAACATCAGGTATCGCTCAGCAGGTAGTTAGAGCTGTCACTAAGTGATGGATACTTGCTCTCAGACAGGGAGCAGAAAACAGCTTGTATGGACCATGTATTTGTTACCATTATTCCTCCACAAGGTGCCGCCTATAGTGCTGGCCCCAACTACTCTTATGTTTGGCCTATTGTGCGTCATTCGCCTCGGTCCTGTCTCACTGCAACAAAAGCTTCATTCCCAGCCGGAGGGTTTTGTTGCTCCTAAGTGGCAGATGAGTTGGTCTTTAAAGGGTCCAGAAATGGGAGTTGGGTGGAGTGGGCAGACACTTTGAAAGGGGTTAAGAATATGAGACAGACTGAGTGGATGAAAATGAAGAACCAGTGCATGATGTGCTCGGAGGCAGGTACATCTGCATTCTCTCCAAACACAGCATCGGCCTGTCTTAGGTGTCTCTATCCTAACAGCACTCACTGACAGATTTATTGCCGTTTTTTTGTGAATGTGTGCCTTTGCGTGTGTGTCTGTGGGAGTAAATTGAGGGGGGGGGGGACACAAGGCACAGGAGAAAGAGGGTATGTAAGTGGACGTGAAGGGCAGCAAGCAAATAGCAACCATGTTACATTCCATCGATATCACAATCCACCCCCTCCTCCACAGCAGCGGCCATATTTTATGCCCTTTGCGTTTTCCTTTTATCCCTTCCTCTCCCTGTCTCATCACCATGCTCCTCACTTGGCGCTCTTGGCCCTTGCTGTGCTCTACTGGGTCCCAGGCTCTAAAGCCCTCTCAGGGGGAAGGGTGTAAATCTGTCTCCCCCGTCTCTGGAGATTTCCTGGAGCTCAACAGACTCAACAAAGCCAACATGGAGGACCAAATGGTTCACAAGTGCATTGATGCCCTGATGCAGCTGCGGGATTTGAACAATTAGAAATCCTGAAAAAGAGAAGATGATTAAGAAAGAAGAAGTAAAGTAGTTATGAACTGGGCCATGTTAGTCTCAATAAGGTGTTGACAAGAAATACAGTGTAACAATACCATTATCCTTAAGTCAAAGCAACGCAAGTAAATCATAGATGAGATTGGGGAACAAATGCTCGATGGTTTTCGTGGCGTAAACCGTCCTGCTATTTTGCATTAAACCATTTATAGACAGAATTCAAGATAGGGTGACTTTTAGTAAATAAAGTGTAATGTAAAAAGATGCAATACTGAAACCAAGTGTGCAGTTAAAGCTAGGCTATTTGGAAGAGATTATATTACTGAACGATTTAGGCAAAAACATATTATGCTGCAAATGATGTTAAATGATTACTTTTATTAAAATTCCCGTTGGGAGGATTGTGACAGAAGGAGAAATAATTAGTTTCATTCTTGGCCTTGTTTGGAAAACTGAGACTAGACAAGGTGTGTGTCTAGCCAAATTCCTGGGACATCACATGTTTGTGTTTGTCCAGAGCGGGACACCCAGCCCCCGGACCTTTTGTCCAGACGAGCGCCTTGTCTCTTATTTTCTCACTGCCCCCTTCCTTCTTTTGCTGCACCTCACTGTCTGCTTTATTGCACTTGATTCTAAGCGCGTCCATTCTTGAGATGGCTGAGATAGCAGCTGAAGCTAAATTGCCCGTCATAAAGCATCTGCAATAGCAATGAAGCTCTAAGGGTGGGACTGCTGCAAGGGGGTACGGGGCTGTTATAGTGTGCGCTCTGAAAATACAAGGTACTCTGTTTAATCTTTAAATGTGGAATATGAACTCTGTTTCAACATCCACAAATCACACAGCCCTTCCTTAAACATTAAACGATTCGGTTGCATGATCGATTTCCCGAGTGCCTCCTAAATCAGTTTTATGCATATAATTTTCAGGAACATTTGGCTATTTGAGAGTGTGGGTTTTGGAGAAAAGTGACTAAAAATCAAAAGTAAAATGATGTATCAGTATTTTGGGACGTTGAAATACTTATGTTTGGCACCACTAATTACTCAGACAAGACAGGCCGGTTAGAATGAGAAGCTGTGATTTATTAGGGAGCCATATATTTGTTAGTGCTATGTTCCTGTCAGGTGGTTGACAGACAGATGACTGCTGTGCTGTAATTGGCCTTCCTGTTTGTCTCTTTTCTCATGTAACAACAAAGTTACAAAAACCTGGCTCTAGAGGGCGCCCAAGTGTAGTCCTGCGTGCCTCAATAGGCCGGTAACGGGTTCAAAAGGAACAGTAAACAAATGAGAAAAGTTTGGTTGGAGAGAAGCTTTTCTAGACTATGGATTGATTCATTTACCCTATACAGGCGGCCACAACAGAAATGTGCTTTTTTTTCTATATAAAATGCCCAGACAAACCTTAAATGCAGTTAAGGCATATGTTGTAATAATTGTAATTATAAGTATGGCTGCACTGAAACAGAGTACAGGACCATAGTGTAGTTCCTTGCTGCTGTTGCATAGATGACCTTGCGATTGGATATATTGTTGCTAATGTTGTGAAAGTTTTCTTACTGTGATAAGATTAAAAATGATGATGATGATGATGATTATTATTATTATTATTATTATTATAGTTTAGCTCACATCCCTACCGTCAAACACAGCTCAGAAGATTGTTTTTAGTCTTGATTAACATTCCTGATGTGTGTTTGGGGAATAGTTTTAGATTCCCTAACTACTTACATTTGAATAATGTATCATCAAAGCCAAAACATAAATATATATAGACAACATTTTTTAATGTATTCAACAAATCCTAGATAGAAGCCGACTGTTCCTTGAAGCCTGTAAGTTTTCCCCTGAAACTGAATGCAGAGTAGGAGAATTCCTAGGGACCACAGGAGCAAGACAGGGCCAGCAGTTGACTTGGCAAGAGTCCTGGTGTGATCATGATCTGAGGGAGCAGTGACGCCCATGACTCTGCCTCCTCCTGCCTCCCAGCTAGCCTTGCCCTGTGACAGATGATCCCAATGACAGCAAGACGTAACAACCTGCAATTGAACATTCCCCTGCGATCTGTCAGTGTCCGTAGTGGCGTTTCACTCTCAGGAAAACACACAGGGACACACGCACCTTCAGACGCCCTAACATTAAGTCATTTCTCAAGTATTGTAGGCATGGAGCTGGATCCGCCCCCTCATACCTGTGACATGCCTCACATACCTGCTGCAGGTGTCTCTGAGGTTTGTGGGGTGAGGCTCTGCTCAGACCCAGCGCTGTCAGCCCAACATCACGTGTAATTGTAGGTTTCAACTCAAACAGGAATTAGATACATTATACAAATCAGCTGGGCCCCCTCTCACATGTCAGGCTTGTGGCATTGTTGCAGTGCTTTGCTGCATCCACAAGGTGGCAGCTCACCCACAAATAGACCATAGCTCCAAGCCCGAAAGGCTCTATTTTCCGCTTTGGTGGCAGTGCTGTGGTGTATCACAGCAAAATGAAATAGGGAAAATGAAAATAGGGCATAAATGTGTTTGCGGCACACAGGGCTTAATGAAGTCCGCCTTACCAGTACATTAGGAACAATGGCAGCAAAGAGAAAGCACTGAAGGACAACTCACAAACAGCTCCCAAATATAAAGGAAGATAAAGTACAAATGTGAGCCTCCTCAATGAAAAGCAGTTCACTGGTTGTCAAATTGAAGATTTATTTTCTGAGCAAGTATTTTTTTATGGTCAAGCTCCCCCACATCGGCAAACAGCAGTGCATTGTAATATGGCATGTTAAGAATGGGAATCAATTGAATCTCTCCTCCATTTGTTATATTTAGGGCGACAGAATGATAACCATTGGCTGCTTTTGTGCTTGATTCACTGAAGTTGGCTTATTTTTGTAGGCAAAGTGGTCGAATGAAGATGAATAGACTTACATGATGTTGTGCATGTTAACTTATATCATGTCATATTACTTAAATAGCCTGTATTAGTCTAAGCCTAGAGTAAAATCTCAATCCTTTGCTCAGAGATATTATAAAACAGTCCAGCTGTCTGCACTAGCTTGTTGCAAAAATAAAGATTTCTTCGATCCATAGCCACACAATCATAGTGAAAAATTAATGGCATAAATCAATCAATTGATCAATTCCATAGCCATCAAGCTTTGCCCAAGACCATGTGTTTTCTCCTCTTGCTTTCCCTTCAGGATGGGCCTGGAGAGTGCCACATGATTTATCACCTCTCTGTGGGCTGCATACATATACAAATAATATACACACACCCTGACAGGCTTGCATGCTCCAGAGTTAGGCACGCAGCATCATGACACGTCCATGCACCACCGTACACAACATTTCGGTTAACTATATGCATGCGAGTGTATGGCACACAGCAGGGGGCGGCTCATGTGAGGAAGCTGGATGAGCACACTGGGAACTCTTTAGTATATGCTAAACATGCTAGTGACAAATGTAGCTAAACATAACACATGAAACAAGCAGTGACAAAACCATCTCCTGTAGACGGTGCCTAAGACTACTGTATCCCAAGTTGCCACCTGCTTGTAAATGCGTTGGATACCTAAAGTGTGCACATGTGTACATGTTGCACTTATGAAAACACGTGCATGCCAATGCATACATAAGCACATATACATAGACTGAGAGCCAAGTGCAATGGCTTGTTGTTAGCGTGTTGTTCCTGTGCTGTGGCTTGTGGGCCTGTCTGCAGGGCTGATCGATGGTCTTTTACTGCTTCCCCAGGATTATCGGTCGAGTTCACCGGGAGGGGAAGGCAATTCATCAGAGCCGAGCGGAGAGAGCGGGAGTGAGAGAGAGGAGAGGGGACAGAGAGAAGGCAAGATGCGGATAGAGGGAGAGAGTGTGGGGTGGGAGGCTGCGATGGGGGCTGTCTACAGTATGAAAATGGAGGGAATGATAGAAAAAGGCAGAAGTAACAGTGGGAGGGAGGACGGCACGAGAACACGGAGAATGAGATGGAGACAGAGGGAGGAAGAGACAAACAGATGTGCTGTTGATACTGCATCACCTGCAAATGTATGGAAAAGATAGAGGAGCAGACATAGATGAATATCAAGAGATAAAACGATGGAGTGTTAGGGCAACCCCACATTGAACTCTCTTTGTATTGTATATTCAACATCAAACACTGCAGTGACAGTGAACTGTGAGCTGAGGTGCAACAGCCGAAATTGGACATTAATTATGTTATTACCGGCAGATGTTTTAAATGGACTTTATGTGACAGTCAAAAAGCACCTTTTAGGAAAGCTTGAATTTGTTTTCTTAATGAAATCTACTGAATCTAAACAATATAAACATTTCAGTAAAAATAGAAAAATGCAAAGTCATACCAATCAGGAACGCATTTCAGTCTTTCAGCTACTTAACTAAAATGTTGGTAAATTAGACGCATCTTATTAGAACACAATTTAAGTCAAAGGCTACTTGCTAAAGCCCCGGTGTAAAATCATCACAGAGGATAGCACATTTTAACAGGACCATAACACATGTTCCAGCTCATTCGGTCTGCGCAATGGGGTGGGTGTGATTCACAGCTTTCCCACTAACCTTCAGCTAGAGACAGGTTTCGACGGACGAAGAGGCATGTTTGAATTTGGAAACAGGAATTATTTTATCTGTTTAAGTCTTTGTAACAAAAACCTGCTCACCCCCATCCGTCTCTGAGCAGATGGACATTTTACACTAATTACATTACTTGCAATTCAACTGCACACATTATTTTATTTGCCATCCGTGAAGTCATGAGCTTGTGATATACAATATTATCTATTGATAAGGTTTGTTACTAGATAATAATTCTGCTGCTAGTAATTTCTGAACATGTTTCTCTTGTGTTATTCAAGCTTGCAAATGACAATGACTGCCTATTCCTCTCCTCAGCATGTCTCTATCATACTGGTTGCAGATAGACTCCCATTCCTCTCTTTTTCTCTTTCTCCCCCTCTCCGTATTGATGGATGGACAGATCATGTATATCCAATCTAGCAGTGCTCCTGATGCGGTTAGAGGCTGTGACAAGTCTCTGGGCGGGGGAACCGAGCGGAGCGAGCAAACGGGGTGACGAAGAGGACACGACATCTGGAGAACACGCAGAAGAAGAAGAATGCAGCAGTGAGAGGTACAGCGTGAAGTGTCTGCATAGCGCCTACAGCATGTGTGTATATAAATGTGTGTAGAGCAAACATGACCACTCTCCCCTGCCCTCTGGGCTACTATGTTAGTCTGTACTTGACAGCCCTAACTGACTCACTTCTCTGCTTTATCCTGACCAGTGATAACAGCAGATTACACATTTAACCTATATTGTAAACAGGCTTGTACAGATTTATTATGTGTGTGAAATGGAATAGGCAGAATGTTAGAGGTCTGTGGCTACTGTACAGGCGATACTGTGTGTTACCAATAGAGATTGATTGTATGGCTGGCTAGTTGACGTTCAGTCATATCCATGAGTGCCAGTGTGCAGTTATGAGTAATAACCACTAGGGGGTAGACTTATCCTCACAGTATTCAAAGAATACATTTGCACTATAAAACCTTATCTCTGGCTGTAGAGGGCAATTTCCTAGCTGTATTGGCAGCAGCGCTGATAAGAATGTATTGGTTGTAAGTTGTAAAAATTCAGGCACATTTTGCTGCAATAGAGAACATATTTTGTCATTATCCCTTCTCACCGTAGAGTTAACAGTATTTGCTTTCCTTACAGTTTCATGTACATCTGTCCAATTTACTATAAAAACTCAAAGTGAAATATTTCTGAGCCACATATAATCTATAATATGCAGAAAACATAATTTTTGTTCTATAGATTTGGAGGCACAAATTGAGCAATTGATTGTGACTTTTTATGTAGTTATTAAATAACTGTTTATATTTAAGAGGCAGAATTATATGTATATGTACAGATCTTAAGGTGAGGAAGTTGTCTCGTATGCCAGGACTGTTTGACCTCAGGAGCACAAAGTTCAGAGGTCAACTCACTTGACCCCCACTCAACCATATCAACCCTTCAGAACTATATACTAAATCTAGATTGAAGTGCCTGAACACATGTGACTTTATTTATACTTTCTCCCAACATGCCTACACCTACGGTGGAGAAGAAACCTTCTCTTGTGGATCCAGCACATGCACAGAATCAATAAACACCAAAAAGGAAGTAATTAATAATTGATCCTCTGACATCCCTGAACCCCCCCAACAGACCCCTCACCCCGTCTCACAGCATACACCCAAATAAACAGCACAACAATGTTCAAACAAGAAACACACAGTCAACGCGCTTCCACCTCCATTTTAAAGACAACGCTCTATACAGCAGCCATTTTCTAACACGTGCGACCACCACCCCGCCCCCACATCTAGTGTGGACCTCTTGATAGTAATCAAATTTGGTCTCATCTTTTCATTTTCTCATCTCTCCTCCCATCTGTGTGGTGTAACTCCTCGCTCTCATTCTTGGCCTCTTCATCCCTCACTGTCACTCGGCAGCTCCGAGCCATTGACCTGTACCCTTTGGGAAAGTTCATCAGCGGGTCAGAAGCCTGGCTGGGGGACATAGCAGGGGAAGTATAGGAGGCTGGTAGGAGGTCTGTTATTGGGGCATGCCAGCTTCCTCCTTTGGCCATGGAGACAGCCTTCAATGCTGCTGCCATAGCAACTGAACTGGGCTGCAGAGTGCCGATCGCAGCGATCCGATGGTCGAGATCTGGCCAGACCCTCTTGGGCACCAAACATGCCGGCGCATAACATGGTCACAAATGATGGCAAACTGGCAGCCCACACATGCATAATCTCATACACGCTTGGAAATCTAATCAGATTTCGTATTTGGCTTGACAGACGGTTTCTGGAGAAGACTTTTTTCAAGATTGATGGCCTTTTCATGTTGGCTGCAATTAATTGCTGCATAATTAGACTTACAAGTTATTTATTGGAGCAATTTGGAGAATACAAGAGCCTGGGGATATATAAAAACCATTTGATCAGGAGTCACATAAAGTTGAGATGTCCTCTTACAGGCATTATTTGGATAGAAATGAGCTAGACACTTTCTCTCTGAAATGTTTCCCCTGTTGATAAAATGATAAACGATAATAAATTTGAAATGAATTGAGTGATGTGTTGAGAAACCGGTGAGGTCATACAAAGGTAAGCAGAGGGATGCTGCTGATAATAAGAAATTATCAGATGTAAAGGTAGTTCACATTTTCCCTGCATGCAGGTGCGTGAGCCAGGGCCTGGGGCATCCAACCCGGTCCAGGTGGCTTCCTGATCAAAACAGAGGAGTTAGAAATTCAGTTCACACGTATTATTAATTATCTTTCATCTGACATTTGGCATTTATTTAATCATCTTTTCGTGTGGATTCCCTTCATTTGATGTTCCTTTTGTTCTGATTTCTGCAGCGCATTTGCCTAAACACACAAATACTGTTAACTTTTTGCTGAAGCACACTTTTCAACCTCTCCCTTCACTCTGCCACATTTTGCTCAAACAAATATGATAAATGAGCCCATTGGTGTCTGTCTTAAGAATGAGCTGTGATCACAGGGACTTTGATGTTTGACAGTTTTAATGATATACCTTGATGAATTGATGTACAGCAATTTTCACTTCTTCTCGTGACACACCGTTTTGCTTTGGAGCACATTCCTGATCGGCACCACGAGAACAAGTCCGTGTGTGTGCGTGTCTGTGTGTGTGTCTATGTGTGTGTGTTCGTGTTCGAGTGCATGTGCATGTGCCTGTCTCTGGGTGTGCATTCCTGTGGCCTGCGTGTTCTGTGACACTGTCAGTGCACTTGAGCCGGCGACTTTATCTCAAGTGCCTCAAGTGGTTCTTATCAGATGCTCAAGAGTTATTCTGCAAATAAAAAGTGCTTCGAATTTGAGGGTTTTTACAATTTGCTTCAAATTATATTAAAATCAGACAAGCAGGATAATCATCTGTAAAAATGTTTGCACTATTCCATGTGCCAATACGAGTTTTCAGTAAAATCCTTGAAGGAAATGAAAGCTGTGTTGTAATGAGATTACAGAGTCCTTTCAGTCCATTAAAGTATACAGTCAACGTACTTCGTTACCAAAACATATGAATAAACCCAAATATTACTGACTAGCTCTTAAAAAGCAAGTAAACAAAACACTAGTTAATTCCTCACTAATATCCAAGCTTAAATTGAAAATGGAAAATTATTGTTTTATTTTAAAGTCTTACAACCGTGTTTATCGATCGCTGTAACCTTCTCCCATCCAGGTAGTAGTAACAGTAAGAGACTTTGTTCCACTTCAGAGCTGAAACATCTTATAGTGCAGGTGACTATTTTGAAAACATTCATAGCTTCATTTTGAACAGTGGTGAATATATACTAATTATCAGTAAGAACAATTTAAAGGCTATACATCTGGCTTTACAGTTTACTTCGACTGAAGTTCTTCTGGTTTCAGTGGAACTGGAACCTTTCACTGAACCTAATCTGTATGGTAATCTCAAACTGTACCAATAGGTGGAGCTATTTACATAAAACACACAGTGGAGGTTGCTATGGTCAAATGGCCTGAAGCAGCAGGAAGAGCTAATCAAATTACCAGTGTGTCTGTGTCAATTACAGTGGGTCAACTTCATAAGAGCAATAGGCCCAAATCATATTCGCACCTGTATTGCTCCTGCTTTTCCTAAAGCTGCACCGGCATGGATAAGAGGAAATATATTCATATATAAGACCTCAGTGTTTGCACTGTAGATATTCAAGTTGATAATAATATGGAAATATTTTCATAAGCGCACAGTCATGAGATATTAACACTCAAATTTAACTGATAAAGCTTTGGTGGAGAGGAATGGGGTTTGCCATAGATCTTGGTGAGATGAATACAGAGAGAGGCTGCTACTCTTACAGAGCGCGACCACTATCTTATCACCTCTGTTATCAGCCCGATAAAGTAAATGACTTCGCTATAGGTGTGCAGCTCCTCAGATTCATTATAAGAGCTGCACAGGCTGGCCACTATCGACATGGCCGGGGGTCCATGACGAATGCATGGCTGAAATGTGTGCAGTCTATTCCATAGTGACACAGTACAGACAGAAGATTAATTTGCTATTGGGAGGGTTAAAGGGGGAATGGTAGAGCGGGTGATTGTAAAAGTTGAGTGAAAACGTAAAATATTAAAGTGTTGTTTGGGTAATTTAATGCTCAGGGAGGATGGGATCTTACTAGTCATTTACATGTTTTTAATCAAGGAACTTGGAGGGAAATATGCATAAATGAGCCACATGACTTATTTGCACAGCCTCTCAGGAGAGAGTGTCACTTGCAGCTTGAAAGAAAAACAAAGATTGGTTGCATGCTTTTTCATTCTTTACTGACTGTTAGCAGCCCCTAGAGTGTGTTTGGCTAATGCCAGTAGACCGTTGTTTCTTGCATTGATACATATTTTAGTCCCATACTTATTAGTGCATGCATTCTTAACTCATTTATATTCTGTGCTCAAAGTTGGATCAACCAAGCAAAGTTAGACAAACACGCTACGAGACACTTGGAGTTGCCCCAAGAGGTGTATCCATCACACTGTTGAGTGACAGCGTCGTTAATGAGTGCCAGGGCCATAATGCAAGTGATTTTAGAGGGCAGTGTACCGTACCTTGACCAGATTTTTGATTCTTTTGTGTAAGAAGTCTTGTTAGGATCAAGCTAATAAGTAAGGCTATTTCTTATGTTTTAACAGTGAAGCCATGCCATAACCATCCTCCACTACTGCTCGACTTGCCTACTTAACATTGAATAGATATGATCTCCCTACCTCCATTTTGGTGATAATGGTCCATAATCTGCACTGAGCCAACCTAATGGCATTGCAGAATTTACAGTAATTATGAGTGCTAATGGAAGCCATATACATTCATTGAACTAGTAAATCATCAAATGTGGCTCAAGTGGGTAATGAATGGGATATCTTCTTCACAATTGTTCAATCATAAATGATTTAACTCTAAATTCAGATTATCACTGTATAAAATCCTAATTTATGACCATGACATTGTCAGGTTGTTCCGTTTAGTTTAGTTTAGTTTAGTTTAGTTAAGTTTAGTTTACTTTGTTGGTCTTCCTGTGTAAATACTATGCAGTATATTTTAAACTACATGCAATGCAAATGTCAATTTTGCATATGTTGTCATTCAAGCGTAATGTTATCTTAAAGCATTAGTCTGGGAATGGTGTGTCCAAAAACACAAACAAGACACTTTTTAAACTTTGCAATCTCGCTGACGGTGTGTACACTGGCCAACCCACCCACTGCAGTGCCCCACAGAGAGGAAGTCCCATCAGCCCGCTGCATTAGGGCTGCACCCTGCCCTATGTCTCCACTCCATTGAGAGGCACCAGACATGGACCAACTTCTCCTGGCCTGTCTGCCGCTGCAGCCACATGGTCGCACAGGAGATGCTGATGCTTCCTAATAAGTGAGTGAAGCAGAGACATTAGTGAACTGGCAGACACATAAATGGCACCACGATGAGATCAATTAGACAGAAGAGCAGGTCGTTAGGCCCTGTATGGCCAACGTGATGCTTGTACTCGTGTCAGCTGTCAGTGCAAGTGCTTCTGTTTTATTGTTGATGAAGTCAATCTTATTCTGAAGTTACTGGAGTTGAATCTTCCACTATACATTAAGCTGGAAGTAAAGTTAGCTCCCTGGGATTACACCTGCTTTGACTCCTTGTTATATGTGAAAACCACGGGTTGGAAGTAAGCTTTTTTGAGTAATCATGCTGTGTATGTGTATGCATCGCCATTGATTTTTCAGCTCCCAGCTCCCCCCAATTACCTCGTTCTCCAGGCTGCCAGTCCCCATGCTGTCAGGGGGAGGCTGGAGACTGGGGCCTCAGCGAGCTGTTTGTTTACACTGCTAATTGCTCCTGTTGTTTCCTTTCATTAGCCCAGGCTGAGCTATTGGGCTGCCTTACACAACTAAGTGCTTTTAGCCTTCTGGCCCCCTAGCTTATAGTAAATATTGGCCATGTATACTGTGCCTCCTAACATATGTCTCCAGACGGGGACTGATGGTGCAGTAGAATGTTTTATACTCAGCCCGGTGGAGTACCATGTTACTCCAGTTGTCTCTACCTAACAATGTGGTAAATATACAGCATGTACTTATCTTCATAGATACAAAGCGCATGTAGATGCACTCGCAATGACCCTCGCAAATACTCAGTTGAAACTCTTTTAACTTTTAATAGTTGCAAAAGATGCAATAAAGCATCTGCGTATAGTTGCGCGCGTTCATGGCAGAATAAAGAGTGTAGGTGCTTGTTTGGCCCCTATGAATGATGACCCAATAGGTTGCATGCCAGAGTGCGTCCCCCCCGCCCAGCCACCCACCCGCCTCTTGCTGTCTGCCCACTGCACACATACATATACTGTATACTATTCTCATGCAGAAGCCCACAGCATCTTAGCACACACAGCAGTGGCTCCTTAATGACTGCCATCCCTCTCTGTGCCATGTTATTAATTAGCTCAATGATCCTTGCCGATGGGACCTGCACTGCAGATTAGAACCCGCAGCAGCACCCACGCACCCCTGGCTGAGGCTGCTGCTTGGCTGGGGTAGGGGGTAGGGGGATAGGCGAGACCGGTCCTGGAGGGGGCTCGGAGGGGCATGCATGTGTGTGTGTGTATGTGTGGGTGTGTACGTAGTGGACTGAAGGTGTGGTGCAGTTTGTATTAATTGCTGCTGTTTTTAATGGCACAATCAGTGTCGCACAAGTTTCCCTGTGGTGCATTCTAGCAGTACTTAAAGGTAGGTTGTGTAGAAACAAAAACAACAACAACATATAAACGTAACCTATTTGTTTAATTCACATCAGATTTTTTTCATAAACAACTGTAATGTTTTATTCAGTACAGCTGTTAAAAGCATTTTACGTGATTAAAAAGTTATTTTTCACATTTTGTTGTTTGTTTTCAAGCGATAAAATATTTTAATTCTCATCATTTCTTCATACATCTATCGAAAAAAATAAAAATTCTTGATGACAACTCTAGTGTTGATATTTTCAGAATTAATGTTATCTTTTTTTGCTTTTGTTCCCAAGACAACCAAGCAATCGGCAATAAGACTAAAACATGTACAGTATGTTCTCTGTAGTCAGTAATTTGTCTGGGAAGAAAACAAAAAATAAACACAAAGACACATACAAAACATCTGAGATGGCACTGCACCTAAAGGTTAACAATATACTATACAGAGAGAGTTTGTATGATGTCATAACATAGCAACAGCATGGCAGCTCCGTCATTGCAACAGCAGCAAATTGAGTGACAAGTGCAACTCAGTTTGCAATGTTCGGTTTGTATTTAGATTAAGCACTTTCCTTACAATTCATGTTTATAAACTCACAATTACAAAGGTCTTGGACAAAGATAGACTGGCTCATGACTCAGAGTAGCTGGATTATTTGTATTTCAAATAAACAGAAAAATGTATTTCATTTTTCTGTTTTTTCTTTGTTTTTGTTTTATTATATGACGGTGAAAAATGGCCAAACTAGCCCGAGGTGACTACGTAAGTCAGGTCACTTTATTATGAGGTGTGCTAGCGAGTTTTCTATAGCTTAATAGGGTCGAATCAGGGATCTCTAGTCTAACCAAAAGCCGGTAGCTCGCAGGCCTTTCCAGTAGCCCCCCAAAGGCTTTCTACATTTCTACATGCTTTTGACAAGTCACATTTTACATGCATTTTCTTTTTATTCTCAGCACGTTGAACACACTCAAGCTTTAGGTATGGGAATAGAAGGTAAAAGAAATAGAAAAGAATAAAGTGGAAACTCATTTTATTCAGTTATGTTGTAACATACACTTGGCTCCACGTTATCAGCAGTAACATGGGCGTCTCTGCCGTTTTTGTTATATAGAAGTAGCTCACAGGGTAAACATTTTGAAGACCCCTGGTCTTAATTGTTTCATGCATACATTTGGTTAATATTAATGTGAATGTTATTTGAGGCTCGAAACAATTTTTGGTAGTAAGAATTATTTTAAAAACAAGGAGTAAAATGTGACCAGGGAGAGAGAAGGCTGCTGCTACTTGTATATGCTCTGTGCTGCACTTAGACATTGTAAAACAGCTCACAGTACCGCCATGCTTAAGATCGGAAGATTCCAAATACTGTGGCAGCTTTGCCAACAACCCTGACTTTTCCCAAGCTGGTGATATCCATCTAAACATTAGTTTGCCTCTCTTGTTTAAGCATGTATAATTGCAGAGGTGTTTCGCCTCCATGTGTTTCCAAAAATCGTACAGTTCATCACAAGTTTAGTCAGTGTGGCAGACCAATCTGCATTAATATTTTTGTCAGGAAAAAAAAAATGAAAGAGGTGAGAGGAGGCAAACAGCCTCTCCAGATGCCTCACAATTGCGCTGAGCAAATGAACATAAATGTCACTGTCAAGCTGCAATGAAGAAAAAATGTGTGATGGCAGCAAACTGTGCTGGAGTCGGAGGACAGCAGGACATGCTTTGCATATGAAGAGGTGAATGCCCAAGGAGAGAGAGAGAGGGAGTGAGTGCACCTGTAACAAATGACTGTAACACACACACCCTTCAAAACAAGTGGCAAGAACAAAGTGTCAAGCTGATTTTGGCTTTGACAGACTTACTTTGTTTTGACATTGGTTGACTTAGATTGACGTAGACATCTCCATTCAGGTAATGTTCCACATATACAAATTAGATGACCAGAGGGACACAACTGACACTTCCTCTGTGGTGCTGCTCTAACTTTGCCTGCAGCTTCAAGACTTTGCTTGATACTTAACAGTGACACGAGGATCTGTAGCAGGCATGGCGATAGATATGCAGGGTGCGCAGTCGCTCCAAGGTGACAGTGTGGTGTGTTGTGATTATTGACTGTGTGACCTCGCGCTGACCCCGGCTCTGTGCGAGTAAAGGGCAGAGAGTTAGTATGTGCCGCACTGCCTGTCATGCCCGTCAATACGCTGATGAATAGAGCTGGTGGTTATTAAAGCAGAATTAGAGCGGGGAGAGGGGGAGCGGGATAAATGATGGCGCAAATGGTTGTGCAGTGGAGACTGTGGAGCCGGATGGCACAGCATCAGTGTCATCAGTCTTTATTACCCTCCAGGGAACAGAGGGGGAGAAAGACAGGGAGCGGTCAGCACTGCACGCACCCCACCCAGCACCCTCCTCCAGCACCTAGGGCGTACCTCCCTGTCCCCCTACCGGCCAGACAGCCACCTAATCCTGACACATTGCATCTGCCTAAATGTGAGCTCGGAGAATCATGCCTCTGCAGCTGTTAGACTGAACACTCATACTCCAGTGCATATGCGTGCCAATAGATGGAGACACATGCATGTAAGCAGAAATGATGCTGCCTGGGCTTCATTTCACCATCACTGCCTCTCATCCCCTCTCTAGGCTCACTCTTTGCCCATTCTCTTGCTGTCTACGGTTTTCCCTCCTCCATTTTCTCTCTCACCAAGGGAGTGGAGGACCCCCACCACAATCAATCATGGCGAAGTCACAGAGCACAGCGGCACACTCAGGGCACTCAGATAAGCTGGTTAAGAAAGGGAAGGAGAGAAGAGAAGGAGTGAGCCGGAGAGAGGGGTTGCACTGGGGGGATGGGAACTCAGGGTTCACTGCACAGTCAAAGAGTGGGCACACTCTTGGCCAGGGCAGGTCAGGGATGGATGGGTGAGCCGATGCCATTGGTGAAGCCCCAGAGAGGCCCGGCCCCTTGGAGAGCTGTGTCTGCTGCATACAGATGTGAGCTATGTGCAATTGATATTCTCCCCTAGTACTGCTGCTCCTGCTCCGCTCCGCTTCTTTTTTCCTAATTAGAGGTTTATTTATTGATACCCCAGTTAATGTCTCTCCTAATTTTGCAATAGTTCTGTCTCCATTACCCAGGAGATTCATTTGCCGCAGTGTTCCAGAGCAGTGCCTTTAGCAATTTGTGAACACCCCTTAGTTCACCTTCTCCCTAAATCTGGCCCCTACACTCGCCAGCATAAGGGCCACCTCAAACAAATCAGGTCTTAAGCAAACACGTTCCAGACTTTTACATTAACATCAAAGTGTGTATAAAAAAAGCCTAAAACAGTTGTATATGGCCAGCTTGCGCCCAGTGCTCTCGCTGAAAGCTCTTGGTGACAAATGAGGTCCAGTGTCAGCTGTACATGACATGATCTTTATTAATCTTCATGGATTTTAGTACTCACGATATTGTATTGAATAAGCTTGTGTCACTTATTAGAGTCAGACAGCATCATTAATAACAATCCCTTATCTGCATTTTGTAATTAGTTGTTGTGCTGGATGTTCCTAACTTTGCTGCATAATTAAAGGTAGCTTAAAAGAGAGTGGAAAGTTGTGTTTAAGTGTTTGGTAAAATGGTCTTTGTCTGTTTACTTCGAAAATGAGAATTTTATGGAGATACGGGTTTGCTATATCTGCATATTAATTCTGTCCTTTACTTTTTGAATTGCAAAGTTATACATTTTTTCATGATTTTGCAATATAGTGCAATATGCAGGGCTGGGTACTGTTAAACAATACCAGTATGGTATCGGAAAAAAAGTTTAGGTTCTACTGGTCGAACAAAGAAAGTATCGAAAGCAGGTACCGCAAAAAATAGACCAAGTGTGGATGCCTTAAAGGACTTGGTTGTTTCAGCTTAAATGAAAGATACACATGTAATAGAGATAGTATTTTATGGAGTAAATCAACATTATTGTTCTGTTTTCTGGTTCTAAGCAACAAACATTATAGTATAGGTATCGACAAAAATTAAGCTTTGGGTATCGCTTTAGTTTAAGGTGTGCTCATTAAGTATTAATAAGCATTAGTAATCATTTTAGGGTTAGGGTAAGTTTAGGGTTGGCTATGAATAAGCATATTATTAATGGCCTATTAGTATATTAACAGATAAAGTATAATAAGCAGTGTGTTAATACTTTACAAGCATGGGTGGGCCAGATCGTATCGCATATCGTTATCGTGATATAAATGTATATATCGTTGTGAACACAATATAATTTATGTTACGCTCAGCTCCATCAGAGCAGCATAAACACTGACAGTAGAACACGGGGCGCTTAAAAAGTCAAATGAAATGATGGATGTAAACTGCTTGAGTAGATCATATTTGTGAGGAAATGAGTATGCCGTAAAAATAAAATAAAAAAAAGAATGAAATATCACTGATAATAGGCGTAAGGTTGGGATTTTTAAGTCATTTGTCCATTGTAAATTAAATAATCAAATATATCGTTATCGTGCTATTTCATTTATGTATTGTGATATAGATTTGAGGCCATATCGCCCTGCCCTAGTATCAGTATCGTAAACCAAGTATTGTTAAAGTACCGTTATTGATTTTTTTTTTTTTATGTCTCTAATGAAAATAAGTTTCCATTGGAAATCAATGAATTATTTCTCAGTCTGACTTTGAAAACTCAGATTTTGGTTTTATTTTAAGCCATAGTCAGCGACACTGCTTAGAATCACAGGCCAATGAACTCTGTGCCTTTCTCAAGACAAATGACAGTAGAAGTGTCCATCTGTTGGCGCATCACTCATAACCCCTAGACCAGATCAATATGCACATTTCTGCACGATAAAGGCATATGGATATTGTTGTCAACTTTTCAAGGTAAAAATCTACAATTATTATCAGTATAAGTATGTATTTTGACACATGCGTCAGGCTTCATGTTAGCAGACTCTCCATTCATTTGGAGCTGCATGTTACCGTGGCCCTCTGCCCCAGCTGCTCCTCCAGGCCCAGGTGCTGCTGGCCTCACAAACTCATGGATCACAATCAGCCTCCTCGTTCAGCTCCGGCAACATCCCTGTCAGTCTGCGCTGTCTCCCCGGGGCTCGTGCTCATCCTATTTCCAACCATCACGCAACCCCTACAGCTGCCTCTGGCGTCTAGCTGGAATTGGATGGCCTGATGACTAGTGCGATGGTCGATACCTGTCCCTGCAGTGTGCAAACAATGAAACTAACATCCTTACATGTTATTCTGTGGCCAATCCCTATGTAAGTATCTAGACAACGTGACAACAAGTTCAGTGTTTTTTTGCTTTTTATTGCAACTTAAATTAACTATGAACTTTGAGTATGGAAAGGAGATACTGTTCTCCACACATTGAGGCCCTCATTTTTTATTCATCCACACCTTATTAAAAAAATACTTCAATTAAAATAAGTGAGTGCTGCACAATAGCCTAAGGTTAAGTCTGCAAGCAGCGGTGCATATGTCTACACTACTGTTGTGGTTTCACCTCCCTGACTCCTCCTCCTCCTCCTCCTCCTCCCACACTACAAGCCCATCAAATAAATAAAATAATTGAATCATGTAAGATTCTAAGGTTAGGCTAGGACTGTGATGAATCATGTTACCAGGAATTAAAAATATAGTTGTCTGAACTGCCCTGTTTCCATGTAACTATAAGTACTGGGTTATTACACTTTTAGGTATCATGCTACTACTACTTCTACCCATTGCCATGTTATTACTGTGCTGTAAAGTATCGATCAAAGGTTTTTGCAGTCCGTTTGACTGTGGAACCTTCACAAGATGGCCAGTATTGCTACTCTTAATTACTGAAGATACATATTGTGATAAAAGTGTAATATTTAGTCAAACTCTCGTCAACAGATTGGCAAAGATGCTAACAAGATAACTCGAACATTCTAGTGTAGAGTCTCACCTTATCATAATGCTCTAATGCCCTTCAAATGGGGAGGATGAGCTTTTGTGCAGGAGCCATCGACATCAATGGGTTAACTAATGATGGCATTAGAGTGTGCTTTGTGCCTGGTGTCTGTGCGCTACATTTGTGTGTATATGAGTGTCTGCGCCTTTCACAGGTGATCAGTCAAGGCTATCCACTCAGCCCTTCTCTTGCAGCCTCTCATTACAGCATGCTATCTCCTCTAAACACCTGCAGCCCACAGCCCACCTCCAGCTCCAGGGGCCCACACGCCGCCTTTTTGTCCCAGTGCAGGACGGCTCTGCCCATCACATCAATCTACCACGCTGTTTATATTTATGTACAGGAGAGCGACTAAAAAAGGACCCTTCGTTCTGTGGGCTTTATTGACTAAGCATTAAGAGGACATTATCAGGCGATAGCTTCGTTATTTATGAGGCGGTGATAAAGGCTGCAGGACTGAGTTATGTGAGAACCAAAGGGAAGATGAAAGCTTCTCATACGCCAGCTCTGATATCTGACACTTGTTTCTCTCCAACTGGCTAGAGAGCCACTGTAGTCGCACCAAACAAACTTGAAACACAGTGGATTTATGGGCAGTAAATTTATGCGTCCATAGGTCAGGCGAGTGCTGTTTATCTGGAGTTCATTGTCACTGTCCTAGTGTTGCTGTGCCTCAGGTATTGAAATTGTCATATTTGCCACAGGCTTGCATAGCCAGACACAAGAAAGAGGGAAAACTGCTAGAGCAATATTCCAATGACCTTTTGAACTCGTGGATTTGCAGAGCAACACTGGCTGCCGAGCGATGTTAGTGTAAATTATGCATGGCCATATCACACCCCTCCCTCTCAGGGCGCAATGAGTAATTGTAGACTTGAGTGGTATGCAGCAACCTGACATACAGGTGTGGCTGTCTGACCTTAAGTGGGAGGATGCTATATGTCAGAGATATTTCCAGACAAGCCCTTCTTTGGATACATACCAAAGATCCTACTTTTCACAGATTGCAGTGATGTATTTCTTATTTCTTTTTCAGTTTGTGGAGAAATTATGCTCATCTTGGTGCACGTGTGAGTCATCTAAAACACACATTGTCACGCAATTTTTATCAAACAATTTTACACCACAGACTGAACATAGGACCTTCTTACCAAAGCTAAAGCCATCTTTCTCAGCAATAAACCAGGTCAACAAACAAAAAGCAATTATGTTGGGCAGCTGCCGCCTGGGAGTGGGTAATTACAGTGCGGTGTGGACAGCTTCATTCTAAACAGGTACTAAAAGCATCATTAATCATCCTCCCTCTGACGCCTCGCCCTGGTCATGTGACACAGGCTGCTGATGAGCTGGGGAGGGGGACCCGCCTTAGGGGGGAGGAACACCACCTGATTGGCTCCTTCCAGAAGTCCTTTTAGAGGTCAGCCAGTCAGCGGAGGTGACCTGCCAATGACCTTGTATCACTTGACCCCTGAGGGTCAGTCTCTCATATCAGTTGGAGAGCAGGCAGGGGAGAAGACGAATGACATGAAGAGGTGGAAGAGGAGGAGAAGAATGGTGCAAGGGTACTGGGAAGGCACACAGAAGGCTTGTGCACAGAAGCACTGGGAGGGGTGAAGATGAAATATCAAACAGTAGGCATAAGCTTTGATTGAGCACCTGCTCTTCCTCCTTTGCATAAAAATGGC
Source organism: Gobius niger (assembly GCF_951799975.1). Lineage (NCBI taxonomy): Eukaryota > Metazoa > Chordata > Actinopteri > Gobiiformes > Gobiidae > Gobius > Gobius niger. Next base: position 13,476,514 of record NC_136857.1, read on the forward strand.
TGATAAAAAAACATGTTTTCAAAGTGGCAAGGCCAGTCACGATGGCCACTTTGTACAGCCTCATCCGTTCTCCTTTAGTCCTTCTCCTGCAGTTGTCAGGCTGTCCTCAGTTTGGCCGAGGGACTCAGTACATCATGAGAATGCGGCCAGCAAGCAGCAAAAATATCTGTATGTTTGTGTTACTGATGGTGATTATTCATAGTGTAACCCTGTAACACAGCCCTTTGAAAACAAATGTGACTTCTTCTGATTTATTTTCTCCTGCAGATACACATTTCTGTGTCTGTGCCATGTGAATCAATCCTCCATCCATGAAATACAGCCAAGATGGCGTCTGACAGGAGCTTGATTGAGAAAAGTTCACGAACTGTTCTGTCGCTGAGTGCAGCCTGACACGGATGGCTGACTGACGGATGAAATACAAAGACACATATGAAAGACACAGCGCCAACGTCCTCAAAGTGGTACCATCCCGCGCTCCTTTCACCTCCCTCCCACTTCACCCTGTTGGCCCCGCCCCTTGGACCCGACCCCCCCTTTACCTCTCCTCCATATGTCTGTGAATCAGTCACTATGGCAACCGCACCCCAGGGCAGTGGAGGACGGGACTGCAGTCAGACAAATAAGCATCACAGGGCTCATTTATGATGGTTTGTTTAGGGATTATGATACACTGATGAGAGGTCAAAATGTCTGCGAGCACACGTGTTTGAATATGAGAACTGATGCGTATTGAGAAAAAAAAAGTTTAAATTCTGTCTACGAAGATTATACTTTCAAGGAAAATTCATGTATTTGTTTATATACAATTTGCGTTGTTATATCAAGATCCCAGGAACAAACTCAATGCAGAAATGCAGAAATGTTGAAATGTAGACAGAAATGGATTTACAAACTGCATTTGGTCAACTTTACAAAGAATTTCCTTTTGAAACAGCTAAGACTGGGGCCATTACATTGGTAGATTATTAGCATAGCAGTGCCTATAGGAAATAACTGATGTCTCGGAGTACATGCAGTATCAGCAAACTGTGTAAAGGCTCATTGCATTGTTTTCCCCCCTTTCCCCTCGTTTTATGCTTGTCTGCAACTTTTGAAAGGGCAGTCCAAGCTGGAAACTGTTCAAAGCTGCACTGTGAGGTCAGAGAGATTTCACACAATCACAGCGAGCCACCTTGCTTGATGTTCCTTGATGCGCCGTGTATCCGTGGGACACTACTGTTTCTGCCCCCATGCTTCGATATCTACCCACTCTTCCTCACCCACATTCAGCTCCACATGTCTGCAGCATATTTGGGGCGGGTGGGGGGGAGTTTTCTATGCAGCCGACACACAACCTTGACATACTTTCACCCCTGCGTGCATCCCTTCTCACTCTTCTCCCCCCTGCGCCCATCCTCATGATACCTACATTGACTCCAAGGCCACCCCTTCCCCTCTTTTTTTTTCCGTTTTTTTTTTTTTTTTTTCCAAGAGCAAATTTCCCTTTGCAGCCAGAAGTGCTGAGTGCTGCTGTTTGCTTTGTACACAGAAATTCGCTGAGGCTGTAAGCTGTCCCCAAACATCTGCTCCCTGGAGTGGAGCAGCAGAGGAGAAGCAAGGACCGGGATTGGTGCACGTGTTGCCGAACGTAGCTATGTCACACCCGGTTATGTATGGAGTTGTATTTGAGTGTGCATGCGTGTGTCAGTGGACAATTATTCAAATAGGTGCTTTGTATTCTTTTGAGCACTTTATTAGTCGGACCTCGGAAGCAAAACACATATTTGTGTAATTGTATAGACATTGCATCCGCATACAGTATGCGTGTACACAGGTGCACGTCAGTTCGACTTTCTTGAAGTACAAGTTGTTTGGTAGTCAAATAGAGAGTAAGAACCGTGAACAAGGATCAATAGTGCGTGAAAGTTTTTGCAAATTAACAACATGGAAAGAAAAACAAAAGCGGGACAAAGCAGAAAAAATAAATTGAGAACAAAGGCATCTGTGTTTCACATATTAGAGAAAGCCCAGTGCAATTTCATTTATTTCAAATCACTGCACGTTGGACAGATTTAACATACATATTATGCATTAAGTCGATTTTAGGTCAACTTTAACTCAATTAATTACAAGTTTATTTAATATGTAATGTAACTCATAAATGTAGTAATTCCTCATTCCGCACAGTGTTTCGCAGACGATTTGTTACAGCTGCTAGTTCCGAAAGATTTAGAAAGAAGAAATCCGTCCAATAATGCATATTTAAGTAGATTTATTCAAACAGCAAGCAACATTTACAAATAATATGTGAGCTTTTGTATTCCGACATGAACAAATAATCTTCTTTACAGAGTAATAAATGAGACATTTGGCTTTTATTTCAAAGAAATTATAGCTGTGAACGATGTGGACTGAGCAAATAAGGCAGAAGAAACTTCGTCAGGAGTGTGACCTATGGCAGTAACAGATTTAGGCATTTTCTTAACATTGACTATGTGTCTTACGTACACAGCTGTCAGTCTGCGAGAGCAGCCTTACATCTCTAAGAAAGGGATTACAAACGAACATGAATTCATCTGAAAAGTCGGGCTCAAACACTGGCTAAATGTCAGGTCTGAACGAACAATGTGCTTCTCCCTTCATCAATTGAGAGGCAAATGCTGAAGCTGCCACCAAAAAAAATTAAAGCCATAGTTCACAACAATAAATAAATAAATTTGTTCTTCCCTTCACCTGCATCTCATCCCAATAATTCACAAGTTTCTCCCTCGACATGTTTTCAAGCATTAAAAGATTGTTTGTCTTTGGTCGAGTTGGCATTACTTTTACTTTAGGCAATTTTACTAAATGTTTCTATTTACATCTTTGGAAGAAAGAGATGTAAATTGTGAGTGCAAATACTGTATTTTATGTGAACACTTTTTATTTATGCTTGTTGAAAATTGGTACAATAGAAATACATTTTAATAATTTAAAATATAGTGCTGTTGCATTACGCTGTTTAATCGTTTTCCCGGGGAATTGCTGGAGAATTATCTGAGATTACTGGAAGTTGAACTAGTATGCATACTTTATGTCTAAATAATAATAAAAACAATATTGAAAACATTTTCCAACTTTTTGAACAAACAAAATTTGAAATAACTTCTGCCTTTGACAACTGGAACAGAAATTATTATGACGAAGAAAGTCTGAGGTCAGACGAACACATTTCGCAGTAGCAATGGACTTTTGTTTTTCATCTTCATTTGCCCATAACCTTCAAGTGCGCCTGTATTTGCATCAAAAAGATGGAAACATTCACTGGTTTTGTTAAACATTCCACTTTGTACTATTTTGTTTATAGAAAGCCTGGCCTAATGGGCTCTGCTTTGTTTAAATGCAAATAAAGCAAGTACAAGATACTTTAGCGGCGCCTGCTATAAAATGATTGTAATCTTTTATAGACTAACTTTTTAATGTTTACACTGTCAGGAAGCAAGAACTACATCATCTGTAAACCTATAAAGTTTTCAGATGTAAATAATTAAAGGATAGTTTTAAAAATATATTTGTGATAAATGTTTTCTTTTTATTATTATTCAAAGCAAATACACATGAAATATACGAGCAGTGGGCAATTAATATTCAAGCATTTTCTTCATGTTGACTAATCATGTTTTTAGGTGGGAGGGGGTACTTCAAGTTTTCATTTAGCATAATTTTATTATTATCATTGTTTTTTTGTTGTTGTTTTTTTGGGGATAAAAGACCCTTCACAGTTTGAGAAGCACGTAAGTATTTTCCTCACTTTAATAACAAGGGGAAATTGGGTTAGCTCTAGGTGAGAATAATGCCTTATCTGGCCAGGGTTATAATACAATACTTGCAATTAACATATGTACTGGTCTTTCCTCCATTTAGTTGAGATGAATTATAGAAACAAGAACAAAGGAGCACCAAGCTGCTAATGGAGGGAAAGAGAAAACTAAAGAAATAAAACAGTCCAGACTATGGGGTCATGCAAATGAATGGAGCATCTTTCTCTCCCGAAGCCGCTGACCGGGTCATCCTTGTCCCGAGGCAAGACATGGGTCAAGAGGTGAGAGGTGAACTTTGGTGCGTGCACATATATTAGCTTGGCCTTGCTGCCTGTGTATGTCCAGTGTCTAATCCTGTGCTTCTCTTTGCTCAAAATGCTAATGTAGCAACAGAGAGACGTCCTGCTCATTTAGGCACAATTAGCTTTTACGCACGGTTATAACTTCAAAACTGTGGCTACAATGTTACAAGTACTTATTTTTGGTGACATTCATCAGAAAATGCTAGTGCTAAATAATAGACAAACACAGCTAATTTAAACAATATCATTTTAATAATAAGCTTCTGTGGCTCAGATGATGCTATTGAAGTAGACATTAACATCATATGAACATATTGCATTGGGCAAACATAACTGTGTTTACGGGTAGACTTTCCACCCATTTACTCTAAACTACAATATTGTTCTGGAAGGAATATCTGCTCGAGCCACACAGTTTATTGGTTGATGCGCAAATACACACTGCGTTTTATTGTCTGCTCTCCCTCTTGAGCGTTCAAGCTAAATTATATAATTTCCGGATGCTTATATTGAGTAATAAAAGACGCAACGTCTCCCTGGCGTTTCACATCCCATACAGTTTGGAGATTTGGGCCTCTTTGATCTCCACTTACACTTACAATAAATAGCACAACGCTCGATCAGTCACTCTGTAAACAGTCCGAGAAGGAGGCTACTGAAACCAACAACGAGGTTTGGCTTTTAAACTACTTCACACGTGTTACGCATAGGCAAGGCACGTACATTTGGGAAATATTCATTCCTTTAGTCATTTTTATGAAATTTAATATTTCCACTTATGCATTAACGCGAACGTGCAACCAAATGAAATGCATAATGAAGTATAAAGTTTATAAGCATTGTTGGACGAATTGGGCCTAGGCCTACATTTAAGCTAACTTATTCAACTTCCCGAACAAGTGCTTCAAATGAACTAAGCAAATAACCTACCTCAGACTGTATGGGCAATTAATTACATTTTGTTTCTTCGTTTACGTTGTGTAGATAGGAGCACAACGGAATGACTTGGATTTTAATATTCAAATCCGTCTAAAGCCGGGGATGACAGATTGTTTTGGCCCGTTCTCGCATGAAGAAACTTGCCTTTGCGCTTTACTGCGAGGAGCATCCATTGTCGTAAGCAAATAAAGGTGCAGCCTGATTGAACTCGATGCAAACTGGAATCAAAACATCTACCTGCTTGAGCCTGCTGCTCATGCGTGAAGGCGCTCCGTGCGCGGGTCGCGCACGCTGCTCGAGTTCAGGGGCAGGTGTGGGAGATCTCGGTCCAGAATTCAGGGGGAGCTGTCCAGAAGGAGGGCGCTGTTGTGTCTGTTCCGGTGTCATTTCTTCCGTTTCATTATTCGCCTGTTTTGAAACCAAGCGATCACCTGCGTCTCACAGAGCCTGAGGGCACGCGCGACCTCCACATGCCTGGCCTGGGTCAGATACTGATCGAAGTGAAACTCAGTCATCCGTTCGTGCTATAGTCCTCGCCGTGCCGGTCAATGGAGTGGACATCATGCCTCCACGCAGCGCCGAGGCCGCCCAGAGCGATGAGAGCTCAGGTCACGCGCATCCTGAAAAAATAAATAAATTAAGGATATTACAAAATATATATTTATATAGGCGTCAGCGATCAGTGCTCAAGGAGACGGGTTTGAGCTTTGAGATAAAATAGCTTCGCATTTTATACATTTCTAAAGTGTCTATTGTAAAATTCGGCTAAATTAACCTAATGCTTGACTGGTCCATGCAGAGACTGTTTCTCTCTAAATAGAGATATAAACGTCTTTACCATGTCGGGCTGGGCATACAGTGGGTAGGCCTATGCAAGACACAATAATAATAAACTATTCATTCATTCATTGTAGTGAATGTATTGATTACACTGGCAACAAAACAGCAAAGTCCAAAAGTAATAAGAAAATACTATAGCCCACCATATCAATGACATTTTGCAACAATGAATAAAATCATAATTCATTTTTTAAATTTTTATTATCTTAGTACCATTTCAGATAAGCCTAATATACATTCTGAAGGGGGGGGAGTACTTGTGCAAATGAAGTGGTAAATGGTATTTGACAGTGAACCTCAGTACTTCTTTGTTTTATCCAGTACTCGTGTGAAAAGAAGTGAGTGAAGTCTGCACGGTGTTTACAGACCATTAACTGTGCTCATCACAATCATTAATAATTTGCTGTAGGCTTTTCTCTGTCACTGACAGTCTTGCAGTTTTTAAACCCTTTCAAACACAGCTATAATGACAAATGTCCCCATTCTTTCCTCTGAGGTTTCTATGAGTTGCACATTAAAGTATCAGAAGTGCTGCATGTAATGAGAGATAGGAAGCATAATCTTAGCTTTCCCTTGTTGACATTGTAATGATGTGTACATTGTACGCCCACTGCTGCAGAGGGGACTTGCTGTAGAGTTGGCCGAGTCCGAGTGAGTTTAACAGGCCACATAGACAACATAGGTCAGTTGTAACATCTGTCTTTTACCTAACAATGTCTGTGTACGAAAGTCTAAGACTGAACGGCTGTGAATGAAACAAATACAGAAAACAACACGTAATTAACCTGGGCTTCCAGGAGTGCAAATCACATGCACATTCTGATTAATGGCTGCAAAGATAATAGAATTGATGCTAGCCAGAAGGCATAAAGGAATCAAACTAAATATTTGAAGAATGACTTGCACGCTTAAAAATAGCCAGTCTGTAAAGGGAATGGAGGGCCTTCCAAGCCAAGGAGAGGGAAGAAGAAAGGAATAGATCGATACACATTGCCTCAGTCATCTGGGCATCCAGCCCACAGTAATTCAGGTGCTGTCAAAGCATAATTGAAGAATGACGCACTGGGAGTATATTCTCTGAGCCAGGAGATCAGGTTACTGTGGCTCTATGGAGGCCTTTCTACATAGACCAATATGCAACCACTCGGTTTAGTGCCAGAACAATAGCACCTCGAGAGTACTGCACTTTCACTAATGATTCTTTTACAAGTTACACACAGTAGCACTAATGAGATCCTCCTCCAGATGATCTCCTTCAGAGAGATGCACAGAGAGGTTAGAGCCACACGACTCGGGTATCAACAAGCTCCGGGTGCGTGGGCGGCTGCAACAAAGAACATGGATCAGAATACATTCATAAATTAAATGACATAATGCATTAATGTTGCCTTTTTACATGTCCCAGTGTGGCATCAGTTTATTCGGTGTTAAAATCTGCACTAATGTTTTGTAAGTAAATAACAAAGAAAAGCTCGCTTCATACAAAAAGAAAGAAACTATGCATTTTGTTTACCACTAATGATGTCCAATTCATTTAGCATTTAGAGAAAGAGGCATTTGGGTGGTTTTCTTGGATGTTTATATATATTTTTATATCCCTTTATTTTATAGCTTGTACTGTACCGTAAATATTCCTTGACCATTCTTAACCTTTCAGGCCACAAATTCTGAAAGTGCAAATAATCCGAGAGAAAACGGTCTCTCTCCGCAGAAGTAACTGATGAGAAAATAGTTTATATATTAACACCAATTTGTAAAAGGTGTAAATGTAAAAAGCATCAAATGCCATTTGTATTATTATTTTTTATTTTATTTATTATTTTGTTATAGCTAAGTCTTTGGAAACAAACTCGCTGTATCCATGAATATTGCAGCTTTACCAAGACTGTAAGGGTTGACTAAAAGTGGGGGATTTCATCTTCTTCAGAATTATTTGCACTTATGCATGTCTTTGCTGTACGTTTGAATTCCCTACACTCTTTTTTTTCTGACAGAGCTTTTGTACCAGTCGGGTTCAGACTAAATGCACAAACCAAGGATAAACCACTATGCAGACAATCATCCAATTTGATTGTCTAATTCCAATAAAAGTGTCCCATTAGCAGAGGTGTAGAGTAGTCATTAAGAGTAAGGTTTAATATAATCAAGCGCAAGAAACATTCAAGATTCAATTCATTGTCGTTTCTATGCGCACATAAAAGCGAATACTCTTTTGCAGTACCCACACAGTCTGTTAAAATGTATCCAAATAAGTCAAAGTAAAACAATTATTGAGTGCTTGCCTTGAAGGCATAACATAATCCAGTAAAAAAACAAACCACACACAACAATGTCAGAATCATAACTTTTTCCAAAGAACTTACCTAGAAATAGACAAACAAAATAATTCATAAACACAAGAAACACAATACGCATATCAACATTAAGCTTTTGTTACAGCTTTACTTAAGGGAAGATAACTCTTTTTTTCTCAAGTAAGAGTATTACTTAATAATATGCCAAGTACTGTGTGATTCAGCTTCTCTGAGGAGTACAGCTACTTCAAAAGATTACTCAAGTAGCCTTGTGAAGGGAACAGATTACTCCCTGCCTCTAAAATGATTCAGCCAGTGATCAGATAAAAAATTCTCTATAAAATCCATACAAATTTGAGGATTGACAGGCATTTCATTTAGTATTGGTATTTTTTACAAGCCTGAGATGTATATTTTTCTGTGGGCTCGCTGCCCAGAATTCATCCGTCAGCAGAATGATGATCTGTGACAGCAATTATGTTAAAAAGGTGGACACATGTAAAGGTGCTGCAAACCGAAATCAATACTCCAGGGCTTTCATTACAAACAGACAACTAATCAATACTCTGGAGCACTTCAGCAGCAAGAGTAAGTTTTACTCAACTCAGTCTGCAGCCAATGGTCTGATACATTATTCAAAACCTACTGGTTACTTTGTAAGTGATTGTTTCCCAGTTTGAACACAGTTAAGCTTAAAGTACTGATTTTTTAGAAATTATTATTATAGAGTGCTTATTGTGCACGCAGCCTCTCTGAAAAGTAGGAGGAGCGTAAAACGTAACAGACCGCTATCCCACTATCCACAATGCGCCGCTAAGGAAATAACCACTGGGTCCTCGTGTGCATATTCAAATAAAACCTCCACAGACCGGCCAATGCTTCCTTTCCTTCTTTCCCTATTCATTTCAGTGGCATGCAGCAGTTTAAAATGGCTTATGTTGTCCTTATTGATGACGAAGAGGATTGCGCAGGGTGACGCACAGAACACGTCAGTCCGTTGTCTTAAAAGTTTGTCTGGACTACAAAGTTGCAAAGGACGGTTTTAGATGTAAAATAAACAATTATGCGCTTTTCTTTTTCACCTTAAACCGTATTCATTGCTGCAAAGCGAAGGATCTGATCCCAAACTTACCCGGTCAATGCTGACTTTTCCTCACTTTCACGAATATTGCTCTGTCCATCCTTGTTCATGAGTTTGGAAGATATCGAGCTCTCCACTTTGGTGTGAGTCTCGGAGTCATTCTTAATTTGAATAAGCTCCAAAAGTGTCCCATAAGTGGACCGTCGCGTGTCGTCACCGTTGCTCGAAGTGTGTGTGCGTCCAGTAGAGCCCAGCGCCTGTTTCCGTCAGGGGACACGGGGCGAGTGTAGGAGGCAGGCCGCTGTGCACGAGCCCACGGGAGTCAAAGGAGGAGGGCTGTCCGATAAACAGTTGAGGAGAGTTACACGAGACATTACTGCATAGAAAACCGGGACAAACTTCTCTGTAGTTTGTGCGCCTCGCTAAAGTGTTCTGTGAGAGTCCCGCCGCTCGGGTCTCGGTTTATGACCTCTTTTGCTCAGCAGCAGGCTGCAAACAGAGGGCTACTCTCCCTTACGGCCGTTAACTCTTGATAGGAAGTCATTATCACTTCTCCCTGCATAATCATTGGCCGGGACTCCGCTTCATGGCCGGCCTCTCTGCCTCAAGTAACGCATGGCCGGGCAGCTGGACACCGCGGGGACATTCCTCAGAGGGAGACAGCGGCCCCTGACTGATGAGATGACGTGCCCTCCCCGCCTGGGCCAATAGTCGGACATCTCTGTGATCACATAAGACAAGGCTGCGTAGGCCGAAAGAGCGAGTTGTCAAACATGTCAACATGCTTAGTGTCCAGACATGGGCACTGCTTTTTCAAAACCATAGGCTTACATTGTGTAGGCCAATAGTCTATAGAGTTTATGTGGCAATACCTTTTTTCAGATTCAGACGGCATGCATATGTGGCCTGTTGGAGTACAGCCTATACTTAACAGGCTCTTTTTACTTCTTTTGAATGCAGATCAGTCCCTTGGTTTTTGCATTCAAAAGCAGCTTAGGCCTACACAGTCATAGTGGGGGAATAATAAGTCTTCTAAAAAAAAAAAAAAAAAAAGTGCTGATAATATTTTGTATGGCAGAGCAACATGTGACAGTGCTTTCCTTTCTGGATGTAGTGAATAGCCTGTGCTGTAGATTAGCCCACAGCCTATTATCTTAAATGTAAAAATGTAACAGTACAGCGTAATATGATCTGAATGTCTAAGTATGTCCATTTCAATGAATGAGAATTTCTAGGAGGAAACGGTTTATAAAGTGCTGCATATAACATAAGCTGGTTGCCTAAATAAAAGATTGTTGGACACGTACCCTTATTACAAATGAGGAATATTCAACCTTTAGGCTAAATGCAGTCACAATAATCTCCAATAGCCTGTAACAAAAGAATAAGCTACATTTTTCACATAAACAATAACACCTTTTTATATACCCAAATTTGCATAAGACAGGGCTACATTGATGTGGCTAATGGATTATGCTAATGTGCTAAGTCCTTTTTAGTAAAAGGGCTTAGGTCATATGAAAGGCACACTTAATGGGTTCAGAGGTCGTGACAGCTGCTATTTAGAAGTTCAGTGGCAGCACATTTGTAATTAGCCTCCAACAAAACCGAAAATGCTCGGAGCAGAGATCAAGAAGTTTTCCTGACAGAGAAGACATGTTTATCCCACATTGAGCCTCACAGCGAGCCCACTCCGCACAAGGACTCACTGTTTCCAAAATAGAAACGAGCTCGGCCGTTTTAGCAGGCGAGGTAAATAAAGCACTTTCCCCGTTGCCTTTTCATTGCATGTGTTTGCTCAGTGATGATTCATAGTCTGGTAGTTTTCACTGATGTGCAAACCAAACTTCTGCTGTTGATACAGAGTTGCCACCCACAGACAGACATGGCCCGTGGTGTAGTCCCATGTCCAGGGATGGAGATGGAGATGGGACTGCGCTGCGTGAAGTGTGTGCCAGTTCCACAGCTAAAGTTTGCCCCTTCTTTCCTGTGTGACGGCCACAGTAAGAACCGCTTTTCAGTGGCCACATCAAGTGTAATAGGTGGGTAAACATATAAACTACACATGAAAGCTCATCAGTATCATTTCACACTGGCGCTATGCTTTACTGTGGCTAAGCTTTGTTCACGTCGCTGAAGGCTTGATATATGTGAAGTACATTTTGGTATACTCTTATTTTGTAAGGCATTGAATTCTTTTATGAAGCAGTCATTAAGCAGGCTAATAGTAGTAGAAGGTTGCCGGTATAGGCGCAGTGGTATTGGGCCTATAGTAGTAAAAAAAAAAAGATTAAATTTTTAGTCTATTTAATGAAGCCTTTTTTATTGTAGCCATTTCCAGTAATTAAAAAAAAAAATTAAACTTAATAGACAACTGCATTCTCCAACACTGCGATGTGGTCCCAGCTGTGGGCGTTAATGGGATTCTACAGGCAGCGATGTGCTGAATGACTGAAAGCAATATATCCCTTCTCTCCGTGCATTTGCATGGCGCACTGATCCATCTTTATGTCAGCTCGGAGGTTACTCAGGGTTCACGCGCTAGCTTGTTTCTCTCCTCCACACTCAATAAATAAATCTCTGCAGCTTTCTGTTTACCGCCTGAATATAAATTTGTTTGCAGTCGATCGAAGACCTGTGCGGAGGTATTAGAAATTGTATTTCTGTAATGGCTTTCAGCAGAGGGAGGATGGGACGAGGGGCAGCGGAGGGGAGAAGAGAGAGAAAAAGAAAAAAAACAGGTGTGACTCGTGTGAGCAATCTCAGCTTTCTAATATGCAAACAAATAGAAAAAATACTGAAACCTCAGTCATTACAACGCATGCATTCAAATCACATTCAAAACCAAGAAAGCTTTTATCTGGTGGGACACAAATACCAAATCCTTCTTGAATGTGCCATATGTCTGATTAGCATATTTGATGTGTTTTGTGAACAACACCTTTTTGGAACAGAAGTTCCATGTTCACATTCAAGTCGTCTTCAGTCAAGTGCTTTTCCCTGCACAGCTTGTGTTGCCTGAACCACAAAGTTTGCGTGAGAATTTGTACGGGAAAAGAAATAGAATAATCATCATGTGGAATAGATGCCTGACATACAAATGTGAGTTTGATTTGCCTCCAACCAAACTCAAGGACCATTTGCACACAGGTTGAAATTAGATTTTTCTTCTTCCAGTCACAAAAGCATCATCTAAGTGAGCGCAGGCGTTTTCCATCACAATCACTAGGTCCATTGTTTTGACTGGAGGTGAGGTACGCATGGCAGGTCTTGGGTGGCAGTGTCAGGAGGCAAAGGGAGAGAGCAAATATTGACTGATGTTAATTTGTTTTGTGTCCATGCTCTGATGTGTGTCAATAGGCTGCAGAGGCCCCGGGATCAGAGCATGCTCAGATTACCACCACGGTTTCAATTGAACACTCATCCTGCTCTTGACACCAGGATGCTCAGGCCACTGTCGACAGCAGACCCTTGTCTCACCCTCCAACTCTGTCGAAGCTCATTATGTGTCAGCTCTTGACCCTCACAAGACCGGGAATTAACCAGCGCTGACAGACGACTGTCACCGCTGGCTACAGAGGTCAGTGGAGCTAATGCAGTTCCAGGAGCAGAGTATGACGGCCATGTTCAGAGTGTTTATGGAGATCATCAGCTCCGGCACTTCATAATAGAGCTGTAAAATGGCAGGTGAGACAAAGAACAAGGTACAGACAGATACACACATAATCAAATAAGGCATATTGACTCACTGAAAGATGGCTGTTCTTTTGATTGATAGTGTGTGTCACTTTTCCCACCAAATATTGACATTTTTGATAAATGGTGATGTGAAAAGTAAGATTTGGCCTGTGTATACACAGCCCACACACAACTTAAAGAAGCACACTTGAAAACACCATCAAAATCAATTGCCTCACAGAAAATCTTGCTATTGCCTTGTCTATTATATACATACATATGTGTATCTATATCACATACATCCACCTGTCTGTTTAAGAGATACTACCATCTGCCATAAAACATAAACCATAGCTGTACATTATTTTTTGGTCAGAGATAGATACATTTTTCGCACTTTCAACATTATGGCATTGACGCAGTAGCAGACTAATGCCTGGGCTTTTCAATAATAGCTTATAGTATGTGCAGCAGCATTCACAGCTCCAGTGAGCCAAGAGGCTCAGAGTCGGCAGAATCCCAAACATCATGACAACAAGCCATCAGTCATCTTCCCCCCGAGCTGCTGTGCACACTTGTGTTTCCGGAGTTCTTACTGTGGGAAATGAGCAGGGTTAAACATGAAACAGGAGGAAGTGTTGGGCACGGCAGCACCCTCTGCAATAGGCTTCTCATCCAGCGCTGTTCACGGCAGGAACACCAGAGCTGTGGTTTTTAATCCGTTTTCTTTAACATCCCCTGCGTGGCCACAATGCTCAGAAGTCATCTGTGTATGCTAATCATAGTTAATAGTGGGAAGCTGATAGGAAAAAAAATAATATAATGCAGGACTAATCTTCTGTGCTGCCAAAGATTTAATGTTTTACTGAAACAATGAATAGAAGCAGTGGTGCAAATGCAACCGGCTTATTCTTTTCATCAAGAATGCCCCGTTAAAAGGAATGCAATACTTGTATGTATAGTATCATTTAAAAAATAAAAAATAAACAGATGGAAGTTTATGGAAAGCCTATTTATATAAAGCACTTGCGGCAGAGGCGTTCACCAAATCATGTACGAAATGATGAAAACACTGACACATAGATTTCTGTTTGCTCTCTTTAAGGAAAATGCACTCAGAGTATGAATTGCTCCCATTTACAGGTAACACCAGATTTCCAGCTGAAATTAAGCAAAAATCAGAACTCATTTCATATTGCTGAACTCCTGCACTCAGGCCAAAGAACAGGTGACGTGGGATTGTGTTCATCGAAAGGACTACCATCTGCATTGTGGTTTTGTGTTCTTAAGGTGAGAGTATTATTTATGTGGCAACCAACTGTATCCAAGACCAGTTTCCTCTGGGACAAATAAAACAATCTTGAATTTTGCATCTTGAATGGTAGTCAATGGAAGTGTTATAAATAAAATCCAAAATCTACTGCAAACATTTTTTTTTTCTGTCGTCAAATCTGCAAACTCATGCCGTTCCAAACTCTTATATTATTTATTAATTTCATTGTACCTTTTTACTTGTACAATGACAGCAGAGACTCGTCAGCCTCCGAGCTTAATTGCCTGAATCATTTTTGTTTTATTCTACACTGCATCATTGGTTATCACTACCTAGGTCCACAGCCGATCAGAAGGCTTGATACAGCAAAACACATTGTGTGCCGTCACTATGAGTATTACTAAGTATGTTTCTACTTTCCCCAAAATATGACTTAGGCCTGTGGTACCGCCTAATAAAATACTTTACCTTCCAAGTACCCCTGGCCTAGATCAAGGTTGAATCAGGACTAAATCGGGACTAAAAAGGATCTGAAATTGGACTAAGTTTAGACTGGCTGTTCACATGTCTTAACAGAAAAACCTGACTGATTACTAAGCATTCATGGAATAATTTTTTCTTAATTTCTTATGTAATTAGATAGCCACCTGACCACAGTTTTAGAACCACTGACGTAAGCATTTATATACGGGAGGTTGATGCAGTTACAGTAAGTTAATAAATAATTTGTGTTGTCTTTGTGAAATGCGTTGTAAGGTATTGCCCTGGTGAACCCTGCAAACATACGGCGTCAGCTTAAGGTGATCTGCCCTTCCTTTGCAAAGCCCCCCTCGCTGTATCTCAAACACCTCCATCACCAACTTACCTTTTTATTGCCACCGATCATCCTTAACTGGGAAGCATTTAAAACGTCATTGATCTTGATAATGCCGTGCCGTAATATGACAGTAACAGTTGTATGAGATTCAGGAAGTCAAATTCGAGAGATTGATGAGTCGTAGCAGTTGAGTTATAATCCATCTACCTGAGTGATGCCTGGGCTCGGTTCCACATGAAGGAACAGACAAATAAATAAAACCCATAAAGGTGACACAGGAAATTGATACTTAACAATCATTTTGAGCAACAAGCGCCTGGAGAGACTGCAAGGCAGTGCTAACTACTGTGGGGGGAGCTGCCCGAGAAGGTTAGCAGGTCATAAAGAGAGCAAAGCCTCCTATAGGCCCGGTATTAAAAGTTCAGGGTTATGTTTCACAGAGGACTCAGCTGCAGAAGGGAACAGGCTTCGGTGCTTGTGTCATTGTAACTACTGCAAAGATTTTGTGGCTTAACAATCATCACTGTGGCGAATTGTGTGAGAGAATTGTGAGCTGCCTGCTTACAAGCAAAAATCAGGGGAGCATATTTAACAACAAAGTACAGACATTACAATTATGAATTGCATTATATAACCAATTTTAATCAAATGTGGGGGAAACAGTCTTTATTAAGCATTTTGTAGTGTTTTAAAATCTGAAATAACATTTCCTCTAATTATGGTCAATATAATATTTCTTATTTATTTGCAGTTGACGATGCCTGTTTTTGTCTGAGGATTTACATCATCCTGTTGCTCTCTGGTGAGACATGAAGGTAAGAAAAATAACAGTTGTGAGGACTTGGATTTGAGCCACTAAATTGATGACATTTGACACTTCATATGAGATAATGAATTAAGACTTGGTACTTGAATACCAATGACTCGGGACTTGAGATCTCTGACTAGAGAAGACTCTTCGTGAAATAAGTCTTATAACTATTTGTGAACAACACACTCTTCATTAACAAGCGCTGTCTGTGTTGCACAGACTCATCGCATAATCCAATAAAACAAGCACCAACACAGTTATAATATTCAGGTGGAGAAATTATCCCAGTCTGATTACATTCTCTCAGTCCACAAACACTTAAAATGACTAGAAACTGAAGACAGACTAGACTTGAGACTTGGATTGTACAAGCATTAACTATTCTTGTGTTATTATGTTGAAGTCTGATACAAAAATTATGTTTTACTAATTCTTAAATATATATATGTCTTTTGGAATATCGATGCCTACTTTTATAGCATTAACTATAACCACTAGTAGGGTTAAGTATGAGGCGTGTAATCTGTGTTGCACAATCTGCTTGTTGGTGACCACTCGTAAAGAGAAGCTGTACCTTTCTGGGCCATGTTCAAGAACAGCCCAACTGTGAGTGAGAGCCTTGGAATAAGTCTGAAGACTTATGGCATGACATTCATGAATATATATTTTATTTTTATTTTTTTTAACTTTGAGCTGCTTTTATACTTTTATGACTTATTGTCTAAGAATCAGTGCAGACTTTTACCAACAGAAAATACTCAAATGATTAGATTTAAGAATCAGACTGCTATGTGATCACATTTATTGAATAAAAACACCAGTACATTAGGATATTTGGTGCATGGCTCTATGGACATACCAAAATCACTGCAATTGTGTATATTTCAGAAAACCGCCCACGACGCATCAATATAACAGTAGTCTAGTTGTAAAGTTTTGGCCACTTAGGTGTTATTGAAATCCAAGGTACCAAAACTTACTGCTTTTTTTTTTTTACATTAGTCTGTCAATTTTTTTATCTGACCAATATTTGTTGTGTGTCACAATAAGGTGATTTACAAAATTTGAACCTCATGAAGCTATAAATGTGCTGTCTGTGGAAATATTTTGAGACAAAAAACATATAGTTTGTGATGGTAGAGCTGTGGTTCGGAGTTTTAACAGTGTGCCAATGGACAATCAACTTCATTCACCTTGCCTTATGTAAACATGTTAGGTGTGACTGTGATTGGTGGAGATACAAGCTGCCCCAGCCACATTTTGGTCAGCCAGCCATCCCAGAAGTAACTTAACTATGGGCATCTGAAAGCCGCTGTATTAATACGAGGTCTTTCATGGCACCATAGCTCGCTCCATTTCTCATTCCACAGATGTCTTTAATACTTTACTGCTCCCACATCAGAGTCTAAAATGTAATCAAATGCCACTTTGAACTGCTTTAAAACAAATGCCCAGGTTAAACAGCAAATAATGACTTATGATGATATAGTAGGAGCGAACCTGTGTGACAACAGTGCAGTGTTGATATGGACCTAAGCCATTCTGTGGTTGATATGGGGCCCTCAGGGGGGGGGGCTTCCCTTGACCCCTGGAGACTGCCTCGACCTTCTCCACAGAATAACTGCGCTCCAGTGTGAGGGTGCTCCTGGCTTTTCGTGTCAGAGTCAGCGTGTTGGAAAGGTCCAGATGTAAAGGTCCTATTGAGGCGCTGCTCCGTTAACACCATAAATCACCGAGCATACACAAGAACCCTAGGAATCCAATACAAACTGCCGTCTGTTTCATAGTCCTCCCTCACTCATTTTATACACATTTACAGTGACCTTTAGGCGACCTCTTTTCAATAGTGTTGCTTTTTATAAATTAGCCTATTGTCACCTTTACTCCTATAGTGTGGCGTGCAGTATTTTCGACTGGCTTTTCTCTATTAGTTACACGTTCTTATGAGAGACCTTATTATCGGTATAGTCCCCAAAAACTGCCAATAGCAAATGAATATGAATTTTAAAAGAAGTAATTTTGCTCAGGACCACTAGGGGATCTGCTCTCTTGTTCTATCCTTGGTTTTATAGCTGTCAGTGCTTCTCAGTGACAGCTCATTTACAGCACAGTCACCGAAATAAAACTGTCAGCATGTCCACAAATCGTCTGCTTTTTTTTTTTTTTTTTTACATATTGATGTAAGGGCATATATTATGAAGTCTAAAAAAGTGTGTGCTCTCTTTCATCATTTGTTGCAAAGTTGCTGTCTATCTTGGGAAACCCCAGAGAAAGCGTGACCTACTTGTGTCAAATGGGGGGGGAAATGCAAAGATGTCATTTAAATAAGAATCTTATTTAGGAAGGGAAACCGAAACACTAAAGGGATAGATGGAAACATTTTTTTTGTGTGTGTGTGTGTTTGTTGTAAGGAATTTCAATAAAACAATATCACAGTAGACACCAGCCAAAAACATAGTCCCGTCATTGTCCCTGTAGATAATATGTTGTCATTAGTGACTGTGCCCTCGTGGTCTGTTTTCGCTTGTGAGCCTCTGGAAAGGGCTCCGAAGTTATACAATTAACATGCCCCCTGAGAGGGAGGCCAGCCTCGACTTGCAGCAGCACAATTTGACTATTGAAAAGGCCGGGCTTGTGAAGGAGGAGGCTGGAGATCTTGTCGTCATGCCTTGTGGGTTCAGGGCTTGTGGTTGGGGCGCTGGAAAGACCGCCTTGTCTCGGTGATTAATGGTCGGTAACTTGAAGGCAGGAGCGAGGGAGAGGCTTTGTGGTAAGATTGTGCAACTTGAATGCACAATACTTTGGAGATTTCAATGAATCTAAAGCATTCCTTAATTTGATTACTGAATACTGTCTCGTTTTTTTGTGTGTGTGTGTTTTTTTTTTTTTCATTTTCTAAGCCAATCCAGAAACCCTTAATCATGAAATATATGGGAGGAAAATGCAATTCTAATCAGCACTGAACAGCGTAAACATCGCACAGGAGCTAGTTTTCCCAAATGCATTTATTCAGCGTGTACAGTATGTGACGTCTCAATTAATCAAGAACAGTATCAAAGACCTTTCGTTTCATTTTAATAGCTATAACAAAAATATATCATTATTCAATTTGAACATTTCACTGTAAAACATTTCACACAAATGACCTTTCTTCTTACAGTAATGAAAAAGGTGTCTAACGTGACATTTATGAAGCATGTACTTTTAATGACAGCAGAATGTATGTAACTGTAGGAACTATTAACACTTTTGAAACACCGAATGATGACACTTTCTATGTACAAAATCTTGGTTCTGTATGACTGAGAAATATACATAATTTAGTTAATCCAATTTGAATAGGAGAGGGATTTTAAAACTGCACTCATAGCTCAGCCTTTAGTTGGAGTAGGTGATTCACTGGGGGACATTGATGAGAGCAGAGGCGGCTGTTATGGCGCTTCAGGGCCAGTTTGAAATGACACTGGGTTGATGACGGTCTCTGGCTGCACAGGACGACCCGGGCCCATGTTCAACGGACGGCAAGATGCAGTCCAAATTAGAAAAGTCCACTGCGCTGCACTGACCACTGGCAGCCCCACTGTAAGAGCAACAGAATGTGGGTGGCATGGGAGCAAAGTTCATGAAGTGCAACTCTGGTGATGAAGACGCAACGTTCGGGAGCTCGATCTGGCAAGAGCTGGAGATGGGAGGTGAATGCTGGAACTGGCCTCTCCTGTGTTTCCGTTCCTTCTTGTATCTCATCCTGCGGTTTTGAAACCAGATCTTTACCTGGCGGTCAGTGAGTTTGAGCCCAGCTGCCATCTCCATCCTCCGGGGCCGGCACAGATATGGGCTGAAGTGAAACTCTTTCTCCAGCTCCAGCAGCTGCCTGTTGGTGAAGGCTGTCCTCTCCCTGCGGGTGCTGCGGCTGCCTCTGCCTGGGGCAACAGC
The DNA here is from genome assembly GCF_951799975.1 of Gobius niger. Classification (NCBI taxonomy): domain Eukaryota; kingdom Metazoa; phylum Chordata; class Actinopteri; order Gobiiformes; family Gobiidae; genus Gobius; species Gobius niger. The sequence goes on from NC_136857.1 coordinate 13,496,264, forward strand.
TACACTGCCACAGCCTGGAACAAGGAGAGCAGAGAGGGAGAAAGAGGGGCTGTTGAGCAAGTGTCACACATCTAACAAGTCTATCATATGGAGTAACCTCAGTGGAGGGACTGGAGTGCTGCAGTAATCCTCAACCAATCAACCTGAGACAAAGTGGGGCCCAGAGCTGTTCCTCCTCAGTCTGGCGCAGACACAGTACACGACTGGCTGTCTGAGGTGTGATGTGCTCAGGGAAAGTTTGCTCCCGAAGAAAGAGTCTGGGGGAAACATCTGACGCCACTACGCCACAGTGACAGGCCACATTAATCACAGCTACACGCGGAAGCAGGCCTGTCATATCCCCATCTCAGTCACATAAAAGGTACCTTGGGACCACCACTGAAAATAACCACCATTAGAGATTCCATTTGACATGTATATGAGCACTACTGGGGCACTGTTGATAACAACAGCATCTACAGGAGTTAATGGATATTAAAAAGGGTCTAAAGTGACCGTAGAGAGCAAGCATCACTCCTTAACTCATCTCCACTTTACTGGGGGCTACCGCTCAGCCTGTGGGCTTCCTCTGTTTATTTCAGTAGGTTGAGAGGGATAAAAACCCAGTTATATAAATGAACATTTGCAATGAGAGTGTCACTAGTTTAAGTTTTATTTTAACATCACTTCATCAGCAGCTTAAAAATATCAGGCAATGTCATTTTTAACTGTGATACAGCCTACATTTTGGAATCAATTATAACGTGCAAATAATTTATTTAAAACTTCTCAGATGAGAGATAGATCTTAGTAATGTTCCTCTGATAAATTATGCAGATGACACACAGGTGTGTGGTTCAGTCTGAAGCAGGAGCAGATTTTAGTCCACGAGGAGAAACTTCAATTTAAATTAATTCTGAGTTTATTTGGTCATACATTATGGCCCAATGTCACTCTTTTTCCCAAAGATGCCTGCATAATAAACCGACATTCCCCATTGTACACAGCCAGGCATCTGCCGGCTGATAGAATTAATGTGTAATTTGAAAGTTTATTAATTCATTATACGGCATGCTGTACAGTCAAAAAAAGGAGGGAAAATGCAAGGTTACCAGACTGCTGGGCGTCACTTGTCCGTGAATTCATCCAGGGAAAGATTAATCCTGAATGGCAGATGGTGATGAGATTGCAGCCCCTGCTCCTGGCGTCCTGCACCTTGCCCTTGGTGTGGCACTGACCCGGGGGGAGGAGTGGGCTCTTGAACGGCTCACCTGGACTCAACCTGGAAATCATATGAGCAGACGAGGTCACTCTCATATCTGCGTCTTCTTGAACCTTTTCTCTTCCTCCTGTTTCATTGTAAGGCTCTTTTGGCACTTGTCCAGGACCCATAGCCAAACAGTTGCCATGAGCCTGCAGTGGGAGGGAAGGGTGATGCTGGGGGTCCATGGATTTACACTCCAGAAGAATCTTAAATAAAATCAGAAGTCCCTTGACTGCCTTAAAGCCGGCTGCTGTAATATCGGATTACAATTAAAGTGATTAAAAAAGGCATGCAGGAAAAGAGTACTTGAACTAACTAGGTGGAACATTTGAATAATATTTACCAGAAGGGGGCCGTGGTCACGTGTGGCTCTCCTCCAATGGTCGCACTCTGGAGTTGCAAAGTAATCCTGAAGCAACTTGGGGGCACGGGGAAGCTCTTCCGATATCTTCTTCCGTCGACTCTTCTTTACGCAGACTGCGGCTTTTCCTGCCTATGAAAGAAAAACAGCGGAATATGAGGAGACGCCAACAGCCGCGTTTTGTGTGCGCGTGTGTGTGTGTGTGTGTCTGGGAGAGCGGGAGGTTGGTTTGTTTGTATAAAGAGTTGTGAATGGGAAAGGCACAGGCACCGGAGCGTGGAGAGGAGGGCTAAACTGTTTTAATCTTGCCTTGATTTTATTTATTTTTAATAACTTCTGATATAGAGACATTATGTGCTGATTCTGAATGTGCCTGTGTTGCGTTTAGTGGCTACGTAGTTTGTATTTTTCAAAAGAATTAAGATGCATAATGACCCGGGGTATGGGTGCGTAATAACGTGTAGCCAATTTCTTTTTTTTTTAATTCTTGCTGACCATGCTTTTAGTGTAAAATGTCAGTTTAATTACTATGCCACAGTATTTTTGTATCACCTCATTAGTCATAATAAATAATAACGTGCATCGTATCCCCTCGCCCCATCAGTTTAAAGTGTGGTCGCGCAAATGCGTTGGTGTCTATAGACAGAAATGTCCCATACGGGTTAATATTTGGATGACTTAATCCAAAAAAAAAACCTGGTCACTTGAAATCGGCGCGCTTTCCTTTAAAAAAACCCCGCATATGCTTGTAACAGTCTGCGTGCAATAGCGTCTTAATGGGGTTCACAGGGAGCGGTCAAACAAAGGCTTTGACAGTCATTGCCACAGAAAGACAAAGGAAGCAATCATTGATGTTTTTTTTACCCCCCCAACGCCAACATTCAACGCACTTGCATTAATCAGGCATCACAGTACAGTAGCTATCAAGTGTCTGTCCATATGCATGATGAGAGCACGCGCATTTTGGCGCAAATTCTCCACAATAGCGTATGCCTACATTAAACGACACGCCCCTTCAACGTCGGTGCATTTAAGCATTTTGACATAATACATTGACAGTGTTTCACAAGCTTACACATTATTAAGCCTATGTGCAAAGTGATTATATTAAGCACATGTAGTAGTTAAAGGAAAGAAGGCCCAAACAATACATCCTCAGCCTTTCAGTATAATGCTCAGAACACCCATATGCTGAATAACTCTAGTGCCTGCAGATTAAATATCAGAATACCCAGCTACATAATATAGGCTAATATCGTTGAAATTATGTGGGCTAGATGAGGTAAAAGTGTGTCTTATAAAGGAGATACACTTGAAAAAGCACCTCGTAAAAGCCACGCTTTAATTCCGGTAAATGTATGCAAAATGCATTAATAAGCAGAATAATGAAGCTCTCACCGATTTTAAACAGTTTAACAAAAAGGGTCATGTTAGCATATTGTTGCGGCATGCTCTATCTTGAGAAGTTCCTATGTTTCACTACAACAAAGCTGTCGAGAAGCCTCTCTTTAGATGTCTGTGCGCTGATGGATTACGCACTCAGGCTGGAAAAGGAGTGCACATAAGAAGAGCCGTTCTTCCCCTTTTACCAGTTCACCTCTACCAACCTTATTCACCTGAACCTAGAGAGCTCACGTTCTTATTATTATTATTATTATTATTATTATTATTATTATTATTATTATTATTATTATTATTATTATTATTATTATTATTATTATTATTATTATTATTATTATTATTATTATTATTATTATTATGAAGTTGACTAACTGATTGCATTGGTTATGTTTTCCTTACTTCGCACCCTTGAGCACACTCTGTGAATTGGAGATAGGATCTATGATATACTAGCTCAGCAAGACCATAATTTAGCTCCTCCGCGCCTCCACCACAATTCTCCGTGAACTCTGTTTGAACCGCCTCGCTGACTATAAATCATTTTTCCTCTCTCACAAAAGCGCGCCGGTCGCTCTGGGTGTCAACCCTTTTACAATTCCTCCTTACCTTCTGCGCTCTCGTGGCTGCTGACACAAACAAGCAAAGAAACCGTCGATAAACTTTTATTTTCCCCCTTCCAATAACTTAAACTGGAAATGGCAACGGAGGAAGGTTGGAAGCGCGCGCGAGGGGGCAGAGAAAGGCTGCGCAATATACCCATAAGAAGCGATATAAACGTGGTTTAATGCATGCCTTTATTTATCTTTATACATTTGAATGCTGTGCGCTGCAAATGTGTGGCTGGGTGCGCATTGGGGACGGAGGCGTGCAGATAACAGCAGACTGAGAGAGAGCTGCAAGGAGACGTTAATGGGCAGAGGATGCTGTCGGTTAAAACGGTGCATACAAATGGCGCTGTCTTGGCAGAGCTTGCAGAAGATTTATGGGCCCAGTGCCCTATATTGCTGTAAACAATGCAGAGTGAAATGAAGGGACTAGCGTTTGCAGGCTGCACTTCATAAGTGAGGAAAAGACACACATTGTCAATTTCGCAAATAAGCTTTAACTTTGGCCAAAATTAACTGGAAAATAATTGAGGCCTGGCAGCCTGTTGTCCTTTTTCAGTTGATACAACGAAGCCCATGTTTGTTTGCTGAACCTAGAAAAAATAAATATATTTGAAACGTAGTTGTTTATATTGGTCTATACACCTTCCTATTTTGAAGGGTCGAAATGAAAGGTTGAAAACACTGGACGGGAAGATGTCATTATTTTTCATTTCAGGCCGAGTCTATGCTTTTTTTCTATGAACAATGTGATGGTTTTGGCAGATTCAATTCTAAATGAGCAATGCAAAAAAAAAAAGTAAAAAATGTCAATACACGGTTTACAAAATAATGGTAATAAATCATGTTAATTATGTTATTATCTTATATATTAAAAAAAAAAAACTTTGTTGTACCCTTGATACATTGTACCTGCCAAATTTAGTCCATTGTTTTGTGTAATGTAGCAATGTATAAAAAGTTGTACAGGTTCCATTCACCATGGAATAATATGAATTTGTAGTTTGGAGCAACATTATGTAATGCAACATAAGACCCAAACCTTAAACCCTAAGGGTCTTTTGTCTTATTTCATTATGTACCTCCAAACTACACATACACATTATCCCATGGTGTATGTACTGCATAGATACAAGTTATTACAGATTGTTGCAAAGCAGATTACGATACCTAGATTTTGTTATAGGTGCAATGTATCAAGATAGTGTAAATAAGTGTATTTACAATATTATAGCCTATCAAGACATGGCCTACTGTAATCTGTGACACTTGATCCTGGCTTTAAATGGCTCGGCCTAACAGTAAATCATTTTAACATGTCTGAATAATTGTATGTAAATGAGTTGAGTCCAGGACTAGAAGAAAAGACGCGGTGCATCTGCTGGTGATGGAGAGAGATTTACCGATCTCTGACACACCCACCACTGGTCATTGCGAGGCAGAGGGAGTTTGTCCCTGGAAAATAGCAGCTTGACCCCAGATTCAACTCTGCGCCTTTATGCAGCTGCCATGGCTGCTTTTTACGCACACTACAGGCTAACAAAGCAATGGCCTGAACCTTTCATTACGCATCGGTCCGTGAGTGGACTACACTCACCTGAGACGAGTGGACACTGTTTGCACTTATGGGCAGGTATTGAAGCAGCTGATCTCGCTGCCTTTCGCAGCTGTCTGTGTAAAGTAGAGTCTTTCTGGGAGAGTGTTAGAAACAGATTGCACATAAATCACTCTTTGGCCAAAGAATGCGAGTTGAGAGGTTCTCAAGCCAGACGAGACAAGTTTGGTCAAGGAAACACTAAGGTATTTACACCCCCAATTTTACTCAGAAGACTAAAGTTAAAAATAAGGAGAAAAAAAAACATTCCAAAATGTTTAGCCATACTGAGAAATGTCAATGAAAACCGTCCTGTTGTACTTCTGCTAAATGTTCCTTGTAGGGCATCTCAAATATCATTCACAACACTGCTGCATTTTAAAGTGCATATCGAAAGTTTCCGAAACAGAGGATGTGCGCATGGCCTCAAGTCTAATATTACACTGCGCGCAATCGCTGATTTATTGGTGACACCAGTGACACGAGCGTTTGTTTAAGGAACTTTAAATCACATCTCATTTGTTCCCATAATAAATCCAACAAATCCCTCGTCAAAAGCGGGCTCGGAGCGTGTGCCAATGTGTTTCTACTTCACTGTTCTTCAGCCACACTCTGGACATTGGCTACAGAGGTGTCTCCGAGGGCCACCCCTTTGTTCTGTTGTAAGTTGAGATCCCCTCCATATAGGCTCGGAGTGACAACAGTTAAATAAAAAGTCAATCAGAGCAGAACACTGAACTGTCCACATACTGCCTACTGAATAACACGCGCCGCCAATAGAAATCCATTTCTTGTTGATACAAATGTTGCTTTGTTTTAATCCTTCTTTAGTCGAGCTTTTGATCAATTAAGTCATTTTGATTCTGATTTTTTTTTTTTTTCATTAATTGTATTTCTTAGAATCTCTCTCTGTCATGATTTATGCTTGTATAAGGTTTATGTGTTTATTTGATGTGAAAAACCATAACAATGTCGCGCTATAGTTAATGCGTTGGTGTTGGACAAGGCTGCATACAATAATGTCCAGATTATCCAGTCTGGATAGGCCTGTCGGGTTGTGCCGCTAGTGCCTTTATGATCCATCACCAAACTCAACCAATGTCCGCACAGAGGCACATGTGCGCGGGTCACAGCGCAGAGAGGACAGCTTTCCAGACTGGAATGAACTTAATGGGATAGAAAATGTGTCCTCGAGGTGAACTCGGCCTTCTCCACTTGGCTACAAAAACTTCAATAACGCAGCTTTTGAGAGACTCGACATGTAGGCGACAGGCCTCCAATGGGAAAGGACGGAGGCTGCGACTTTGGCGAAGACATTAATTTCTCTAATGTGTCCAGCTACATAAAGGCTCCTGGAATCATTTTTCAGCTCCGCCTCAATGCCATTTTAACGCCTCTCCAAAAGGCCACGTCCACTGCGGTCAACCCCCCTCCCAAAAAAAAAAAAATCCCTGCATCCCAAAAGCCAGTATGGATTCTCGCATTGGAAGTCATCAGATATTGTAACAGCCTACAAAATATTTGGTGTTATAAAAAATCTGCTCTTGTCAGGTTTGTTTTTCAAACTATACACAAAGCTGTGCAGTGAAAGATTAATGATCGAGAATACCTCTTTCCTTTGAGACTCATCGCCCCCCACTAGGTCAGGCATTTTATAAGGCCTATTCATGTCACTATTTCAATAATCTATCAAATTCTTGCGCGTCTCTGGCTCCCAGTAATGTTTCGATTTGTGTTGTGCAAAGATGTGTCCAAAAGCTTTGGGGGGAGAAAAAAAAATGAGAAAGTGATGGTAGAACCCAAACTAAACTCAAGATACTGAGCTTTGAAAAGCATGAATGTTTAGTGTGTGCGCTATTTGTGTCCTACAGTGGGGCAGTGCTACAGTGGGACTGCACAGGAGAAGAAGAAAAAAAAAAACACATGATGACGTTGCTAGTGTGTAGCTTGGAAAAAAAGAGACGATTTTCTTTAGTGATGCCGAGACTGAAATCACACAGTAGTTATTTATTATTCTTGAATGGGTTGATCCCATTTAGTAGTGCAACATATTCACACAGCTTTGACCCTTAATTCCGCATTTTGTTTTTTACAAGTCAAATGAATCTACAAAAGAGCAATGATTAAAATGTTTAAGATTATTACAACCAATTAAACCTATCACTATGTTTCCTGAATACATGCAGCTTGTTTGTGGTTTAGTGACGAAGTACGGGCTTCATTTGTGTTAAGCATTGAACATCCCTCAGACCTCAGACTGATGAGATAGCACCTGAAACGCACATCGCATTTATGTGCACGCTATTTCATTTTCAATTGTTAAAAAAGGCAATAATTTAACACGCTTTTGAGCACACTAATGTAAACAACCACGTGGAGTGCTGAGCAGCAGAGAGCTAAAATAATCCAGGTTAAAGAGTGGTCAACAAGCCAACCCCAGTAGACCTCATCCTGCAAAAAAGCAGCAAACGGCTTTAAAACTAGTAGTCACTCACGGTTTTATTGACCAATATGATTTGCACAAATACACTAAACTCCGTTTATTGCATTTCACAATAGTCTGCATAACGGTCTAAACACAACATCAACACCACAAAACTAAACTGAAATAAAAAAGGCAGTTTTTGAAATACACATTTAAAGAACTCTAAAACATCAAGTTCAAGATCAATGGTGTGTTTCAGCTTCATACCAAAAATAACTATCATTATAGTGATTTGCTTCCAGTGTTTGAAATAAATAGATTGTGCATTTCACCGTGGGCAGCAGGACAAAACAATGGCCCATAATAACGTTCTGATAAAATGTATATTTTTCTTTTCTTTTTTTCCTTCATTCAAAACATTTTAATAAAAACATTTTAATTCAACTTCAAATAAATTAAACCCTGTGTCACGTAAAAATAATTAATCGGTATTCGCAGTAATCCATGCTATATAACATGCATTTTATATAACTTTGGACTTAAAGGAAACCGCACAAGATAGCTACCAAACAAAACGTGTCATAGTTCTATAAATAAGAGTCTTTGCAGCTCCGTGCAGCAGCTTTATAACCTGGTAATGTCCTCTCCGTGCTGTGCGCTCAGTTCATCCGGGCTCGAGTTAGTGGCAGAGGCAACAGCCACAGCGGCGGCCGCTGAGCCTGAGCTGGAGCCTGATGACGAGGAGGAGCGCACTTTGGTGTTGGGAAGCCTGTGGTCCTTTTTCCATTTCATTCTGCGATTTTGAAACCAGATTTTAATCTGCCGTTCAGACAGCACCAGGGTGTGTGCGATCTCAATGCGCCTCCGTCGAGTTAAATAGCGGTTATAGTGGAACTCCTTCTCCAGCTCTAAGACCTGCTGCCGGGTGTACGCTGTCCTAGACCGCTTAGGCTCCGTCCCATTGTAACCCGAGTTCACTGCAAAAAAGAAGTGCGGAGAAGGGAGGAAAGGAGGGGTAAACAAGAATTTCCTGAACTGAGATATGTAAGATTTATTGCATTGGATGTTTAGCTTTTGGAGAAATTGAAAGGGGAGCTTTAAAAGTTCTTTGCGTAATGAGGGGACACTCACATACAGCTATCAACTAAATTATTAATGCAAAATTACAAAGCTAGGTTTTTTTTTCTTCGTTTCTACCCCCTCTCTCTAACTATCGCGCAATACATAACAGCAGAAGCCACATGGCGATACGGCTGCCCTGAGTATACCTCAGCTATAAAATTTATGGTGGGTGTAATTACCAATGCCGAGTCGTAAATCCGCCTCAATTGTGCCATTTCAAAGGCTTCCCTGCTATCGGAGCAGGGGCTGGCAACGAGCTGGGAGTAAGAGGCACATAGATAAAAGGTGGGAAGGAACATGAACACACAAGTTGCCTACCAGTGCTGACGTGAATCTTTTTCATCCAGGGATACACTACGGGCTGCTTCGAGGACGCTGTGCTGTTGGGATGCTCCGGCGTGGCTTGGTTGCAGGCGGAGGTCGCGGCCGGCGGGGTGGCAGGGGACATGGACAACTGTGGGGTTTCACAGGATGCAGGCTGCCCTTTCCCTGAGAGCAGGTGCGCAGAGTGGGCTATTCCATGTCCTCGTGGCGTGTCAGGTTCTGGGATGCTTGCACAGTTAAACTGGCGCTCTTGGTAGGTCGCCCGCGGAGGTGGATATAACTCCTGGTGATGATGCTGGTAGCCAGTGTCCCTCGCGCGGCTGTAATATTCTGGACTGTGCTCGGGGATGTAGTTATTTTGCGAATATTCCTCACATGGAGGAAATTTCGGATCAATGTAGTTAGACTCCATCAAATACGAGCTCATGATCATTAATTTCTGGAGTGGAAAATAATTTTTCTAGCTTTGTCGTTTTTCTGCTCCATAAAGCCCTCCTACTTGCGAGCAGCCCTGTAAAGTTACTTTTACCACGTGACCATGTGGCCCAATAGCGGAGTCAGAGGTAGTTCCCGGATAAGGAACCAGAGGTATTTAGCATACCTCTAGTCGCCATTGTGGTACAATGCTACCTCTCTCTCCATGTAGCCTATCTATCTCTCTCCTCTGGTTGTGCTACCAAAGCCATTGATCTTGGGGACAAAACTAGTAGCTAGTTGCTGACCAAGGGAAAAATAAAACAGGCAAAATCCTATGGACTGAATTATTCACAGGGACAATAGGTGATGAGCCAAGGATAACATACAACTGGAGAGCTATCATTATGGAGGCTTGGCAACTATACAAAGGTTGTGAGCTAATTAATGAACGTTCAACCATTACCGATAGAAGTTCAAGAGTAGCTTTCATCAGTTACTGTTACTGAACCAGAGTGTCTCTGTTTCAGCAAAAGGTCTGGAAAGTGCTCTGCAAGAACTTGTCATTGAGCTTGTAAATCAGTTTTATAGTTTGCAATGCAAACAGGCAGGATCAAGTTGTAATGACAGTGCTATTAACACACCCTGTGTTTACCAGGAGCAAAGCAAGCCTTTTAAAGAAACAGTCTGGTTGTGCAGATGTTTGTCAAAGCAATAAAGTGTGTATGTATTACCATGTAAATACATTGATTTGTAAATAGATGTATTGCTTTTATTACATTCCTCATGTCTTCTTGCTTTCAAAATGGTCTAAGAAAGGCCATTAGGTGTATTGACCCAATAACTTGCCTTGGGAAATTAACTAGGCTTCTCACATCTGCTCCAAAGATCACACCAAAAGCAATCACTGCATATATCTATATCTATCTATATCTATATCTATATCTATATCTATATCTATATCTATATCTATATATCTATCTATCTATCTATCTATCTATCTATCTATCTATCTATCTATCTATCTATCTATCTATCTATCTATCTATCTATCTATATCTATATATCTATATATATCTATATATAGATATATATATATATATATAGATATAGATATAGATATAGATATATATATGAATGAATGAAGGAGACACTAAGTACTACTGTACATCAAAGCAGTCGTAGCTGTTGGCGTGTTTATTCCACTTTAGGATCACTAGAGAGGTGATAATTACAGTCATGTAACAGCCCACATGCCACTGCAGACACTCAAGAAATATTCTTGAAATAAATATCCTCAAATACCCCACGTGTCAGTTGATTGGCCACCAACATAGGATAACAGTTTAACGGGGCTTTTTCAAAGCAATAATGGCATAATATTGTTTGAACGGTGTATTTCAGGCTTTGCTGTTTGTACAGAATGCGCACGACATTTCTATTACCCTTAGCGAGGATGTTAGAGGCGTTTTATAGAGCAATAAAAGCTGTAAATCAGTCACTTTAAAACGACCTCTTGTTCCTAACGTGTTTTACAGGGTCTGACACGGGAGTAGCCACAGACTGCGCGCGTGGTTCTACACTATCCAATGTACTATAGTGTGAATATACCTTCTGACATGGTTAATCAACTGCTTGTTTGGCAAGTTTCGTTGGTTGTATTTGAGGCACTGCAGAGGATGCAGGAAAGTCCAATGGCGTGGGATTTCAGTTGCCCATGTATTCCTGTAGAGACGTATTTGCGATTGTTCAATAGCTGACACAAATTCGGTTCTACAGGGTACATATAGACAACTAATGAAACGACTCAACGGCAAGAAACAAGAGAAAAGACTAAAATGACTGGGTTATGTGCCAGACAAGATTTGATAAAAAAATCCTGGTAAATAAATAAATAGAATAGAAGGCGTACGGATTTCAAATATCAAGATTGTCCCCTGTCACAAAGATGAGAAATTCTTCTTTTCAGCATGCAGGTCCATTAGCTGTCTGCTGTATGAATATTCAGTCCCAAACACGGCACGTACAAAGGGACGGCGTGACAGGTCGCATGAAAAATAAGTTTCTATTGTTCCCAACCATTTCTTCTGCTTGCCATTACCATACTGACCGCTTGCTAACCCTTTTCCCTGCCACTATAGAAGCTAATGAGAAACCGAGGATGAAAAATCACAATATCAGACATATGACCTGTTTGGGAGAGGGTGTTATTAAAAACAGCAAACATGTTCAGATTGCGAATCAATGCTATTGATTAGGCTCCAGTGGAAGAAAGAAACGAGGGGAGAAACTTCGGGCAGTGTCCAAAAACATCTATCTCTTTATATTCCTTCCTGCATCAATGCCATGGATTTTTTGGGGGGGAAATGATTAAATGATGCTGATTCCCCACCATATTTTTCGTCTAAATAAGCGGGCTGACGGACTCCTGCTCCATTTCCGCATAGGCCTGTACGCTCCCGTGCTCGCCGCAGCCCACGTGCGCGCATTTTAATATTAGTTAGACAGGCTGACCCGCGGTTCACCCCTCGCGTTTGACTGCTTCCAATAGTTCACTGCCAAGGATTATTGATGGAGAGACAGCAATGAATTCTTTCTCCGCAAATGGCTTTCAGATCGTGCACCTAGTTCAATAACTAGTTATAATGTAGAAGTACAAAAAATGAGACCCTCGGGCGAACTAATTTGATGTTTCATTTGTTCACGAGCCTTAGCATTTCTTTTCTCTCTCTCTCTCTCTCTCACACACACACACACAAAAATCGTGTTCACACTAGTACAAATGTGACACTTGTTCTGGTTTCAATTTGGGACCCAACAGTAGCAGAGGAAGTCTAGTAGCTGCTGTAATGCCTGACCTGGATGCAGCATGATGCACTCCCAGATGTACAGTGCACATGCGAAGCGCTTTTAATCAAGCCTTAAACTAATAGCCTCTACGCACGTGTAATAAGGCGTCCGGTGTGAATAAAAAGTTTTAATGAAGTGCAGGTTAACTGGAGACGAGAGGTAGATGAAGGAGAAAAGGGGCGCTGGACGCACTGCAGTTAAAAGGGGTTGGTTAAAGGACACGGTTTACCCCAGTCCTCATTAAAGTATGCATGAGCACTTTGGTCAAGGTTATATGTATGATATGTGCTTTTTACAGTTGTCAACATTCCTTAAAACGGACAAACAGTTATTGGGCTTTCCTGTTATATTGTTTTACGCACTGTTTCATTGTTGTTGTTTTTTTGTGCCATTTAAAACCAGGATATGTTCCTGTTGTTGGGACATCTTAGTGGAAAAATTACAGATTCAGCCCTAGAATAAAAGACATGCTCATGGGGGAAAAATAATCCTATTTGTATAAACGTCCTGTGTGTGTGAGTTGGTGTGCACAATACTTACATGGAAGTCCACGGTGCCATTGTTTAGGACTCATCTGAAAAACAGAAGGGAGTAGTGTTTACATAAAGACCAACTTTCACACAGAGCTCAATTTGTAATAAGGCTGTATTCTATAATTATTGCTGCTGCCTTGGCCAGGTCTCTTTGAGATTGGGAAAGAGATAGGAAATCTCAATGGGACTTCCTGGTTGAAGGCACAAGACATATAATTAAATGTTATTCTATCCAATTATGTGGGGAAACATATAATGGACCAACTTAATATCGACAGTGTGCAATCATCAATTTTCTTTGTGCATCAAAAAGCCATGATAGTCCATAGACCTCCACATATCTCACAGTAAAGCCCATTCGATGAGTTCTGCGCAGTTCACTTTAGTGATTTGGGGGATGTGGCTCATAATTACTGCAGGACGTTTGGCCCACGTGTGTGTGTTATGAAGGAAAGCTGCCCTAGAAACGCACTGACATGTGTGGGCTCCCGCAGATCTGGGACTAGCACTTTAGAAATTTAGGACGGATTATTTTCAGACAGTGATAGTAAATTTACTGTCGTTTGGATATTTCCTCAGGCAAATGGACTATGAATAAAAATCCCCCAACTTAGGCGCGCACGTAGATCTTAATAGGCTTATAAGTCAATACAACGCTGTCTCCACGTTTTCCCTTTGAACACATACAGGAAAAGTGAGGCTTCTGTCATTTACGTTTGTTTATTTAGGCCCAGACAAAGCATGGTCTGTGTTCACCCGGAAATGACCTCTGCCGCGTGAATAATGAATATGTCAGCTGTGCAGGTTAAAGAAAGGAATACAACAACACAGCGCGACATGACAGTGACTGCGGATGTTTGAACTTCTGCACTGTACTTATCTGACATTTGTAAGATACATTTATATGTTCCTTTAGGCGTGTGTCATAAATCAGAAACGGGCTTATGATTATCGTGGGGTGTTCCTGTCGATTAATATTGCTGTAATAGAGAGTGCTTTTTCTTCCTGTTTGGGGTAAAAGTGACTCTATTGGCCCACATGTGTTAGGAGTGTGGACAAAGGGAGCACTAGTGCATAGCCTGGCATAAGGGCGTAGTGCCCACACAGTGTAGTAGTGTCATGCAGTGCCCCCTATTGGAGGTGTAAGTGATTTGTCGATTGAAGGAGCAAGCCGGGATCAAATCACCAGCTCTCATTGGTGGATTTAATCTCATTTTAGGGCGCATATGTACCTGAGATGAGCTGTTATTGCTTTTAAAAATCAATTCCCTACCCTCATTTCCGATAAAGGGCTTTATCTCGGAAATGTGGCTTGAAACCAAATAGGAAGATGAAGAAACACTAACAATAGGTCAAGTAATGCGGCCATTAGTCAGGCCACTTCAACAAAACACAAAAATGACTGCATTTTATTATAATATGCCTATGCGTAAAAGAAAATCCAAAAATACATTCCACTGTCTTTTCAAATGTCGAATTCCCTTCTTTTATTCGAAGGCTATTGATGTAAAGACAAAAAAGGCGCCTTCTTTTCTTTTTCAGATGTTGTGCATTTATAGAGGAGCGCATCTTGAAGACGTAGCAATCTGCAAAGTGACTTTGAGTTAAACAAGTCGCGTGGCCTCTTCGTGACCCCAGCAGACAACAACAGAGTAACATTAAATACGAACTCTCTTTACACCAAAGTGAAAGCACTCGGATTATCCATAGCCAAAATGAAATAGCCTATAGGGCTAATATGTGCTAAATGCATCCAAATAGGGGAAAAAAAGCAATTGTATAGCCTGCATAAAACATTCTACGTATTTACAAAGCATAGCGACATGGACGAAAAACGTAGTGCATAAGCGTTGAAACTGATAAAGCAATTTTTATTTCATCGATTTTTTTTTTGTAATTCTCAGACAACATATAGTCCAACTGTAGAAATCTGTTGACTCCAGTCAAATGTCAATGTTATGTGGCCTTTGTGAGTGGATATATATGTATATATTTGATAAGTAGGATATTTGTAATATGCAGCAAAATAGAATTGCGGTTACTGTATGTTTAATAGGCCTAAATATTAGACGCACTACACATGCGTGAAATAAACAAATATGCAACCAATTGTTCAATAAAACGTATTTTAACATGTATTTATTTATATTTTTGATACGCTTGCCAATTGATAATTACATTTAAAAGGCTATTACGAAAAACACGAAGCCCGTTTTATCCAAGCGACATAAAATGGCGTCACCGAGAGGCGCATTCTCAGGCCTGCTGTTGTAAAGTTAAAATGAACTTACTGCTGTTGCGTCTGTCAGCTCTCCGCAAAGGCCACAGCACAGTCCGCAGAAAGGTTGTGGTCCTTACTGCCACAAAGCCCTTTCTGCTTCAGATAAGGCAAGACAGCAGCTGCGATTCCGGACAGTTAAGATTATATATGATGTGTATATATCGAAGGTTTGTCAGCTCTTCCAGGCCATAAAACCCACTTAAATGACACCACGTGCTTCCTATGCACCATTCACAGGCCCTGCTTTGGCCAATTGGCATATGTAACCTTGTAAACTTTAAAATACCCAAAAAGAAAGACATTCAAAACGGGATTCAATACATTGTCCACATATAATGTTAGGTCCAACAGACAGCAGGCATAGTGGATGCAGCGCTGACCACTGCAAAGAAGATAGGAAGCTTTTAGTCTGAGGTGAGTTCTTTCTTTTTTTTTCTCTTCATTATCAGCGACGCTGGTTTGAAATTATGAGATGGAAAAAAAAAATCAAATGCCAATTGCCAATATTTAAATGTAGGTAAATATTTTAGCTCTATTGTCCAACAATGGCAGCATCAAACACAAAAACAACGTGACCCACCCGAGGAGTGGCGCGTAATTGCGCGGACACTGGACACAGTGGTCTCACCTCACGCCGTGTTATTTCAGGCTACTGTTCGGTTTTACTGTTCAGCCAAGCAGGATATATGTCAGCTGGGGCTCTCGTGGAAAGGGCCAATAAACTTTTAAGAGGGGCCTTTAACGTAAGCAGCCACGCCGATGGTCAGTCTGGGATAAAAAGAAAAAATAGGAGGCGCAACCCTATTACTCATGTAATAATATAAAATAATAATAATAACTCAAATAATGCAAAAGTTGAGCTTTGCAACATCAAATGGGACTTTATTTTTTTCAACACTTAGCTTCTATCAGTTGTTCTAACTGCTGTGACACATTAGACACATGAGGCGCAGGAGATAAACACAAAACGCAAATGTTTCAGTTTCACATCAACAAACTAACACAAGTTGGATTCATTACGGACAAATAAATGACCCGCAGTCACGTCCAAGGGGAGGAACCGCCGATTTTAAACCGCGGCCTGTTACACGACAGAGAAGTCTGAACGGTCTCAGTTTAATGAAGAAATTACGCAGGTGGGAGCTTTGTCCTGCACAGGCTCTGGCTCTGCTGCTTGTCCTCTTAGTGCTCTCAAGTGAGGTTATCATCGCATAGGCAGCAAATTAATTTAAAAATGTAAACCTATTGATCAAACTGAGTGATATTCAATATATTAGGTCCCAAACTGCAGCAAGTGACACATAATTGGTGATGAAGCACGCAGCACAGTGTCATGATGTCATTGCTCCTCAAGGTTCATCTGGAGGTCACGCGCCAGCCATGCACCGTGTACCCAGAGCTCGCGCGCTATGTTACTCTTTTCCTTTCGTTTTGGAGTCCTTCTTCCACTTCATGCGTCGATTTTGAAACCAGATCTTGATCTGCCTCTCATTCAGACACAGGCTGTGAGCGATCTCAATGCGTCTGCGGCGGCTCAAGTAGCGGTTAAAGTGGAACTCCTTCTCCAGCTCCAGAGTCTGGTACCGGGTGTAGCTGGTCCTCGAGCGCTTTCCTTCCGTCTCTGAAGAGGCAGTGAAATAAGTTAACCTCCATTAGCACTGCTGCTAAGTACAACTTGTAGGCTATACACACACAGACACACACACACCACCATTTATAATGAAAAAATAAATCTGGAGTTGTATGAGCAGCTCACAGCACCACATTTCAGAAATACGCATGAGAGACTTTGCTATAGCCTTGTTATATCATTGACTGTGGGGGAAATGAAGGACATTTTCAAATATTTGGTCCAATTTAAATCTGCTACCTTTGCTATTCTAAAAGTAGACTTATAGCATAATAGTCAAAAGAATTGACATTGTTGCCCGAGTTTTATCAAACACGGTTGTGGAGGAGACACACGAGCGTAAAATATTGCATCAAAATGAAAATGCAATGAATCTATGGCCAAGTATTAATTGTGGTTTACACTAAATTCACAACAGCTGAATTGAAGGCCTGATAAATCCATCAATTGGCCTTGCCTGAAATATTCGATCTCTCTTGAAGAGAGCCTACACACATAGCCTATATCATGCAGACAGGGCTTCTTCTGTCCGTCTGAACCCGCAAATCGAGCTCAAGTCGGAGGCGCAGAGAAGGACGAAGCATGTCTATTCAAATCTTTTCGAGGTGAAAAGTTCATGATTGGGTCAGGGCAGCGGTGTTTCCCAGAGTTCATTTTAAGGCTAAGGCTTGCTTGTGCGTGTGTGTGTGTGTGTGTGTGTGTGTGTGTGTGGGTCCCTCTATCTCACACACATACACACACACACGCACACACACACACACACAGCGGGATCCTGATAATGCATAAAGGACTTACAATACAAACAACCAAAATCAAATCTATATTTAAAGCCTATTTCGAATATGATGTTATAGTTTTATTACAGTTTGGTTCTCTTATCCAATTATACAACAATAAATCACCCTCAGATCACCTCTTCGTCGTAACAGAGCAGGTTTACGAGCAATGGATGCCTTTGTCATAAAATTTATGACCACGAGTTTTTATTATTTCCTGCGTTTGGCCTATAAAACTCAAGAGAGAAGTGGAACGGTCTAAAAGAAGTGTTGCGCTGCTAAGAATAGATAGGGAAACGCGTTTTTCCTCGCTACAGAAATAAGACAAACTTTACCGTGGCTCATGTGCAGTTTTGTCATCCATGGGTAGATCTGGGGCTGTTGCTCACTGCTCTCTCGTTGACTTGTATGATGTTTTAATCCTTGTGCGCTCATCTGACTGTCATGGCTTTTGTTGCCTCCTGGTTTGGAGCTTTTGTCCGTCTCCCGGTTTCTTCCCAGCGCTGAGGTGCTACTGTAACTGTGTGCGCTCGCGTCCACCGTCGACTTACTGGAGACCATGTTTATTTGCGACCTGGACTGGAACGGAGCTTCCGCGCTGCCACGCAGGCTGGTTTTCATCTCGTCCCGATGAACAGAGGTCGTTGGGACGGGACAAGTGTAGAAACCGTTCGCATCAACACCCACAAAGCTGCTGGACCCGCGCCCAGATGCATCGAAATTTAACATATTCGAAGTTACTTCCCTTGTTTGAGTGAAAGAGACGCCTTGAATAAAGGAGCTCATTTTCTCTCTTCAAAGCTGCTGGCTTGAAGGAACGCGCGATTCGTCGCATTTGAGGATCGTTTAAACGTTTTCGCATTCGCATTTACCAGCTTTTAACTTCTTCAAATATAATCCAAGTTTTACAGCTAGACCAGGGTTTGCTTTTTTATTTCTTGATCGCGAACTGCGCTGCCCAAATATGGTGTATTTGTATGGGATCACGTGCGCATGTTGGCCAGTCATAAATTGGCTTTGATACTCAATGGGGATATTGATGAATAGCAGAAACGTGTCCAGTAAAGTTTGAGCTGCTGGTGCCTGAAGACCAGGCAGGGTATGGTTTGCGTAAAAAAAAAAAAAGGGCACGACAGTAAGACAAGAGCGTCATCTGGTGTCTGGTATGGGGCAGGACGGGCACTGCGGCCACTGCCCTCGACTTCTCCTTGATCGGACGGACCAGACCGACTCGCATTAGCACGGTGAAACCTATGCTATGACAATAAAGTCTGTTATATAATAATAATAATAATAATAATAATAATAATAATAATAATAATAATAATAATAATAATAATAATAATAATAATAATAATAATAATACAGATCCTACAGATTAAAGACTGAACTACTATACGCACGCGACGTATTTGTTTATGATTTTGTAGCTTCATCTTCATTTCCCTGCATATTATTAGTTGTTTTGTCTTCTTCTTAAACAAAGACTCATTGTGTTAGGTTTTTTACAAATACTTTATTTGTGATACACAATTATGACAAAACATGACCCCCCCCCTCTCAGTCCCCAAAATGGTAATACACAGGTGAACACATCAGGAATATTCGGATCATGATCCTAAAAGAAGGGGACAAAGCGCCGTTGTTTTTTCTGGAGCGACTATCAAAGCGATTGAATACAATGACGTTATCACGGTTATTTTACATAGCAGTACACTTGTTTATTTCGGGGTATATACAGAGGTGATGTTGGATCGGTTCAAATATGGACTTGACCACAAAGACTGCGTCGTCCTGCTCTGAACTCAATGGAATGTGGATGCACAATACTTTCAGTTTTGTGTGTGTGAGTGTATGTGTGTGTGTGTGTGTGTGTACGGAGGTGATCAAAGGGGTTCACAGTGATGGATAGGCTGTGGGGGGATAAGTATACTGGGGGAAATAAGGTAGAAATTAACACTCATTAGATATTCTCACAATATCTTGAATAGCAGTGACAAAAAAAACACTGCGGTCCAATATCACAATATGTGTCCTTTTTGGGGGGCTAAAATAAATTCTCAATACTCCGTGGTCAAGATATAAGTGCGGCGGGACAGCCAACATGCAGTGAAGCCGCTCCCAGTTTTCTTTAGGTAGTTTAGGTAGTTATGTTGGGTTTTGTACAGTCACTTGATTTTTCTTTTTTTCTTTTTCGTAAATTCCTCCACTATTCCTTCTTCTTGTCCTCGTCCTTTTCCTCCTCCGTTGCATCCGTACGTTCGCCCTCCTGGGACCCGCCAGTCTGTTCGCTCCCAGTCACCGTCGACGTCAGGTTGCTCTCCTTCTTCCATTTCATGCGCCGGTTTTGAAACCAAATTTTGATCTGGCGCTCCGTCAGACACAGCGCGTTGGCGATTTCGATGCGTCTGCGCCTCGTCAAGTAGCGGTTGAAATGAAACTCCTTCTCCAGCTCGAGTGTTTGATAACGAGAGTAAATTTGACGTCCTCTGCGCCTGTCTGTCCCGTAGCCTACTCCTGTGGGGGCACACAAAGTCACAGCTCTCAGTTATTCTCTTTCAATGGAACAGCAATAAAGCTTGTTTTGATTGTGATTGTTTTTTTTTTTATACACATACAAACTTACTGTATTGTCTAAAATTCTACAGAAGCGCTTTAGCTGATTATGACAAGCAAGCTATATCATTTTAAAATGCTATTTATTTGCTCATGCAAAGCCCCATCTACAAGTGGAGGGGCTACAGTCATGTTTTATGGGGCCATAAAAAAGTAACTTACTCTCTTGGTAAGACATATCGTAAAACTGGCCCATTTCCTTAATTTATTTGTCGTAGTAAAACTCACCGCTGTGTGAGTTCATTCGCTGCATCCATGGGTAGATCGGGACGTTGCTTTTCTGGTCCTGCGCTCCTGCTCTTCCTTGATCCAAACTGTACTCTTGAGCAATGTGGCTTTGTGAATTAAGTCCCATGCTTGTTTGCCTGCAGCTGGGGAGCACATCCTTGTCTTGGAGGAACATATTTGATCCGTACTCATACTGTGCCCGGCCAGAGCCAAACATCACGTTGTCTTGTGGAGAGTAGAAAGGTGCATAGATCCGATTTTGGGACACCGCCGCGCCGTAAGACGAGAAATGTCTGACCGTGTCATAGGTAGTAGAGTTTAATGGCACGTTCGGTAAAACATCTTGACCACCGGATAAATGGCAGGAGAGCGACGGGTTTGCGAAATAAGAATTCATACCTTGCTTGTAAACCCCTCTCTCCAACTCTCTCCACTTCTTAATCGGTCTTTTTTTTGTTGGTGGTGTAAATCGCCCTCCGTCTCTCACGCGCGCAACAACACCTTTCTCCAAAAGTGTTCTTTCCCCCTTTTGACTTCAACCAGAAACTGATGCGTGGGCTTCTTTGAGGATTCAATATTATTAATTTCCAATCTCCGGTTAAGACGCACAAACCCGAGTGTTATAGTCGAGGCTTGGCTTGGTGAGAGACAATATGACAACGTCAGCTGACCAAGCTCAGCCAATTGAGAGGCAGGAGTTGAAGGGAAACTGTAGCTTTTAGCTCAAAGCTTGAACATTAGTGCTAAATGCCGATAAACACAAAGTCGACTTGGACGGGCACATCAGGTAGATGGCACCGGGAAATTGTTGTAAATACTTTTTTCTCCCTTTTCTCCCACACAGTGTTATTCACATAATTGAGCAGTACAAAAGCAGAGGAAAATATCACGCACTAGTGTAAAGATGCAAACTTGATTTCCTTACCTTTGCTGTGGGTGTGCATCAGATTTTGTAATACATAGGCCTATTTTTTTTATTATTGTTATTATTATTATTTTTTGCATTTTCATTTCGCAACCACACTGCGCACACACATATTTCCACGTTTTGCCCCCAGAGGACGAGCTCCTTCGTACAATACTCTCTCTTATACTCTGCTTATTGGCTTTTATAGTTTGTATCAGTCACACAAGCACTTTCCAACATACAGTTAATGTTTCCATACAAGAATGATGTGACTTGTGAACTGCTTTTAAACTGGGGGAGGTGGAGGTGGTAAGAATGCGTTTATGGTCTCTTCTGTGAGGGCAATAAAACAAGTGACGCTTCCCAGCTCACAAACAACTATCTCTGCAGCAAAAGCCTGCAACGCAAGCAGGAGTCTCACATGAACTCTGTTCAGCGTAAAAGCGCATGGGAAAAAGAGGAAAGATCTGCGCGTAAGAGCATCATTTCTGCCTCCGTCCGCGTCAAATCTATAAGTACTTATTAGTGGACTGTCCAGCCTCAAAGGCCCACTACTCACTGTGTGCCGCGTGCGCAAGCAGGTACAAACAATTGATTTTCAAATGAATTAAAAAGTTATCCGTGGTGTGTTTTTTATTTGTTTTACTTAACAACCTATGCGTTTGTGTGTGCGCAGTTTTTGGACATATTTGGAAATCCAGTTTTTGTCATTGAGAAACTGCTGTCGCTTTCTTTGACGTAAAAAGTAATTTATCAAAGACAAGTTTAAAAAATATGATAGACTATAATTAGAATGATATATTTCCATCAGTCGTCTTTATTTCTATATTATCCTGTGCTTGTGCGGCCACAGTCCGCCATTGTGTTTTGTTTCGCGGCACTTATACACCATTTATAAATACAACTGGCATTATACAACCAGGTGGAGAAATCCAACAACTCTCCAGTCCAAGCCATTGATTTGTTCAGTGAGGGGAGAGTTTTGATGCTAAAAGTGCTACAGCGGCGTTGCCTCTGTTGTTTGAGGTCTAAGTGAATGGACCATAAAAGAGACAGGAACAAAGAGGAGGAAGTGGCCGGTGCAATAAAAGCTTCCCATCACCTTATTCCCGACCATATGTGACATCCGCACACATTTCAGACAAACACACGCAAAAGTGCCAACAGACAAAACTATGACACAAAAAAGTTTGCAGATATGACACTTCTCTATGTACATTTTTAAAAATAAAAGGTGTGCAAGAAGAACTATTCTTATGGTAATTTAAACACATGATTAATATTTAAAAAATCTATGAAAATGTTCACAATTATAAACATTGTAAGTGCAAGATGTTTATAATATGTGCGTGTTTAAAAGGGTATTCCTTTGCTGCCTTTTTTCTTCTTCTTTTTTTACCTAGAGGACCCTTCCATTGTATTTTATCTGAGAAAGAAGGCGCACTTTTGTTTTGCTTTTTTTGTTGTGTTTTTTTTTACAATGCACTTTTACAATGTGTCCAAATGTTTCACCTTCCCAAACGCTTTAATTGTCCAGCGACAAGAACACACGGCGCGCGGATCATAAAGTTTGGGGGGCTGTAAATAAACTGGACACTCAGCCCCAATATGTGGACTGAGAGCGGCTGGAATGCAAGGGAGCCTCTGCCAGTGTGCAGAAATAGAAAGGTCACTCTTTCTCCTCGCGTTTTAGTGTTTTATTGCGGGCCGTAAGGCAAATCACATGCGGGGCTTTTTTTGATGAGTGAAGGCGCAGAAGCCTTTTGGTCCAGTTTTCTACAACTGAGCTGATATCATGACCAATAGACAAATGATCACATAGGTGCAGGAAGTCAACTAGATGCTATTATTATTATTATTATTATTATTATTATTATTATTATTATTATTATTATTATTATTATTATTATTATTATTATTATTATTATTATTATTATTATTATTGGGTTCTGTGTGGTGCAGGATCAAATAGTAAAGATTCAGGCCTGCGGCAAAAGACGGGCCCATATTTGACCAGAAACCTTTGCATTCTCTTCAACTTTCAAAGGCACCACATCAGTCAGGATTAGTTGAATGGGATCGGTAAACTTTCTACTTTATCGGCAATGATTAAAAACAGCGGTCACTCACTGCAGCTTTAGCTTGACTAATAAGGAGTAATTCACATAGTTACAATGTAAAGCCCACTAGAAGCGCTTTACCATCGTCGACTGGCCCAATTAATGTCCGGAAGTGTTCGACTTTATGCTCGTTAAGCACTCAGGAAGCTGTTGGCCAATGAGCACATGTTGATCCACACATCATAAATTATGACCATTAGCAGGAAAATTTCAGCCTGTCTGGATTTAAAAGTGGACTTCTAAATGTGGTGTCGCGGACAGCTTCATTACTTCATAAGTTTTCGTGCACAGTGTTTGCCTGCTTTAACAACACAGAAACAGCGCGTTTCCCCCTTCTTCCAATTACATTTGAACCCGAACGGCACACACTAAATACCCGCACTCTTTCTGTCTCTCTGCAGGCTGCACGCACGCAGTGGAGCGGCGGGCTCGAGCCACTGCAGCACCACCATTTTACAACGACGGGGAAACAGTAAGACCTTGCAGGCGTTTAAAGCAGACAGTCTCAGCCTTTGCCAGATCAAGAATAAGATACTGACCGCCAGACAGAGAGACTGTTGAGCTTCAATGAATGCTTTAAGATGATTTAGACAATAGCCAAGCGCTGGGAGTGTTCTGCTGAGCAACAATGATCAGATAAACATCTGAGCGTTCAACTTCAAATGAGACCACCACCCTCTTGTGAGCAGGACATGCATTATGACAGCAATATTTTAGGACAATCTATTACCATAGTATAATCTTGCTAGCCAAACGCCCATAACCCCGACGTCGCATTACGCACAGGAAATACAATCATTTTTCTTTTTACTTTCTTAACTTCCTTTTTTGTAAGTCATCAAATGAACTCATGGTATTTCTTAAGACCCAACGTGACGTTGTTAGTCAGCCCAAATTAAAACACAACAAACAAAATGGCTGAATAGAGAAACACAATTTCACAACACACAACTGTCATTTGTTCATGTCAACCTCAGAGTTAAAAAGGCTCTTTTCCATGACCACTAACAATGGCACGCATGCAATAGCTTCAAAGGTACACATTAATGCACGGCAAGTCGATGCCTAGCTTATGCAAGCCCAACGTCCAACTCCAAACATAGATAAATAAACAAACAAAGCAAAGCAAAGGGCCTGCTGCTGGTTAGACTGTCGTCAATGCTTATGTCATGGCACCACCATTCTAGATCTTTAATTTCTCCTCCTTACGTTAGAGTAATTGCTCAACAAAAAACAACCCAGCTCTTTGTGTCACTTAACCCAAACACATCGAAGCGGGTTCGGCCAGCTGACATCCGCAGTGGACCTCAGGGCTGCCGTAAACATCAACCGCAGCCAACCCCCGCCCACTTTCACGTACCGACAGAACCTGCTGGTCGCTAGGGGGCAGTGCAGCGAACAGAGCCAGTCCGTCTATCAATGTCCACATACTTGATGAGTGTATGAATGCCGTGCATGCGCGTGCGTAAAATAACTTCTGTGTATAAGTCAAAAACTTGGCTTGGACATGTGACAACAAATATGAACGATTAGAGCGGCTGCATTGACACCAACTAAAGCTGATCCATCCCAGGCCAATACAGACATATGGGACTGTTCACAAAGTTCATTTGGCTGGGCAATATTTAAAACACACTTGCAAGGACTACAAAGTGCACGGCCCACGACGGTGAGTGCTCTCAGGTGCAAAGCAGAGGTAATAGGAGATAATGTGCTGGAGGCGGGAGGTTGCAGGCTACAGGTCAGGTCACATACATACACACTGCACTGTGCATCTCTACCCTAAATTTCAATCACGTCACTCACTTTGCATCAAGCGGCGTTGAAAAGCTCAAATCACAGCAGATGAACATGGAATTGAAGGAGGAACTGCCTTACCTCCTTATGGCACTTTGCTGAGTACAATAGCTAAGCGAGGGGTCACGATGGTGGGCAGTGCAGGGGACAACACCACAGCGCGCAGACTGGCTCCTTCTCGCCGTTCGCACCGACGCATTTCGATTTGGCGGAGGCAGAAGATGGAAGAGTGTTTTTTCTTTCTTTCTCACAGTCATATCCTTCTCCCAGCCCGCGGCTTAGCTTTATTGCCTCCCGGGATAAACGCGGAGGCGGCGGCTGCTCTGAAGATCCTTCTGTCAGACATCATCGATGATTATCACACGGAACCGCACACACACGCCCGTTTGTAAAAAACATTTCATAAAAGGCAAAAACGCACTGAGAACGCGCCAGCTTAGCCTGCCGCTGATACAAGGGAAGGACCAGAGAATAGACAACAGCATAAAGTTCATGTTCATAGAGCGTGTGCCACGTGGCTCGCCTCAGCCAATCACAGAGAGGATTCAGTCGTAAACTTTTATTACTCAGCTGTAAATTTCTCTCTTTAACAACCAGGAATGTTTGCACCCATCTTTTTTTACTTCTTTTCGAATGGAAAAAACTGCACAAAAGGCAATGGAGAATTTCTCAAATCACACAATTTAAATACGCGTATGACAGTTCATGTATATTATGGGCCAGGCTCTGTGGAGCAGCTATAGGCCAAATGCTAAGGAAAAGAAAGTGCAAAAAAAAGGGAGGGGCTGAGGGAAACAGAGGCGTTATGAGAGATGAAAATATGGGAAAATTTGGAGTGCGTCTTAAAAATAGAATCGTAAACATGTCCAAGTCTTGTCCATTCATAGGCGTTCAGCAAACATCAGGCATTTTGGTGCGTATCGTCATCATCGACCCCTGCAAAATATGCCATGACGCATCCACGTTGAAATTCTACTAAACCGAATTTGATGAAAACAAAAACAAACAAAAAATGATCAGCATTGAGCTCAGATGTGGTCCAGGCTACGACAAAGATCTACGAGGACGTGAAGTGAGAGCAAGAAAAATGACGCATTCGCAAAAAGCGCTCATAAATTTTTTAAGCCACAGAGGGAGAAAGGACGTGACCACTTGCATTTTGAACATTTTCTACGGTTTCAGAGAAAGGACGAAACCGAAATATATGTCTAACCTACATGTGGAAAGCCATTCGTGATCATTTAAGCAAATAAGCGCATAAAAAGCTGGAGGGATTTTTAACTCATTCAACTGGAATTCTCGGAACATCTAAAGAAAAGGGTGTCTGCTATAACATGAGACAGGCTAAAATAAAACTTCAAGTAAAAGCAGATTTTGTCTTTGTTTTGGTAATATGAACAATAACCTCCCTGTAATGATGTTACATACTTGCTGGTGATGATGCGCCGTGTGTGTCCTTGCAGGCCATGGTCCGCACTGAGCCCAGACCGACGCAAACAGTCACCGAGCTGCGTCTTTACACCACCAATAAACTTTACAGCAGCTAGCTTAAACTTTATTGGCAATGTCAGCCCCATGCTAAAAGTACACACACAATGGCCATATGAGGCACAGAATAGGTGTCACTTAGAAGCACAACAACAACTTGGATGCGCCTTTACGCACAGACGTAAATGGGACAAGTTGCCTAAATATGAGGGCATTTTCTTTCTTAAAAGGAGGCTGTATACAAGTCATTTCAGCCTCAATATTTGCTTACTATGTACCGTATTTAGCAAGTTAGTAATATTTCGACTGAATCCAAGGCTTGCGATGTGCCTTGCGCGTTTCCTTTGGCCTATGGACAAACGAGCCACACATAAGCCTGCATACACAATATTACAATGATCTGTATTCTCACAGCAATCATTTTTGCTCACATTACAGAGACTCTATTATATTATTTTCCGTGGTAGCCTATTTGCATCCTGTGAACGGTTCTTTCACTTTAACTTCAAGTAGCAGTGAGCGGACGACTGACTGAGAGAGACGGAGAGACAGACAGCAGTCTAATAAATAATTTAACGCAAGCGCACACAAAACAACTATAAAGCCCATCTAATTTTAAATCTTGGAAGGGGCGGGGCACCAACATCTCATTTTTCGGATAAACTTGTGAACCAAAAATAGCCCTCATAAAGTTTTATTTTACGAGTTTAGTTTATGAGTGCAAATGACATTTTGCTTTATAGTCAGGGGATCGCGTTTCTATCGCAACAGCCAGCATAAGCTGCATATGACCCCGTGTAACAACACAACATTTGTGGTTTGTACGCACTATTTTACATCCGTTTACTCCAGATCCCGTCTTCATCCCGGTCTCACATTAACAGCTTCGGGGATTCCGACTATTTCTTTTTTTTTGGACGTTATAGCCTTTACATCCAAGAGCAGAAATGATCAAGACCACTCTCTATTTCAAAAACAACACGTATATGGACGACTTAAGCTCACCCGGTTTGCTTTGCGATTGTTTACGTAGTTTACAGTATTGTGGCACCACATAACGTGTTTGTCATCCCTAACAGTTATTATTCTTTCCCGAGATTCATTAAAACGGCTTAGAGTCCTCCCTTAAGACCAGAAGCTTATTATTACTGGGATGAATCAAACGATGCGCGTGACTTTGACTGCGCGCGCACTGTGTTTTTCCATTGACGGAAAATTGATACTTCATGTTTACCTATTTGGGTTGATAATGGGTGTAGGTAGGCGATCCTTTATTCCCTCGTTTTATACTGATGTAATTTAGTGCATTTTGTTTCCATTTATTTATTTTTTATTGAAAGTGTTGGTTTTGATGTTTGACGTGTGAAAACTGGCTGCATGTGAAATTGATTACGTTATGGCTTAGGCCTATAGTGCTGTATATCTGATGTGTGTGCTGATATCCAATGCATGTACGTAATAAAGAACATATATAATAGTGAGCCATGTTGTTTATTCGTGATTTTTACATCAACAACGGCGGAGACAACAATTCCGTCTTTCACAGAAGAAACACCAGGAAACGAGCATATTGTTAACATCCATATATAACAAGACGTACATAAAGGTTATACTCAGTGCAAAACAACTACGCTATATCACCAGCACATTAAAATAAAGACTCCTTTATGTTTCAAATGTGTGTTATTGTAGCAGGTATAATCGTACACATCGTTTAAATGTGCGTAATAGGCAGTTTTAGTTGTTGGGGAAACAGCTTAGATCAATTCAGAGCGATGCCCGAGAAAGAGCGTGGAATAAAATTCAGTGAAGGGCAATGTCTCTGAGTTTAGGTAGTGCCGTATAGAGTACAATCTTAAAAAGGGTTGGCTTAGAGCTAATTGTCTTCAAGACTTAAATTGTCCTCAACAAGTGTATATTATAGGGTAAATGCTACACAGATAACTTAATAGAATAATAGAAGGTTATATAACACTTTGAAATTAAAATCATACGAAATCTGTATTCAAAAATCTCTATTGCAATTCCCCCAGGTTTAGGTAGCATCAGAGAATTTCAAACGATTGCATTTCCCTGGTAATCCTAGAAAAAGTAAGTCTGAGGAGCTAATGGCTATCTATAGGCCATTCACATAAAACGATAAAGAGTAACAATCAAGATTCGAACTGGTTCATACACAGACTGTGCATCGATGTGACTCGACATTTCCTACCGGGCCTACACTTCCGAAAGGCTCTGAAATGACACTTTAAATGTTGGCTGGTATCTATTTACAAAACATGTTGGCGTTGGTCTTGATCTTATTTGGCTATGCGTTTTTGATCAAAGCACATTTTTAAAAAATAGTGATGCCATTTTCCATCGAACATGCGTTATTTACCGATACAGGATTTTTGAAGGCTTCGAACCTCTCTGAAAATACAATGTTAAAATACTGGTCAAATTTGGACTTTTTATGAGCGCAATATTCGTGGGATTCTCTCCCTTTTGACAAAATGAAAGGGTGGTCGTAAAGTTGATGCTCTTTGCCTTCTTCTGACTCTAGGTCTGTTTATGGGGCCTCGCTTTTCACTTTTCAGCCATATAACCATAAAAAGGACCATAAAATCATTCCTTGGCCTCTTCCTTCTCTTCCGCTTCTTTCTCCTCGGTTTCTTCCCCTTCACCGTCCTCGTTGCCCTCCTCTTCGGCCTCGGCTTCAGCCTCTCCTCTCTGACCTGGAAACTTGTCTTTGTTGTTCTCCTTTTTCCACTTCATCCTCCTGTTTTGAAACCAGATCTTGACCTGGCGCTCGGTGAGACTGAGGGCATGCGACACCTCGATCCGTCGTTTGCGCGTCAGGTAAGGGTTGAACAGAAACTCCTTCTCCAGTTCCAGAGTTTGGTAGCGACTGTATGTTTGCCTGCCGTTTCGTCTTCCTGGGGCTTAAATGAAATAAAGCAAGAGGTTAGCCCGGACTGACCACGGTCCCCCATAAAAACACTCTGATGACTTATAATTAATTTTACATTTACTTAAATTCCCTCACGGTGAATACTAATAGCTCTGCTTCTTTAATTTAGCTCCCGAGTGCGGACAGTAACTCATGGACAACTTATGATGTAGACCTTTCTGATTTTTTATATTTTTTGTAAAGATATGCTCATAATGCAGCCTATGTTGTTGCAGATTAGCATCTGTCACTCATCAATTCGTCTCTCCACTGAAATACTCGGTAAGTGTTTAATTGTCAGATAAAAAATGTTAATTAAATGTAGCCTAGGCTTAAATTAGTTGTGTGAGAACAGTTCTTTGTCTTGCACGCAAGGTTTGGTATGTTGCCTCTATACACAATTCTCTGTTGCAGCAATCTGAAAAGGCTTTAGTGATAAACACCTGCCTTGCACCTATAGTGGAGGTAATACAGAGTAAGGTTTACAACAGAGAAGCCGTGAATTAAGTTTGTATCTAGCACAGCTCATATGAATATGTCTGAGAGTCACTGGGCCTCAGTCAGATTTCGCTTAAAACCGAACTTCTTGACTCGTGGTCATGTGTGTGTTTGGCATCTACATCTGTCACAGCTGTGTAGAGGCTCTCCGTATTTTCAACTTATCCATCTTTCCTTACAGTGCTTTTACAGCTTGTGAAATATCTTATGTGGACGGTAATTGACTTCAAAGACCTGGTGTCATGAGCTATGTTTCGTAATTGAGCTTTTTAAAGGCACTTTTCAAAGCAACCACTCAGCTCTGTATGGACATGTGCTGCAGAGCTACAGCAGCCTGCAGTACAGGTTGTATGTGCCTCATCATGTCCATCTCACGTACATCGTTTTATAGTTTAACACACTTGTGTTAGACTTATTTCGCATACAGACAGTCACACGCGCGTACACAACACGTATAGGCACACACACGCACCAACATTGAAAGAATATAGGAAATGATAGTATGATTCTGACCGTGGGGTCTCATCCAAGGGAACATAAGACTGGGAGAGGAGTTTTGATTTAAGTGGCCTTGTCCTTCTCCGGGGTTAGAGCTGCCCGACGATTTACAGTCTGGGTATTGCGCTAGGCTTGCGTCTTGCTGGGTACCATAAAGCGTTTGCCTCGGAAGAGCTTCATATCCATAAAATTTCGTTGCATCTCCGTGGCAAGCCAGGGCGCAGGGGTTTTGCTGGTATCCGGGGTTGGAGATCCCCGTAGTTCCATGGAAAAAGTCCTGCACATGATGGGACGGGTGTTGGAAGCCCGGTGCGGCTGCTCCAGGTCCGTAGACCAGTGTGTGGCTGCGGGCAACGCTCTGTGGAAACCTGCAGTCATAGTAAGTTGGCTCCAGTGACTCGCTTCCTTTGTACTTTGAAAAAAGAGGGTTAACAAAATAGGAGCTCATGTTGAGTTAGCATCAAGCACACGCGCGTTCTCGCAGCAGATAATCTTCTTAAGGATGATGGCAGCCTTTTGTTTAGGGTCCCAACTCGTTCAGCGCACACAAGCAGACAAACCGGAACTAGAAGAAACGCTGCCCCTTTGGACAATATACAGCAGCTCACTCTCTCAGAGCCGTTCCTCGGTGGATTTCAGTGCGTGTTCCCAGGTTGTGCGGTTGCTTATTGCATGTGCTTTGAATGTGCGTTAAAGCTAATGTCAAGGAAGCTACCCTGCTCCCAACCGGCACCAGTCCCAGACGCTGCTCTTTTTCCTTTTTTTTTTTTTTTTTTTTTTTTTTTTTTAGCTTCCCACCCAACCACCCCCACCACGGTCGCCCCGCTCCTCACCCTCCCTCCTCACCCCCACCCCTTCATCTTTTCAGCGACCGGTCAGACGTGGGCTCTACGTATATCCACCTTGAGAGCAGCTGCACTAATCATAAGCAACGGCAAAGACGCTTTAAATATGATTCATATTGTGTTTCGAGGCTTGTGTTTTTTTTCTTTTTTCTTTTTTAGGATTTGATCACGTGAAAACAACAGCATCGTGTTACAGGTATAGAGACTGTCGGGTTGTCGATTATAACTATGACTTTGTATGCAGTTAGAAAGAATTACGCGCGTGCTCTTTGCTAAAGCTTGTGCGTAATTCTAAAACGTCAAGGTCCACTGTTTTGAAAGTCAATTAAAGAAGTCCCAATTACAAAAATATGTGTGCAGTGCAGGTGCAAAGAGAAACATCCACAGTGTGTTGTAATCGAGAAAGGCCAGCGTTCGCCGTAAAACACTCGCAAATATAAACACGACCTATGAATACTAGGTGCCACTTACTGACCCCGTAAAACCGGCGCGCATTAGCTGTAAATCTCCCCACGTGGACCAGTTCATAAAATGCTAGAAGGCTACACACAATTGCCATATCCCCAGCTCAACAGTTGTACCGGGACCCTCTTTGGCTTTGCGAGAATATGCCAGTGTGGTTTTGGTGCGGTTACTGACGATTTCGACACATCGTCGTAAAATATGAAAGGCGCGAGGGGCGAATTTATAGACCTCTTACACTCTATAAATATGCAGATTGCCAATCATTGTTTCCACTTCTGGGGACTTTATGGTGCAGCTGCACATATTTGTATTTCACAGACCTACACTGTATGCATGGCTATATGGTTAACATCATCATCATTATTATTATTATTATTATTATTATTATTATTATTATTATTATTATTATTATTATTATTATTATTATTATTATTATTATTATTATTATTATTATTGCTGCTGTTGTTTCTGTTATTATCAACTTTATGTCTGTTACTATATATCTGCAATGTTTTTGGATGTAATGGCTGTGTTATTACTTATGTATTGACTTTGTACATTTATCATTAAAATACTGACATTTAAAACAAAGTATTCTTCTTTGATTTCATGGGTTTGTCGTGATCTTATCAATTAGTATAAGTATAATCAATCTATTGGCTATAGGCCACATATGAACTCAATATAACTATTAACCAATACCAGTGTTTGGATCTTATTCTGCTAAATTAGAAACCACGAGTCTAAATAGGCCCATCATACCTTCAGTATGGACATCACACATACAATTACACACATTCACGAACAATTCAACGACAATGCTCAATAAAACTTTTATGGCCTACTTATGGAGACCAAGTCAATAAGCAGCTCAGTGCGTTTTTTATTTCGATCTGTGGCCGATTAAACTGAACACAGGAGCTCAAACAAATCTGTCATTTTGTCATCGATAGAATATACTCTTCATTTTCAACCAAGTCACAAAAGGGACAAAAAAACCCTCGTAACACACTGCTTTGCCTCAAACCATGGATCAACAGCGTCCTCTAGTGTCCAAAGGCGTCCTTAACGCGCTGTGCTCCACCAATCAGAAACCACAGTAGTCTGGACGCAAAGCAGCTAGGACTGTCTGGACAGTGGTCTACTATTCCCTTTTTAAAAAAAAAAACATTGCAAAGATAAATGAGCTATACCATTCTAGAAATTAATGCTTTCTGATTTGACTTTCGTTTCTTCCTACATACAAGACCAGATTTTCACCAGACATGAGTGCACTCGAGCACTCCTGTTATGCAAAATAAATATTGGCTTTTGCCTGTATAATTGATGCATTATAGAGCACTTAAAAGAACAGCACGGTTGCTGATGGCCATCAGGAAAGAGTAACTTAAACATTGCGCATGGCTCTCCTTTGAACGAGTCAGCCACCTCCACCACCGGCCATTAAAACCATAAAGTAATTTAGCCCAGACGTCTAGCCAGTTAGTCGAGTTTGCTTTGTTCGTCTGCATTTGAGACAAACAGCCGTGCTCCAACAGGGGCAGTAAAAGTGGCATTTTTGTCCGAGCTGGATTGGTCTTTTGAAACGACAGCATCCTGTCCTTATTGTCTAACGCCACAAAAAGGCAATTTAGGTTGATCTCAGGAAGCAAAAGTGAGACATTGGATGAAGTGGCCCTCACAAAAACTGTTGAGGCAGATTTTAGTTTTAGATCGTGTTCAAGATGGACAAATGCGCAATTTCTTCTTTATATTGTATATTCGGGAAGCACCAAGCAGCATCAATGTGTTTACTCACATTTTGTGTGCCGATACTCGACACCAAGGAGGCATTAGCGAATGCGTTTTATTGGATCAAAATCTTTGTGTGTTCAATGTTAAATGTAAATGGTTGTTAAGTGGTTAATGCAAAATGTGGATTCATGGTTCATTGGTGAAAACACACACCTCGTGATTCCATAACCAAATGAAAACAGTTGTGCCGCAAGCTTTACGCGCTCACTTTAGATGCTCTGTAATACTCATGTTCCAGGGTTGTTGTGTTTTGTTTAACAATTGACATTTGAAGTTGACTTTTACTCAACACCAAAAACAGACGATTTACGAATTTCGTGTTTATCTTTATATTTACAGAAAACCATAACACACTTGTTTCACAATCAGATGAGTTACAGACAAAGAAAATACAAAATACAGAAACAAGTATAGTCACAAAATGCAGGGACAGGGTAATAGCGCGGATGCCCTTTCTTTGGACACCTGCACATCAATGATAACACATCCTAGAAATAAATTATTGTGTCTTTTGGAAATCTAAAGGAATTCAAGTATTCTCTCTGGGGACAGTATCCAAACATTCTCCATTTTTTTTACAAAAGCATACAAAAAATAACTATACTGCTATACGTCCTCTGTTTAATAATAAGCTACTTTTAAAATGCCATTTGTACGGACACGAAATTGTGCACTGAGAAGAAAGGATTTTAAAACAGTCTCAATGTTAAGGGTAATATAAATCAACAAAGTGATAAATACGAGGAGGAAAAGTTTTGGTTCGACTGTGCCGTCCATTCCACTAGTAGTTGTCCTAGTTCGAATATGACAAAAAATAATAGTCCGCGTTATTGTTCTTTGCTCTCTCCCTTTTCTTTATTCATTTTCTTCATCTTCATTCGCCGGTTCTGGAACCAGATTTTGACCTGCCTCTCGGTCAGATTCAGGACTCTGGCGACTTCGTACCGCCGGTCCCGTGTGAGGTACATATTAAACAAAAACTCCTTTTCGAGTTCGAGAGTCTGGTATTTTGTATAAGGACATCGCTTCTTCCTCGTTGATCGGGCGTGTATCCAATTTGCCACCGGATTGTCTGCAAATTACAAAGAATCATAAGAAGAAGAATCATTTACACACAGATACAGCCATGTTTTTTTTTTTCTAATTGCGCAACACTTTCATAGGATAAGATTAGCGAATTATTATGCAAACCAAAACATGAAAAGATAATAAATATACAGATTACAGATCAGAAAAATACAGGGTGGCTTAAAAATGGTCTAAAAGGTACACATTTCTTGTCCCCTTAACATGTGAGTAACATCGTCGTAAAATAGCCAATGTGCTTATTCACTTTATTGGCTCATAAAGTGGCCCCGGGTTCAAGCTTTAACAGGTCCGTGTTGAAAGTCCTCGGGTAAAGCCCAAGTCCCAACATTCCTGAAGTCTGTTTAGTTTGTTATGCCTAATTGATCTGAACGTGTATTAAATTTACTATATTCACAACACACTTTGCAAGTGAGCTCTGCCACGGAGGGACAAATGTGTGTTACTCTCCCCCCCATAATGGCACAAAGGGCAAGTCGGTTTATAGTCTGATGCGCCACGTGTGATGTTTTGGAGTCCAAATTATTATTTAAAAAAACAACAAAGCATCAGAAATGATCGTTCACATTTCACATTAAAGGGATGCCTTGAATGTTTCCCTCCACTGTGACAATCCTCCAAATTCAACGTCTTGTTGTAGGTTTGGTTTGAGTCCATGTTTACAGCCCTGTCTGTTTTATAGCCCCAATATTAGCCTGGTAGCGTCTTTTATAGTTCCTAAATCTATTCCCAGCAGATGCGCTTCACGTGTTCGACACAAAAGGGACTAGGAAACAGCTTATAGTTTCTCTTTACGAGGAGCATAAAAATACCTTCAGCGAAAGGCACAACACATCATCTCCGAAAGGAATCCCACCCGCCTGGATACAGGAGCTTGAACTTACTCGGATCTAGCTCCGGCTTGTCGTCTTTATGTTTCCCAGAAGCCAGCTCCAACTCCGGAGAGGGTGCGCTCGGGTGCGTCTTGTCTCGTAGGTCAGTAGGGGAGCAGTACAGATAATCCGTGTAGGTCCTTCCACTGGAGCCGAGGCACTCGCCGGCTCTGTGGTCCTGAAAGTGCCGGCTGTTTGCTGCGTAGCCGTGGAAAGGCACTGCGCCGGAGATTGGCTCCAGCCATGAGCGCACGTACCGCGAGTCTGTGCCTAAGTGCGGCTGGTGGCTGTAGGGGTGGTAAACGACAGAGGACTGCGAGTGGACCGGTGGCCACGAGCTGGAAAACACGGGTGGCTTTGGTGCGAAGCTGCAGGAGGGGAACTCGGCGCACTCCGGGACTAGGGACGTCGGGCGAGGGCCAACTGGGTGCGAACCGGTCGCTGAAAATCGACTGGCAGCGAGGACATCCTCATTCTCGTGGTTGATCAGGGAGTCCACATAATAATTAGTTATGGGACCCGTGGTCGACATGTCGATGCGTCCAAGCTCTTTTACATGCATCCGATTATTATATGGACTGTATGTGTACTTTTTATCTAGCCATAGAACAATCAAGGCAGGTAATTATTTCTCTGCGCTTCCCTGTCCGCGATTGGCTACCTCAACAACACGTGATTATATTTACCCCCTGAAAAAGTGTACAGTGGATCAATGCGCCACACATCCAAGGACACCTCTTTAAAGAAATCTAATTAAAAAATGCACCATTTCGCTCACGGGGCAGTCAGAGGTGACTTCGGGGAGATCAATGTATTAAAAAAATATATGAATAGGTTTTAACGGCGCAAAAAAGAGGCGTATCTCTCGACGAAGCACAGACATGCGCGCAGTAAAAAGCGACGGAGGCACTATTTGATGGTGTAATCAATCTCTGTCTATCCAGCCCTGTGTTAGTCTTTATGGATAGAACTGCTGCAGTCACTGGTCTGCGCGTTTTATTGTTGCTGGACGACATCTCATCATGTTTGTTTATTAATTTGGTGTGTTATGAAAGTGTTGCCTAATTGAATACGTAGCCTTGGCAATATAAACTGATGGCAGAGAGCGTCGCATGATCCCTACAACAACAATAAAGTTATCTTAACAGACAACACGGGACAACGTTTCCAAACTGGCAGATAAAGGAAGAAGCATCAAGATTCTTGACAACTGGAGAGGGCTATATTGGCTGGTGGCCGTTCGTGTTTTTTATGCACATCCATAAATTTTAACGAGGACCATTTGATTGTTCATAAACGTGTCGTTAATAAGACTGCGCCCGATTTCTTCCTTTAGAGTAAAACTGTGCGCACAAGAAGCTAGTCATATCAAATGGAAAAGCCCGTGCAGGAAGCGAGAAGACTGCAGAGTGGAGGAGGTAAAAAGGCTCATTAAAGGACTAACTAGAAAGCATTTATAAGATATTGGATACTGTTGCAGTGGCTCTAATGGCGGTGGCTCGCTGTTTTACACCGGGCCAGCTTGTCACTTAGTAGCCTGTGAAATAAACTCTGCAGGTCGCAACAAATAAGGCAATATGATGAGCTTTGAGTAAGAAAAACCGGGCAAGGCGCGTGTCATAGAAAACAATCAGGCACCCGGTATATTAGCAACTATAGCCGCTTAAATGACCCTTGTGCAATTAAATCTGGTGACACAAAATAATCCCTAGATTGCATATGTATGCGCCTACGTCTACTGAAGTTCGTACATAAAAATAAAAATAAATACAAAATGATACAGTGATTTTATTCTTCCCTCTCGGAACTCAAAAGCATCCATTTGGTGAAACTGTTATTCAAGAGTGTCTATTCTAAAATATAGCCTATATGACAACGCTTTTTACCTTTGTATTTGGAGTGCAGTAGCGGATTACACCGATGA
This sequence comes from Gobius niger, assembly GCF_951799975.1. Taxonomy (NCBI): domain Eukaryota; kingdom Metazoa; phylum Chordata; class Actinopteri; order Gobiiformes; family Gobiidae; genus Gobius; species Gobius niger. The sequence goes on from NC_136857.1 coordinate 13,533,893, forward strand.
ACTTTGGCCATCGTCCCAAATGCGTCCAACATTTGACACGTTTATTAAGGAATCTCTCAAAACAACTTAATGTGACGCGTCCATTTTAAAAACGCATAGTCGCATTTTGACACAATACTCAACTATGGGAACAGCACATTGAAACTAGCCTATTGCACACTGTTAAAGAACTATAGAATGCACCTGGTTTGTCTTGGCTAAGGACAAGATTCAAACATGTTATATTTAGGCTGTGTGGCCAGAAAAGGCGCCGATAGGTGTCCTGGCGCGGGCGCAGACTAATCTCAAACGTTAGCCTTGGTGAGTGTAGCCGCTGCTGACAGAGAGACACAACTCTGACACAACTCAGGGTCTTGAGAAATGGAGTAATATTAGATAAACGTCCTTTATTCTAATGGCGCCATTAAACCTGAAAGGGAAGTGCTCTGCGACCTTTATTACAAAAACATACGACAATAAACGCTTTAAAGGGCCATGTGTCAATGAGTCTAGACCTGTTTAGTACACTTAATAGCTGTAGGAATGGATTCTAAATTGATCTATGTAGTTACTGTTGTGTATGTCTAATAAGAAGTGCGCGTATGTAGGTGTGTGTGTGCGCGTGTGTGTGTGTGTTCGTATATTCATGATATTCTATCTATTTTATATTAAACTTGAGACATATGTGCACCAGCAAAGCATGATCCTATAAAATGAATAAATAAAGTCAAAACAGTGATTATGTGTGCCCCTTAACCACTTTTTGTGTCATGTGACTTTTCATTGGTCTTGAGCTAATATGACAAGTGTTTTTTTTTGTTTTTTTTTACACTGCTTTATACTTTTAACTCGTTAAAACATACCTGACACAGATATTTAAATATATCGGCAGCAACAAAGTTTGATTTGAGATAAAGTGCGCACATTTCTGCAGAACATCAAATGTAAATGCTCACGTGCGTATAATTGATGAGTTTATTAACAGACCTTTTTTTCGTTTTTCTTTTTTTTTACATTGTTGTTTATAATTAATATAAAGTAGCCTTTAGTAGGAGTACAAACATGGGGCAAGATTTCATTACAGTGAATTGTTCTGCATTGGACACAGGTACAGGTGGCAGACAACCCTTCCAATGCGCGTGAGACTCGTGTAAAATATCAAATTATTTGATATCTTAGAAAATGATTTAGCATAGATGTCAGGCCTGCTTTGATTTGACATTTCATTTTATTGGTGTTTCTGCAGCGAAGGTGCTTGTAAAATGCAGGGTGGAGACTCGAGAAAGATTTAAGCTCAAGTTACACGAGCGCGCTTCATCTTAAAGTGATGGATGAAATGCAAATTTATACGACGAAAAATAGCCACAAGCTTCAACACACTTTCCTGTCATTAAAGTCTTTAAGTCCCGTATAGGCAAACAAACTAAGAGGGGGCGCGTTATGAAACAGTTATAACATCCAATAATATCTTGGTACTATAGGGTTTTATATAGTCTCGCTTTGCACTCGGTCTAAGTGCGGTTTAGTCACAATTATATTAACCCGTATTTTTGTTCAACTAACATATGCATTAAATAAACAAAAATGTCTAACTTTTACCAACAAACGTCTGTGTTAAAATAAAACAATGTTCTAATCTCTAGTCTTGCTCGGAGCTTTCCAGTCTAATTGTGTCATTACGCACACGTTGAACTGTCCGGAGGAAGCGGGAGCTTTAGTCGCTGTGCGCACAACAAAGAAAAATTAATGGTTTTATGTTTATATGGTTTTAGGGCGAATCTGCGGAGTTCTCAGAGCTATTTCCTGGTGTTGTAAAGCCTTTGTCAGTGACGCATTCCAAGGAAGACCCTCATTCACAACGCTGAATGAAAGTGACTTTGGATTCCAGACTGTCTCTTCCAGTTGCACTACCGCGATGAGTGAGAGGAGGGATGGGGGGTGCAGATAAAACGAGAAAAGGGCAGACTTTTATTTGATAAAAAATGTTTTGTTTTTTGTTTTGTTGTTTTATATATGGGATTACTTTCATTACAATCATTAAAAGAAATGAACATAAAGGAACAGAGACGGTTATAATTGAATCTCGCAATTAAAGCTGTACAATGATATTTCCAAATAGCTTTTAATATTTGTGGAGTTCTGTCTTATAAAGTTGCCTTTGCACACCATCTACTAAAATGTTACTAATTTGCACTATGTGAGGGGGCGGGGGGCAGATTCATTATTGTTTCTTTATTATTTCATCTGATTTGAGAAAAAGAAGAAAAAAAAGCTCTGCGAATCATTTAAGCCAAAGCGATCTGTTGTTGTTATTGTTGTTGTTTTTGTTGTTGTTGTTTTTTAACACATTCACGGCAACACCAAAATGTTCGTAAACAATAAACCAATTTTGATATTTTCCATAAGCGTGATCAGTCCAAGGTTGTTGCGTAATAAACAAAAAGATGAATAAGCTATTCATCTTACATACATATTGACACACATTTCCAGCAAACACTTCTGACAATTCCTTCATGGAAGAGTATACTATTATAGCCTAAATATGAAGCTCATTTTGGCTTTGTGCTAAATCTCTCTTAGAGTAGCAAATACATGTATACAGCTCGAGTTCCGCGCTAATTACTTAAGCCAGAATTAAACCAATAACGCATAAGGCAAATCCAAGATGACCGCCAATGACAGCATAGGAGGACAATAAACATCAAGGTAATCGTGCAAGAAAGTGTTGAATATTGACATTGATATCATTTTATAATAAATAAAAAAACTGTACAAATACGAGCCCAAAAGCCATCTCGTGCCTCACAGAGGTGCCCATAAAGCAGCTGATGCCACTAAAAGAGAGGCTCTGACAGATGCACCACAACAGTCTCAAACTTTAGCCTGTGTTGTTTACAACCTATTATGCTTCTGAGAGCCTCGCGAGTTTTTACAGCCAGCCACAAATATAGCAGCAAAGAAAGAAGCTCTCTGTCCCAAGGTATTACAGCCCCAGTTCATTTACAATGCCATTTGCGGGGACCTGGATGGCTATAGGGGGTATTCAGCGGAAACTGCTGTGCCCTTGATGAAGACGAACTGACGTAATCAAGGCAGTTTCTTGTTGCCGAGCCAGGAAGCCAACCCCAACAACATGAAACTACCTAAACCACGCTCCAGCTTCGCGCAAAGGGATGAAAATCCAAGGAGAAAATGCATGCAAAAAACCCAAATTAGGATTATTATTTTTTTCTCTCAGCACAAAGAACAGGCGAGTATATCCCACCACACAATCAATATAAATGCTTGTCACGCAGTTCAGTTTACGTTCACTTTTACTTGATATTTGATTTGAATGAACAACCCCTGAACGGTTGTTTAGACTTTCCGACAACTATAAATATATAAAAGTACAATCAGCTGTCAAGATAAATCAAAGCCCCTAAATTCCACTGGAACAGGCGGCAAATAGAAACCTCTCAAAACTGCCGACGTTAGCAGGCGTGCGCAAATGCATGCTGGTAGCTGTCAAAGCGGATGCCCTCGCCTCATGCATAGGCTGTGACATACTTCCCAAAGCAGGAAATCAAAAATACCAAGTCAAATGATGTCCTACCTTTAGTCGAACGGAGGATGACGCCCGCCTTGATGCTTTAGTTATCCTCCACGTGCTTGACGCGAAACCTCCAGTCTGTGGCGTGCCGTCGTCCCCCCCTTGTCTTTATCCACCATTTTTCCCCCCATCTCCTGCGTCCATAAAAAAAAAAGCTCCGTGCATTATCCCGTTGCGGAGGCGGAGGCTGAAGCGGCATGTTTCCTCCAGCCAAGCGCCTTGCCTTGGATCCTGCAGTCTGGATTAGCCCTCCTCCACACACACACACCTTTGAACGCATCTTTACTGCTGCAGCACATTATATTTGCAGATCATAAAATCCACCCCCAACGCTTTCTTGGGCGAACCTGACATTAGAATTTTATGACCTTGACTTACTGTGGTCACCTGGATAATATTTAAATCAACGTTATGGTCTCTCACTCCTAAGACCACTCTTTCTCTCATCCCGTCTCTCACCCCCATCCTTTTATTTCCACACAAAAAAAAAGCCAAGGAAGTTGCCCTTGTTAATTTCCTTCGGTGTTGCAGTCAATTTGTATTTGCATCGCGCAAGATGTTTTAACATCTATAACCGGGAGAAGAAGTTGGCTGTTGAATATTTCCAGCACAGGGACTGCGTCGTTTTCCAATGCAGAGTAATAAAACTGCAGCGAGCAACAAATATGGCAAAGAGTCACCCGTAAATATCAGCAGTCTTTTTTTTTTTTTTTTTTTTTTTTAAAGGAAACTACATGTTGGCTTTTACACACAAAAAGGATGCACGTGTCTGTGGAGCCATGTGGTATCAGTCTGAGCGTATGTGGATCACGTGGTGTGGTGTGCGTAAAGTGTCTCTTCTTCAAGTGTAGTTGTAAATATGTTCTCCCACGCGGCTCTCTCTGCTAAACTTCTTGAGCTTCATTCGTCTGTTTTGGAACCAGATCTTGACCTGTCTGTCGGTCAGGTTGATACTCCGACTGATCTCCAGGCGGCGCTCCCGAGACAAATACATGTTGAACAAAAACTCCTTCTCCAGCTCCAGCGTTTGGTGCTTTGTGTATGGACAGCGCTTCTTCCGTCCACTTTTGGCTTTTAACCAGCTTCCACACGCCTTTTCCGTGGATACATTATCTGATGAAGCAGAAAGGATACCAGCCATTAGTGAACGTTGTTAGAAAATAAAAGGAGAAAAAAAGGAAAAAAGGAAAAAATCCTCAAAATTGTAAAATTTGTACTCTGACTCTGAGGTCCACGAACACGCCCATTTCTCAAATGGTCATCCCCGTTTCTGGATCAAAACGCTCGTTTAATGTGGAGAGCGCATTGCCTACACTGTCTGCAGCCATCTTTGAAAATAATCCGACAACTGAAAATGGCGAATCTTATGTTTCTAACCCCCACTGTTTCCAAATTGCTTTTGTGAGAGGCACGCCTATAATTAGATCAAATTAAACCACCTCTAGTGTAAGCACTTCTTTTGTCAAGGCCCATGGCACCTCAGACTCCCATAAAATGTTATTACTTTTGCTAACAGAAAACCTAAATTGTGTGTTAGAGTGGATCTCGTGGTAAAATGGCTAAAAAGTAACCTGCATAGGCCGACCAGAAAAAGAGATGTAGACACGGGAAAGACGGTGCCGGAAATATGCGTTAATTCCAACATCGGAAAAATACACAAAAAATAACAATTTACTACAAAACCCCGAGTGAATCGTCACAATAGACAAAAGCTAAATTGCACAGCGTCATTTTAACCTTAAGTCTAAACACACACACACACCCACCCACACACACACACATACATCACATGCACCATTACACGTGCACACTTTTCTCTGACGAAAAGAAGTAACTTCACAAACGAATATATATATATATATATATATATATATATATATATATATATATATATATATATATATATATATATATATATATATATATATATATATATATATATATATATATATATATTCGTTATATACACATACATATATATACACACAAAAATGCTAATAGTAGTGGCATAGCATTAATAATAATGTTGTTAATTGGCTAAAAGTATTTTCTTTAGTTTTTATTGTAGTGTGTCTTTTTAAGCCTCGTTCAACTGATTGGATTAAATTGTGCAAAGAAGTGCGCGTAACAAAATAACGCCAAGAAGTTGTATGTTGGATGCTGTACGTATATGCGTTTGTGCACGTGTCACAGAGTGGGCAAATACAGCGCGTGCACCCATCTCGCATTCTCACGCTAATAGAAAAGTGTTAAGTGCCATGGCTACAAAACCCCTGCTGGCGCGGATGCCTGCTGTCATGCCAATCCTGGACCCATGACATGCGCAGACTTAAAACATTTGCGCGTGTATCTTTGCATCATGCTTGTGAATCACACTTTTGCATGCACCAGTGTGAAATTGATGGAGCTGAGAGGCAGAAGATATTGTATTCTACCTTTTATTTCCTGGTCCGAGTTATCAGAGCAGCTGCCAGTCTTTGCTGCTTCTTCCCTCTTGCTATGTTTCTCATTTGTTCTTGTAACATCCCTTGTTTTTCCTTGCGTTGATTTGCTGCAACTAACTGACGCTTTTTCCTCTGCTGAATCAACAGCCAAGTGGGTCAAAGAAGAGGAGCCGGGGGTAAACTGCTGATGGCTGTCCTGTTGCGGCCTGCCTTGGCTGTACACCTGGACAAAGCCGCTGGACGGTGGGACAGTTTGCTCAGGCCTGCGGCTATTGTCTCCTATCCGGATGTAAATCGGCCCTGTTGTCTGCTTCTCCTTATTGCCACAGCCATTCTGATAAAGGCAACCAAACGCCTCCTCCTTGACGTTGCCTGCTGGAAATGAGCAAGGCTGTAAACAGTGTGCAACAAGTTGTTGGTCTCTGCTGGATTCGGGGCCGAGGGTCCATGTGGCTGGCTGTTGGCACATGTATGGCGCATCCTGTATGCTTCCAAAAGCAAGGCTACCTGAAGGATGCTCGACTCTTTGGCACGTTTGTGCAGATTGTCGCAGCCTCACCACATTTCTCATCTCTGAATGTCCGTAGTCTGAAGATAGCGGGGTGTACATTCCAGAGTTGCTGGAATAACCGTCACCCCTAAAGGAAGATGATCCACCCTTCAAGGAATCCATGAGGAAGTTACAAGCCGTTATTCGGACATGACTTTTTTTCTTTCTTTTTTTTTACTACTAGCACTATCAGGTCTAGACTGGGGGAGTTCTCTTGGAGAATCGAGACAGGATGCTGACATCTTTTAGAGAAGGGTGCAAAAATATCAGTTACATTATTAAGGATGCTGGGAGAAATGTCATGTGATTTCCAGACCAATAGAAACGTGGAAGTAGCCTTGGCGCTCCAGACTGACGTGACGTCAGCCCGGTCAAGTTGGGAGAAGAGAGAGCTTTTTCGTGGAGCACGTACGCCACCCTGTGGACCATAAACGGAACAGACAGCAGGCCCAGAAAAGGGGAACAAAGGGCTCACTGCTGCAGGAGAAGCTGCATGGAGAAACTTAACGTGGCTAAAGTTGGATGATTTTAATTCTTTTAAAGGTCACACGTCCACCCGAAAGACAATCTCGACGTTGTTCCAGGTACCTGTGACAATGGAGAAAGAGGGTTTGTCAGGGGGAAAAGGGGGCAGTTTTGTATTTCGTCGAGAGTAATTGTATTTGTATTCATACAATTTTACACATGCACGTGCGTATAGCTAAATAATCCACATGGTCGGTTCCCTATAAATAAATTCACTCGTTTATATATAATTTACGCACGAAACCAAAACCGTACTGGACCGTCAAAGTGACATGTTTTAAATCGAGCACTTGAGCAAGAGATTTTTACCTTTTTATGTTAAAACAAACAAACAGAAAAGGTAACTTTAGAGAAGAGGCCGAACAGGTAAGACTTTCAGCTGCATCGTATTGAATTAATTAACAAAACAGTAATCATAATGTTTAAAATATTGACAGTGAGCAGGAGCCATTAGCTTTGATTACATCACATATTTGGCGCAACATGTTTGGTGCTTTAAATTGCATTAGGCTTATTTTACTTCCAAGCTCAGCTCAATAAATATGCCTGGAATGGATTTAAAATGATTAACAAATTAACTCAAATATATCACTTTAAAGCCAAATAGGCGAAATAAGAGCTACAAGTCGGCCCACTGAGATATAACGTTATTTTGTACAAATCAAGGGACAGATTATTTGTCATTTCTGAAACGTCGCCTATGTTAGGCGACCTATTAGAAGAAGGCTAGTAATTCACTCGGTAGTTGTAGTAGTAGTAGTAGTAGTAGTAGTAGTAGTAGTAGTAGTAGCATCGTCTGTTCGACGCTAATGTTCGTTTATTTCATTCATTGTTTTTTCTGTTTACGTGTACGCACGGCTTTCTGCTTATTTGACATGGAGTCATTAAGCTGTTTATCGAGATAAGTGGGCTGAATGTAAGAATAATAACAATCCATTTGGAAGTTCTGTTTTCTTAATGCAATACTCAAATGTACTTCCATACAAAAATGTCTAGAGCTGCTGCATAGCAGGCTATACGATGATGCTACTCGTCACTGAAATGTTATGGCCTAGCATGCAACGTGGCGTCTTTAGATTTGTGACTAAATATTACATTGGTTTATTTGCATTGTGTGTTTTTTCTATTGTTTATTTTTTGCAGATGTAAATAAACTATAGTTCTATCCATTGTTATATTGTGTTATATTATAACTCTATATTGTTAAAACTGGTGGTGACGTGGAAATGTTGGTATGTTTAAGAACTATTATGTACAAGCGCGTCCGTGTGTTTGCGCGTGTAGCTCAGCACTGTCAAAATAATTGTAGCATTTTTGATGAAGCAAACGCCAAAAGAGCAAGATTTTGTGTTAATGAAAATAGCCCATGTAAATCCTTGTGTTTTGTTCATTATTTTTCATAATTCTGAGGGTTCTTAGAAAGATGGTGAGGAACATTTTCATTCACGAGTCACCAAAGAAGAGCAAAAAATTCACCTAATCTGTAGGTTTGGATTCTCGCTCTCACTCCACTGACACGTACAAAAAATGCAGTGACGCATAGCCTTCGGGCTCCCGTCAGTTCGGCTAAACTCACGCTGCAAGGTTGCTGTGCACCACACTCTTCCACAACAAATAATAGTGGGTTAATTTATGCTTTGTGTTTGTGTTTATACCAAAAATAAATTCAACTTAAGCCAAAAACCTTTGGACATGCGTAAAACAGCGTGCCCAAGCCTCCAGTTTTGGATTCACAGGCCTATATTCAGAATTACATTTGTGAAACGCTACACTAGAATAGTGTCGTGTATGTTTTTTTTTCATGTCCTAGTTATAATTTCTTATTACAATTTAGCTAAGCCAGATAACCGTAATTCAAAAGATCAGTTGGTTGTATTGTAAATGTACCGTTAACATGATGAAACGCCACAAACTGAGTTTAAGGTCATTTGCACATTCAGCGTTCACGCATGGCCAAGGAAATGCGTCCCGGAGACAGCGCGTGCAACTGCCACCGTATTTTACTGTAGTCTTTAATTACACTTGTTTCAACTGGAGCCCACAATTTGCTAAACAATATCACACAAAGCCCCCGACACTCATACCCTTAAGCCCAAGCAAAGGTGAAATCATGGGGCTGATCTTTGTGATCAGCAACTGCAGGCCGACAGACTAACCAACAGGCTAAAGTTACAGTGAGAGCCAATTTAGAAAAACAAGTTACACACGCACATAGCAGGGGGGAAACTGATATTATTATGCACGCACGCTACATCCTCAGGTGGGATGGTTCAGTCGCACATAGTGTGGTGCAAAAGGTTTACTAATCCAATGGCGGTGTTGGTATTCAATAGTCCACAATCTTTATTCTTAGACCTCGAGAAAACACATGCGCTCGACTGAAGGAACGGCGGTTTTTTAATCTATTACTGCTCGTCACTCAGGTAGCCTGTTTTTTCCACCTCTGTAGATGTTTCAACAAGTCATTCAGGGATTACTAGATCTGTGATTCCAGACTTGCAGTGCAACTGTAACCGCAAACCTCAGTCTTTTAACCGTGTAGCGTGTAGTGCACCACCACTATAGGATTCCCATTGCTAACACTGCTATGCTCATCTGACGGAAGCCTTTCCCTCCCCAAGTGCAGCAGCGTGTCTCAAGGATTCTTGCCCCCGTGTGGTCAGCAGAGAACACTTACGGCAGTGTCTGCAGCCTTGTCTTGTTGGTGACGTTGTGCCTTGGAGAAACCTACACATTTTCCACGTCATCGTCCCAGGGCCAAGGTTGGTGGGTGTGGCGAGTGAGTGGCGACGGCAGAAAGGGCTTCCCGTAGCCTTGATCTCAGCAAACGCATTTTTTTTTTTTTTTTTTTTCAGAAGTTGGTCATTCACCGAGCAAACGTTTTCTGACGCAGCTGGTCAGAAATGAAAACACGGTGTCGTTAGGCTATATTCTGCAAAGCTTCTAAAATCCTCAAATCGTTGCTATATTCTGCAAAGTTTTGAATTTCCTCCAGCCGTAAACACTCTTTGATCCGCGCCCAAACCTGCGCAAGATGCAAGTTAACAATTAAAGGACAACGTATCTGAACCACCCACAACTGAGCACACAAAACCGTCGTGTTTACAGAACCACCTACTATGACATGCACTTCAGCGCTTAACCAACAGTTGTTTCCTCTCTCTCTCTTTTAAGACAAAGGCTTATTCACACACACACACACGCACACGCACACGCACACACACACACACACACACACACAAAAAAGACATACAGTTTCATGCGTAATAGCAGGACATTTTACAAGCACAATCAAGTGTATTTACAGAGCGTGCTAAAGCTGGCAAAGTTACCTGCTGTAGTTTAACGCGCAGGGTCAAAGTTGGACTCTCTACACATTCCTTTTCTGTTCCCACTCCATCCCATTGGCCCGTTTTGCCGTGGCACACATTTCCGGGCAAAAGGGGCTCCTTGATTCCACTTTATTGCAGGGGGTTAAAGGTGAAGGCCTTGACATTATTGAAGTTCAAAGACTAGATTTAATTATAAGTAGTAGTTAATGTACACGTGCAATGTCCTCGCTTAGTAGCGCGGGACGCACAGGGCAAAAGCGAATTCCGTTTAAAACAGCGCGCCAATTAAAACGGCTTTGCACTCACTGTATCTTGTTCTGACACCAAACACGTGCACCAATTAGTCCGTTATTATTTATTTGAGCTGAAAGTGTTGGAAACAAATGCGGTTTGGGCCAGAGGGAAAGGTGAGGGATGAATGTAGCAGTGCGTAAAAGTGCTTCACAGAGGATGTCTTTCTTATAATCACCAGCCTTACCAAAATACTGTATCTTAAAAGAATTGAGCTTTGTTTTGTAATAGTGACTGAGCAATAAACGGGCTAAAAACACTTTTAAATCCCTAAGCATCAATGCTAACTTGCCAAGTGTGTGTTTTCATCCATACTGGAAGAATGTGGGATATCATAGTTGTGTGCGAAGGGCGTTTTGTTTGACAAGACACACTGCAAATACAGTTTATGCCGAAAGCTTTAACTTTTGCCACTTGGACATGCAGTCTTGCTTGTTTACTATTTGCTGCGGATGTGAACACCATTCCCTTTGAACAGACGGTGCAATTAGGAGAAAAAAAATAGCCATTTAGTGCTCCTTCCTTTATGGCAGTGTCTAGACTACAAGAGTGGCGATTCTATTTAGTGCACACTAAAGGTAACCTTTGTGCCATTTTCCACAACATTAACCCATTCATTTATACTCAACAAGGATCAAATTTCTTTTCTGTGTGGTATGATGGTTTCCTGCAAAGTTTGCCAAAATATCGCAATGGTGGTCTAAAATGTATACACGAGCGGCCCTACATCTGCAAAGAACATGAAATGCACAAAGTCGGTGTGACTATAGGTTTCTGTTTATTTCATAAGTGATACATTAAGAATACACAGGCTGTTTATCCACTCCGCCATAGAAAGCAATGCTGAAACAAATAATTTAATGAGCATCTGCATATTTCTATAAGCAGTAGGGGGAATTTGCAGCAGGTAAATAGCGAAAGGAAATTCAACATACGCCTATTTACATTCATAGAACTTTGGGCTGCTCTGTAGGACAAGGTCTATACTTTCACAGATCCGATATCACATTTATATCGATAGCAAAATTGCATCCAGTAAAACTGCTATGACACTTAACACTGGCCTGGAAATAATTCCATAATATGCTATTTACAAAGACCAGAGGAAGGGAATGAGCGGGGTGTGTCTGCGCAATAATGGTTGAAATATACATTTGATATTTAAACAAATATGTCTGAAATATGAACATAGAATAAACACTATGAAGAGTCATGATAGACATATTCAAGAACCGCATAGAAATGATTATTCTAACCACAGAGACCTTTCTGGGAAGTATTAGGAAATGGCGCGTCCATCCCGTGCAGGCCTACAGCATGACACCGACTGTCCACTTGCATTGCACACTTCAGTGGCATGGGCTCATTTAGAAAATGGCTGTGCCCACGGTTACAATTCAAAGGGAGAACGAGTATAGGCCTTAATGTCACTAATCAGAGCAGTGACACCTTTAACTCACAAAAGGGGGTTTCCCGAAAAATACTGGAGGCGATCCCTGCTTAATTTCTTCTCTTTCATTCTTCTGTTTTGAAACCAGATTTTAACCTGGCGGTCGGTGAGGTTCAGCATTCGAGAAAGTTGAAGCCTTTTCTCTTTGTTGATGTAAACATTAAAAAAGAACTCTCGCTCAAGCTCCCGGATCTGAAACTTGGAATATGGACACCGCTTCTTTCTTGTGCGAGGAGTGCCTAAAAATACAAAACAGGATCAATATTTTGAAAGGCAATTGGATCAAATTAAAGTTAGGTGTCCGCTATCTGCCCATTTAGTGGTAGAAAAATCCAGAATTCTAAAATGTCCCATTTAGTGCCATGATAACATTTCAGTACATATTTATCAAGCAAAGCAGCAGAGTCCATAAACAGGGTTAAATATCCGAATTGCTAAAAGGGACCAATATCATCTTACCGCCCCTAAGTATGTGTTTATCTGTTATGAATATATAATAACTGAAGTATTTTGTCGCATTATGTGCGTCGCATTCCAATGGAGCAAAACAATTTACACAATATTTTGGCAGTGGATAGAAATTTCTCATTGAAATGTTTTGAAGTGCACAGGCTATTATACGGCCTTGTTTATTAAACGCGTGAAATCGTGAATTTCTTGAAAAGAAAATTTGCAATTGTAACGTTTGCTTAATGAACACGAGTGTGAACAATACATGGCCTACATACAAGTGGGATTGAAACAAGCAATTGTTGCTTTCATTATTTCCACTTGGCTCCAGCCTCTGTGGCCGCACTGACCATTCAAGTTAAGGCCAATGTCACTATTCATTATAGCTGAACAGTCACACTGCTGTGCACATCATGCTGCTGGAATTTATGCTGCACAGGTTAATAATTATAAAAGCTGAAAGGTTGACTGTGTACAAATGTGCTATCCTAAACGATGTCGACAGTTTAACAGATAAAATTCATTAAATCTAACAAAGCAGTGTATCCTTTTGTGGGCACAGCGCGAGAAAAAAAAAGAAATTCACAAGACGCCAAAAGCAATGTTCTGCCCAATTGGGTTTTACTCTCGACAGCCCAACGAGAATATCCCTTAAAATACCCTACGCAAGTTCATGATCAAAGTTAACATTTGTCACAATAGCTTTCTCTTAAAAATTTCACAGACTCTCACCATAGAGGCGTCTGTGTATAACATCCCCTTTTTTTCAAAGCGCTTTCCCATCGTAAAAATTCTTCTCGTTGCAAGAAAGAGCTTTGTAGGGTTATAATAAAATCCTTTGAATGCTTATAAAACTCCACATAAAATCTGACCGACAAAACACCGGGCTAGTCCCCTTAACCTTCCCCCATTTTACAGCTCTGGTACACTGGTATACCTACTCGAGTGACTGCTCTTGTTGGCGTTCCCGTCCTTAGTCGCTGCGGCGGAAGACGTGCACGAGCTGGCTGAATTTGTGTGTTCCTCCTCATCGTCTTGTTCCTTTTCCTGCTCCGCGGCTCCGGCTACAGAGGTTGGAGGCTGCTGCTGCTGCTGGTGCTGGGAGTCGCTCTCCAGCTTTCCCCCTTCGCCTTTTTGTAAACAATTGTCTGACTGATTGTCCGTGGCGCTGCTGCAGTACGCGGTCTCGAAAAAGCGGTCGAAACCTTGCGGGAGGACGCTGTTTTTGCCGACACCGGAATAAAAACCTGTGGAGGGGTGATTGGAGCCGGGGTGGGTGTGATGGTGATGGTGGTGGCTGTATACACTCTCGTTCTTCATAAGCATTTCTGTCATGGTGGATTGGGGGAGACAGTCCCTATGCACCAAGTCTTCTCCCGAGTAGCACGATGCGTAATTGCCTCTGTGGTGCCATTTACTGCCCGGGTCCAAACCGTAGGAAACCTCCCGTACCGGCTGCACTTGCGAGAGGTTTGTGGAATAAGGATAGCTGATTTGCCGGGACGGGGCCTGTGGAAGGAACGAAGAGACGGCAGAAAACTCGGGGACGTAGTAGGTGCAGCTGGGGAGGTAGATGTTAGACGCGCAGCCCGTCCTGTCCCCAAACTCGGATGTCCGGTCTTTGCGAGTCTGGGAGCAGAAGTTGCCCAGATTCACCGAGTTAAACATCGTTCTCTCTCCCGCACTCCGTACTATAGATAGATGTTTTGGATACGAGCTGCAGCAGAAGGGAAAAATTTGGGAAGGCGAGATGACGCGCAATCCGTCTAAGTCGCCCCGCAGACACGTGATCGAAAGTAGATATTGTCATATATCAATTTGGAAGACTTGGATGTGTAGGAGTGGTTGGCTTTAGGTAAGATCTAGGAGGTTCAAACGAATGATTTTCAAGCACCACAGGCGCACTAAGAAAACCAGGAACAGATTGGTGTTTGGCGCTTATTACAATTACACAGATATGCGCTCTGTTCACGTTTATGGGCTGCTGCTACTGCTGGAGAGATAGCAACATGCTAAGTGCTAAAGCTACCCAGGCAGGCACAGCATTAAGTATTCTGTATCTATGCAGTATTTAAAGTTTTGAGATCCTGTTAGGGTCTGTAAAAAAAAACATTATAAACAAGGTAATTAGCATATTGTTTGAATGAAAAGACAGATACGGATCAAATCAAAACAAAAATGTCAAATCCCGCACTAATATCCCAAAACAATCAAATTCAACGTAACATTTATGCCATTCACGGTGCAATTTGCATGACGGCTAAGAATGGCATAAACTGGTTAAAAGGAGACCAAATCAGTCCCATGAGCTCCATCCTCTTTTTAGTGTTTCACAAAATCACAGGGAAGAAGTCATTTGTGTGTAGACACCACAGGACACTTTCTCATTGTGGTTTGTGAATTCAGATTTATATTAGTCGTTTAAATCCCCTGTCTGTATTAAATCTGCACTAACATGCTGTCGTACGGACTGGAAAATAATAGATACAGATGACTCACCTGTAACTCGCCAATCCCTGGCGTTGTTGCCCTATTTTTTTCTGTCACTAAACAAAGTTCTCGTCTGTGGTACAGTGAATCAGACTATAATTATGTTGTAAAGTGAAGTCACATTCAAGCAATGCAGAGCAAGCAAATGCCATAAGCAACCAGCCTGTTGTTGAAGCCCTCTATTATTATTGTTATTTGTTGTAGTTGTAGTAGTAGCAGTATTTTTCTCTTTGACCAATGGCCATCACACCAATTCAGTGCTTGTTCTGAGCGTCTGAATCTCTTCCTTACAGTATGAATGAGCTATAGATTACCGCAAGCAATAAGCAACATGTCCAACGTAATACAGCATTTAGCGCTGAGACAAGCCAAGCTGGAAGACTATTCAATGCGATCTGATACCTGGCATAGGCCTACTCGATCTGCTTCTTTCGGTGCGCTTTTACGCACGAGCAGAGGCTTCTTGTAAATGGCTACTTATAGGCCACTCCGACAGGGCCCGTTTAAAGCTGTACCCAACGTCCCTCTAAAATTAAATAAGTCCCAGCTGATGTTTCTAGATGCTCAGATGCTTTTATTTTCCACCAGAAAGACGACTTTTATTTGAGGGTGACTATTAAGACGACATATGTCAGCTTGGATATGTTTTAAATAAATTGTAATAAAAATGACGGAGGACAAAGTCGCATTTATGTTATTTTCTGAGTCATTGTAAATGTTTAATTGTTCTGCTGAGGTCTGCCCTTTATATTTATAGAGTAATGACTACTAGCACATTGTGAAATTAATATGATGTACTGTTGTTTATAATATTCTACTTTCTAAACGCGGCAATACACTGCATTATTATGAAACAATCTGGATACTTCTTTTATAAATACAACTTTGTCACTAAGGGAAATCGTCAATTCATTGTTCAGAGGAAAAATGTAGCGCCTAAAAAATAATGAAACTAATGAATGCCCGCGACGGTGTGCCATTCATTCCAAGTTTATTAGTAAATAGGTGCCAATGGCGTTAGACTGTTTACAGCCTCAATAGACAAAGGGTTGACTCACATGATGCATCTTGCATCCAAGTACAAAGAAAGGAGACAGCTGTCCAGACACAGCACTTGAATTTGACCACTAAAATCTTCTCTACGTCCACCATAAAACTCCCAATGGCTGTAGTAACGCTAAATTCCTTTGTTCCATAGATAACCATAAACTAGAGAATGAAAGGAATTTGGACTTTAGAAACAAGGTAATCTTAGCAAAAACGCGCAAATGCGCTGCTTTAATTTCAATCAAAACTTTTGTCGATCGTTGTGTGAGCTTTCATTCAGTGAGCTATATTTAGCTTTTAGTAATGAGAAAGACATAAAGGTACAGGCACCAGCGCGTGTGTGAGTTTATTGAAATACATTTGACTAAACAACCACATGGCAAAGTCTTTGTGTAAACACACTGCTCTGTGGCCTATGCGCACACCCATGTGTAACACGGAGCATCAGTGATATGCTGTGATTTAAAGCCTCTTTTGCAAATCAGTGAATGTGTATTTTGAAATACAGTATGATATAAGCTGCAGCTTACTTCTTACTAAACTGTGTTTACGTACACTGATGTTCTGTTGTATACATTTTGCCCAGGCGAACCCTGTGGCTTAAACAATTAAATAGTATAAGAATGCTGTCAATCAGGGAACAGTGCACATCTTTCACTGGTTCTTTTTTGCGATAAATGATGGTGTGATGTCATAGCATAGCAACAGCATGGAAAAAAGTATTCCATCAGTGCACCAGCATAACAACAGAGAAAAATGAGTGGCAAGTCCGCATTGTTATTCTCTGATTTGCCTCAAATGTTGAAGGTTCTATTGAGAGTTACCTGTAAATACCCTCTGTATGTCGTGCTTGTATCATATACAGAGAGATTTCTTCTTTTACCATCAAGGTAGGGTTTGCTGTGCTCATGTAAGAGCAATATTCACAAGGATCTAGAAAAGCTGACACAATGAAAAAAATAAAAAAAAGCTGCGGGAGTTTATTCAGAATTAGCACAGCAAATGTTCATGTTGGACCTAAAATGTGAGCTCTATTCAACCAAAAGGTAAATACATTATAATTACTATTTCGAGTTATTTTACTTTTTTGTTATTAAAAAAGACACCAGTCCTGCGTATTTGCTTGTGGAGTTTAACCTAATGTATGGCTCTCCCGCACCTTAATTACAATCGGCATCCTTTATGTGTCAGCACTTGTTAAAATAAGACTTAGTTCAAAATCTAGCGCTGTATTTTGGCTGAGAATTTGACATAACGCCTCACCACATTCCCATAAGCCATGAGACACGTGCGCACACACACACACACACACACACACACAATGCGCTACAGCTGGCAAGACCCTACGCAGCACAAGTCAATGCTAAATGTGGGAAGGCCACGTAATCAGATTACTGTCCCCTCATGGCCTAGATAAGTTTAATTGGATGTAAGGCGGGTAGTTAAACTTGGCTGTGTGGACTGTGAATAGTTTCAAGCAACACTAAAGTTTTTTTTTTTTCCTTTTTTTTTTTTTTTTTTTTACGTGTGTGTGTGTGTTTTGTTCTAATGCACGGAGTGTGGAGCCTCTGTGATGGAAACAAAACAGAACAAGATGAGAACTGGTGTACGAGTGTTGTTATATTTGGGGAAATCTCCAGAGCGCATTGCTCATCTGTTTAACTCAGTGCTTTCTAAAGGAGCTGAGCAGAAAAGGGCCTTGAACAGGAAGATATGACCGAGACCAAGCGAAATAGTTCATTTCCACCCGATGTCAAATTGACATTATGCCATAACAGCGCGTTCACATTTTTATTTGAATTCGCTATAGAGCGATTTAAGGTCTCCAGAAATCGGGTACAGGCCATGTAGAGGCTGCAAGCTTCAACCGTGCAATTAGGGGGTTAGGCTATCTCAAAACAGTAAATATAGCCTATATATATCTTTAATTATCTCTGTGAGTGTGCTTGTTATTGTTAATAAAGGACTTGAGGATATGATCAGTCACATGTTGCGATTGCCTGCATTTCAAAGCGCAACAGACAATCCCAATTAAATGTTTCGTAAATAAGGCTTTTGACTAATCCAACACAGGGTTCAGCTGTCACGCATCGTGAGCAGGGATCTAACACATAACACACAGCCTAAATAAAGCACATGCATAATTGTAAATGTCGCACCATGCGCAATTTTACAGTAAACTATAGTTAAAACAAAGGTGCGTGTAATACTTTCCCCTGTGTTGTCGTATAATAGGTCTCGCGGGGAAAAAATAATGAGGTTTGTTTTCGCCTAATGGTGAATGCAGAAAGCCTTAAAACTGTGTGCGTAAATATAGGCCTATTTTTGCAATAAAACAAATATTTCTCACAATCAAACACTAATTTTCTGATTTGTGCAGTTGTTGTTGTTGTTGTTGTTTTGCAATACACTAATGTGTAACATCTAAGCTTACAAGTGGCGACAAAACAAAAACAAGATGTAAAATTATACTCGAAAAAATACTACAACCCTAATCTTAAAATACATGAAGAAAAATGGACAGTTGAACATTCCACTCCAAAGCGCGCAGCAGCGTTTATTCACCGTATACTTGACCTTCATACGACGCTTTCAAGCCTTATAAGGCTGGAGGGGTGTTACAACAAAACTAAGCAAAAGTATACATAGTACAGCATATGAGCGAGGGCGGATACTGAAAGTGGTAACAGGACATTCACAAATAAAGCATAAACAGTGGCTGGAGCTAACAATAAACTGCGGCTGATATTATTCCCTTCCAAAAGCTATAAAATATAGGAAGTCCGCATTATATTGCGATGTTGGAGTGCGAAACAAATGGATAAAAAAGATAAATTAGAAAATATAAAGCCTATGCACAACTCATTTCAAATCATGTCAAAATCAATAACCATTTGACAAGATGTGAAAAGAGATGGTTCACAAGTATCTTACATTTTTCATTGAGTTTCTATCCTCAATCATATTAACACTGTGATTCAAAACACAAACACACTCCCTACACTCTCCAGTAGAGACGCGCCATATACACGCTGGGGTCTAGTCAAACACATAGCGCACTCACCCCCACACTTTAAACAGAAATAACACCGCTTTCTATTTCTCCAGCCAGCTTCGTACCATAAACGGCAGAAGGGTGGCGGGGGACCTAGACCACATGCCACACAAGTTCTCTGTGAAGGGCACTGTGAAGCTCAGTGACCTCTGCGACGCGGAGACAGGACGCCATAAACAGATTTAGCCAGTCTCAAAGTCAAAAGTGCTCAGCAGCAGTCAAAGCCTATTGTAAAGACCTGCTTGGCAAGCACAGATACTGTTCTAGTTAACAACAAAATGTCTAGAAGTGGCAGGAAATTTCTCTTAGCACATTCAACGATTTTGAACAAGCTTTTGCTCATGAAAAGTAAAATCCCCAAATTAAATTTTAACCTGGTGTTTTATAATAAACAAAATAGAGGAAACAACAGACAGGAAACGATCGTGGGTAAGGAACAAGGCAATTGAATGGTCACTATTTTGTAGAAAACACGGAGAATTTGAAGTTCTAGTTAAAAGATTGTTATACCCATTTACTAGCTCACAAACAGCAGACGGACATGTAGTTAAACTGAGTCCAACCGTGAAAAAAAGAGGAATTACCTGAGTAACCTAGCGCCTTAAACACCTCACAGCCTCTTTTCATCTCGGTACAAACGTGACCCATGTTCCACAAACTATGTGCTCGAGGGGATGCCAACATTTCTCTTGTGTGCTTCATCCCTCAGTGTCGATATTGTCTGTTTTCGTTTTGTTTTTCTGGATGTATGCGTGGCAGAAAACGATTCCCACTGTCTATTATTGTCCGCAGCACTTCCTCCATTTAACATGTACTTTTTTGTCATGCATAGAGCAGTTGCCTTACAAGTTATGCAGTACTGATGTTTTAAAACAATAGACACTGGTGCACTGATGCACTTATGCACGGTATTTCCGTGCGTAAAAAGGCTGCTTTGCGCATTTACGCACACGTATTGGTTGCCATTTTTCTGTTTATGTCATTGTTTTCGGGATGAGCACATTTTATTGTCGGATTTTAGTAACATATATCAACCCTGAAAATGTAATATATCATAATGTGGACTATACCAACATTTGAATATTTCCCGGCTGATTCCGTTCACCAAATATTGTAATGTATAGATTCAGCGTCACGGTTTTCAATGAATCCACTTTATATTAAATCACAACACGCCAGCATGGTTGAGTAAAGTATAAGCTGAAGCGCTTTACACATATTCACCAGCAGAGAGAGCTTTGTGACGTTGAGATGCGTACAGTACAGGTCACGTACTAAGTTTTGAAAATATGTAAATAAAACTCAAGTCAAAAGTGAAAACAAAAGGGTGAACAAGACGCTTAGTGAAAAACAGACAATGAAACGGTGTCCATAAGCACTGGGGTGTAGCCCTATTACTGTTTTACAGAGCTGTTGTGTGCTTATTTCGCGGTTATTGGCTTATAAGCACTACCGAAGACATTGATCTCACTCAACTAAAGAAAATTCTCAACGGTGGCGACAAAGTTACCTGCAAGCCATTGGCATGAACTCGCGTTTCAATAGAGCGTATGCACATAACCATTGGCCAAAGAATGCGCATTAGGCATATATGGCGGCATATGAGTAGGTATGAAACTATAACCAAGCTCCAAGCAACAAGAATATAATTCACACCATGTCCACTCATGTTAAAAATGTCCTTTAAATGGACCTACGTGCAATTTCAAGTTTCATAGGTCGGACGATGTTCATTTATTGGACACGCGCATGGCCAAAGATAAGGCCAACCGTGCAGCCTCAAAAACTTCAGATTATTCGATTATATAAATAAATAACAGACCGGTGTGGAGTCTTTTCATAATTTGTTTATTGAAGACCTTACGCATATACATTCATGTTCATATTATTAATAATAATACTTTTACAAGACAATGTTGCAATCCTCACAAGCGCAAATAAGGGAATGCAATGAGGGACGAAAACACCAAGTACGCAATACCAAGATTCTCATTTCAACAGGATATATTTAAATACCGCTTCTAAATAATTTAGCGGTATCAGATAATATGCCAACAATCCTTACAAGAACATAGGCAGTCTATATGGAATGCGATATTGTACAAGACAGCGAATAAAATAACGTATTTTTACAATAAGGAATCCGAAACCGGATGCAAACAGTAGGCTAACATATAACATTTACTGTTTTACACGATACATGGGAGTAAGGAGACGACATTGAGCACAATGCAGGGAACAAGTAATCTACACTGAAAATACTTTTGAGGCAATTACTTCCTTAATAATAATAATAATAATAATAATAATAATAATAATAATAATAATAATAATAATAATAATAATAATAATAATAATAATAATAATAATAATGATGATGATGATAATAATGATAATCATAATAATCATAATAATAATCATAGTAATAATAATACATTCATGTGTTGACTGTTATACTTGCTTTGCTTTTCACATCCGTAATATGCTGTAGATGTATGAGTTTCACAGCTATAGATAGCTTACTAAATGACTGAGAATGTGCACTATATCACGGTAAACAACAGCATATTGTACATATTAATAATTTTTCTGAGCACCAAGGTTTTAGGCGAAACTCTTAAGCCTCTTTGTTCAACCCTCTGAGGAAGGTTGGATTCGCCTATTTCTTTATTCCGCTGTTGCGGATGTGTTTTATCAGTTTGACTCATTTTGTGCTGGCACAAAATGGACGCACCAACTTTTTTTTCAAACAGTTTATCGACAAAAACTAGGATGAGACAGAATGAAAGTACGCAGTCGGCAAGACTATAGTTCTGCCTAAAACGTGTTCGTGCAAGACCTACGATGACGAAATTGAACTTTTTTTTAAGACTTAGGTCCATTTGATTCCTTGCTCATGACCGTGACCGTGTCCAACGAGGTATAGGCAACTAAAACATTTTGTTTGACAAATTCAACATGTTTTCAAATATCTATTTCACTCATGCAGTCCGTTTTAGGCCTATCTTAATTGTATAGACCCAAAGTGTGTGGCTGTATTTACATTCTTTGCGTAAAAGGACATGCACTGCATTATCAACTGAAGCAGCACCTAGAGTTGATTTCTGCACATTATTAAAACACTGTCTCCTAATGTACAAATATAATGGGGTTACTTTCAACGCTTTTGCAAGCCAGGTAAACGCTTACAGTCTGTGTAGAATCGGTACATTTGAGGAATCGAAAACTTTAGATATTGTAACAAATGGCTAAAATGTAAAAAAAAATAAAAATAAAAAAAAATGATAGACGAGTGCATGCATTGAAAGGAGACCTAAGGGATAGAAGGCTTGGCTTTTTACTGCCTATCGATTCACCTTCTGCACATCTCTAAAAGTAGGCCAAAGCTTGCTCTCTCAGCATGAGTCTCTTTTTCTTCATTCTGCGGTTCTGGAACCAGATCTTGACTTGTTGGTCGCTGAGGTTCAGGCGGTCGGACAGCTCCCTCCGCCGCTGTCTGGTAATGAACTCATTCAACATAAATTCACCTTCAAGCTCGGCCAGTTGCAGCTTGGAGTAGGGCTTGCGTTTCTTTCTGGTGCGAGTGTGCATCGGGTACCATGGAGCACCTTGGGAAGAGGAGGAGAGGGAAGGGGGGTTATGCACACATTAGAGACTGCAGTTTCAAAATCACGGTCACCTTCAAGGTTATGGGACAAGTTAACATTAATTAGAATATATAGGAATAGAGCAATACGTAAGCTTTTTCCCCCCTAAATATCAATATGCACATTACACATTGGAAATAGAGGCTCTTGCTTTGTACAGCCTCATTTAAAGTGAGGAGAACCCTGCAGGTCCTTCATATATGTTAGTTTTGTTTGGATGTTTGGACATACATGCTCACATGCTCACATGCTCACAAGACCAGGACTGAACTGTCTTTTGCAGGTGTATCGTTTTGGTACATGGCATGCAAATGATTGCGTCACAGAGATTCATGTTTGTGAGGCTGTGGCTGAGTTTAAAAGTGTTTTACTAAATTGAAGAGAGCAATCAAGCTCTCATATTAAAGCTCAGTGAATCAATGATTGGATTCAAGCACGATTCTTTAAATTAATATTGGAATTAACACAAAAACGCACAACATGCAATTCAAAACGTTGAGGACTTCGTTTTTAAGACAAAATAAGACTTTTAAACAAACCAGCAGCTTGTTTGATGTTAGACGTGCATTAGTAACATTATCACACGTTTATTACAATTTTCGTGAAGCTATGAGCCATTTATAACGATTGTAAACTATATTCAAGCACATGGAGCGACGTCTCGAATTCTAGGGCAACCCCTAGCGGCGTTTGTGCACCACACATGTGTCCTGCAGGCTGTATCAGTATCAGTGCGTCGACTTTACAGTAGAAATAAAACCGCACGCAGTATATTTTCGTGATCGAGCTCATACAAGCAAAACGTGCACAATCAGAACCGGCTGCACCCACCTCCGCCTGTGGCTATGTTGCTTGAATGGCTTCCCGGTGACACCAGGGTCTGGGTGTCGCTGGATGAAGGCTTGCTGCTCTCGTTGAGCAGAGACGAGCTGGAGTCGGACTCCATAGACTGACAGGATGGCGGGTCTTGTGTTAGCTGCTCGTTCCCGTAATCATATTTGGAAAAGGTTGCAGCGGTGCCAATCCCAGCGTGCATCCCGTGGTCAGATGTTAAGGATGAAGTGTCTCTCGCCCTGTCCTCTCTTTTGAGGCTGCTGCCACCTGAGCAGGTCTCCCTGTTCGCGTTGCTGTTGCTGTAATAACACTTGCCCTCGTCTGGTCTGGTAATTTCACAAGAGCGATTGAAAGAGGGGTTAATAGACACTGGGCTGCTAAAGTAGGATTGTGAGTATCCATTGCATGGCTCCGAAGGATTCCACGGGAGGGAGCAAACATTGTCCCTTCTCGGGTACGAAAGAGACGGTAGCCCCGCCAGTTGTCCCCCAGAAGCTCTAAAATTCGGAAAGTAAAACGTGTCTCCGGTGTGGATGTTTACCAAAGGTCCCACAAACCCGGGATTAAGAAGATTATGTTCGCCCATTTCCGCGGGCCCGACCAACAGCTTCTAGTTTATTGCAATCTGACATTTAACATAGTTAAACCTGTAGGGGCGCCTGATTGGTCAGCTTGGAACCACGTGACTGGAGAACTTCTGTAACAAATGGAACCACCCACTTTGCCCATCTCAGACAAAACAAAACATTAACTTCTGTATTACAGAGGTTTATACGCTTTTTAAAAATACCATAAAGCTTTTATTAAAAATGTTGGAGCGTGTTTTCCTCACTTGACTCTTGCTTAGCCCGATGAAGCCACAGCTGCCTCTCTTTTTATATTGAGGAACTGTCCATGGACTCTTTAACATCTTTATATGCTGGCGAAAGTTTTTAAAATGCGATTTCTTATGAAAACAGTTTTTCTTTACGTAGAGGGTGTGTGTGACAACCTGATTTCTTGCAAATTATAGGTGAATTGAATGTCATATAAATCTGTGATGTTCAAATTTTACAAGCTTGTTTTAAGAAAAGACTGATGCTCATTGCCGCACTCTTCTCGTATTTACAGTAAGGAGGTCAGCAGGTTGAACCGGTGGCTCTGTAAAACAGGACGAGATTCTACAAGGTTACTTTAAGAGGGTCTATTTCACATTACACTCTCTACTACACCTCACATGAACAACTTTAACAGATAACTCCAATAAACGTTTGCAGCCAAACTCTGCTGGGATTGTTATACATCTCACAATTCTTTTATATGAATTTTACAAGATATCTGAGGACACTTTACTGATACTATCAACTAACAACGGCCCGCTTTACCTGCTGATAATTAGTTGATGTGTATGCACGTTTCCCTTAGCTATTGCGTAATTACGCACGCGCGCGCAGATTTTAGAGCTGAAGAAATGTAATAACAATAATAATAATAATAACAATAATCATAATAACAATAATCATAATAACAATAATCATAATGGTGAGGATGATGATAATGATGATGATAATGAATTCACAAAACATTGACGAACAAACTTATCACGAGCGATGTTTGTCCCAACAAATACTCAGTACAACAGTACAACAATTGTTCTATATCATCACATCAGCAAATAAAGTTATTCAATTAACAGGAGGGGACGTAATGCGCCGCCACTAATCTGTAAGAAATTTGGCATCACAAATTACGGACAATACTTTGGAGTCATGTATAAAAATAAGTATAAATAGCCTTTATAAAGTGTTTAACGACATTAGGAATTTAGTCATATTTGGTGTTAAGAAAATATTCTACAATATTACTATAAAACCAACTTTAAACAATCACGCAGTTAACACCATTAGATTTCGGGCAGTCTATGCTCAAGTTCAGGAGCACAGCGCTGCTGTGAACTTGATTTTGGACATACAAAGCAGTAATACATTTGGATCTTTAATATTTAACAACGCAAAAACAAACATTTAGCCTCTATTCGCCCGATGAACATGAATTAAATACATGATAATTCCAGATGATATGGCACGCAGCATCACCATAATAAACCTTATCACGGGCTGATCAAATAATTCCACACAGTGTTTATATTCTGGTGTCGGACGGACAGCTCATGTGCGCTAAAGAGCGCGTGCCTCAGATATGCCAATGTCGTGTTATGTGAGAACAGCATTTATTTAAACATTGGTTTGAGAACCATTTGCAACGCAGACGATATTTGATAGCACTGCACTATACGTGACTCGAGGGCTCACTCTCACCCGTAAATAGAGACAAAATCTCAATGTTTGAACTGAAGACGCTCTCGTCAGCCACTGTTTTCCCTTTGTCGGCCTGCGCAGCTATTCTAATGCAGAAGGCCTGTCATGAACCTTTAAAACGAGACTTTGACAAGCTTTCTCTGTCTGCACATTTAAAGTCTGAAAATGCATTTATTCAGAGCGATTTGGGACACCGTGCCTGAGGAAAATATGCTTAACCTCTTTGCCATGTGTCTCTAATTTCAGACCATTTCTCTAAAATCGCAATACAGAATCAGGCAAACTTTTTGGTACAAGTGTGACCGTGTCATTCACTATCGGCCGCATCGCTGGATCTGAGCGCTTTCATCTAGACAAGAAAAATATGCTTTAGGTAAAATCAGCACCGTCAAGGTCACTGTCTAGTCCAGGCGTCTGCCTTCTATTACTCCACATTACCCCTGTGGAATTCGCTGCTGTCCAGACAGGGCAATAGCGCAAACAATGAGCTTTTCTTCCTATTTTCTGCCATTGAATCCGTGCAGGCAGGTTGCGTTTAAAGCGCTCAACAGCTTTTAACGCTTCCTTTAAGGAAGACAAACCGGTCAACAACAAAGGATGTCTCAACACTCAACATTAGGCTAAAAGCAATCGTTCACTTGTGTGTTAGAATCAATAATGTTAAATGTAAGCCTCCACAACATGGGCAAGTGCAACCAAGTATTACAATTATTCATCTGCAGAAATCACTCTAAAATCATTGTAGCATTAACATTTTGTGAGGTTGGTCGTCTCTTGTATATATTGATACAAATTCAAGATTTTTTACCCGTTGTTATTGTTTCAATGACTTAACAAAATGAATTATTATAGACCTGCTACAACAACTATAATAACATGCACGCTTGCAATAGGTAACAGTGTAATATATATTTTCTTAAAAACTGCGTAGGCTTAGCTGGAGACATTAAAGCTTCCGAGCATTTTATATTTTTCAGACAGGAAGTTAGGCCAACGTTATAATTGTTGTTAGACCTAAATATATTTATAATATAAAATAATATAGCATTACAAAGTGAAATCTATGTGTGTGTTAGTCTACATTACTGATCCTTATTATTATTATTATTATTATTATTATTATTATTATTATTATTATTATTATTATTATTATTATTATTATTATTATTATTATTATTCATGTACCGTTGGGTATGCTTCTGTGCGTAAAGCAGCCTTGTTGCAGTCGCAGGGAGCACTTCCTGATATTTTCCTCTGGTCACCAGTAGAGGTTATCAGCCCCCTGTCTCATGCAGCTCTGTAGCCCGCAGCCTCATATACGACTTCACAGCAACTTCACACAGGCAGCTAAAGTGTTCGTGTCATTTAGCCTGTGTTAATCATAAGTGACTATTCTCAAACTTACACCGGAATGCTCACTACAGCAGCCAGTGCAGTTCATTGCAGTGAACATTTTAGTGTGTGTAAATTATTCGACTTTTAAAAAGTACCGCTCCTTGGCCTAAAAAATGAATGAACAATGCAATATAAATCCATTTAAATAATGTTCTGTCTTGAATAACATAATAGGCTAAAGGTAATTATAGCCTACTTTACTAAACCTCTAACTGACATTAGCTTATGCTTATTGATAAAATAAAGTCTATTTGCATCATCAGAGCTATTTTGGCGCAAGAAAACATATTCCGAGACAAAAATAAAAGCATAATAATAAATAATAATGAAATATTATACCCTAACAATAACAATAAGATGAATAACAATGATAAAATAAATAAACATTAAAGTGTAGTAACAAGCCTGTGGGTCTGTGGACTGATTTAAACCAACACAAAGACACTCGGCACCGACGTTATTGTGCTTTACTCATCATCGCGTTATGAACTGATTATTTCGTTTTCGGTCCAAAAACATTCCTGACCACTATCGGATAAGAGACACAGCCATACCTTTCAGGGGTGAAGGTGAAGTTGAATTTTCATTTCCTCTTCTGTGTCCAGTCTGCCAAATGACGACAGAGGTTTTGGTGAGAGACGTCAAAGTCCTACCTGTCCTGCGTGGTCAATAACACAGTTCGTGATGGCCATTGGCGCTTTCGGGATTATGGGCCAGGGCAGCGTTTACAGGACTTTCTGCAAAAGCACAAAAAAGACTAAATGTTAATGTCCAGCTATAGAATGTGAACAGAAATGCAGGTCAAGGTATAACACAACTTCCCCCTTTTTTATGCATTTATGGCATACCATTAGGCAGGCTGTCTAGACAGCCAAATAGCACCTTGTTTGCCTACAAACAAACCGCGGGTCGGTGTCCAGCCCCCTCTTTATTATTCACAATCTGCTGATGTCAAGGTCAAAGTGACTGCATAGTCATGGTCAAGGGTAAATCGCAGAGCCACAAGAGGGGAAGGAGCACCGCAAACCAAATCTAAACTTTTTGTTCATGAAAATCGAACAACTTCTCAAAAAGAGCCAAGGACTAGTCATGCCTCATTATAAGCCCTAACAACAGGCAACAATTAGGCTCTGCCTAGGCCTTGAAAAGAGAAATCAAGTGAAATGCGTCACCCTTTAGTATTATCTTCAGCTTTTTACAGCGAGAGTAAAGGGAAAGTTTGGCCGATCTAAAATGTATTTTAAGTTTAAAAGCAGAAACCATTCCTGTTCCTTCACATAACTCTTAACTAATATTACAGTCTATTTTGCCATTATCCTCCCTTCTATTTCCCAAATCTCAGTATATTATTGTGGGCATAAATGATATAGGCTTAGGTTTTAGTCCACAGTTTATAGAATAAAGCGGTAAAGATGGCCGACCACACAAACGGAAGAAACATAATTCTGTTTGCACCAAATGTGCAGATACGAATGTGAATTTCTATCAGCGGGAGGGATTTCAGCAAATATGTATCCAGACTATCAGTGGGATAAACTTCAGCTAGTCCATGTGAAAACTTTTTGGACTAATGGCAGGCCATTCGTGTTTGTTAAGTACACGAATATCCGACGGACTGGGGTAAACAGGACTAAAACTAAAACAATGCGGATAACGGTTTCTACAGTGGAAAACTGTACGAGAGAGCTTGCATAAATATGTAACAAATTATGAAACAAGACATTCAGACAAAACGTTTGTATAGTATAGCTATGTTTTATTTCTGAACTTTATTTTTCTTGCAGCCTGGCGCTTTGTCGTGACCCTTCAGTCCGACGTGGCGCGTGATGTGTCAGCTCCTATGTGTCCTGATAAGTTTGTTTGTTTGTTTGTTTGCATATATAACATGGTCATGAGCTAAACCGTGCGTGACAGCTTTTAAACAAATAATCAGATGTGACATAACAGCACCAACTCAACTACTGCCAAGTTTCACCACATGGTTGGCAACATCCCGATCAAATATGTCAAGATTTTTTTCTTCTTCTTTGATTAAGGCCAGTCTGCACCAATGTGTATAAAGTCAAAAGCGTTCATGTCGTTCTTATTCTCTATTTGTTGCTAATTCGTAAATGAACCTCCCAGACCTTGATGGACTTTTCTTTTCTCTTTTCATATTTCGTGAACAAAGTTGATGTGTTGTTATGTATTTTAAAATGTTGCAAATGGACAAACTGACTTGAATAGCAATGATTCATCATCATTTATTTAAGAAACACGTAACCAGGACGTAATTGTACACCACAATACAGTTCACATACTGCACCAAAGTAGAAATGACAGGCTTCATACAAGGCGCGCGTATACAGCTCCAATGCTACAAAAAAAAAACGATCAAAACTTTGTGCACTGAAATACTCACTGACGTTAATGGTTTTACAATCATTCCAGATGCAGAGGAGTCCTTCACTGACAAAGGAAAACATACAGATGCACATTCCACTTTCAGATAATACAATGAATTAAATAAAGGCATTGCACTGTACAGATTAACAATATAGCAGCCTTTGATTCACCAGGCTTCTTACTCCACGTAACACTTTTTATTATTTTTTTACATTTAGAAAATAAAAATCGCCATGTTCCTATAAGACGACCTTTTTTTTCTAAAATGACATCAATATGTCTGTTGCAAGTCTTAAAAATGACAGACTCTGAGAATTTGGTTTGAAAATACATGAAAAACACGTAATACTCGTTCTTGAAATACAGGTATTGTTTTAAATATTATATAGCCTATTTATATATATATACATTCATATAAAACAAATGTGATGAGTTGTGTGATTTTCACAGTTCTTTGAAGCATCTACAAACCGAAAACAATGGGGCGGTGGTCGTGGCGGTGTAGCCTATACTTAAATAAAGGGAAATGTTTGTTTTTTTCAGCCACAATTTTAGGAGAAAAGAGGTAAATATATGTAGTTTTGTTTTGTTTTTTTTGTTTGTTTTTTGGAAATCATGGTTAGCTTTTTCCAAGACGCGGAAGGGTCTTCAGGTGGAGTGCATGTGACTGTTCTTGGATTTACTGACAAACTTCTTCTCCTTGACTCGCCGGTTCTGAAACCAAATGGTGACTTGACGCTCTGAGAGGTTCGTGCCGGCCGAAATGCGCCGCCTTTTGTCTTTGGTTATGAATTTGCTGGCTGCGTACTCTTTCTCCAGCTCCTTTAGCTGGAGCTTAGTGTAAGGGACACGCTTTTTACGACCTCGGCGATAACTGCTGACCTCAGGCTGCAACGGCACGACATCTGCAAAGTAAAATGAGAAAAAGTCACTCCACAACTCTGACGGATTTAGAAAGAATGAAGCCACACCTGCATTGTTATAATCTAAAAAAAAAAAAAAAGCGCAACTGAGCTTCAGGCGTTGGTTAACCTGCATGCGCATAGGATCTCGCGCGCATGTAGTGCACCTGACAGTAAGATTACGCTCCAACTGTACGTTTCATTCAACGTATAATTCATATTTACATGGTGGCTCTAAGGAAACACATACACACAAGCAAACACTATGTAGTGCCCATGATTCACATTAAGGTGAACTGGACGCCTGAGATACAGCGCATAGGCCTAATTATCGTGTGTCACTGACTTAAACAGGATATTCGCCGAAATATAGCATGCTGGAAGGGAATGGTTCGGATTGGCAACAAATTAAACTGACCGAGAGAGAGTGAGAGAGAAGAAGAATAGATGCAAAGCAACAAGTCTATATAATAATAATAATAATAATAATAATAATAATAATAATAATAATAATAATAATACATTTAGGAGTAGTGGGAATAAGGATATATGTGCTTTCTATGTGTTGTCAGATAACCCGGTCTTCGATTAGTGCACGTGCCTGCGCGTGCTTGTTCTGTGCTCGTGCTTGAGCGCTAATGTGTTTTCAGAAAAGAAGGCCATACCCTGTGTGTGAGGTTCAGTCAAGGTCTAGGAGCTTCATGGTCTGAAATTAAAATAGCTGGAGATTCACGAAGTCGCGCGCTCAAAGGTGTAGCCCAGTAAACACTTCTGTAAACGACCGAAACCTCGCGCGAAATGTTTCAGTCAAATATTGTGCACGTTGCATGATGATAATGAGAACGTTTGAAATGCAAACCTTGCAGGATGTTTTGAGCAGTGGCCAGGCCATTTATGGGGAAATAGAATGCACAGAATAACCAAAGCAAAGAAGAATAAGAAATAATGTGCGCCTACTTAAATGGCAAAGAGACCCACAAAAATAATGTTTAGAACAAATAAGAAGTAAAACCGGCTATTTAATTATCTGCATTGAGGCAACGGATTTTTCTAAAAGTTGTTCAAAGTTGTTAAGATTCCACAGACATCTAAAAACAGAGTTGTCAGCTGTGAAAAATAAAGATATACACAAGTACAAAAAAGTACCCCTGTTAAGATCTTTCACAGGTGCTTCAAACTATAAGCACGGGCACAGTGGCGGAATATGCTGTTGACAACAGGAAAAAACAAAGTATGTTTATCCATACCTGGAAATGGAGATTTCCAGAGATGACTTGACTGTGTTTGTTCTTTGGAGCAGTACACCTGCCCATCCCAACCATTGGAGAGAGCCCAGTGCTGGTAGCCCTCCATGGGAATCAAGGCGTCGTGACGCGGCTCTGGATGGCCACTTATGCTGGGCACAACCGACACATCGAGATAGCCGGGAACAGCTTGATAAGAGCTGGCAAAACTGGGGTAAAAGGCGAACTCTTTGGCTCTGCTAGACAGTTCTTCCGTGGGCAGCGCAGTGCTGGGCTCCGCGTATTTCTCTGCAGGGTGGTACGAGCAGGGTTTCTGTTGCAAGTTTACGTTGTGCGAATGAGACAATCTGCACCCATAATATGGGTTTCCAAATGGATAACCGTAGCTCAACGATGCACTCGATGTCTGTGGTGCTGGACACTGTCGCCCGGTGTCTGGAGAAGAAATATCCGAGTAGACGGAGCCCTGGTGGGTCGCTATGGTGCCAGAATGTCGTCCCAGGGCAGGGTGCGACATGAGATCCCTGCAGTGGGTCGCAGGGCAATTGCCGCTCAGTCCCTCCATTGTTTGACTTTTATTCTGACTGTTTTCATTCGGGCTTTTTTCATAAACGTACATCAAGGTGTCCGCCCAGCGTGGATGCAGAACCAGCGAAGTCGTCATATCAGGGGCTGCCGATGCTTTTTAAAAGTCGACTACTCCAAGACGGACACCTCATTTCCAACTACATTTTACATCTAGCGCATGCGCACACGAAGTCCTCGTGTGTCCACTTCATTAAGAATTTGGCACGTGATATGCTAACAAGCTCTACGAGATTGAGCTTGCGAGCTGAAGCTGAGCAGCCCTTTAAAGAGCCAATAGCCCGCTTGTCACCGTTTTTCCCGCAGAACATCGACTCTCGCTATTGGCTCAAATCACACAGACTCACACCCTTAAAGGGGAGTTTAAAGACGTCAGGAAAGCAGGTTGGAGATTTGGCCGACATGAGTGGGTTGACATATAGGATAACAGCATGCTCTTATAGGCCAACTTAATTTAATAATAGGGAGGGAAGTATTATTTTTGTTCCTATGGTTATGCAAAGGCTAAGCATAGTTTTTACTTTGCGCATACACATTCCACATAATGATTTTTGCAAATAGGCTTCTTAGATTTTTTGTTTTCAAATGTGGACATGCTGCATCTGCTCTATAACAAATGCACAATTTAGAGGCACCAAATTGATTTTATTTATTTAGTTTTGCTTTTTTTTTTTCTTCTAGAAAGCGCCTTTTCATACGAGCGCAAAAGCGCATTAAGGGACGTGCGTAAAAATATTGGCTAAATGGTGGTGAGACTTTTATTTATAAATTTTTGTCTTAAGCCATAATATCTGGTATTGGTATTTTTATTCTAACCTTGGAGATGCAAGGGGAAAGTTGCCGTATTGCTGAATGTAGATATTTCATTTTAAGTAGCTAGTTTCAGTTACAGCATCAAGAAACAGCCCTCGATATACTTTAAGAACCAGTAGCCCTCAACAATCTGATGCAGTCTATTCATTAAAACAAAACGCATTCAGCAAAAACGTAACCAAAATCTTTTGGTTGATGAGTCAAAATAAAAATGACCAAAAAAAGAACAAAGAAGACATGTGAAATATGACGATCTGAGAGAAGAATCTGAGAGTGCGACCCAAAAACTAGAACAAAAGGCGTTTTGAGCTTTTGCATAGTATTTGGAGAAGGACACTGTGTAAAAGTGTCTGAAACTGGAGAGAAATATGAACGTTTCTTTTGGATTCCTGACACCACAGTCTCTCACGCACCCGGTTCACTGTCTCCAACTGTGCGCATGGACTGTTTAGTATTATTTCAGTTGAATGAAATAATACATGCGACAACCAGACACAATCGATGTCATAGGTTACTTAATTTACAAAACTAAAATATGTTTCACAAAATATTGTGCGCTAGACCAATAATAAATCTATTAAAAGGGCATTGTGCAATGCATGCGCAATGCCTTAGTTATTACAACTTTGGCATGTATTTCACAACTTTGTGTTACTCATCAGCTACGTTGCACTATTTGAGTCACCGATGTGTTCAAGTCATACAAAATGTAGTCTTTTTTTTTTGTCCTTTTTGCAAAGACCCAATACGTCTTTTGTCTCGAAGAAACGACAGCCTCGAAACTCTCATCCCAGCGGCAGCTGCACGGAAGTCCAAGGTCAAGGTAAAAAACGCAGACAAACAGGGTCGTAATCAGAGTCTAGACAGACAAGAATGAACTTCACACTAGTGTATGCATGCAAACTAGCAGTTATTTGGAGACCCCTACCCGAAAATACGTATAGCCCATGGTGTGTGTCTGAAGTACTTGTCCTCAAAATAAAAACCTTAGGAACTGTAGGAAAGTTTTCTCTGTGGGAGGATAACATCTCAAACACCAAACGAGAATTGCTATAGCTTATACAAAGACGAGCAAATACCACGCTCATTCTGAGATTGGCTTAATGTAAATATAGTTGCCAGAAAAAGAAGATATTGTGGTGAGATTTTAAATTTGTTTTGGGTAAAAATGAATCACGGACCACGTTTTTAAACTAACTAAAATATAACCAAGTTCGTCAGACAATGTTTCATTTTTAGCAGCAAGACGACAACCCCACTGAATTGTTTGGTTTTAGCTTAAATAACTACAAATGACTGAACACCAAGAACGAATTCCAAACAACCAAGTGCTACACTTTCAGCCTTTCAGGCTTTCTGCCTGATGAAGGGCCGAGATTACGCTCAAACCGTCACTGCTTTGGTGCAAAAAAATATATATGAAAATGCGAGCGTAAAAGCTGCGCGGTCCTTTATCATATTCTTCATCGTAATTGCCGTCTTCAGATCCTGCAAGCATGATCTGCTTAGTTTGAATACATTTCAAACCTGCAATATTTAATCATTTAATAGCCATACGCATAGAGCTCGCCTGGTTTGTAAATGTATAGTCTAAAAGCATCAAGATATCTTTCACTTAGAGACATGACTTCGCATTATTTTTTCAGTTTGTTTGTTTGTTCGGATGGCTTATATTTTTTTATTTGTTCTGAATAATTCTTCTAATTATTGCATTGACAAAAACTTTAAAAACAAAGATTTGGTATCCAAATTACCGACTCATGCCGTTAAACTCAAAGGAGAGAAAGGAAATTCAAATCCATCTGCGCACTTCATTCCACATGCATTTCTGCCTTTGAGTTGTGCGTCTAAGCAATTCCAGTTCAACTGATACATGACAGAACAAAAAAATGGTTCCTCAACATCTTGTTGCTGTAAATATCCTGACAAGCAGAGATGATGCTCTTGCAGACAGGCCGTCAGACGGACAGAGCGCTATAACGCTGCGAGCTGTGGGGGAGGGGAGGGCATCCATCCCCAAACAAACTGCAGCCTACCTGCTGCTAGCGTTCAAGGCTGACTCTGCAAGACATACTTTGGTCAAATCACATCTCACTTGTAGCAAAAAGAGCAAAGAGGTTCGTATATAATAGTTCACTTTCAACAATCTACAGACCGACCACATGCAAAGTGCGCATGAGTTTATTCTCACAACTTCTTCATTCATTTCGCATTCGTATCTGAGAGAAGGCTAAATATGATCTCACCTGTAAATACAGTGACGCGAATTCCTTCGCACACACGCTGGAGCAGGCGCCGTGGTCCAGAAATTGACAGCTGCAGGTACTGCGCCAAGCTGAACCCAGACTGCGTTTAACTTAACGAGTTTACAGCAAGCTCCGAGATTTACGCATAGATCACATCATACTGTATAGCCCACCTCATCTGATACTTCCATGAACAAGAAAGCCGCACTTTTTTCGGTCGAGCTCTTTTATTCCTCTGTCGACATCCTAAAGTTTTTTGTATTTGTTTTATGATTACTCATTCACTAGCGACACTACATATAAGTTTGATCAGATTATGGATAATAGTTTCCCCAGTTATTTGGTCAGCACTAAATGCGGCATATTTGAGAAGCCTATCAATTCACTGAGTGCTCGCGAGTTATAGGGGATATACTGTTCACACGAGGCTGGCTCTGTGTGCTACGTTCTGTGCTAAATTACAAAAACACAACGAAGTGAAAGACATATTGGAACAGCTAACGTGCGCGATTTTTTTGTGCTGATTACACTGCAGTCCAACATTGTCCACTCACATGCTGTTCGGTCAAGCTACAATCATGCATTCTGTCAATGCGTAAAACTGGCTGGTGCGTAAAACTATTCTAATTATTTTTCTTTGTGGATTATTAAATCTATTAGATTTGAGTGTGACTGGAAGCTTAATTACTTAGTGGGAGACAGAATAAGACAGAATAGATGGAGCCGCCTGGACGGGGCAATGTCCAGCAAACATGGCACGTTAACTACTGCCTAAGCCAAAACACTCTGTTTTGCAGATTGTAATCATCATCAGTGAGAGCGACATCTTGCTTAACACGACATACGATTTTAGAGCACTTTCTATTAAAAAAAATAGAGGTGCCTGTGTTTGCTCTGGTACAGGTGGAATGCGTTATTCCAGTTCTATGTGCGATAGGCCTGCATTTAGCTCTACTAAACCAAACCAAACCACACGTGTTGTAATGTGTACGTATTATGTATTGAATATTGTTTGGCACCCGTATAGCGCGTGACAATATTTTCTGTTGTGGTCCAGTGCTATGAAACAGCCAAAAAATATATAATTGGACGTGCATCCTGAAGTCCAAGTTCAAGTTAAAAGGTCCATCCGTTCAGACATCTTAACAAAAGACACACACACACACAGCAGTAATCTCCTCCGGTAGTATTCAACTCTACTGCATCGCTCCTTAAACGCAAAGTGGGACATTTTTACTGTGATTCAAAAAGGTGAATAACTTTAAAACCCTGCGGGGAAAAAGCTTAAGCAGTTGTTAGACAACTTTCTGTTGACTCAAGGCACTTAGAAAGAGGAAAACAGTATATTGCATAGGTTTTTCTTTGTTTGTGTGTTTGTTTTTATGTTTATTTGTTTTTTTTTTCAATCTGCACCCACAGTTTATTTGCACAATCGCTATTATGCCTGATGAACGCAGGGGAATTTTGCCTCTTGTACAACAGCCTATAGTGTGCAGAATGTTGCGTTTGCTTTCACTCTTCTTGCAATAACATAATATTTAGCTCAGTGAACAGAATATTTTTTCCTCCTTCCACAAAGGCCAAACTACACGAATAATTGTCAATAGTCCAGTCCATGCAACAAGGAGGCGAAGGTTCGCTCATATTATTGCGCATAGCAATGACAGACCTCTCACACTCTGACGCGCATTTGTTTTTGTTTTGTTTTTGTTTCTTTTTTTCTTTTCTTTTTTCAGTGTTTCAACGTACGATCGTTTGTTCTTAATTGTCTAGGCTAAAGAGACATTGTGCACATTCACATTCAGGCCTGTTAAAGATAAACACCTAATGCGGCATTCATGTGGTTCATTGTGATACGTTTGCCCGTTGCATAATCATTTTTCAGATCTGAAAAAGGGAGAGTGTTAAACCTAATGCATAGTCTGGGTACCTAAGCTTGGATAAAATATCTAATCAAAACGCTTGTCTCAGTTGTGAGTAACTAAAATCAGTCCAATGCATGGAATTGTGCATAGCTTATATTGAGTAGCTTTTACTCGCTGCCAAATACCACAAATAGAACCTATACAAGAGTGAGGAATCACTCATTTTCACATTCCAATGAGATGTCCAAACTATTTTTGGGGAGTTGCTGTCTTGCCGATGTAGTGCCATCTTCATGCACGCGCAGCCAGTTCCAATAGGTTATATGTCAACCATGGCCAGATTTGATCTTGCACTCATTCAGTATGACGCGAGGCTCGTGAGTAGTGGGCTGTACAAGAATAATGCAAGAAAGAAGTTCAAGTTCAAAGTCGGTCTCTCAGACAGACTTGATGCGCAAATGGGAGACACCCCCCGCAACGCACTCCCATCCTGCGTCTCTCCCCACGCTCGTAAAGCACAGCCTATTTCTGCATTGCGTTACCAAACTGAAAATGAGAGACAAATAGCCTATCGAAAACAACCCTGAAAGTAAAGTCCACAACTTGGCAATTAGTCATGGCCAAACAAGCTATTCTGGTCCTCAAATCTTTTTTTAATTAGGTCTTGTCGCTTTAGATTTTTTAGAATAAAGACAGACACATTTCACAGTAACTTCGGCCCATCCTAATTTTAACACAAATGCAAAGATATATATTGGAATCGTTTCAGAAACTGACAAAGGCCTAGAAATCGCGTATTTCTATCATTGTCAGCGTGCTGTGAAATGTGGCTGAATACTTTGTTCGACTTTGTTGGCTTGATTGCCAGATCGAAATCCGCAGATTAGGCCTAATGAAATTGTAAACATGAAAACAAAAAAATACAACAGCCTGTGTACAGCCTAAAAAAGAAAGAAAAAAAGAAAGCTGAAATGATTCTATTTGTGGCCACGAATGGCACAAAGTAGATCACCGAACCCATTCCCTGAATCTAATGGAACTTTATTTATTTTTAAAAGAAAGAAAGAAAAAAAAAGAAAGAAAGAAAATGACGTGGCACAGCTACAATGACAACAAATTGAAAGGTCTTTATGTTATTCAATAATAATAATAATAACAATAATAATAACAACAATAATAAGAAGAAGAAGAATAATAAGAAGAATAAGAATAAGAATAATAATAAATGAGAGGATTTTAAATGTAGGAAGAGACAATGGCTGTCATTTAATTGATAGATCATTATTTCCACACAGCGTTTTTAGCTGCAACTGCGGTCTTTAGCAGGGGCTATTTCATGCCGTAGATCTTGACGGCAAAAAACTGGCAATTATTTTTCACACTAGAAATAATGTCTTTCACCCAATTGAATTGAGATCTTTTTTTTTTTTCCTTCGATCTTTCTCATGCATAAATGATTTGCGCATTCCGTTTCGTAAATAACGTGGTGGTAATTCACTCGTAAAATGCGGATTTTTCCACTCCAGAACCACACAAGAGGACGTATGCCACGAGGGGAAATCTTTCCACAAGATGAACGTCGAATGAGAGAAAAACATGTATAGGTAATGGAACAGTTCGATGAAAAGTTGCATATTACACTATAGGTGCAGACTCACTTTCACCACCCACTCTGCCCTCTTGTTGGCCATATTACTGGACTTGCCAAAAGAGAACTATGACTATGAGTGCTGTCAACCCACAGCAACAAGGGTCTGAGGGCGATTCAGTTTGTGGCATTTGCTTTGTTCTTCCTTTCTCAGGCCCGGACACCCCTGAAAATGAGAATTTAAACCTGAGAAGAGAATGAAATGCATTTGAATGAACAGTTTTCATGATTTGAAGCAGCATCTGTTATAACACAGGAGCCTTGTACCAGAATTGTAACCTTTTGAGACTGGACAAAGAGCAGCTTTTGGGGGATCTCTACAGCGTGTACCTCAAAGTTCATTAATAAATGGCTGCTGTGATATTTTCATATGATTTATCCTTAAAGGGACACGGTGTAACATTTTGGACTATAATGTTGCCATTAGTAAAAAAAAAAAAAAAAAACATGTTCCTAACAACCAGCTTAGAACACACAGAGAAAATACTATTTCTGCAGTGGGTAATCAAAGAATAGATCTGGATAAGAACCTACCCTGTTTAAATCTCAATTTCTGCTGACTTTAGTCACATCTCCATGGAGACGTGCTGGAGACGTACCCACTCCCGGGAAAGTTACAGTCATGTCTGAGGAAAGCTGAGCCGC
Source organism: Gobius niger (assembly GCF_951799975.1). NCBI lineage: Eukaryota > Metazoa > Chordata > Actinopteri > Gobiiformes > Gobiidae > Gobius > Gobius niger. Next base: position 13,573,604 of record NC_136857.1, read on the forward strand.
TCACAGCAAAGGCGCATGTATGTTTGTACATTTATCAGGTATTGTTTAATGATGAAAATATCTGTCATCAAATAAAAGCTTGTATTTCAATTTTATTTATTGGGTAAAATCCTACGCGGTGTGGCTTCAAGTCTTTTTTCAGACTGCCGTTCCTCACGGTGTTGGGCATGTGGCAAAAACAAGTGCCAGCGTTACGGCTATAGCCATTTGTAAACACAGCAACGGCTTGCTGTTGCAGCTACACGTTTGAAAATGTAGTTCTTCACAAACAGGTTATTAGCAATGATGATTAGCCTATAGTTCAATGACACAATAGCTGTTATGCTGCTGGTTGCTATGGACAAACGGCAACAGCCCGATATAGTGACACCACCACTGCCACATGCTCTCTCTATACAATTCCTCTGATCAATAAGTTTAAGGGGAAGAAAGTAATGATGCAAATAGTTAATAGTTACAAATTGATTCATCAAATATTGTAGAAATTTAAAACATTTGGAAAGAATATGTTCACATGTCTAAAAGGGAAGACTTAACAGCAGACTTAATCTATTTCCAATGTTGAAGCATTTCAGAATAAGGAACTGAAATGTGCATAAAAGCATATGCAAATTTATTTTTTATAGGGTTTTCATGATACAATTTCAAAGACAATTTTAACATAAATAAAAAGACTTGATTCCATACTGACTTCAATATCACATTCAAAAAATGTCCACAGAGTTCCAGCCGCATTCACAAATGTTTAACAGTGAATATATATGTAAATAAATAACCACATAATCTGTTTTGACATTGTGTTCTTGGGCTGTTCATTTTTATGTTTTTACGTTTTTATGTTTACTCTGCCTTTTATTATAACCATTATTCCTTGCAATGCAATTTTCAAAAGTGCCGAATTCATCCTGAGCTTTGTGCAATTGTGTTTCACTAAAATAATACACTGGATTTCCTACAGTAATCAGTTTGAGACATTATTTTATGCATGTCAAATAATAATATCAATTAAAAGTTCGACGAGTCAAATAGCCACAAAGAACCATAAACACTATTTGTGAAGTGTGGAAGAATTTGGTCTTAAACAAGTGCTTTCTTTTGAGCAGTAATGTTTACTCTGACAGCAATCTGAAATGCTAATCCCAAATTTCTGGATCCACTTTATACGCTTTGCTCACCATTTCCGAAGGGTTAACGGGATTACGGTTGTGTTATACTGCAGCGAGTTGGGCAGGTCCCTTTCCACAAGTGAGCAGGAAAATGACATGTTAAATACAGGCCACTGGAGACAGCTGGCATTAAGAAGTTTGGCCTCTTTGTTATTTGTGTGATGTCTGTTATTTTAGACTATTTATGTATAATACTTTGTTTCTCCATAGTTTGAAAAACGTATTTACTGTATTTGAAATGTGTAAGGAGGTTTCAGCACGGACAGTTGGGACAAACAATTGGGTTTAGCATGGCGGTGTGTGAGGCCTTTTGACTGCAGAGCGTCAGATGTCCCGTGACGGAAACCTGCTAATTGCACGTTCATTAATTCTGTTTGTAAATAGTTTGCAAACACAGATTATGGTGTTTTTATTTAAACACAGCTTTCTGTTTGTGGGAAGTCTATTAGACACCTTTCCATCCGTACCCATTGCCAGTCCAATCAAGAGGCAACATTTGCTCAAGTGGGGCCCTTCTCCAGAGCGAGTATATATATATATATATATATATATATATATATCATATATCAGTCATGATTATCATTTTGATAATTGGCTAACAGATTGTAAAAACCTCAAATTAAGAAACCCCGGTGGATTTTAACGTTTTAAAAATGGACTGAAGGCCTGACATATGTCACTTTGCATGTAATGAGTCAATATCATATAACATAAATGCACTTTTTCATGATATATATTCTAATTATATGATGTTTATATATATATATATAATACACATATTATCATTATCATTATTATTTCAGTTCTTTCTCTGTACTACAATTTGTTGTTCTTTATTCAAACTATATTGTTGAAAACCATTACAAGACATCTAACGGATCTCTCTTGCATGTTTAACTTTGACTTGAATAAATTCAAATTATTAATTATAGAAAGAAATTTATGTCATAATACAAATTCATGCTATAACACTTTGCAACATTTCTGCCTGAAATCACTGCGTCAGCAGCATTTTCTACCTTATTCGGTAGAACAAGAACAGAAAAGGCGAGAGTCCCACTGTAGAAGTAATACTTAGTAATGGTATTAGGAGGGCTATAAAAATGTCAGAGCTCTGTAAGCAGGCAATCACACATGAGCCATGCCCAGTGGCTGTTGCAAGCATCAATCACAAAGTACCGTTTGTAAAAGCTAAAAATGAAAGAGCACTTATTATGTGATGGCTACAGATAGGCTTTACTTTAAAGTATCCATCCTATAAATTTGCTCTAAGTCTTTTGTTGCTGTAAAATAGACAATAAAATCACAGAAATGTCGACATAACATTGCTAAAGTATAGCACATTAAAGAGTTCAGTTAACGTGAATGGTTGTTCATACGTTTATTGTTAAGTTATTTTGTTTTTTAAAAGCCCCACACTAAAAATACACAAAGAACTAAATGTAAATATTAGCATTTGCACACTGTCCTGATGAGTGATGACACATTGAGTATGGTTTACATACAATTGTGAAGACTGTGCACACATCGGAGAGTGTGAGGCACTTCAAGCAACATCCAGACCACAGACCCGCTGTGAGAGGGCACTATCTGAGGTGATATGGCATGATGCAAAACCACAAAGTTTAGATGCCGACAGGTTTTGCATTGCAATTCCATTATGTTGCAATATTAAAATGTTATACATTTCAGTGTTATGATGTCATGTGATACTGAATAGAAAAAGAAAGCTTGTGAACCAAAGTTAATCTGACATTTGGTGTTGTAAAGCACATTCAGGCCCACAGGGCGGCCCTCTTCTGTCCTAACAGAGTTGACCCACTTACTGTGGAGCTCTGCAGCCTCAATAATATGCATGACGCCATTAAAGTCTTGCATATGGGTACGGATGGTGACATGTTAAAACATTTAAATAAGAAAATGTGTTGTCAATTTACAAGAAATTTAAATTATGTTAATCTCATTCCTTGGTCTGGATAAAGATGGTTGGAGAGAATTTAGCTAATGGACAGAGGCCCAGAAAGGCGCAATGAAAAAGCAAGTACCGAAGAGGTATAACCAGATGCCTGTACCTGAAGTACTGGAAACTGCCAAACAAAGGCTCCAAGCCTTGGCCAGCCGCCTAAAGAGGTGCACGTGAGAGAGTGAAGCCAGACAAATAAACCGACTGTTATTGACTCAACCTATGAAAGTGTACATTCAATGGCAGGCAGACCCACCAAGGCTTAACTGAAGAGTACTGCAAAAGCATTTGGGAGAAGGAGGAATCACATAATAGTGATGCACAGTGCCACAGCAACCTCCCTGAACAGAAACCATGATGTCACCACCATCACAGTGGCAGACGTCCAAGTAAGAGTCTCAGGTATGAAAAACAGGACAGCATCAGCCCTGACATGATACCACACCAAACAATAATAATAATAATAATAATAATAATAATAATAATAATAATTATTATTATTATTATTATTATTATTATTATTATTATTATTATTATCATAATAATAATAATAATAATAATAATAATAATAATAATAATAATAATAATAATAATAACGATAACAATAACAATAATAATAATAATAATAATAATAATAATAATTATAATAATAATAATAGTATATGTAATAAATAAATAACAATGGCTTACTCTTGCATGGTGTCCCCCTGCCGTTTGTCCACTGTGTATCTATATCTGGAAGTCCCACAGGATCTTGGCTCGGTCATTCTCTGCACCTTTGGAGGTGTTTCTCACTTTGACCTTGGAGTTTCCAGCCCATACTACAGATGATCTCGCACACTATGCCCACCACTTGGTTATGGCGCTCCATGTAAGCTTTCCCTCCATCTTACACCCTGCAGTTACGTGCTGGATTGTCACAGGGGCCTCTTTGCACAGTCTACACCTGGGGCGACAAAATGGTAATGGTAAACCAACCGGACATTGTGGTAGCGGACAAAGAGCAGAGGAAAGCTGTTGTGATTGACATTGCAATACCAATACCATTGTAACCAAACTGGAGTGGCCACAGCAGATCCTAGGAAAAACATCCGACCCCTCAGTCCGGAGAAGTGCAGACCGATAGATTCTGCAAGTTCAGTTTTTAAGAAATCCCTATAAAGTCCAAACTGTGGTGTGGTGTTAAATTGGGTGTAACCAAAACTATTTAAAAAAGCTTACAAATTCCAGTTTTTAGCTGTAATGTGACCATTTATAGAACTTGACAAAGTCATAACTTGTCTGTTTTTTCATTGCTTCGTTCAGAAATAAATGAAATTTCAGGCCGTTTTACTGTTGAAATTGTTTTATCTTAAAACAGCCACTTACTGTCTGTTTGTTGCATTAAAAAAGCCAATAAATTTAAGAGTGAATTTTACTTTTATGGTTACACTGTTAGTGGGAGGCTGTTTATTTATATTTGGATTTGGCAAGCATCCATTTAGTGATCTAAAGCTGCAAACACAGAGAATCAGCGGTGCATCACTCCTAAATGTCACTTCTGTTTTTGTTGAAAGTAAACCACTAACAGGCTTTTGACACAGTCTTTAATTTCCGATGTCCACGTTTTCCCTAAACTTCAGCAAGTTTCCATGTCTGTAACACACGCCCATGTCTGGAGCCTCTCTCTGTTGCAACTACATTGAGTAAGTACATAAACATATGCACATAGCATTGTCCAAAAAATCCTTACAACAGCCAAGGTATTATTAACATCCAACCACAATGAAAGTAGTAATATACAGCAGTGTGGGCGTGCACATGCGGGGGAATTGTGTGAAAAAATGTGTTCCTGGTCGATATTGCTAATATAGAAACGTATTGTTTTAAGAGAAACCTTTATATGATCAAGACAAAGCCATAACTGAAAAGTACACAACCAATCCAATCACAAGGGAACCGGAGTCGACCCCAGCAAGAGACTGCAGTTAGTACTCGGAGAATGTCCTCAGCATACTCACACATCAGATCAGGAAAGATTAATGTGGGCTTTTCCACTGACCATTGACTTGTATTTAAGTGTATTGGTCAGCATGTTTGAATAGCGCATTTACTGAAGTTCAGGGTCTCCTCGCGAAAGTCAGACTAAGTGAGTTTAAGAACGTAAATTTTGCAAAATCCAATATCAAATGTTCTTAAAGGAACTATACCTCACATATTTTTCTTGTTTAGGATAAAAATATTTTTGCCCCATAAAAGTATGCTGCAAAAGTAGTAATTTGTGAAAAAAATCATCCTTATGCGTGAAGTTTGTGCCGTCTTATGATATGGTTGTGTGTGGTCAACCTTTTTCATCACAGTGACTCCGAAGGACGACTTTCGTGACTTTTGTCACATTTTGACTAAAAAGGTTGAAAATCAGTTATAGTCTCTTTAAATGTCCTCCTATCCACAACCCATCAAAATGACCCAAAAGCCACTGGAGATTTTTGTAAAAAGAAGAGGTAAAAAATATGAATGTATGGTGATTTTAAGGCTCTGCTTTGGAGTGTGCATTTTTGGACATTAGGGTCTTGAAAGGATGCAAAATTTAAGGATCATGCGATCAAATAGAAGGGTTAAGCTCAGCTCACAATCCGGATATGCAGTTAAAGCTTGTGGGTAAATTTGCAGCTTCTGTTGATATCTAAAGGTACAAAAATTTAGCTCTGTTGCAAAAGTCAAATCGTACAGTGAGCAGAGTTGAGTTCTGCATGTAATACTGCAAGGTGTTGTTCAAATGCCTCTGCCTTCAGCCTCAGCACAAGGACTAGCCGAGGGCTAGCCGAAGTCATGGATAGCTTGTCATAAATAGCCTTTGTGTGTTTTGTGCAAAGAATAATTCAGGCACGAGTCCATGAATAAATTTAAAAAGAAACATTAACATCTTAAAATCAACCTGCCATGCACTCTGAGCCAGTGCAGGTAGTACAACAATGCAGATGTGACTGTGCAGCGAGTGTTCGTGAGCAGCCGAGCAGCCCTGTCTTGCACCAGCTGCAGCTGATTTAAAGAGCACTGGTTCACACCCACATAGAGTGCACTGCAGTCAGTGTGGGGGCTATTGAAAGCGTGCATGGCCTTCTCTATGTCATTTTGGCAAAGGAAAGGTTTTGAATGGTTTTGAAAGCTGGAACAAGCTCGTCTTCACAACACTGTCAGTATGTTTATCAAATTTCAATGGTCATCAAACGTAACCTACAAATTCCTCACTGAAAGTAGGGAGCACGAGCACTCAGATCCAACACACCGTCCATGAATTTTGCCAGACCAGACTGCACTCACTTCTGTAGATCGTCCTATAGCATAGTAGTCAGCTGCAGGTGAAAAACACTGTATTGTCTCTGTAATCTTGTGCACGAACAAAGGAACAGTCATCCACAAATAACAAGAGATTAAAACACAAGTTAGAAAGACACAATTACCAGGCTTCAGAACCCTTTACAGATAAACTGTGTGACTGAGTAAGAACTTTCATACGTATAAGGTTTAAACTTTAAATGGCATTTTCTTTTTAAAACTGTATGTGCTTTATGAATCCTGAACAACGGACGAGATGAGAATTATTTTGGCTCTTTCGATTTCACAATGTATGTGTATATCATCTGTACTCGGTGGTTTAAATGTTTTTCAAAAACAATAGCCTGTATTACCAACTTGCCACACTGTAGTCATTATTCAGTCACTCCAAACCCGGTGGTGGGTTCTGCTTCCGACTACCACCAACCACCCACTCACACTCCACATTCATTCTAGCCTTTTGTATTTGTTTTTTAAAAGCTCTACACAAAACAACTGCTGTATTTTTCATTTCAGGTTACAGATTTAGAAAGAACTATGTTTTCAAAGCAGGAGACATAAGAGGAACATGTTGTATTGTCCTCTAAATTACAGACATAGGGCCAGATCTTCCGCCTGGCGCAAGGGCAGAGCTGCTCCAAACGACGTTGTGCTATTTGACTGTGCCACTGGAGAGTCGCTTATTTAAAAAAAAAGGTCGACTGAGGCGTGGTTTACAAGCAGCACTGAGAGCGCTGCCCTAGTATCGCAACCTCAGATTCTTTTCCTCGTCTACATCGCCTCCTTTAGCATTATAGGCTTTTATAAGCTCTATCGGACAAATTAAAAAGTTGAGTTAAACACTGTCTGTGTCCGGTGTCCCAAGAGAAAGAGATGTACAACCGGTCCTGCTGTGGTGCCAGTCTGCACTCACCTGTAATTGCATTAACGCGACCCAAACAAAAGCACATGTTCCCCCCACTCCCCCACCACCCCTCTCCTTTGCCTGGTTGGTCCGGTCTGGTTGGAGGAAAAAGGTTGTTCTACATTAATTAGCAGCACTAATTTAAATAATGAAAATAGTAAAAAGTGAATTTGAAAAAGTCGAATTTATGACTGTGGTGAACTGTGGTCTATAGTGCACTGTAACTATGTGTGCAGACTGCATAAAAAGGCAACATAGTAAATGGATAATGATGAGATGGATGTTGTGCAGATCTTTGCATCCTGAGCCTGGAAATGAAGTACAAGCTGATATGAAATCTGATCATTATTTCTGCTTGTAAAAACTGAATGTAGAAATTGTGGATGTGGAGCATGAACAAGACTTTGAATTCTGTACCGAGGATGGGAAATGTTTTGTAAAATGTTTTGTACAATGTTTTTATGTGTTTGTAATTAAATGTTGGACCCGAGGAAGAATAGAGACAGTTTGGCTGTGCTAATGGGGCTCCTTTCAATAAACAATAAACATAACATTGCCATTGGCCATGGGAGTCTGTCCTGCCCACTTACAGCCCCCTTAATGCACTGGGATCAGGATCAGCAAGATATCACAGTGCACTCCTACTCAGCTCAAAAAGTTACGCTGTCTGCGTTTAGAAACACAAGACCAGGCCCATAATGTGATTTTTACCTTTAAACAGTTTGGGAAAGCTCAAAAGACAACGTCATGTCTTTGGAAGCACAAATCTGAATCATTCTTGGGTGCAGTTTCAAGACGCCTGAAAGTGTCAGGTTCATTGGTTCAAACAGTTAAACACAAGTATAAAATGATGGAAATTTCCAGCCATCACACAGATCAGAACGAAGGCAGGTTCTGTGTCCCAGAGATCAAGTCACGAACAAATGCAAAAGACCTGGTGAAGATGCTGAACCTGGTAGTAGCTGTCATTATCCAGAGTGAAACAAGTACTGTACCAACATGTGCTGAGAGGGTACTTTGCCAGGAAGACGCTCTTACTCCAAAAGAAACACAAAAAAAGACAGATTTCAGTTTGCAAATGCACACAGTAATAAAGACTTTAATTTTTGGAGACATATCCTGTGGTCTGACGGGAAAAAAATGTAATTGGGATGGCCACAATGACCATCGTCATGTTTGGAGGAAAAGGGGGAATCTTAAAGCCTGAGAACACCATCCCAACTGTGAAATACAGGGATGGCAGCATCATGCTGTGGGGTCGTTTTGCTGTGGAAGGGACTGGTGCACTTCACAAAATAGATGACATCTAGAAGAAAGAACTCTATGGAACTATTGGAGCAACATCTCAAGACATCATCCAGGAAGTTAAAGCTTGGGCTCAAATGGGTCTTCCAAATGGACAATTCCCAAAGCATATGGCCATGGCTTAAGTAACAAAGTCAATGTTTTGAAGTGGTCATCACTCAGTCCTGATCTCAATCCAGTTGAAAATGTAAAGGCACAAGGTGGCCTACAAATGTAGGTTACACCAGTTCTGAAACCAGTGGAAAGATATCCAAAATGTTTGACCCAAGTTATACAGTTTAAAGGCAAAAAGTTTAAAGGCTACCAAATATTAATGAAATGTATGTACACTTTTGGCTATGTAAAAGTAATATAAAACTGTGAAAATTATATCACTCATTCTTCTGACATTTAGCAAATAGAAATATTTTTTTTTAAATTCCCATTGACCTAAAAAGTAAGTTAATTCTGGTTTCATGCAAAAATGCAAATGTGTCTTTTTATTCAGTGTATGTAAACATCTGGTTCCCACTGAATATTTTTAGTGGGGGGTATAAGGGTCCTCCCCCATGAAATTTTGATTTGAACAGATGTCATTTTGTACCATCCAGTGCATTTTAGATAAACATATTTCATTTTAATAAGTCTTATTACACAGTGATCAGAAAATCTGACAACAGGCTACATTATGATAAGCTAGTGGAATAAGTATTTTTACACTTGGACTATTTTTTTATTTGTCAGTATACAACTGTACAACGAAATGTGTCCTCTATATTTCACCCATCTGTGGACGCAGCTGGGATGACCTGTAAGGAGTAGTGGGCGACTGCAGTGCCACGCCCGTGAACCGGGGACCCATCTCCAGATGAAGAGCCAGGCTGAAGGTCAGTACTACCTGGCTGGAAGATTCACTTATTCACCACACAGAAAGGTCCCGCCCAGGTGGGAATTGAACCCAGGACCTTCTAGCTGTGAAGCACAAGCGCTACCGTTTCAAGTTAAAGGAGCAGGCCACCGTTTTTACATAAGATATGTTGCTACCTGAGCTTAGACAAGTTGATGCGTACCGGTCTTTGTGCGTGCCCGTGGAAGAGCTTGGTCACTTCCAACTTCACCCCATTTGGAGCTATAGGAATATGCTGGGAGAGGCCAAATGCTAACAACATCTTTGGTTGTTTTGCGTGAGTGAGGGCACGCACAAAGACCAGACTGGTACGCATCAACAAGCTCAGGCAAGAACATATCTCAGAATGTAAAAATGGTGGCCTGTTCCTTTAAAGTAATAGGCTGTAAGATTGCAAAGTGAGGACAGAGTGAGAGTGAGATCGACTTCATCCCCTTCCTCCTGATTGCACCAGACAGGGAGGTTCACAGGAAGGCTCGTCTCATGGGTCAAAGTAATAGCCCAGGGATTCTGATTAGATACTGAAATCAGCAAAGGGAGGGAAAAATGTTGTTATTATTTAAAGGGACTATACGGAGTTTAAAAAGTTTAAAATTATGTATTTTCCTCCCCCTACATGTTCCAGCAGTGTTCTATGGTGTATAATGAGCCCAGACCTATTCACCACAACTGCCTCTAAAATCCTGCACTGTCACTCAAAAAGTTGTATCTCCGAATTACCGTCATGCACGATCTTAACATAGAAGGTGCAGTTACACGTATGACCCGAGGTGGCAGTAGTGAGCACAAAATGGCCAACTTGCATCTAGCCCCTTTAATATTGCTTGTGCTACGTCAAATTTCTGATCCAGGCAATCAATTATATGCAGTTTATTAAATGTAAACTTACAGGCTATCACTTTACTTGATAGCTGCTTTCTAAAATGAATGTAATGTAATGATATGTTTATTCTTAATTTAATCAATCAATTAATCAAACTTTATTAATAAAGAGCTTTTCATACACAGGTGCATCACAAAAAAGTATTTTGCCATTTAATTTTGTATTTTTTTTTAAATTCTCGCCCGGCCCACACTTCCACCTCCCCAATATTTACAGATATCACAACACACACACGCACACATGCAACAAAATAAAAATGAAGTACACAAGGCTGGGTATCAATGAACAAGGTGGGGAAACTCCATTAGAGGAGCTGTCTGTTTCGGGAGCAGCAGACCAGTCGCAGCTACAGGCCACCGACACAAGGCGCCCAGAGGAGGCATGGCAGACACAAAACCTCCACCCGAACACCCACTGGACAGCACCCTGGCAGCCACAGCCAACCACTACTCCGGGGGCAGAGGGGTCCTTCAGAGGAAATGCTGGGAATTAAAAAACAAACAAACAAACAAACAAACAAACTAAAAACATTATTCAAAGTATAAAATCCAGAAAGTAAAAAAACAATCAAGAAGACTGAAAATAGAATATATAGAAAAAAATATATATAGAAAATAAAATAACTAAATTGGACTAAAGAAAGTAAATAGATAACTGCTAAAAGCTGGCCTAAAAAGGTGGGTCTTGAGTGGGTCTTGAGCCTGCCCTGAGATCCTCCAGCAGGCCGTTCCAGAGGCAAGGGAATGTTCATAAGGTAAAAGCAATTCTGAAAGATAAGAAGGCCCAAGACCATAAAGACATTTAAAAAACATTAAAAGAACCTTACATTAGATCCTGAAACTCACTGGAACCAATGCAGGGATTTTTGTCAGTGTAATGTGGCCCCACCTCCTGGTCTTCGTCAGGACACGAGCTGCAGATTTTTGTAAAAGTTGTAAACCTGAGATCCTCATTTTGGGAAGACCAGAAAGCAGGGTATTACATGAGTCAATCTGACTGGTGATTAAAACATGCATCATCAGCGTAAATGTGAAAGTTGAACATGTCTCCTGATGACACCACTAGGAGTGTGCAAAATACTGGTTCCACTGGCCCAGTGGACATACCCATGGGACTGCTGTGGGGCCTCAGTCCCTCTGTGGTCTGTGTCAGCTCTGTCCCTGCTCCTTTACCATGAGGACAGGACAAGGTTTCCAGACAGCACTGAAGCTAAAACCTTTGTCTCATTACTTTTCTGTTGCTTTGTGTTGCTTTAATAATGGGCTGATATAGAGGAAATACATGTGTAGAAAGACATACATCAACCAAAGGTTTGCCACACTGTGCGTGTGATCGCTATACTTGTTATTCCCCAAATGCACCTAATTTCATCTGGAATTTAAATACAAGGAAGATTGTTGTCAAATAAAAAGCGACCAGAAGCTGATCAAGGCTGTTACAATGCTGTTACTGAGGAGGTGCGTTGAACCTGCTGCTTCCATGTGTGCACATTTAAAGACAAGCTCTCCAAAATCAATGTATAGCTTGAACTGCCGTCATATACCAAGCTTAGTTTTAGTCGTAGATCAAAGTTTGTGTGTCTTTTTGATGCTCTGCTGCCCGGAGTCGCAGTAGAGAAAATAAAGACTGGAAAAACCTCAGTATTGGCTACAGCCATGCCTGTTCCTGGCAGTAAGTAAATGTTGATGTTTGTGAAAATACACTGTGCAAAAACTTTTTTTTCTATTGCTGTATAGCATTATTATGAAAGTACCATGAAAGGTGTGCATTCCTATGAAGAACTGGGATGTGAAATGTGGTAGGAAAGTACCAAAAAACAATTTAAACCTTACAAACAATGGGCGCAAATAAAGTAAACAAAAAACAGGTATATGGACTTTAAAGGATCTGTATCATGCTATTTCAGCTATTCCAAAGTAAAGTATAGGCATTTATATGATATATTGTACCACTACCACTATGGAGCATTCATTTTTGTGATAAATAGGTATTTTCTGGAGGTATTTTTCAAACCCGGAAGAACACTTTGATTCAGTTAACTCCGCCCCCTCTCTCCGCTCATACAACTTAATCCTAGTAGAAAATACACAGCAAACAGTGAAGTTACTTCACGATGCAGTTATAAGGACTTGACATCTGCAACACAGCTTCATAAATGGCTTCATAAACACACACACGCTAACGTGCGCTTGGATTGCTCACTGCTCTGGTCCATCGCTGTTTACGCTATGGGACTCGCGTTGGTTATAAAAGTTAATCCACTTTGGTTCTGGCCAAGGTTCACCAAGCATCCATCAAGGGACAGTCACAGAAAAACACTATTTTGGCTGATAGTCGCCGAATCCCGAAGAGAAATTCCAACTTTTGGCGAGTGGCCTCTTCTTTAGGAAGGTTGAATAAACTCCCATTCTCGTAGCCAAACGCGCTTTTCTCTGACATTATCGTCAGGTAAGAAAAAAGAACAGGTGTCCAGAGTAGGATAGAAAGAGCTCCTTCTTCACAGCTTTCAGTGCAAACATGACAACTGTCCAGACACTCCGGGGGTGCGTTTGTTTTGGCCGCAGGGGCAGCGCTGACCTGGAAGTGAGACTTTCTTTTTTTTTTTCTCTCCTTTATTTCTTTCTTACAACAGAAATAATGAAAAGGCCGTTTTACAAATTAAAATCAGGCCGTAAGCATAGGATTAAGACATTATATTACAGATGTCAAGCACCTCTGTTCCCCTCTGACGACACAAGTCGTTTACCAGGAGAGGGCGGAGCAGGATTCAGGAGGGTTGCTGAGAACTGCATGAATGAAGCGCGGGGGTGGGGGGGGGGGGTTTACTGAGTAATCTTGGAAACTTGACAGCCAGTTCTTTTCTGTTTTCTTGCATTGAATTTCTTTACAGTGATTGTATTAGTTAATATGGAAAAATTAACAAGACCTGCAAACTTAAAGCATGGTTCTGTCTTTAAACCACTGCATGCATTACGTAAAGCATGCTTTGAAGCACTTGACTCATGCTTTGAAGTGTACTTTGAAGCTTTGCGTAACACATGCAGTGTGTTTGGACTTGGAGCCTAAGAAGTGTGCTCCAATAATGCCACAATGCATGTCAAAGAAACGGGTCTCACTGCATCACAACAGCTCTTCATAAATAGTGCACTTGGCTAAACTGTGGCTTCTGTTGACTGCAACCCTCCTGACTAAATGCATGTCAAAAAAGTCTTGGCATAAGAAAGAAGGTTGTATGAGGAGCACACTGCTATCAAATTTTGATATAATTGTGTTTTTATATTCATTGAGTCCTGGCTCAGGCGGAGTTTCACAGGTGACCCTCGTGTGAAGAATGGCTTCAGAGCCGGGGGAGAAGAAGAAAGAGGACAAAGATGAAGATGAGAGGGAGCAAGAGGAGGCAGTGTGCAGGGAGCTGCGCAGGAGGAAGAGGAGGGGTTGGCCCACAGTGGTGGCGCACAGAGTCGCATCTGCCCGGGACTAACCCTACATCCGATCCACCCAAATGTGTTGTTCAATTGCATAATGAAGCACATACTTACCTTATATTTATTTTCTTTCTGTAAATCAAAAATGTTGTATTTTGTACCATTACATACATTTATATCTGCAAGCTCCAGTAGGACAATGTATATTCTCAGTCATTTGGACACGCAAAGACACTTTACATTGCACTATTCATTCACTCCATGCTCGGTGGTGGTAAGCTACTATTGTAGCCACAGCTGCCCTGGGGTAGATTGACGGAAGCGAGGCAACCAGTCTGCGCCATCGGCCCCTCCGACCACCACCACCCACTCACTCACACACCACTTTCGCTAGGCTTTCTGGTGTTATCAAACGGTCTTCCATCCAAGCACCGACCAGGCCCTTCCCTGCTTAGCTTCCATGGTCTGACGGGATCAGGCATAGCAAAGGCGGTGTGGCCTCAACATTTCTATCAGAATATTTCTTCCACCAATAAAACAACACAACTGGACTCACGTTTAAAAAGAAACACAGACGTTTCACTCCCCCTGCAGCACATGAACTTGTAGGTTTGAATCAACTCAGTTGGTGTAATGCATGTCAATGTATATGAAGAGTAGATGTAGTGAGCATTGTTCACTACTAAAGGAAATTATTGTCCTCTTTCGATCTATTATTTGAATTATATTATAACTGTTTGCTTAAAATGTATAAGGCGTCTTCCCATAGGAGCAGTAATCACAGCCAGACTGAACTGATCCACATCCAGTAGGGACTCTCAGCCCCACCTCTGTGGTGTGACTCAGAGCAGTTTCCCAGGGACCACTTTGAAGAAAGAGGAGCTATAGGCGGCTACGCATTGATTGGATGAAGGAGAATTCACACTCCAGTAAATACAACAATGCTAAAAGCAGACATAACCCCACTTTGTCATATTCAACCAAGCACGTACCTGTTTCGGGGATTAAAAGATGTATTCCGTGAGATGAGTTGTTCAAATGTAGTACAGTGATGCAGGGAGGTGAAATTATTACAGAAAAAATTGGCAATAAACAGGAAGTCGTTTCCTTATCAGCTGTAGCTTGATCGCAGTCCCACATCCCCACAGACCAATGATCACTCCCTCCGTGGACTAGACCAACAGAACTAAACAAAATAATGATTAATGCAGCATACAACCTACCGCATACAGTATAGACTACTATGTCGTGGGTCATCCTCAGTAGATATTCATATCACATGACAACATTTACTTTACTTCCCGGCACCGTTTAAACATACGCTAGTGCTTGCTGATTTGTCAGAAAATATAAATAACCCGAACTCTAATCCTAACCCTAACCTTAAGGTTAACTATATCCCAGACCCTAAACCTCATTTGTGTCAAAAAACCTGAAGTTTTCACAGCACACAGTCCGTCCTGAGCAGACTATCGAGCACTATAATGAAAGCAAACTAAAAGCTGGTCTCGGCTGGTCCAGGTCTTTTTCATTCTACTCTACTTAGCCCCAGTGCTTTTTCCGAATAGCGGGGACATACATCAGTCATTTGTCAAGTCAGCCGGAAATTACCTTGATCATTTTCAACCTCACTACACTATTAGAAACTGTGCATTCAGTATAGGATGTAGTGAGGCCAAAAATTGTAGACTAGATTAGAATAGAAAGCTATTCAGCTATTTCAGTTCAGATTAAGTAAGCAGTAACATTCAAGATGATGTTTCTGTAGCAGGGTTTGTAAACAGCATTTTGTACATTCAAAAAGGAAACATCCAGCGGCCCAAACCTTTTATCTTCGTGGGCTTGTCTTATTGCCGCAGGTTTTCTTTTAACCATGTAAGAAAACGTTCCACTCCCTGTACAGTCATACCAAGGATACCTCCAGTGTTGACATTTCTTTGTAGATAACTCCATGAGCTGCTTCATCAAAGAACCTGTACTGTTTATTTGTTATTAAGTCAACAATCATGTGGCCTCTACATTTTACAGTCATTCTAATTTTCTTTCCTCTGTTAGAAGTCCAGCAGCTCAAATGAAAGGCTCCTGTAGGCCCTAATGAAAGTGTCACCAGGACCTAAACTCAGCTCTCATTTGCAAAATTAAGGCCATGGACACACACACCGCGTGTCTCACAATGCTTAACACAAGCTTTAAAAATAGGATTGATTCTGTTTTGTGAAATCTGTCTGGTGTGAATGTCTGATCGGTCCAATGGGCAAATTATTTAACCATATGAGGTCCATGCCCCAAGAATTGCAATCTTTTTTTGGCTGAAACTAGATAGTTCAATCTTTTAAACGAGACCTTCCTGGTCTCTCTCCACACAGTAAGAAGGTCTCGACTTTGATTACAGACCTTCTGTGTGGAGTTTGCGTGTCCCCTCTAGTGACAGGACTCCTCTGAGATACTGAAATCTCAGTGAGACATTCCTGGGTTTTTGTTTTATTTTGGGGGGAGTTTAAAGGATAAAAACTGTGTTAAATACATACAAAAATAATAATGTGTTAAATACTGCCTGCCAAAATTGTTCTTCACATGAACCCAGTACCTTCAGAAACATTATCCTAAATTGTGTTAAAAAACAAAACAAAAAAACAAGTGAAGACAAAGCAATACTCGAACAATACAAAAATAAACATGCATGGCTTAACTGACGCCACATTAAGTTTCTCACTTGTAAAAGTATTTTTTTTTAAATCTGATAAACCTCTAAATCTTCTTCCTATCTTGATTTTATGTTAGATGATATTGCAAATAAGATTCAATAAAATTGCAATACAGATTTATATCAATACTTTTTGTGGGGGAAATGGTTGTGGTATGGAAACAAGACAAAAATATAGAATTAAAACAAAATTTGGTGCACAGATTGTACATGTTGTGGTCTGACATCTTCCCATCAATATATCAGTAGAAAAGAGTTCTACTTTGGTGGCTTATTAAGTTGTCCTTGGTCTAAAGAAACAAAAGACTAAAGGGTGAGCAATAAATCAATGTAGACCATGTTTCCTTTGGGCTATTCAGCCACTTGGGGTGTAAAACGCTCAAAGGCAATGAGCACTTGAAAGTCTGGAACTGTGGACAGTTTCTGCCCAGCAATTATCCTGTCTGCGTGCCTCCTAAACACTGCATACCAGATATGTTTGGGCCTCTTCAGCAGCAGAGCTAGTTATGGAGACACAGATGCTAATGACACCACATTTTGAGAGGCGCAGAGACAGGGCCTCTGGCCATCAGTTTTAAAACACATGCCACACAGCCTGCACCACCCACGCCATACAGACATATTATTGATGACCATGAAGCCTTGCTCTTCTCTCAGTCGGGGTGGCCGCCATGGGCAACAAAGCAGTAAAACTACTTGTCAAGGTAACTCGCTTATGAGTGTTTATCAGTAACCTAACCAGTTTGTCTTGTAAGGAAAGAGCATTTATAAAGACAGATATAAAAGCCTAACATTGGTTCATTTCATCTTTCTCTATCTAAAAGTTGATTTCATTTTTAGGATGACACCCAATAAGGAGCAGAGTGACACGCACCTGTCACATGGATTGATGTGCACAGCTGGAGAGCAGAGAAGGGTTCAGAGACACAGGAGAAGCAGAGGCACACGTTAAAATGGATGACCAGAATAAAAGGGGTGCACTAGTTAGTTTGAAAGTAACAAAGAGATAGATCAGCAAAGAGCTTGATAGCAAAGAAGTGGCTCCTGGATACCTTCAAGGTGACTCAGTGTGACATAACATTCCCAAAGGTTTATTGCAAAGAGAAATACAGAGAGAATGTCAAGGTGCAAAAGCTCTTTGCAGATGTCCAAATACGCAGTAAATCTTCCTGAAGACCTGAGGGTGCTCAAATGTTTTTGACTGAATCTGTCTCTCAGCCCAGGAGCTGAGAATGACTAAAACATTAACAGGATATATTCAGTGTGCTGCCAGCACACCGACCAACCCCCACTGCAGCACCAACCTTGAACTACGCAAACATGAAAAGTAAAATGGCCTCCATTCATTTGTCTCAATGCAAGTTTTTGTGAAACCTGAAGAATGCTGAATAGGCTTGTACACAAACTATCTCTTTAGCTGCATGCTCCCATTCCCATGAGTCATAAAGTGGCTTCTGGCATTTGACTAGAGAGGGCTGTGTGTCGAGTTACAGGTGTTCTTTTTAACACAGTTGCTTGAAAAAGAGGTTTATGACTTTTCTTCTATGGAGGGCTAAGGAAACAGACGTGACATTGGACTTAAAAACAAGTTTAAACCCGATTACAGCAGGATGTAATCACCTGAACGGCACAACAACAAACAGAAAACACTCCTCAACATTTACCACAAAAAACAAAAACAAACTACACTTTCATGAGTGATTTTCAACATTAGTATTTAAAACTGAAGTCAATGTAAATATAGTAAATATAAAAGTGATGTTAATAAAATGTTTAAGCTTTATCATTATTCAGAAATGCAATAACATTTTTGTATGAATATTAATAAGTCACATTATAAGAGAAGTCATGAAAGAAATATAATTTATTTTGCACAAAAAAATACCAACTTCAACTTAATGAAGTTTGAGGTTTGTAAATCAATTATGTGCAGTAGCTCACCGACTTCATTATCACACACATTGTTTTTACATAAAATTCACAGGACTGATGTGAAAAATTAAACAGATTTATTTAAATGCATAAAATTAGTTATATATTTTACATATTGATTTATTTCATAACTAGTTTCTTGAACAAGAAACAAACACTAAAGGCACTGCAGAGGAAATGTGTGTGCGATCGGCAGAAGGTGTAGAATGGCTGGATGTGCTTAACTGCCCCCTGGCAGTGGCAGCTGTTACTGCACTATAGGAAATAAAGCCACTTCCTACAACGCAATATCACACACAATTGTTTGTGCACCTTAACACCAGCACATCTGCATAGTAGAATGATTGCTTGTCAACACAAATGTCTTTATTTGTTTTAACCTTTATTTAACCAGGAACGCCCCAGAAAGAAATAATTTGTTTTTCAGGGGCGTCCTGGCCCTCCTGGATACACGTTTACGTCAAAACACTTTTAAATTGCAACACTTCACAAAAAGTACAAACAGGTCTCAGTGATATTCTACCTATAAATAAATATCTATGCTTTACAGAGTAATTTGGTCACAGTATAATGCTTCAAAATGCTACAATCGTGAAGAAAACGTTTAAAACAGAAAGTCCAAAAAAGTATACTGAGTGTACGAGAGTATTTTTAGTTGACCTTATGTTTACTTTATTACAAACATTTTAATGCGTGTGTGATCCCTCAGGAAAGCCCGGGAAGTGACACACCTCTAAGGTAAGTGGTAATTCAGTGGTAAGTGTGACCTAAATGCAGTGGTGTCCTGCAGCTTTGGGGATGCTGCATTACAATACCTCGGTTCAACTAAGGGTGGCAGTATAGGCTCTGACACAAGGCAGGGCCACTGCCATAGATTCCCTACAATGTTCAAGCATAAAACCATGGGCGCAGATAGCGGGGGGGACGGGGGGGACATGACGTACCCAGATTTTCATTCACCTGGATCCGTCCCCCTCACTTTTATGAAGAAAAATATCTTGCAAGCATTTTGCAATGTGCGAAACAGCGCCTCCCTTGACCATTCACTTTGATATGCGGCGAGAAACGGTATTGCGCTCATGTGTTTGTGTTGACTGGGCTGTGCGTGTGTCAAAATGCGAAACGCGAGCTGTTGGTTATCAGACAGTGTAGCCTACGTCAGGAGGGTTCTGACACAGTTACGAATGACCCTCAATCAAAGAAGGTGGATCCACCTTCTTTGCTCCAATCCGTCCCCCCCAACTTTCATTAAAAAAAAAAGTTTTCTAAAAGGCGAAACTCACAGAGAAAATCAAAAGATTAGTTCTAATATAGGCTACTGCTTTGCAACAACATAAAACAGCCAGATCATAAACGGACACTCATTTTGTTGAACTGGGCAGGCTGCCTGCGTTGTAGATATTCTATTTTAATCTTGTCTAAAAGTAATCCGGTCTGGCGTTTACGTCTCGAGCATGGTTTCCACGGTTACCCAGGGCGCGTAGCCTACATGACAGGCATCAGTTGGGGGACTGCTCTCAGAACACCAACGCTGAATGATGAAGCCATCCAAGCCGAAGAAGCAAAAAACAATTGCATCCTTTTTCCAAAAAGTAACAACTGTAAGTAAACTGTTAATTACGGTATCAATTTGCATTTTTGGTTGTCATTTTTGGTTGGACTCGTGCGACATGCGTGGAATACTTCAAAGATTGCGCGAGCACACTTACTAGGACGCCCTGCAGAAAATATGAAAGGGCATGAAAATACAAATGTTTTAACACTAATGCTGTTTTGTTTGTCGGGGGTATCAGTCGATAAGAATCTCCCTGAAATGAGTTTTTGGAAATTGGAATCATGTCTGCAAATGCCACTGACGCTAACGTGATCATTTTAACTTAGTAATTTTAACTATAACGCTCAGTCAGACTCAGATATCGTGACTGAGGTCTTAGCTGAACTTGACATGGTTAATATTTTTATACAAGTAGTATTTATAGTAGGCCTAGTAGTATTTCGTACCCTAGTCTAAGTAGGCCCTATTTATAGCCTATAATAATTAGGCTATCTTAACCAAACACCAACACTGATTCACCTTAAATTGAACACATTGCGCTCTAAATAATTTAATAAAATTTAATAAAATAATTTAGACTGACATGTGTTCAATTTAAGGTGAATCAGTGTTGGCATTTGGCCTAGCCCAGCCTACCTATTGAACCTCCATTGAATTTGAATGACTGAGCCTGTTGGCTTATTATCTTGCAGACACATTAGGCTATTCCAGAATATTTCTAATAGTCCTGAAATAGTCCAGAATCGATCTTTGTAGGCATTAGGCCTACAGGAGAGAGGTTTTTGGATCCTTCACTTAATCTGTTTCTGCATTTGAGGCCATTTATTGAAAAGTCATGTAGAGTAGTACTTATTTACAAATGTATTTTTGTATACATGTAGGCTTTGCTGTTCGTGTTTGTGTGTTTTTACAGCCTGCTATTTTGGTTTACATAAAGAATCTGTGCACTTAAAGTCAGTTCATGTTTAAATAAAACTGCTTTTTCATACGTCATGTGGCATGCTTGGTGAGTGATTAGAAACCGTACCAATACGCATTATTGTCTTGCAATGATGGGCAATTAAGTTTGATAGGTTGTCATGCCTGAGCAGCTTTGTCCCCCCCAGTTTCAAAAACCTATCTGCGCCCCTGCATAAAACAGCGCTATTTTGTCATTGCGTGATCATCAGCCATTACACAACTGATTTTTGAGGATTCACAAATATTAAAACAGTGTTGGTAAAACAAACTAGTCATTTGGATAATAAAATAAAGATTTAGCACCCAAACTGTACACTTTTCAGCCTTCTGTTCTCTTTAACTTCTTTTCCTGACTATTTGGAGACAGGAGAGAGCTGGTGCATCTCTGCATCCATTTTAAAGTATTTAAGAATTCATCTTTTCTCCAGTACAAATGACTGAACAACCATTTACATTATAGTGCCTAATAGACTTTTACCGATTTAAAGATTATGTGTGCAGATGCTGCAACAGTTTTCCACAGATGTGTGCTGAGACTATATGGGGCACATTTGATTCTAATTGTAATCATTTTAGTTAATAATTGGGAGTAAAAATGTCACTCAATTGAATGATTATTATTATTATTATTATTTGCATGAATTACAATTTGTCGTAGGCTACCAATTTAGTCTGCTTCATATTTTTGTTTTCCTTTTGTAGAGACTATGTGGCCTACCATAGTCTATGATAATTGAAAGCACTGTAACACAAATGATCAATGTTGTTGAGATGGTGCCTGGTAATATATGGAATGAGATGCAGGCTGGATAGCAATTCCTTTTATTCCAAAGAGACTATAACTGACCCATCTCAGAGGGAAGTCAATCTCAAGGTGCACTAATACAGATCCATGGGCAGGGGATAAATCCCTGGAAAGCAACAAAGAGGAGATCAATAAAGCATGTAAACAAACCGCAGTGAAATGAAGTTTAGATGAATGACGAGGGAGCTGGGGGTGACCAGTACAAAACTGAAGACAGGGCACAGCGCCAGTAGTTTAGTGTGAGCAGCAGTGGGAGTGCAAATGAGGAGCAGTGGATGCACAGCCATGAAGGAGAAACGTGGGCAGAGATGGTCGGCAGCCCAGGGAGGAAGGGGAAGTGAGAAATTAAGGGAGAGAGAAAAATGGTTGTGCAGAAGTGATTTATGCCAGTTGTATAATTTTCTACAACACTGCTCCCACTCCCCCACCCTTACCAGTATCCTCCGTACCCCACCATCCCACCAGGGTGAGCTCCTCCTCACTGTCACACCGAGCAACAGTCCCAGGCCACACCAGCTAGTGATTAAGATTCTGCCGTGATGCGACTGCAGCACTTCGCAAATGGAAGACTGGACATAATTTCCCTAAAATGCTGTTTTTTATCACCTATTTCCCCTTCATCAGCTTGCCGCACACGATTGATAGCTGATGGCACCTCTGACAACTTAACGTTTTTATGGCTAGATTTATGGGCTATCTGCTCCTCTCCTTTTACAGCTCAAACTCTGTAAAAATGCTTATTTCTCAAATAAGGAGAGGGAGGGTGTGTGTCGATGTGTATAGAATTGTATCACATCCAGCAAAATGTATGTATGAGCAGGGGCTCCACCCACTGCAGTGCAGTCCAAACCAAGAATAGTTTCTGCCTTTTACTCTGCACTTAGAGAGCATAACCATTAAGTATAATTTCAAACTAGCTTTGATACTCTTTGATCATTATTATCCATTTCTATTTTTCTCTATGAGATTTACAAAGAGGTTCTTGGGAGCAGCTTGGAGCAGTTTGTTTTGCCCTTCTGATGATGTGTTGTTACAATTGTCAGAGCTCCCAGGTTTAGACAGGTCTGACTGATTAGTCTGAAGGTGTTTGGTGAGCACCTGAGCGACAGTGCAGTTCATCTGGGGTGTTTGCCTGTGCATGTTGGAGAGCCTTGTGTAGGTTTGACCAAACTGTGTGATGTGCATCCATTGCAGCTTCACTCCCTCTGGTCAGATTTACAGCCAGGACAGCCTCCCAGTTAGCCTTCTCCTCTCCTCCACTGATGAGCCTGGCAGATCCCAGACAAACGCCCCTAGGGACTAGGTGCAATGGGGGAGGGGCCAGAGAGCAAGAGACTGATGAAATCTGTGATTCATAGACATACAGGAGGACACACCCTGGAATGGGGTAATACCACACATGTTTTAACTGGACCAGCCATAATTCATTGGTTACCAAGGCTACGAACACCTTGAGGGAAATCATCTTTGCTGTTAAGAGTATGTAGAGATGGCTAGATTAAAATTCAAGGCTGTCTTGAGCATGCACTTTGGTAGATATGGCCAATCTGTTAAGTAGAGAAAACCAGTTGAGTGTAATATCCTGCAGCTCTGTTATTCTGAAAGTCACAGCTTTGGTTGTTGTCTTTGTCATGTGACAAAAAGGCTAAGATATTAACTGCTCAATTATTGTACCGTTGTCTATATTCTCTGTATTCAATGTTTCTGTTTATTGAGATCTGTAATATAATCTGATATGTGAATTTCTCCACTTTGAGATCAATGAAGTTTGATCTTATATAATAAAATATGTTGCCTGGTATGCTACAATTTTTGCAACAATAGCTATATTTAAGACTAATTTGATCAATGAATCCAATTCATGGTTTTGATCAGTTCCACACACATTAATACATAGTGCACTGCTTAGGATGTTTCTCATTAGTGTGTACATGTTAATTTGACTCAAAAAGGGTAGATGGAGGAAAATGTAAAAGGAATTTGTGAGAGCTTTTTAAAAAGGACCATTTCATCAGAATCGTTATTTTTTTTGCGATTCTCTGATGGCTCGTAACTGGCGGTCTATGAAGAGAGGCATGCCACAGCGGGGCTTAATTTAAAGCCAGAAAGGTCACCGCACTAAGGAAGGTCTACAGCTCAGCCAAAAATATAAAATGAGGAGTAGACAGAGAAAGATGTGGGGGTAGAGGGTGGGCCAAGGAGGAGGCAGAATAAAAGGAAAACAGAAGATGTCAGCTCTAGAGGCGGCTGAAACACACGCAAGGCAAATGCTTTGAAAGACGTTATGGAACAAGGAAGGAAATGGAAAATATTAAGACGAATGGGGAACGCAAAGAGGGGATAATGAGCTCAGCTACAATTAAACTGGAACAGAGCTAACATCAAAACAGATGCAAGAGTTTTTTGTTAACTTTAATGGAGTTTTTTGGAAGCCATTTGTTATAATGCCCCACATTTTCGGTGAAAGAAAACAGTATCTATACACAGTGAAGGATTGCCAATCTGTCCCACAATCTGTGTTGGCAGATACAGAAGCCACCCCAAGCCATTGCTGAATGAGGTTTCCATGCTGTGTCCAAAGCAATAATAGTCAGATGGGATAGTGGCTGTGCTACTGCAACTCAGCAAAATCAAATGGTAGAGTTGAAAACAACATCTCTCTAGACAAGACTTGTTTGGAGAAGAGTAGCTCAACAAGTAAAACAGCTACAAATGTGCATCTCCTTTGTTCTACCTGTTCAAGAAACTGGAAGCTGGATCTTAAATCACTTGTCTTTATCAGCTCACATTAATTGTCAATTGAATATTTGACAACTTCAAATTACATAAAAAGCAAAGACAGCAGACCGACTGCCTCTGATGTATAACCAGTTTGATTTTTAATATTGCTAGCACACAGAGACAAATCAAGCTTACCTATAAAAACTATATGCCTTCTGTTCTTTGCTTGTAATCCCAAAAGGCCAAAAGACCAACAACCTGGGGGGCAGGGTCAGCTGAGGTGCACTGAATTAAGAGGGAGAGAGGAATTCACCTTATTTCAGTCCAACAATCCAGGATCAATTTCTACACTTAAATTTTCAATCCAATCCCCATCTCTTTTAAAAACTAATACCCAATTCCAGTCACAGCTGCTATAAAGCATTAGCTTGTAAAAGGTCAAAGTGCAACCTCTGAGCTCTCTAAATTGAATGTTGCTTGTCCCACTTTCCTTTGAAATACTGCAGAGGCTGATATAAAACGACCTGGTACACAATCACACCTCTACTGGGACATGGAGCCGGCGCATCACTAGCGGTTCGTTTTGATGTCATGTATCACAACACAAAGTTTAACAGGATGTTGCCTGGCTGTGTCAAGAGATCTGGAAATCCCTCAAAAGGGATATAAACTGGAGCCGGGTAGCTTAGAACATTTTTGGAAAGGTGTATCTGTTTGCAGCCATATCCGCATGCTCACATATAAAAGCGCATCTCTCCAGGAGCCAACCAGGGATCTGATCAGATGGACGATCAAACACTAATCATTCCCTCACGGCCTATACCGAGTTAAGCTGTCATTAATTTTGCGGAATTACATCAAATCTGAGACATTCTTTATGTGGCCCACGGCCTGTAGACAGTTATACGACAGGGACTGCTGCGCTAAGCAGATGGGGCAGTTTGGCCGTGCATACTAAATACCTCTGTCCCCCATCCCTCCTTCTAGGCACTACTGCGGCTTTCTTTGTTTTCAGCCATTCGTTCGTCTGGATATTGGAGCTTTTCTCTAAGTGAATTCATTTTGTTTAACACTGTCTTAATTATTATACTCTGTTTGTGAAGTGGAATGGTATGCATAATAAATTTGATCCAAAAGTGTGGAATTGTTTTGATTCTGTGAAATGTGTCTGTAATAAAATGTACATTTGCTCACAATTCTTAGCTGTACCAACGCAACAGAAGGTCATAATCCCATTTGAGGCTTCTTCGGTGACCGCTGAAGGCAAGTTGCAATTTATGACGAGTGACACATAGGCCTACCTGCCATTCCCTCTCGATGAGACATGTGGTAAGTCATGTTTAGGCAGACCACCGTATAGGTAATAAAATTGTAGGAGCATTCTGTAGCTGCACCATTTTGTTCTCTTGGAGAATTAAACAGTTGTGCAGATGACAGAATTCCACAGGCATAAAGAATCATGCAAGTTATACTTTATACCTTGCTTAATTTATATTTGTTTATTTGGTCCAGTCGAGACAGTGCATGTCATAAATACAACTCATCGCATTGTAGCCATGGTCAAAGGTGCATCATTTTTCCCACATTTGCACTCACGAACCCACATTCATCCTGGCCTGTTATGCATGATTTTAGTACAAGGGAAACCAGAGCAATCAGAGGAAACCTATACTCAAGCACGGGGAGATCACAGAGGATCTCCCATGCAACCTCAAATATCTTTTCAATTTAGCCTCTATTCAGGAAAGACATGATGTAGTTCGACATGTGAAACTACAACTGCAACTTTTCAGACAAGGTTGTTTTAAATAGACCCACACCACGTTTTGGTTGACTGTCTCATTTCATAATAATGTATTTATTGTTTATCTGATAGACGGGTACATAAATACAGATCATCTACTGGAACCTTCAAAAGAGCCACTTTGGTCTGTTTCAAACCAAAAGTATTTTTATCCGTAGACAATAAATCATAATTTTTCAAATGATTGGAAGATAAAGAATACATCTATCTATCTATCTATCTATCTATCTATCTATCTATCTATCTATCTATCTATCTATCTATCTATCTATCTATCTATCTATCTATCTATCTAAATGAGAGTAGAGATTTACTGTTAAATGCTTTAATCTGATTGTATTATAGGGAATTATAGGAGGATCTAGCAGATTTTAATGTACATGATTCTATTTTAATGCACGTGTTTCTTGTACATTGGTTTTTAATTGGCGAATTTGCGTTCTCTCTCAGTACAGCACATTGTTTTGCTTTGTGTGTGAAATGTGCTTTATAAATAAAATTGTCTTGCCTAATGCTGGAATCACAGTGTTTGAAATCTAGCCTCATTTGCAACACCTGTCCCAATGGACGTCTAACAAATTACAATAAAACTAAATGTCCTTGAGTATTCGCTAAATCAATTAAACTGGACAGACACAATTATAGAAACCCCAGCTGAGAAGAAAAGAGATAAACAGAAGATGTTTGCCACAGAGTAAACACAGTTTTGTCCAAATGAACTACAAGCATCAGGCTACATGACATTAATCAAATCAAATTGTTTTTGTATAGCCCAATATCACTACAGGAGTTGCCTCATGGGGCTGTAGCAATATTACTGAATCATGAGCAGAAGTACTGCACCATTCACACCCCCTGTGCAGTGACACACTGCATTGTAGTACTCTTCTTTACTTGTTTTACTAGTTATTATCGATCATCTAAATTTTATCTGTGTAATCTAAACTAAATTTGTGCAATAGGCCACATTTCACAAGTCCATGCACACCTCAGGTTGTTTCTATAATAATGCATTAGAGAAGGCTGTGCTTTAGTGTTACAGACAATGCATAACACTTTTTTCAAGATGGTATACTGCCATCTGCTGTCCAGCACTGCATCAACCACCCTCCCACGGCTGGGTTTGCGCGTCCGTCACGAGCATGTATGTGGCACAAGGAGGGGGGTCTATTTTTACATTAAAGCTCAAAAGTCTTCAATATAAATGTGTCAACTCAAAATTGGCTCTGCGGGTGCAGAGATCATTAACGGATTTCAGTTAAGCCAGAAAGGCTATGAATGAACACATGGCAAAACATAAAGGCTAAAACGCAGCGACTACAAATGTTGTGGGGATTTTTCTTTCTTATTGTCATAAAAAAAAAAAAAAACTTGAGATCCTGTAACGTTTTGCACAAAAACTCCCCCGGTCGTGTTACCTTTGATGAAGCTTGTCTTCTTCAACGGTGGGAAATGTAGTTGTTACTACGACACTCTGAAAGTCTTTTCAATGGCATACAAGACTACATTTCCCACAAGTCATTCGGGGAGTGAGGTTGTCATGCTTTGTGTTTTGCATCACGTTTTTGTTATTGTTTTGTGCTAGTGGAGCAACTAAGCTGAAAGAAGTAAGCGCACTCATATATCGAAGTGCCTTTAAGCAGATGTTTGATTTTTAAGGAGTGATCAAAGGCATGCGCGTTTTGTTATAGAGCGAGCAACAAAGGTAAGAGATGACAGACTGTCGACAATGTGCGCAGATTCAGTAGCACGTACTTAAAGCTACTTCACATAGCATGCATGGCTTCTATTTGGGACATGTTGTACATCCATTAAAGTCTATGTGAAAGTAACGCATCAGCCAAAACCTCTTTGCATGTTTATGTTCTGCTTTGTTTTGTTTTTTCTCTCTCGACATGTGCTACTGTTGGGCCACAAGCCTCGCCGTGTGTATAAAGAGCCTTGTAAAAAGTGCTACTGTTTATTTGTGGCCGACTAAAAGACGATCTAATTTTTATAGTTTCCTAGCTAATATAACTATGTTTGAGGTGTAAAAAAAACAAAACTTTTAATTCCCACTTTTAACTCGTCATCCCCCGGGCACTAAAAAGAGTGTGCTACAAAGTTACTAATCCACTTCTGAACAATGTAGCAATCCCTGTTGTAAGAAGACTTAAGTGTACTATGAGTGCTATGTGCGTGCTACATAAATCTAGTCGTTATACAATGCCTTTACTTTATACTGTATTTCACAGCTGTCGGCACGTGCCATGTGCCTGTCATGTTCCAGGCTTCACAATGTTGACATTGGCTCAAGGGCTAGACTAGGTGGGCCTTAATTGGAAATCTTAGAAATGTTTGGTTTGCTGCTATTTAAAAATGTGAACTATGTATTGGTCAGCTCAGCTTAAGCCTTGTGGTGGCTCTATGCACCTTAAGTGCACGTGACAGTGTACAATAACAACTGGTTTGGCAGATGCCTTAAAATAGCCATGGTGACAGGTGTGGGTCAAGGTCGCACCATTTATACACACACTAGAGTTAACTTAAGTCATGTTTAACTACCTGTGTATAGCATGAATTCATTCTGCTCTTTTTAGCGCCGCAATGGAAAATACTTGGCCAGTGGAGTTCAGGAACATAAGCTGCAGTTACTTTCCTGAAAGTAGAGTCGATTGCCACTATTCAGTGAGATCACAACACACCTGGGCCAGTACAGATTGGATTGGGCTTTTTAAGGTATGTAACCGTATTATTACTTAAATGGTTGGTTTTGATGCACTTAAATTTAACAATGTATATTTTTAGCTTGGTTGGTCTTCGGTGAAAGACTACAACACATTTGTTTGGGCTCTTGCTCCAAATGAGGGCTTTGAAGAGGGCGCAGAGTTCAACTGCTGTGTGCAATTCCAGGGTAATAATTGACACTTCCAATATAAGAGTTTATATCCATGTGCTTAATGTATTACTGAATTTATCAATTTGTATTGTGCCGTTTCCAAATAAAAATGCTGCCATCAAAATCCATACACCCAGGACCCTGTACAACATGGGCTACTTCAGGTCAAAACCATGCACTCATTAAAACCCATGAAACTACATGCAACTACTGGAACTACTCATGATCATTCACACATGACTGACTCCTGTGAATATGTCAAATATTTATACAAAACCTTTTGATTCTATGAAGAGAATGCAAAGGATATTTGCACAAACAATGACTTAATGAGAGGCTAGTAAAATGTGTATTTTGTATGTATAGGCCTATATAAACTGCTGAAAATAGGGCACTTACATTGAGAGGCGTCTGCAGTTCTGTCCGGCTGGTGGAGGACCAACACCGGAGCGTAGCAAGACAAATCTATAACAAATACATTATTGAATTCTGGCTTAATATAGAAATTAACTTTACACCTCAGAAATGAATCTAGCGTAACAGTTAAACAAGATTAAAACACAAGGTAGCAGGTTTAGGCTTAAGTTGGTTAATGCAGTTTTTTCAGTTTTGCCTTGGAGTTAAAACAACCCAAGAATCCAGAAGAAAGTAGCAGTAAAGTAGCCTAGTAGCCAAGTGAAAAACTATCTAGTTCTTAGATCTTCTTAAATCTAGTTTTTAGGCTTATATTTAACTGGATGCTGAAGATTTGTGTTGTTTTGTGCTAGTTTTATTTTGATATTTTGTTCTGAATTGTGATCACCTGAAAAGCATCCTGATTCTAGTTTACATTTACAAAGTCCCATAATTGAAATATAATACGACAGTGTCTTTGAGTCAGGGAAATCCGGCGGTTTCGTTTTTCAGACTTTGTACATCTTGGACTAAAAAAGATCAATAAGAATAGAGACGGCTCGTTTGTTTCCCTCATTCTGTCGATTTGTCTTGGCTTCCAATTGGATGTTTTGTCATAGAAAGACATACAACACATTTTTGTAAAGTGCCCGTGTGATCGTGTCAGACTCTTAAAACAGGCGGGGTTAATCATTGTACTTCTTCAGTATTTGCAACAACGTATAATATAAAGGCAAACTTTTGTTGGCCTTTGGTTAGCCATAACATTAGCATAGACTGGACGTTTCTTTAGAAAAACAAATATACAAATATGTGTATTGGAAAAATTACAATAAATGTCAATAACATGTTGATTTAGTGGATACAAAAGTGTTACATTTAAAGTTTAAACTGGCTCAAGTCTACCCTATAAAAGAGCAGGCCTGTCTCACCTAACAGGAAACCGTGCGTCCTAAACTCAGTGGCGACATCCTGTAGGCTATAACTTTCCCAGTGTTCTTTGTAGAATGATAGGCCTACTATTTTCTGATAGAAACTAAACAGAGTGATTGTTTAGAGACTAAACAATGACAGAAAAGATATGGCCCATATTTTAAAACACACTTTTGTTATAAATGTTATGCTACAAAGACTTTCTTTCTGACTGTGGTTTTCCTCTAACAGCTTCATACTTGCCTAGAGCCAGCCCTCAACAGTATGAGTTTGTGTACATCAGTGCAAAAGGTGAGGTGTGCTCCCGCAGCCCCACATTCACTTTTTCTGCCCCAAAACCCCTTGAAGACCTGGTGACCCTTGAAGAAGAGCCCCATGCAGAGGGAGAAGGAAACGATATGCTGCTGGTTGTGCCCAGGGCTGAACTGTTACAGGTGGGCAGGCATAAGATGACAACAAAGCATTGTGTATATTTGATTGTTCCTACGTTAATGGGTATTTGAGATTTTTGTAAATATTTTAGAATGATGACCTATCTCAGATAGGCTATCTGTGTCCCCAGATATAAGGTAAACATGTTCAAATCAAGGATTTAGTTTACTGATAACAACTGTTATGTTGATTTGTACACAATTACAAAACATAATTCTTGATGCGAAAGTTGTTCACACATTTTGTTTTTTGGTTCTTGAGCCGATAATTCAATCAGAAAGCAGACACTTTAGCCACATCCTATGGTTGCTATAAATCTAAAAGAACCATATCTCACTCACACAATCCCTGTACTTGCCCCAATCAACTAATTAGTGCTAGTGCAGGTCCACCATTAGTTAAAGCTCTGTGACTAAATTTTGGAGGTTCTAAGCTTTCGAATGAGGTATGGTATGTCCATTTAGGAAGCTCATGGCAGCAGTGGTGCTGTTTAACTTCTTAAGTGTGCATCCTAGATATGCTGCTAGCAATGCTTTCATGTTCTGTTCACCAAACAATTGTTGTTGATTTTCGCAGAGTCGCCTGCAAGAATGTCTGCATGAGCGTTCAGAGCTGCTACAACTTCAAGAAGCAACAAACCAGTTGAGAGAAAGGGAAAGGGACGAGTACAAAAAGGCAAAGCAGTCCTGGGACAGGCGATGCAGTGATTTTGAGATGGAAATTGCCAGACTACAGGGGGAGCGGGAGCAAGCACAAGACAAACTGAATGAGATGAAGGAGCAGCAAAAGGTTAGACGGAAAATTAATACAATTACTTGCACTGTTTGTGTTTAAGACAATTAAAATAAATAATTTTCCCTGATCGTGAAATCGAATGTTGTACAAGTAAAGCATTCTTAACATATGAGCTTTTAAAATATTTATGCTATTTGTCATTTCTTTAGAAGGAGGCAGCTTTGGCAGAATCCCTGCTTCAAGAGAAAAGTGCTTTGTTGGAGGCAAAGGACATGTGTGAGCAGCGGATCAGAGAGCTGGAGGATGACTTCAAAATGTTGACAGACAGGGCAGTGGAAAGAGAGATAGAACTGGAGAGGTCAGAAATGTTTTTGTTATTGCTTTATTCATTGTTTTTGTATATTTTGTTGATGTATTTGTTCACAGGATGAAAGAACGATCAAGGAGAGCGGGGCTTCAGAAGAAAGAAGAAGAAAGTGAAAAAATAAATCTTCAGGTATAAAAATCACAAGCTTCACAAAAAATATTTAGATTTTCTGTATATTTGTCTGTAACTGACTTTATTCTCATTTAGATCAAGCTGGAACAAACAGAAGCCGAGCTGCGCAGTCTGTCCAAAGAGTTTCAAGGCCTAAGAAACTCATTGGCTCAAAGAGATACTAGTATTCTTCAGCTTCAAAATACCATCTCTACCCTCACCCAAAAGCTCTCTACTGCCCATAGAAAAGAGGTATGAAACAAACAACATTTATAATGCTAGATATTTAGCCAGCTTGTTGGCAGTCTTTAATTGTGAAGATTGATGTATGTACCTAACAATATAATGGTAAGTTGACAATCTTTGTCCATTTTTGACCAGGCGGAGAGCGAGGCAGCCATAAAGGAAATGCGGAGCTTACGGGAGCGTTTGGCTCTGAGTGAGCGCACTGCAGAGGGACTGAGGAATGACCTGAGTGCCATGGTGACCCAGCGAGACCTGGGCCAGGCAGAGCTGCACCAGGCCCGTCTGCAGGCTGCACAGCTCACTCTTCAGCTGGCAGACTTTAGTCTGGCCCTCAGAGAGGGGAGAGCCCAGTGGGCCCATGAGAAACAAAGTCTTCAACGAAATTCTGAGGTAATGCTGTTGTGTAATGACAGTGTCTGAGCACAGAAAAACAAGATTTATTTAAACATATGACAACTGAATTATATCTCCACTTTGAATTTAGTTTATGGTAATATTTGTTTTATTAATTGTATTTGTACTTTTAAGACACCTCCTCTCTCTGCAAAGCACTTTGAATTACTTAGTGCACAACTAGTGCTCGACAAATAAACTAAACTTGCCTTGATTTGCTGTGATTTTCCCACCTCAATAGAAGGACCATGAACGCATCGAAAAACTACACGAAGAAATTCAGAAGATGGAGGAGTCTCTGCAAGAGGAGAAAATGGAGAAAGTGAAGCTGGAAGTGGAGCTTGGACGGGAAAGGGACTGCAACAGGGTAAAATATCAAGACACACACACAAAGACACAAAGACCGTTACTCCGTGCAAGCTGCCTTGATTTGTATTTTTGGACGTTCTCTGCAGGTACAATTGAACGAAACACGTCGAGAGCTGCAGGAGCTGAAGACTAGTCTGAGGGTCACACAGAAGGAGAAAGAGCAGCTACAGGCAGAGAAAAAAGTCAGTGTCTTTTGATTATTATTATTTAATTACAGTTTGGGACATGGCAAATAATGTTATAAGTTATAAGACTGCAGGTACAAAGATACTGAGCATACCATTGGTTTTAGAAATCCTGTTCTGGTGTCTCCCTTCTGAGCTGTTACGGCGCAATATAAATAGTTTATGGAGCTGTATAAATCAGTAAAATCCAGGGCAGCCTGTGGTGATGTTGTTTAGACTCCTTGTTTTCTGTGCAGTGTCACATTTTGCTGGCACTAAAGACGTTCAGTGAACATGTCCAGCTCAGATGTGTCCCTTTTTTTGTGGGTGACTTTTAGCTTTTGAGTGATAAATCAAACTACTGTGTGCATTTCTAGCGGTTATTGTGTCTATAGTAAATATCCACTGTTGTGCACATGTGTTTGTTGTGCACATGATTTTAGTGCAATCAGAGGACCGAACATGGCTAGGGTGATGAGGGTAATGCCGGCTGGAGCCATGACAAATGGCGTGCCCCTGTGTGTGGTACAGTAACAGTATTTTCTACTTAAGGACTTGATGGAGTACATCTGTCAGCTGGAGCAGAAGATGGGAGCAGTGACCACAGCGACCGGTGCCAAGTGGAGCGCTTCCCTGCTCTCCTCTGTCGGTGCGTCCAACACAATGCCTGTGTGGACAATAAAACAGCTGAACATTTCAAGCAATAACACTGTAGACTGTATTGATCCAACTGAGTGAAAGAGTTTATGGTTCTAGAGTAATAGCCTATTTGATCAACTAATATGCAAGTTAGGAAATGAATTATTCTTATCCAAATCAACCAAAACCTTTTATAAACATAAATAATTAATAGTTGATAAAAGGGATTAAAAAAAAGAAATGATGTCCAGAGTGTCTACTGATATTAAGCTATTTATCTCCACTTCTTCATAAAACAAAATATGACACCATAAAAGATAAATGAAAAGCAATGAATTGTAAATAAACCAATACATAGCAATAAAATGCCTAACTAAAAACAATCAAATAATATCATTTCCATATTCATCTTTAGCCATGGATTCATTGTCTGACTCTGAGGACGAGAACCCCGAGGCCCTGCAGCCCCTCAGTGCACCTCTTGGACACTACAGTCTGTGTGAGCATGGCCAGCCAGAGGCCCTGCTCTTGACCACCCCCCCACAGTCGCCGCGGGACAGTGAGAGAAGTGCGGTGGTCATCAACCAGCCAGCGCCTCTCTGCTCACCCCGCCAAACCGGCTCCGACGCTCTGGCTCACAGCTCCGATTCGGTGAGACTAAAATGAAATGGTCCGATTACTGTACGCTGATAGTGAAAATGAGTTACGTCTTTATGCCCATCAGTAAAACACAGTTAGACATTATCGCCGAGAGGCAATTAGGCTCAGCACTGAAGGTTATTAGTCAGTAATAGCTGCTACATATATTTGTCCAAAGTGCATGTGTGTCGGTGTGTTCAGGAGGACGAAACGGAGAGACTGCAGTGTTTAACACGTAGTTCTGGAGAAGAAGCGGATCTCCTGCTGCCGGATCATGCAGACTTTTTGCTTGGGTACAACCAAAACACACGCACACTGTATTTATTTTAATGCTCCTTTAAGTATTCAGCCCATATAAAACCATTTCAAACGGTGTAAGTTCGCCTCAGAAAGCAATAGCAAATAAATAATTGACAATTTTTCATAATTTATCAAGCCATTCACTGATGTACACATTTGCTTCGCATAATTACAATGCACTGTGGGATGAAAATTCTCAAAGTAAATAACTGACAGGCTTTTTCACCTCTGTCATTTTACTTTCATTTAGAACAAATATTTTAGGAATACAAGAGAGTTCAAAGCTCCTGCGGACAACATTATTTATGGGCAGTGAGTGAGAATGACTGGAAGATGGAAGTTTTGAATATGTGGTCGTAAAAGAAGTTGAGAGGAGACGGTGAGACAGAAGTGGGGCATGGGAGGTGGAGAGTGGGAGGACAAGGGGACAGATAAGTTGACAGCAAGCTGTAGCGATGATTTAACTCTGGGGTGTAGCGCAGTCACGGGCCAATTTTCAGCATCATTAAAGCCTTCACTCTCCCACTCATCTACTCTTTCAGTCTCACCTTCTCTCTGACAAAACGCTCTGTTTCTTTCAATTTTGTTTTAAACTTCTCTGCATTGTGTCTTTCTCCAGTGATCTGGCTGACACAGCGCTTTGGTAACCAGTGGCTTCAACACTGATCAAAGGGACAACAAAGAACTTTCTGGATTAATGTGTGACTCTGCAGTATTCACAGTAACCAGCACATACAGTACACGACTCAGCACAACACAGAGGGAATATGAATATATGCATTTTATTCTCTACATCTGCAATCACCCTTCTTTATGCCGAGACTGCCATCTTATTGCCTTTATTGTTTGTTGTGTAAAGTCCACACTATATTTCTGGTGAGCACAATGTAAAGCTGGGCTTTTAGACTCGAATTTGGATTAGTCTGATCTCCCTGTGCTGTTGCAAAAATGCTTTCTATTGAATCATTGCTTTGTCGAGAGGTTTACGATGAATGTTATGACATTTTTATGACGTTGATGATTAGAAGTCACGACAGGCTTTGTAATTATGATGTTTTGTGTTGGGCTCTGCCTCTGCTGAAATCATGGCAAACTCTGCATTAACATTCTACAGCTGTCGGAGCTCTTCATGCAAAACACAAAGTAACGTCATAAACACCTTGTTCTGCAGTTGCAGCTAGCAAATCTAGACACCTTGAACTTGACAGCAAAGGTAAACTAAATAGACATGTATTATGTATTATTATCATTATTATTATTATTATTATGAAAGTAACACTACAATTTTGAAGCTCGACTTTTTAATGTCCAAATACTTTTGTCGCTTTGGTGGTGACTTCTTTTGTTCATATTGAAATCCTTATTCTCATAACCATTTCTCAAGTTGTGCCTAAAAAACTTTTATATGTATATATATATATATATATATATATATATATATATATATATATATATATACAGTATAGACATATATATATATATACATAAGCTCCTCACTTATGAATTTTATATTCTTTGCTTCTGTATAATTTATTGCTTGGTGCACAGTTCCCACTTTTATTCAATACAGATAACATTTCTAATGCATTTCTAATCATATATGAAGTGAGATATTCTGCAATAAGCATGTAAGTCATAGTCTTTATTGTTTTCTACATCTTAAAGTGGACATTATATTCATACATATTATACCTGAGGTCAGACACAGGTCCACTGTTTTAATTGTTTTCTTCTATTATTCAAAGCTTTGTCCGTGTGTATTCTGATTACTTTATTGTCAAAGATGCATGTCTACAAAAATTATTATTATTTTTGAAATATCCTTATAAAAGTATTTAAAAAAAAAACATTTTAAATCATTTTATTTTACGTCTTAACAGCATTTATATGTAAACACTAATGTTTTCAAGAGAATTTCACACCTCATGTATCTTATTTGTGTAGCGTTGGGTTTACGTCCCGAGGAAGTTATTTTTGCAGCTCTGTGTCAGGACACAGCCCCACTCTGCAATAAAGTTGTTATGGTTTATTTTGAGGTTTTGTGTGTCAAGGTTATACTTGTATTTTCTTATCAGCCGTGTAACAGGGTGTGGTCGGGGGTTCTAAATAATAAAATGGTTTACGTATCCTAATTGTGTCTTATGTGTCTTTTCTGGCCAAAGATCATAGCAACATTTTGCTCCTTGACATTTCACTGGTAATTAACTTTGACATTTCTTCACACACTTTTACAGCCCTTTGCCTCTTGGCTCATCGGTATCTGTGATGCGTACACTCTTTCTTTTTCTCCCTCTCTCTCTCCTTGCCTTTTTGGTTTCTTCGGTCTATGGCTTCTCCCTCAGGGCAAACTTTCCTATCAGCACCATCATCCCTGTGCCGCATTACTAGTCCAGTTCTTGTTTTGTTCAAGCTGCAGTCTCCCGTCTCACACTCCCTCCATCTTAAGTCTGGGGTGACTATAGCTAATTATAAAATCAATGATGCCAGGCTGCCTAGTTTACAGCCCCCTCTAAAACCTTAACTGGGAAATCACTGTGGAATTGATGACTCCCTCACTCTTTATCTCTTTTAATTAGAAATGTAAAAGATATGAAGACCCAGAGGCCAGAATACATCTCAGAATTATTTTATGACACCAACGCCCACGTCCCCCCCATCTCTATCTATTCTCAACCTGTTTATTTTCATTTTCATTCCCGGTGGCACTTACTCTAGTTAGGCACCTTTACCCTATCCGCTATACCCTTTTGTTTAAGACTGGCTGCTGGCACACGGGAAGACATGAAATTTATGTCCTCTGTACTTGAAAACCCCCTTCACCTTCCAGTCACCTCTGCTTGCCTCTCTTGACTGATTCTCAACTCTCCAAAGAGCCACTGCATTTGTCGCAAAAGACACAGTGGTATTTGTGCATTGCAGGCGAGGATCAATGCTTTCCAATGAGCCCTGGTTACTCATCATCACACATCCCAAAGTCTTACCCTTTTCGATCAGATGTACAGCATAGATCTGTGATCAAAACAAACTGAACTGATTTTTAGCAAAAGGAACAGAATCAGCACTGCTTTCCCTCCTCACTGAAATCACAAATTGCTTAATATTGCAGTGGTTTATTTTCTTTATATTCGCTTCACTTTACTATTCATTGAACACGGGATCCGAAAGTATCAATTCATCAGTTCAAAGTAGACTTGTGCAAAAAAAAATAGTGTTCCATCAATGTGTTGATGTTTGGAATAAAAATAAAGCCTGTGCATACCTTCTAGTGTGATGTGTACTTCTTTTTCCATGTTGCATTTTTGTGTTGTTGTTGTTGCAACCTTGGGGTCCCTGTCCCCTGATATTTTAGTGCTTGAGAAAGCTATATGAAACATCCCTATTCTTCTGCACTGCCCGTCCCTCCCTGTGGTTTCCATGGCAACACCATCCTCTCGATATATAGGCCCATTTCATTGTTCCTTGTAAAATAGTGTATAATGTATGGGCCTTATTTTAATCCCTGTCTGGTGTTATTGATCTGCCTTTAATGATAGTTAATTAAAGCAATCATATAATTGATAGAATCTCATCTGAGTTTATCACCCTCCTCTGATTCTGCCTTTCCGAGGCTCTATTCATAAAACCAAGGTGGTGCTCCTAACAGCGGTGCGCTTGTCTTATAAGCTCTAATCAAACATTAAGAGGATACAGTCTTGTTATTGAAAATGAATGACTTGGAGCGTTCTTAGATAAGGCAGGGGATAGTTGTTTAATTTACAGTACAAGTACACACATGTCTTTGTTGTTTTATACGTGAGTAAAAGTTTATTATTTTCCCTGTAGCCTAAATGAAAACATCGGCATGAACCACAAGCTAACAATGACTGTTTCGCAATAAATAACTTTTGATCCCTGGCAAATGTAAGGGGGAAGAAACATATCTAGGCCACTTGTTTACGTATATAACACTAAATAA
Organism: Gobius niger; assembly: GCF_951799975.1. Classification (NCBI taxonomy): domain Eukaryota; kingdom Metazoa; phylum Chordata; class Actinopteri; order Gobiiformes; family Gobiidae; genus Gobius; species Gobius niger. The sequence goes on from NC_136857.1 coordinate 13,612,489, forward strand.
ATAAATAAATAAAAAATATCTGCAAAAAGTTCAACCGTGGTGATTTTTATCTATGCGCCCTTTTGGTTGGACAGCCTACTCCTCACCTGAACCCATCAAACCACCAAAGGAGCAAATCTTCGCTGCATATTTTATCAGGTGTCCTTGCTCTGCAGGGGCTCGTGATTTACTGGCCCAGGCGCCCATTTCCTCTGTGACTCACCCACTGCTCGCTGCCTCCAAGCTGAGCGCACGAAGGAGCGTCTCTGCTGAGGGGAGCAGTGCAAGAGCTCCCTCTACTGGTCTATGTTGGCATCGCTAGATCGCAGTGCTGATCGTACTTTATGAGCATTTATTTACTGAGAATGATTGTTTGAGGGAAAACTGCTTGGGGGGAAAAAAAAGGTTACACTTTATTTTTACACAACCTTGACCTTACCTGTAATCTGCTTTGTAACAATAAAAACATGTACTTATAGCACATACAATATGGAATCATGAGTATTACTGTTGAGGTACATAATGTAATAAGACAATACGGTTAGGGCTTAGGGTCTTATTACATTATGTACCCCCAAACTACAAATACATATTATTCCATAGTGTATCTAACCCATAGGTACAGTGGGGCAAAAAAGTATTTGGTAAGTTCCCCGTAGACTTCCTATTGGATTTCAGCCAAATACCTTTTTTTGCACCACTGTACAAGTTATTACAAATTGTTACACAGCACATTACATTGTACTAAATTTCGCAGGTACAATGTATCAAGGGTAGTGTAACTGACATGTAGGCTAATGCTGTGCAATAACAGAATCCCCCTCAAAACAATAAGATTAATTTGTACTTTTGGTGTTAAAAAAACAAAACAAAAAACCTCCACCAGTTTGACTAATGGGCTCGACATAATACGAATAAGCAAAATTGACATTGGCCAGTATCTTAATCGCACTGGCTTGTTTATACTATTCCAATGTTGAAATTTGGTATGCAAATATTAAACACAGCCTATTACACATATACAAATTAGCAAAAATGTTTTTGTTTTGATTTCTAGAGACGTGTAAACAATAGGCTTCTATAGAGCAAAATAAGCAAAAACATCGTATTTAATCATAAAAAACATTGACAAGTCACTTTTTAAATAGACACAGGGACCAGAGAGAGAAAAAGCCGACTGAATGGCTAGTTAGTCCAAATATTGAAAAATACACACAAAATAAATGCAGACATGTTTTATAATATCTCAAAAATTTATTGTGCCTGTTTATATGGCTTTTCTTTGTATGACAAGAGTTGACATAAAACTTGAGTAACTCTCTTGGCCATGATGAACTAACAAAAAAAACAATATAACAATGAGATAGCAATGAAGAGATCACACAGGGGTCATGTGTGACAGCACCAAGAACATTCACTCCATGGCTAAAACGTAACAGCATTCATACATATTTTACACACGCTCAACAATGACAAGACATGTCTGTTTTGTGAGATGGGACCTCTCATTGCTACAGAGATAAATGTATTGCTTCGAAGAGAGGAAGAATAAAAACGATGTATGTATCATCTGTGCATTTCCAGCCAGACATTTTGGCAATAAAGATATTGAATCAAGAGAACACATACTATAACCCTCCACAGAGCTGCTTTTTTGAGAGAAGTGGGGATATTCACAAGAAAGACATAAAAAATATAATGGCTTTAGGGATGAGAAGGCAGTTTGCTGCATGAATGCCAGTGCAAGCACATGGACGCTGGGCAGCATTGGTGGTGGTGATGATAACCTGTTGTTGTGTCACCTTCTATGTACACAAAAGGGTAACTGAGCTGAGCAAAAACTAAATACACATATAAATATTGCCAGTTTCTAGCACGCGCGCTGCTAGGGTTTGGTCCTAATGAAAAGCCCTGAGTTGGATTCCATATTGTCTTCCAAAAAGTTTCCTGGTTTTCTCTTCTTGCATATGTCTTTCGAGTGTTGCATAATACAAGGAAGACAGTGTGTGTGTGTGTGTGTGTGTGTGTGTGTGCGTGCGTGCGTACGTGCGTGTGTGTGCGTGCGTGTGTGTGTGCGTGTGTGTGTGCGTGTGTGTGTGTGCGTGTGTGTGTGTGAGAGAGAGAGAGCTTTGCCTTGTAACAATATGTAACAATCAATAGAGGGTGCTTAAAGTTTGATTGTAGAGATGTTGCTGTTAACGGACACACACAAAAACTACTCTTGGAACAAAGTGTGCCTTACTTGAATATCTCAAAAGTGCTACATATATGGTCAAGTGTAAGATTCTGTCTTGGACCTTAATGTCAGGTTGGCACACACTTGTTACGACTAAGAATAGAGTAAGGGGGTGTGTTCATGAACATTTTTATTAGTGCGTACGTTTGTGAAGTAATGAGTGGTGATTTCTCCAAAGATGACTTACTGTACTTTGGCACGTTTTCCGTAGTGATAGCATAAGCTGGCTGAAACAATGTAATGCAGATTCCCTGAAAAAATGAATTGTGTTTCTGTAACAAAACAATAGTCCCCTATGCTGATTATCATTGACATCCACATTGAGCAAAAGCGCTCACATAAACCCCAGCTAAACATAGCCTATTAAGGAAGACCAAGACCGTTTTGATTACCCTTCTTTCCCTCTGAAAATCTTCTCAGGAAATCTTATTAAAGGAAAAACCTATCTAAAGGGATATATAAAACCAGAATAACAAATAAAAACAAAAACATACAAAGTTATATAGATATGCATGGACTTATTCATAAAATGAAAAAGAAAATGGAAACAATATTTAAATGCAATAACCACAATAACAGAGATTAGCATACTCAATTTGGTTTTGCCCTGTACTCTTGTTTTCCTTTGACAAATGTGCTTCTTGTAATCCATCAGCGTCACATGCTGGTATCTGGTTTGGCCATTTCCCTATTATGACATAAAGAACAACAACACTGAGAAAAGGAAATTATCTTTCTCAAAGAGGTGATCTGCTTTGTGCTGTGTTCACTTCCCTCTAGGCTATACCATGAGTTTGTATAGTATACTGTCTTCTCTCCTGTACTGTTTTCTTATAGTTCACTTGTCATGGACCATGTGGCCTGAGTTAGGAGTGTCTGCACACATAAGGCTCTGCTGTGCCCTGCGGAGGGACACATAGATGTGCAAGGGGAGGGGAAGGAAAAAACAGCATCTTTCTTGAGGTGAAAGTGTGATTGTTTTTTTTTCTCTGAGCACAGTGAGTTTGTAAATCATGTATATTTGTAAAAAAAAACATACATGTTGTTTACTGTGCCCTCCCGCTATTAAGGCCTGTCTTCGACCCAGCTAAAGGCTCCAATGGGCCCCAGGGTTCACCGTCACTGTCCGAACACCTGTCCCGCTCTTCATTGCCCCCGTCGTCGTCGTCGTCCTCGTCTTCCTCTTCCGGAGAGGGCTCGCTGCCATTCTCTGTGGCCCAGCTGTCGTCCTCATCCTCAGCCTCCTGTTTGAGCACCAGGGCTGGAGGAGGAGGAGGTGGGGGCGGAGGAGGGGGGCTGTCGTTGGACTCCGTTTGGTCTTCAAAGGCCTCTGGGTTCTCCAGCATCTCCCTGATTAATGGAGGCATAGGCCCTGGAATCTCCATCTTCAGAGTGATGGCTCTCTCTGCACCTGAACAGACCAGAGAGATGGACAGTTTTATAGTAATTTATGCACAGACTTTACCCTTGCTTTACATATGTTACACAGTCCGTGGACCTTTAAAAGCAATACTTCTAATTTGAGGAGGTTAGTGTTTATTCTTGTCATTTAAAATTGATACTGACCCTTGGTGCTGATTCCCCGAAGGTCTGTGACTTTCATGAGCATTCGGGGAAACATGTGAGGCTTGTTGGGGCGCCTGCGTCGGGCGTAGATTTTTAGTGCTTCCAGCAAAGGCTCCTGAAGCTTGTCCACTTTCTCAGGCTCTTCAAGATCCATTCGATCTAAGGAAGGATAAAAAATATCACAGTTAACTCTTATTTGGTGGTCCTTCAAGTTTTATTTTGTATACTTAAGGAATAGTTATTTATTGTTGCAGTACCTCCACAGATGAGGCAGATGGCACTAAGGAGGCCCGTTTCTGTGTCGTCCATCTCCAGGGGCAGAAGCTGGCCAGCAAAGGCAAACACGAGGTCTGTGAGAGGTCCAAAGCCAGCGTTGTGCATCTGAGTTCTGTTTAGAGTCAGGCCATCAGAGAAAGTCATAGTGTCCTGTTCTGGAGTGTAGCGTGTGCAGATCCTCAGCATCTGGAGAGTAGAAAAATGTCACATGAGAGATGAAATAGGATATAACATATCAATTTTTAATCATTATTAATCAAAATGCATCACGGTCACTATTTAAGATAAGCAAATTAGCTCAATGTAATTGAAGTTGTACAATAAAAAAGGTCTATTCTGTAATACTTTTCAGCATAACATAACAGTTCCTCACAACAGGTAACAAATATTACTTTGTTTTTCTTAGTTAAATAGTTAGTTTTAGGCAGAGGTTGAAAATACTGTATGTACTTTATTTAGCTATATGTCCGGTATGGTCCAATTAACAACATTTGTGAGTATCATTTTTCTCCACAAGATGTCAGTATTTGTACTTTGTACTTTATACTTATTTCTATTTCCCCTTCCACCTGGAAAAGAACCCCACAAAGTTCCCACAAAGAGTGTTTCTGTACCAGTATATCCAAGCAGGCCGACTTAAGTAGAGTGATCTGGTCAGCGATGGTGAGGGTGGTGAAACCAGGCAGCCTCTTCGCAAACTCCACAATCTTGATGATGCATTTAGTGGAGAGCTCACTGAACTTGTCCCATAGCCCCAAGTCTAGCTGGACTCGGTGGTCTGAGCTGGAGTTCTGCATGCACACAAAGAGCCACACATCAGCTTGGTAGTGGAGCACATTTACATTTTACATCAGTCAAGGACAAATCCATTTACATGTTGCATCAATCATTCTGAGGCCACACAGATGGTCTAATGGGGAACTGAATTAGTTAGGCCAACACTATGTAGGGTAAGGCAAATTCAGAGCCCTGCATTGGGAGTTTTAATTACACATTTTATATTGTATGTCAGTAACTTACCGTGGTGTATTTGCCAAGCTGGCAGAGTGACGGGAAGGTTTCTTGGTGAGCCTTGCTCACTTTATTAACCAGCTCTTCCAGTTCACCACTGAGTTCATAACTCTCTGGAAGCACCACCTCCTCCTTCACTTCCTTCTTCTTCTTGTTTCTGTCATTACGTACCGCTACGTAAAGACAACAAGAAAAACATTTAGAAAAAAAAATCACAACTCCACTCCATCCCTCTAAGGCCCCTCCTCCCATACTTTCCTTCCTCTCAGGATATCCAGTAATAGCAGAGGCACAATGTGATCCCGGTTTCAACACATCCCACACAAACATTACACCCACATGCATAATCTATGGAGTCTGAGGGAAAAGTATCATGAATTGGCACACGAGAGTGGAAGTCTTCTGACTATCACTGTTAAAAACTCTCTTTTCTGTTTTGAATAAAACTATAGTTTATTATGTTATATTACAGGGTTGTGTTGGTGATGAAACAGGAAGTCACAATGATTTTGTAAAGCTATTAGTCATATGCCCAGCCTTGCCGCAAACACTCAGTAGACTCATCTACAGTATTTCTGTCTTTATTGCATAGTTTCCCAGGGTGTTGGCCCGATTACAAATGGATGATTTCCAGTCTAAACAAGCCTATGTGACAAATTACAAAGTACTATTTAAATCCATTATCCATGAAAACAGTTGAGCTCACCTTCCTTGGACATGCCGACTTCGAAACACTTTTGTAGGCGGCAGTATTGGCAGCGGTTGCGCGTGACTTTGTTAATCTGACAGTTCTTGTCTCTGTGGCAGGTGTATACCATGTTCTTTTGGATACTGCGGCGGAAAAAACCCTAAAGTATGAGGAAATTAGGACAGAGAAAGGACAAGAGAAAAGTTATAAGATTAACACTGATTTATTTTTATTTTTATGACAGTTTAGAGTTTAGATCTTATGCTCGAGTCGGGTCCGGCCGAGATATTATGCATCGGGTTTGGGTCGGGCTTCAAGATTTAATACAAATAAAATAGAAATATAAGCTATAAGCTTAGTCTATCGGATATGAAATGTGACTGATTATACTAAATTAGAGGAGTTGTCCCCTAGTTCAGGCTTTTTCCTCATACAAGCGATACCGTACTGCAGTAGGTAGGGAGCTGCAGGGGGAGCGCATACAGAAACACACGCTGTATTGGTCACATTTCTGAAGCATAGAGAGGCCAGCGCTTTGTTATCGGTGCTACACCAGGACCATAAGTGTTTAACTCACAGTGGGCTAAATAAGTATGGTGTATTGTTAATACAGCGCAATGTTTTTGAACAATGATGGAGGAGAAGATGAGAATGAGTCTGCAAAGAGGTAAGACACTTGACAGCCTGTGCTGCTGCTCGCACGGCCTTAATACCTTAAATAAAATACTGTATTTATTTATTTGTTTGTTTGGTTGGGACAGTGCATGTTAATGAACATACATGGGTCTCATGCATGTAAACACACCACACCGGATTGTAGCCTGGGGCTAATTTCCATCCGTCGTCCCCCATTCTTGTTTACGTTGAGCTGGTTTCGGGCTCAGGCCTACACTTCAAGTGAATTGGTCGGTCTCAGGTTGGTTCGGGCTTTATGCCTGCGGTTGGATCAGGCTGGATTCTTTGGCCCCGATCTAAGCTCTGATTGTAGTTGTATAAAAATGTCTAACTTTTGGAATTTTGGATTTTGGAAGCAGTTTAGTGCAGATCACCACTGTTCATCTGGCTGTCAGTTTGTCCTTACCTTGCAGCCCTCACAGGAGCTGACCCCATAGTGATACCCTGAGGACTTGTCCTGGCACACAAAGCAGGGCTTGTAGACACGAGGTGGAGGAGGTGGAGATGGGGAGCTGGGGACCATCTCCTCTGAGCTGGTGCTCTGTGTCTCCACCGCTGTGGACAAGAAATAAGAACTGGGTCAGAACACATCACCACATATTATGTTTTTACATTTTACAGCTGATTGAGAAAAGACAAATAGATGAGGATAGAGGTCTATTTCCTTGCACTAAATACCACCCTGATGGGCAGCACTCACATGTATAAAGCACATGAATCTGTAAAACTCTGAAACAGGAGGAAGGAGTGAGTGACAACAGAGACAAAACAGGAGCATAAAAATAACTCCTGACAGGTTTAGTGATAAGAGCAGGTAAAGATTTAGTGTTACAGCGAGGAGTCGGAGCAAGCTCTTCCTCATTCCTAAGACTGACAACCGCTTACAAAACATCTTGCTTGCATTCTGCATATTCACATCACATGAACAGAGGGCTGCTGAGGCTTTTTAAAAGTAGAACAGCCTGTGACATCAGCACAGACACACTGAGTCACATAGCTGTTATGGTACATTATGCTCCATTGTAGTATCCAATGAAACCTATACAGGCTCTTTTACATTAAACTCTGCAACGTATGGATTCCATACCTCACCCGAGTAACATAAGCCGCTGCATACACTTTCATAAGACAAGGCCCCATCACAAATGCTCGCCTGCACAAACTCAGACACACATGTTGCCCCCCTTTCACCTAATAGCACTTCTTTCAACTTTCACCCTTGGTCACCCTCAAACTTCAACCCCCCTCCAGCTCTGCATCCAACCACCCCATGACACACAAACCCTATTTTTCTCTTGTTTCCTGGCCCTAAATTCCTCAGTGCAGCCCTGCCAGGTTTTAATAGAGGCCTTGGCTCGTAAGGCGGCCTATAAAGGCGGTCCCATGGCTGGACTGGAGGCCCCAGCCGGGCTGGCCTACACTTTATTGGGACTCGGTCACCTTGGGCAGCTATTCACACCACCAGCTGTAGCTCCTAGCCCGTAAAAAAAGCCAATCATAAAATAAAAAACAGGGAGGCTCTAAAATTCTAACTTTTACTGCTCCCACCTCCCCCCAGTACCTTCAATGGAAAGCACTGAAAACTAGCCTAAACTTAACCTACACACCCCTCCCCATAGCTCTCTCACACCCAAGGCTGAGGCAAAAACCACCAGCTTGGCTTTTTACAAGAAAGGGGAGACTTCAAAAAGAAGAAAAAGAAGCATAAAAAAGGAATTTGATCAAAAACAGAGAAAAGGGTAGATGGGGGAAGGGAAGGAGTGAACGCAGTTGCTCCTGGGGGCAAGTCTTGTTCAAGACCAAGATGACCATTACCACAGCAGCTACAGCTGCTGCGCCTGGCCAGTGCCTCATTAATGATAGAAACAGAAGTATATCAGACATTTTTCATTTGCTGCCTGCTGCTCACACATCTGTTTTTCATATGCGCTTTTATATTTGACAATTCAGAATCCACATTGAAATTCTTCCTTTGAAAACCTCAGTTTGCTGGAGGCAAATATGTTTTCCATTAGTTTTAAGACCAACCTGAAAGCCAAATGCGCAAATCAATTTAAAGTCTAAAGTTTGGCACTGTTGAATGTTTCTTCATTGCTTCTCCGATCTCCTTGACCAGAAAGTAACAAAGCCGCAGGGTCAGTGGGAGAACAGAAACCCTCTGAACGTGCCTTGAACCTCTTTGTTTATGCAATAATAACAGCAGCAAATGAGGCTCCAGACCCAGTGCTGACAAGCCTTTAGAAAAGGACAAACCATATGTGGCGTCAAGTAACAAACACTGACGGACACTGTCTAAATGGAGGGGCCTCAGAGAGAAAAGCTCATTTCAGGCTCTGCTAACATGTGGAACCTGGTTTGTGCCAGGGAACCTGACTCTTGTCCCTTCCCCTTTTCAGACGAGTCAATCAGAACGCCCCGCACCACTTACCCATAGGCACCACAGAGAGAGTGCATTCAGATAAGTGCCCAAGCCCCTTTCCCAGTCTCCTCCACTGAGCTCATCTCTGTTTAGAAAACAAAGCCCTGTGAAATGAGAGGCCCTTCTTATCAGCGTTCTGAGGCCTGGGGCACCATTTGCATGACAATCCGCCAACCAAGTCCCACTGGGCGCTGATGGACGGGTGAGATGTGAGTAGCGGATAGGTGGGTGCAGGCTCTTGTTCAACAGGCGAACACAACAGAAAAAGTAAAGATAGTGAAGTTATCGGGGGCCACTGTTCATTTCCTGCTAAGTATCGTTTTACTCCATAATCCCTTCTCTCAATGCTCCCAGTGCTTAAATGGCCCAGCTGCACTGACCAGACCTAATCTCCCCCACATACAGTATATATACACGCAGACATCATTCACTGGTTTTCACCTCCACACATGCATACAAAGGGATAACTACTTTTAACTCACTGTCCACAATCTATTCAAGCCCCTCCTGTGATAAGAAGTACTACAGTAGATCATTCCCATCAACCTCGTTAGCTGTGAAATGCAACTGCACATGACAGAAATAGCTGTTTAGCTAAAGGTGACTCCAACTAGGTCAATTACATCAGATTCTAGGTCAAGTCAAATAGGCTACTTGAGGTCCCTTTGGGTTCACACACACAGGAAAGGTAGGAATTAAATAAAAATGAGATTATGCTTCAGACAAAAACAACATACTTTGTAAAAACACTGAGGCTGCCTGCTGTTCGCCCAACTGTAAAGAGAGAGGGCTTCTAACGTATGACTGCTAAGACATAGCATGGCAGCTCGTCTTTTTTGTGTTGCAATACACTGCTTTTAACGGAGCAGCGTATGACATTCTGGCAGAGTAACAAGTAATCTTTCACAATAGGCCTGCAGAGTCTGTCTGTGTGTGAGAGACTTGATGGTGCGATTGGATCTTGACTAGGACACTGTTGTTCGAGGTCTTGTCTTGGCACGAGTGATTGGACTTGAAAGCCGTTTTCAATGTGCCAGTGAGAACAGTGCTTTACACAGTTGTCAGAAATACATGTGGGAGTGCACGTCATTTGTATGTGCCCACTCTCGGCAGCTTGTATTTGATTTGCAAATGTGCGCTGTACTCCTAACAGGAAAGCTTCACTTCACAAACATAACATTGTCCTGTATGGAGCTCAGCAGGCCTTCTAATTCTTGTGAAGGCATGAAAGTTTAGGGCTTTTGTTTACATAAAACAGGCCATAAAGCTTACATGTTCTTGTCAAATGTGCAGAGCAGTAAAGAAGTGTGTGAGACTTGGAGGCAGTGTGTGAGAGGACTGCACAGTATAGGCCTTGGTGTGAAATGAGGGGTGGTATGGGGCAGACTGTAGTGGCAGAAGGAAAGCAGATTGAGGGGATAGTGAACAGTGGGCTGGAACACTTGCTGGCACGAATGACAGGGCTGTCCGATGCTGCCCTTGGCCTTGGCAAAGTATACGACTCCACAGGGCACTATGAATGAGCATCAAGAATATGACAGACTTTTTTTTTTTTTTGCCAAAAGAACAAAGCACCGCACCCCTGTTAAGTGCACTCCACCTTTCTGTTCTCTGCCTACGTTTTCCTGCCATCCCTCTGTGGCTTTCGCTACAAGGTCTCACAGACTTGCTTCCTTCCTCTTTTAAGTAGCACACTTTCCGGAGGATCTCCCTGCTTTTGTGGCAACTTGCGTGTGTCCTTTTGCTTGCACACCTATGTAAAATTACTAGTGTCCCAAAGGCCTAACAATACTGCTTTTCTTTGAAAGTGTCTTGGTGAGAAAAAAAAAAGGTTTATATGCACGTAAAGACTAAGGTTTCAGGCAGTAAGGGAGGAATGCTCAGTGAGAAGAAGGGGGATGCTTTCATTAGAGGTGCTGAGCTGTAGCACCTTTCAACAGCTGTCAGAAAGCTCATTACCGAGAACGAAAAACGCACACACAGCCCTGGTCTTGTAAAACAGGCCTCCTGAATGCCCCTTTAAGGCCAGACCACTTAACAAGATGTGTGTTTTAGTGGGCAAAAACTCAGCAACAAACATGCATCCAAGGTTTAATATTTTGAAGAAGAAAAAAAACGGGCAAATAGCAAACGGTAAATAAATAGGCTTTAGGTCATGGCATGTGTTTCTAGCAACAGAGCTGTGGACACAACGTGACAAACAGCTATAACGATAGAAAGTGTTCAAGTGGGGCAGGGCAGTTGGGCAGCAGGTGGGATACGTTTCTGTCCTGAGTGCACATTTTAGAAAGTGGAATTACCCCTGCAGTCCAGTGGTGCTCTCAAAACACCCTTTCTTCTTTGCAGCACCTCATAAAGGGCCTTTTGATATTTCTTGAAGGAGCCAGCCAAGCCAACATTTGGCAGCAAATACCCCCCCCCCCCCCACCCCCCACCCCCCCTTCCTGTACCAAACAACCTTGTCAAAAAACACAAGTAGTGCCCACCTCTTACTTGTACTGCGTGAACTTAGTAAAGTTCCCTTCAAATGCCCCAGTGCAAACTTTGAGGAAGGAGGCATTAAAACGGGTAAGTCAGAATGAAAGGAAACCGAATTACAATGAAGGGGCTTGGGTTGGATGTTTTTATGGTTCGTGTGGGGGCAAAGCAGACAGTCAAGTGCAGATCTGTGGAAAAAATGTGCCCCCCTCATCCCTGCGGTGAGCTCCAGCTGACTCTGCGTCTGCCCACCAGAAACCAGGGCAAAACAGCTCTTCTCCTAATGTGACTGGAGCCTGAACCCAAACCTGGCAATCTGGCGGAGGAGTGGGCCATTGATCATGTCACGGGGGAAAGGACAACTCACAGACAGGCGAGGAAGTGGTGAAAGAGGGTGCAAGCAGAGGCGCGGTGAGGGGAGTCATCGAGGGAAAGCATGCCGCTTTGATCCTCCGCATGTTTCTCAGCCTCCCAGACTTCCTCTCACCATCTGTAGCCCTGGCTCTCACCTGGCTGTCCCTGGCACGGCCCCTAACGCTCGTTCAATTGCTATTGCTTCCTCTCTGTAACAATAGAAACTTACAAAAGTAGAAGTAGCCCAGACCCAGAGCAGCAGCCTGCACTGTCAGAGGAAGTGAAGAGAAAGGAGGATAATGTAAACAACAACAGTAGTATTAACTCTGTCCCACCGGGTAAGCCCCACATGCTAAAGCCTGCAAAGATCTTATTAGAAGAAAGAAGAGGTACAAATAAAAGTAGTGCACAGTTGATTCTTACTCACTATGTAACAGCTCAGGCGTGTGCCCTTATCACTCAAACTATTTCCTTTTTAAGAGCCTTACATAAGACTGATTTACAAAGTGAAATGTAAACTTAGATAACCACGTTTGCACTACTTAGCGCCTAAAATCAATCTGCAGTTTTAGAACAGAAGCAAAAACAGCCACAGACAATCATCTACAGAGACTTTCCACTTGTAGGATGATCAGTCAGTGATTTCTTAACACTCAACACTGGCACCAAGTTCACAGCAACTGGCACAAGCCGTTGTATGCAAATCAGATCGGTAGAAATCACAGTGACAAACTTCTGCTTTGAGTATCACCAGAGCAATGACGCATATCAACATTTTTCAGTTTGGCTTGGCAACTAACTGCCAACAAAATGATACAGATTTATGTTTCACTGTGATTCATTTCTTTTTAAGTGCTTTTTCTGTGGAAGACTCACACGGGCCATAGCGCGGGCATTTCTGTGTTTCTGAGTTTGACGACACAAATTAACAGAAAAAAATACCCACAGAATGCATTCAGCTTATTCAGCGTTCCTTTGCAGCTGAATCATTTTTGACTTTGCTTTAGACTTTTCGACTGGCAGCTTTATGTCTTTTCTGACATATGATGAATGTATTAAACATGCTGCCTCATTTCTCAAAGTATGTAACCATGCACGTACATCATCAGCCTTTCCTCAGACCTGGAAAAAACAATTCACGCAGTCATGAGCTCACGACTGGATTACTGCAATGCACTGTATATTGGACTCAGTCAGACCTCCATACACAGACTCCTCACCAACTCTCGCAAACATGACCATATCACACCTGTCCTTTCAGAATCCAGAACAAACTTTCGCTGTTCGTTTTTAGTTCCATCCACGGCCTCGCACCTGCGTATCTATGTGAGACTCTGACCCCTCACCAGCCAAGCACAGCCCTACGTTCTGCCCACAACACCACCTGCTCGAGGTGCCCAGGTCACGTTACAAACATTGGGGTGATCGTGCTTTTGCTGTGGCAGATCCAAAACTCTGGAGCCCTAAAGACTCACCTGTTTAGAAAGGCATTTGACACATAGTTCTGTGGCACTTTGTTGTGAATTTGATAATGGTCTGTTTTTAATGATATTTTATGCCTTTTTTAATTGTATTTCTATTGCACTTGTTGTTGTAAAGCGCTTTAGAAATAAAGCTTGACTGATTGATCGATGCACTTAATGTTATGATTACAGGGGGAGCATGACCAGGCATCTAAGTAGTTCTCTATAGAGTTTTCACAGGACAAAATCACAAAAAGTCAGCAATATAGTAAAAGACAATTATAGGCTGGACAGTCTTCACACACCTGTTCCCTTCAGCAGTCATACAGTGTAAATACACATAAAAGAGGCTCAGGCACGTAGGAACGAAAACAAATTATCTATATAAGTATACAAATGATCTAATTCATCACCCCCATGGCAGCACGTCTGTATAGTGGCAGAATTTGACTAATGTTGCAGTGAAAACAGCATCTATCATCTTCCGGTTCTCTCCTCTTCTATCACCAAGAGCCTAGTCATTTCTGTACTATACAGGCTGCCCACCTCTTCCTGCATGATGTTGTCAGCTGCAGAAACATATCCCATTCACACATGCAGGACAGTGGGGTTGTCTGGCTTGGGTGCCCGGCCCCTGTGCTTCTCATAACACTGAGCCCCATAGCAACGCTCGAGCCAATCTGTCAGTCCATAACACAGGCATAACAGAACTGCTCTCTTCACACACACCTCACACATGGCTCACAACTGACATACTGCTATATAACTTACACTATGCACACTACGCATGCATGTGCAATGGTACTCTGGAGGCTACAGACTGCACGGAAATCCATGCACACTGATATGGAAGAGTTTCACAAGCACACATCCATACAGGACCTGCCAAAGAGCCGTGTCTGTGTACAAGGTGAAAAGTGCCTGCTAGGCAAAACGCTGTTCTCAGTAAACAGCCACAAAAGCAGCAACTAAACATGGGTGTTAGAGATGACAGCCGCAATTATCCAGTGACCAAAATGCTCTTGTGAAAGGACTTACAAAAGTCCACATTTTGTAATCTATAAGTGACGATGAACTAAAGCAAGCAATTGGCTGCTTTTTCTCTTCTTGGTGTCACTGCCCAAGCATTCTCACAACACAGGTTTACTGAAAACAGGCAAAACGGAGATAAAAGTAGGTTTGAGGTGTCAAATTCTCAGTCCACATGGTTGTTTTATTTACAGCAGTGCGACTGACGCTGCTGAAGGGCTATAAACTGTTATTAGAGCAGACCTGGATTCCAGCACAGGCCTGAGGAATCCAAGCTAGCACTGTGCATGACTTTGACACAGCTGTACGGCTTCTCAGCGCCAGCTATAGTATACACTTACACACGAACATTAAATTGACATCTACTGTATGAGTTTACGTAATCCAGAAGCAATCCACCAAACTCCGGTCTTTACTCAGTACTCTGCTAAATCGTTTGTCTTCCTGCTTTATCATTGAACCGAAATCTGATATTTAATGTTGGGAAGGGATCTATGAATAATAAGTACTACACATGTGTGATTTGGCTGTACAACATAACACTGATGAGGGGGAGAAAAACTTCCAATTGAGTCATTCCCACTGGACTTTGATCTTGATTCAATTTCCTTTGAATAATAGCAAAGGGTCATTTAGCTATTTGGCATAATTGTTTTCAGAGACTTTTTCTTCCCTTGGTCGTATCAATTACAACGCGGCGACCTCGGACCAGCTGACGGCCTAATCTTTTTCAACTTCCAGCACATTTCATCCGACATTATCTGGACAGAATCAAACGGGCTGGCGTGCATGTAACAACACTGACAAGACCACATTATAAGTGCTTAGATAAGAGTCCTCCTATTCCGTTCACACATGCCGCCACCTTGATATATCTATTTCCAGCCCTACCTCCCTCCCCCCCTGAGGCATTTTAATCTTTTAATTGAATCTTTTGTAATTATAATGAAATAAGTGCAGACCTCCATCAGGAAGACAAAAAAAATGGGGCCAAAGTGTGCCAGTGGTGACAGGACAGCTTTTCTTTCACAGCGGCTTCTACTGAGATAGATCCTCATTTCAATTAGCTGTGTAATTCACGTCTGAGCTACGCATTAGGGCAAAACAAAGAGGAGTGTGGTGGGTCATGGATTATTTCAGCTGTCTGTCTCAGCCAAACTGCTAAACGTATGTCACAGGGAAGCCTAATCAAGAGTCAAACTGTAGTCCAAAAAAGATCAAGGTAGGATGTGTAGTGAGAAAAACACTCTCCCCCTTCTTCTGACCCTGGAGATCTCCTAAGTGTAATTGCCTCATTTTTCTAGGCAAATGAACATTGACAGAGAGGGGATTGCTTGGTATAGGCTCCCTCAAATGGCTTCTCTGGCAGTTGACTAACTCAGTTCTCATTGACGTATGACTAAATCAGTGTCCATTATCTGTGCATGCAGGACAGCTCAGATGTAGTACCAGCACCGTGGCATAAGGTACTTAAGGGCATTACAGAAGTCGGGTTGGTTGTAGAGGTCTCTCTTTCAGTGCGCTGACAAGGCTGCCACACATGGTGTAGAGCTGACATTGGCCAGGCCGTAGCCTCTCACTAACCTCTGACATTGAGGTCTCCCACAAGTGAACAAAAAACAGGAAAACTGACCACATACTTTAAAGTCCTGTGATTGTCCCTTGATAATGGCCAACAGCAGTGACACTTATCACCTAACCAGATTTACTGCAAGGACAATAGAATATGCTCATTCACTGCCCTTTGAGGAATAAACCTTTTACATCTGTTTCTCACTGACTCTTTGCATTTACATCAATGTTTCTTTTTCTTTTAATAGCATATTCATCCATTGTCAGTCCAGGTAACTCCCTTTACAAAAGCAATAAGATGTTGTGACCTGTGAGCAGTCTATGTGCATGGTGGAGTGTGGCCTTTGTGGCCACACAGGTCCCTCTGTTCTGCAGCTGGGTCAGCTTAATGAGATATCAGACTCAAACATCAATTCATCAGGCACATTGATGAGGACAATGAGGGGTAACTGCTTCACTAAAGGAGGCATTATGGTGCTTGTGTGGGATAGGGTGGCCTTGTTTACAAAGGTTATTGGTCAGAAAGTGTTTGAAACAGTACACCACATCAAGTCCCCTGACTCTGCTACACTCAGCTCTCCTGCCCTTAGGGTAACTCTTTGGACATTTTCTATCTCTTTGATTTTTTACAACAGGGCCGGAAGAAAAATACACTTGTGGAGTCTGCAGTGTTGGTTTTAAATGGGCATGTGTGTGTGAATGGGTTAAAAGGCATGGTCAAAGAAGCCTGATTGATTAAATAAACAAATCTCATCTCGTTATCATCAGGACTCTCTGAGCTGAGCAGAGCAGACTGGGCTGGTTGAAGTCCCCCCGGCCTCGGCCTGCACTGACAAGGCATCCGTCTTCATTAAAGCTTAGCCAGTGTGCATGACAGCCACTGAAACACTGGTGTCTTCACGATTAATGAAGACAGATGACTTGCACCAAAAGGCAGGATAAAGGAACAAAAAGCATGTGGACGAATAAACAGAAAAGTACGACATAACTAGAAAGAAAGGTCCTACAAACAAGAACACTAGGGTTTTTATCTGTTCCTGCCTCGTGTTGTTTCTTGGATTATTTTTCCACTGTGTTATCTGGCTCGGGTCTGTTCACATTTCTCCCTCCACAGCACACCCCCCACCTCTTTTCCACTCTCACATGTCCTCTCACAGACTTGCAGCCCCTGGAAGTCAATGGAACTGGAGAAGAGTTTTCAATGTCCAGAGACAGGCCTGTTGTTTAGTCCTGTCTAAAGTCCGCGGCGGAGAGAGGGAGTTGAAAAATGAAGAGAGAAAGAGAAGAAAGCAGGCCAGGCCATCTCAGAGCTTTCTAAAGACAGCATGCATTCCACATTTCTAATTTATTCAGCCCTTTATGCCTCAATAATTCATGCACTTATTAATTCATAGCTCAAGAGGAATATCATTATCCAGCCGTGTAAACAAATCCATGGCCTAAGATGACTGTGAGAGGCTGTGCAAAAGTTTAACAAATATAATTTTAAACAAGTATTCACAAGAATACATCAGCTGTTTGAGTCATACTTCTGTCAAATGCTGCACTTTGAATGTAGGATTAGATAAGCATGACAAATCCAATGTGTCAGGGGTTTTCTCTTCCTGTTACTATCCCATCCGTTTCCTCTTTGATTCATATATGTTTTACTACACAATATCAAGGTCAAACATCAGGTGGCTTAGACAGTTAGTGAGACTTGACTCCATGAAGCTAAACATGAAGGCACTTAGAAACACACACACATGCGGACACCGTGCACATCATATCATAGCAGAGAGATTCTCTCAGATGACTGAGCAGCTCAAACTGGCTGTGGGCTGTGAGGGCGGTGGGCAGGGAAAAGGAGACTGTCTGTCCCAGGCCTTTCCTGTGCAGCCCCTGACAACACCCCCTCGGCCCGAGCCCTGAGGGGTAAACAAACCAGTGCTGGGACAAGAGAGAGGGACAGAGACAGACGGTGTCACAGATGAAATACAAATAGGATGCCACTTACACTGAACGCTGGCACTGCCTGTCCAAGCGAAAGGGTCCAGGCCCGCGAAGAAGGGGCTAGCCTTCCGCAGCATGCATGCACCACGGCTGGTGACATCATACAGCTGACGGGGGCCCATTCCCAGAGCCTCCATACAGTCGAACATCGTGCCCCCCCACCCTTAAGAGAAATCCCTCTGAGTGCTCAGCTCTGCCTGTGTTGCCCTGCTTCCTGTTCCCACGTCACTCTCTCACACACCGACAACAACACTACTATCCTTTAGATTCACTTATCTCACTGTCACTTTCTCCCTTCCTGCCGATGCTGCCGGAGTTCCTCCCTCAGCTGGAAGAATGCAGGACTGCTTTGTGCCTGGCTGAGCTGAGCGTGACGCTCCACTCTGCCCCTGGGTTAGCTGCTCGCTGTCTGCTGTAACAGACCTAAATAACAGCCTCTCACAGCACTAACAGAGCCTCAGACACAGCAGAGCGAACCAACTGCTTCAGCATGACGACACACGGGGGGGTGGAGCCAAGCAGAGAATGCCAGAGAGGAGGGGCCAGAACGGGACAGAGGGAGGTGGAGGAAGGAAGGGATTGGCCAACAGAGTCTGTGCTGAACTGGTTGGTGGACAAACTTTATCCCTATTCTTTGTCTCTGCTGTGGCTTTTGTGTTTTGTGTCAATATCAAATTCAAGTACAAAACAACGTGGTCTCCCTCAGAAAGATTTGCTCCGAGTCTGCCTTTGCATGCACCTCCCCCCCCAGTTCCCCTGAACACCGAGCCCCCTCCCCTCCTACCGTGAGCCCCGTTTCTAATCATAACCATATTAAAGTCCAGACACAAGCTGTGAGAAAGAAATCTGAGGGATACTGCTTAGCGCTTGCACCCAAAATCCAGATGCCAAGGACGATTCTTTTCTTCATGCTGCTGTTGGAAGTGTTTGCAATAATAATGAATGGAACGTGAATCGCAGCAGTTGTGGCGCATTCGTCTACCATTTGCCTTTGCATGATTTATTTGGTCTTCATAGGGTTAGCTGCATCTAGTTGACATGCCAGTGGTTTTATGTCTCACAAATAAGCATCAGTAGCAATGATTCTAAATTTAGGCAGCTTTTCATAGAGTCCATATTAGAAGGCTAAGCGCATGCATCATTTTGTTTCTAGAGTGAAATATTTAATTATTTTTGAAATGTGACACCAATTTATCAAAAATAATGTAAGCATAGATGTTGATACAAAGGGTGTCTGCTACATCTGCCAAGTAAATACGTTTGTTGCACCAAAGACTATTCACTTTAGAGGAGGAAAAAAGAAGAAAGTGCCTTCTCAAGGACTGTAAATTATCAGTAATCAATAGGCAATCTAAAAAGCCTGTCACTAGCCTTAACTGTTGCTCATTCTGTAGATAGATCAGCAATGGTCAGATTGGGGGTAAGGTGCTTGATAGAACAGGAGATACATGATCATAGATTAGGTTTCTATAAGTCCGAGGCATTCATCTCCCCCTGTCAGGCTGCCACAAGTGGTACAGCCCAGCAGGCAGAAAAGATACCATTTCCTGTCAATCTGTGCTGCTGGCTATGCTCTCCATAAACACACAGCGTGGCCCCACGACGACCATTTCACCCTTTTCCTGTCTCGTGAAAGAAACCATGCGATGCTATGCAATGTGGTCCCGTTCTGAACGATTTTGATTAAAATGTTTATTGACCCAAAGGCTTTCCGTGGAGTTCAGAGTGTGTTTATTTTCTTAAGCTGGTGCACATGTGGGGATCATACTTCTCACATATACAAAAGCAGTCATTTAACAGCTCTTTTATGTGTCTCTTCATCCAGCTGTCAAGTCATTAAGTGGAAATTTTATTACATGAGGTATGGGGAGGCTAAGGCAAACAGGGATCGATACTTAAGAAATGTTAAAGCTTTTTAAAACATCCTGATTACATATGTGGGAGTTTTAAAAAAAAACATAAGCATTCTTCTCACACTCATCACTCATCTCCTAAATGTCTCTTACTATTTCACGCATCCTGGAAAACAGAGACTGGCTAATCCCTGGTGTCTGAATGTACAGTGACTTAATGTGTTGTTCATTGGAACATAAACAAATGATCCAACATTACACAACTTTTTTGAGATTTATGAGGTCAATTTGCTCCACACAAGTTTTGATGTTGGCTTCTTAAATTTCACTAAACCAAGCTCTTGGCTTATGGCACTCAGCGCGGAGAGACTTGCGGGACTTCAGAGGGTTCACAGAGAGAGTTTAGACATCTAATCTACACATACTCCATACTGCTGCTGACCCAGGCCCGGTGCCCCCCTGGTCCCCCGCCCCTTCCTTCCCTGGCCACAGAGGTTGAACTCTTGAAGAAACCCCCACTGGGCCACTAACTTTCCCCCCAAACTTATCCTGCCCGCCCTTCTCTGGCTCACAAGTCTCTCCATCTCTCTTTAATTCTTTTTTCCCCTCTGTTTCTGCAAATACTCTCCCCATTTCATCAAGTTCCCCTCAATCATTTTTTCCTGACTGTCTAATTTGTTTAAATTGACAAAGCTCTCTGCTTTTGTTTCTAGTTTTGGACATATTTCATTTCCAGTAGTTGCCAACTCACACTCTTTGTGCGACTGTGGCTTTTAACTTGATGCTTTGCTTTACACTATGATAACCAAAAACGTATGCCTCAGTGAATACACTATATGGGCAGAAGCAGAGTTTACTACGTCTGACGCTACGATGCTGATTATAGATAAGACGTACACCACGCATTGTTGCTACTTCCTCCATATAAAGTCATTCAGGTTTTAGCCGGCTAGTCAACAACACAGAGGAGTGTGAAGCAGTAAAGCGGCTTGTTTTAAAATGCCTATGTGCTAAACTCAGCATGGTGATTTTAGAAGGAATGTCAGGCTTTTCCATGGCCACAGAAAGCATATGTGCAGTGTGTGGACGTGCTGAAACAGATTGCCGGTGATGATAGAGACACTGAACACCAGCTCACAGCTCCGGCAAACTACACACAGACTCAGGTTACACTCAGACCGCACTCCAAGCAAAGAAAAGCATGTTATTTGTCATTCCCTAATGACACTGAAAGGCTTTTATAAAATGAATTTGTGCTATTGTACGCTGGGACAGTACGAACAAATGGTAGTGCTCTTTGTCGCCTCTAGTTTTACACGTGTTCTTTGAGCAGACATGTAATCTGATCCACTTATCTGACTTTCTCACAATATATCTCCTCAAACGGCTGAAGAGTCACTCAGAGGAGACATGGAGAGGGAGGCTTGAGTTAATCAGCAGCAGCCATACTGGTTCAGACCCTAGTCCCTCGGAAAGCCTGAAAGAGCTACTTTTCACTGCATTATCAGACTTGGCTATCTCTCAGAATCTTTTCTCTGCTTCCATCTAGTCTGTCATGACATTTTGCTGCTCATGTAGTTAGAAGGAAAAAAGATCTGAGCACAGCCAAAAGTACCATCAGACTCTCATAGGCCCGCACTTTGAGGTTTGCCCACCCACACCTTCCGACGGCCCAACCCCGACACTCGCCATAGTGTGCTCTTGGCTTTGCACGTGCCCTCAGAGAATCAGACCTATCTTTAATAGTAGCCTCTTTATCTTCATCTGTCATCATGTCAGTGATGTTCTACACTTTGTGGCCTCTCCCTGAAATCTATGCTCTCTTTCTGCACAAAGACCTACAGTCTGACACAGGCATGCAAGCACTAGACACAAGTTTTTCATACTTAGGGCAAATTGGCGCAAAGTTGCAAGAGAGATAAACAGAGGAGATCCAACGTGAAAGACGAGAAGAAGATGAGCAATAGACGAGCATTTAAGCTTTCAATTTTTCAGATGGATATCAGTTTTAGAGCAGCAATCACTTTATGCATCAGAACACGTAGAACTGTGAACGCTGAACAAACAGTAATTCTAAACTCGATTAGTTGCTTTTCACCCAAGACTGAATAAATATTTAGATAATCACTCCAAAAAACTGACAGAGCTGTCATCGTCCTGCTATTTGTCGCCCAGGGAGATGAAAGCGTGGATGTCACAGCTTTGTATTAAAGCCAAAGAGGCTCTCGTCAAAGATGCCAGACTGCACTATGCTTTCATCATTCATCAATACAACTGAACCAGGCCCAGGCGGACGAATATGCCACATTAGTTATAGCAAAATGAACTCATGTCGTTCATTCAATTAAAATATGAAGTTAAAAACCCGATTCAATTAATAGTGCTAGTCCTAAAAGTACCGAGCCAGCACCATGTACATAACGTTTCATGTATTTTTTACTGTTTACGTCAGCTTCTAACTCATGCAAAACCAAACTTTAATGCCAATGTCTAACAGGGCCAACAGGACGCACTCAAAAGTGTGTGTGCTTGAGAATGCACTGATTGTTTTTGATTTTGTCACTTCTTGTGAGAGGAGTTTGTGATGGAACATTCTGGTCCTTTCCATTTACTGCTTGAATAGCATTTTGTCTCAAGGCACTAAATGTGGCAAGTATGGCAGTACGAGTGGACTCAGCTTGTATGAAAGAACAGACACACACACAGTCCAGCCCACATTATAACATCCAGAGTCATGCTATCATGGTTTGGGGTAGCTGGCCAGTAAAAACTAAGAAGATTTTGATCCAGGCCATGTGGGTTGGAAGGAAATGACCCACGAGCTTTTGAAAACAGCCCTGTGGCAGGCTGCGGGGCCAGGGCTCCGGCCCTCATTGGTGAAAGCTTACAGAGGTGTTTCAGGGCTCAGTGGCGATGTTATCACATAGTAAGTGGCCTTAATGGGCTTCCAACTGTTTGTTTGAAGGACTCCTATAATGAGTGGGATCAACTGATAACTGGCTCACTTCACTCTGCAGAGCTGTCAGACCCTGTAATAGATGAACACACTCCATTATAAAAGAAAGATTAAACGGATCAGTGTTTTGCATACCGACATGCTTACTGGGATTTATTCATGCTTGATTCACATGTAAGCATTTAGCTTCAGGGCTATTGAAGTCACTCTTCATCAACTATAACTTAGTGAGATGAGTGGGTGTACAATGTACATATAGTCTGCCTTAGTCAGCCTTACTCAACTGACTGTCCCCACCTCTGTGCAAAACAGGTATTTCCAAAGACACAGTGGTGCCAGAAGAGTGCCGCCATGGGAGGTGCTCCAACCTGTCGGCGCACCACACACCACACAAAGGCAGATACTGAACACATTAAATAAATGCTTTTACCTTTATGTGGAAGGTTTTTTCCTTGAGCCTGACCGACAGACGGCATTACCAACAATAAGCAAGCTTCCAGCTTTCAAAGGTGAACAAGTACAAGCAGAAGAAATACCCAGACTTATGGGGAAGTCTAAACCAAGGCCTTTTGTCTTCTTTGAATGTTTTTAAAGAGCAAGGGGGGAAAACTACTGACAGTAAAATGTCTCATAACATTCCTTGTCTTAGGATGCACTTTAAAAAAAAAAAACATTTACCACCTTCTAGCAGGTGATGTTTTTTAAAGCTTCTTTACAAAATACTAGGTGTTCTGAACACAATACTAGGCACGTCTTCCGTAAGCATTGATGATAAATGTACTAGAAACAAATGACTCAAGTCAATGGGGATTCAACTTCAACAGAAAACAACTGTGTTAACTTGTGGAAAGTTTGCAGAGACACTTTTTCAGAATGTCAATCTCGCTCCATTAAGCCAAGCTCAAGACTAATTGCCACAGCGATCCTGACTTAAACTTTGACCCGAGCCTGGCTTAATCTCAGACATGGTGCTTTAAGTGTGGGCTCTTAAACCCTGTGAGCGATACCTCTGCCGGTGTGGATGTGTCAGTACAAGTCACCATTATATTGCAAGAGCTGCATGTGGTTGCCTGTGTCTGATAGTTGTTTTCTTTCTTTTAACCTGTGCCAGCATCAAAATAACAAGTATCTGTCTGTCAGGGTTTGGAGACATAATTCTGTTTTTTTTTTTTCAATGGACGTGGAAACATTGGAGAGAGTGCATCTATAGTTGCTTGTGTGCGCGCGCGTGTGTGTGTGTGCGTGTGTGTGTGTGTGTGCGTGTGTGTGTGTGTGCGTGTTTTCCTGACTGGGTGTGTTCTTGGATTCCACCACAGTAGGACATCACCCCCAGGTGCTCTGTCTGCAGTGCTCTGGTTGTGTGGAAATACCTTGAGGATTAGGTGGGTACCGGCGGCGAGGAGAGGGGGAGGTGAGGTAGTGATTGACGGCTGAAAAGCTGAAGAGGTGCTCAGGCATGCTGCAGTGGTGGAGAAACAAGAAGACTGCACACACATCCACACACTCACACGTCTATATGAATCAAGGGGGGCTCTTATGCTCATCTGTCTACTATCCACCACCCACCACCTGCCACTTTTTAGTGCTGCACCCAGGTAGGACTTCAAACAGCTACTGCTTACCTTTACCCCAAACAAAAAAGAATAACCCATTCTTTTCCCCCTGCCATAAATGAGAAACTTTGCTGACCTACAATCCTGATACTGATTAAAACAAAGCAGGTGTTTTCAAACTCTAAGTAATGTATGTTTCCAGTGTTGCAGCAATCTGGCTTTTCCAAGACAAAGAAGGAAAAAAAAACTCAAAACTGCCAACAGTCTCCTCTTTGTGCTCTATCCTCCATAGATCATCTCCCTAAAATGAGCTTGAGAGTACTAGAGTGCCCCCTGTGGAAAAAGTTGAATCTACAAGCAAGCCACTTCTGGAAAGCACATCTGGAGAGTGGTCTTCTATCCTAACAGGAGTTTACCTCACATGACCAAAGCGGCATTTTTTTTTAAATGTGCGCTTTTAAATAGATACTATTTGCAAAACTTCCGTGCATTTGTTGATGGTCAAAGCACTCATCACCTCATATTGAAAAAATGTTGCTTTGTCTCTAATTGCGGGCTTGTGGGTTTGCCTACTACACAAAGACTTGAGCGGTTCAAATGCACGGGGATATACTCACACACCAGTGAGGCAGGGCCAGGGCTTGTGGTCATAATAACCACACCGTCTACAAGGGTCTAAGGAAACCACAGCAGCAGGGTAATCAGTGTATTTATTTAAGTTGACTTTTTCCTTGCAGTTTCTTTAGCAGATGTAATTCCACCATTTATCTTATATCACAAACAGATCCTATGGTTTTCTATTTCCACAAAATTACACATAATGAAGTGCAATTTCAAGGAGTCTTATTTTCTCTATATGGTGAGTGTCTAATTGGTTGAACGTCAGATGATGAAGTTTTGAGCCTGCGTAGTTAGAGGTGAAATGGAAAACGGCTTGGGAGCGGAAAGGAAAAACCTGGGGTAATGAAAATTACTTACAGAGAGCAGCCATCTCTTTGGGCAGGTCAGCGCCGAAGCGCCCGAACAGGCTGCTGTTGGCGAGCAGGTCAAAGTGAGAGCTTCTCATGGAGTTGAAGGCGAAGGGGTACACAGCAGGTGGGAAGCTGGTCATGTGACCCACCTGCTGCTCCCGGTTGGTGGCCATGACGAGCAAACAACCCAGCGTCCAGAGCAGGCCGCTGGGTAAGGCCACACAGTGCAGTCAAAATATCCAGCAAAGGAATATAATGTTCTTTTAGTTTCTTCTTTGGGATTGGGGCCAGTGCAGGACTCCAATTAACCAGACGCATCAACAGCAACAGTTTCTGGGGAAGAGAATAAATATGCCATTGTCATACATTTGTATACACGAAACAAGAAGACGTACATACTCTTATAGGTAGCATGTCAATCTGTAATTCATGTGATATTATCTTTCAGGTAAAGTATGGCAGAGGTTAGTTCATTTATGATTCATGATCTCAAAAAGTATGAAATAAACCAAAATAAAGATGTGAAAAACAAAAGCTAGTGGCGAGAGGAAAACTACAACAGGGCAAAGGAAAAATAAAATATGAAAGACATTTGGAAAAGGTTATAACAGGGAAGAGCTGGAGGGAGCTAGGGAGAGGGAGGGTGGGGAGAGTGTTGGAGAGAAAGAGAGAGAGCTCTTGTTCCTGCAGTTTTGAAGAGTTTCCAGACTTCTACAGTGATTCCAGGCTATGCCATATGATTTAAATCACCAGAACTCTACTATAAAGAGCTCCTCTGTTCCTTCTGCCAGCCTAGCACAGCAGCCTGCCTCTCTCTTTTCCCCAGGACCAGAGGCCCAGACACGGGGTTCGGAGCATGAAGAGGAGGGGTGTGGAGGGAAGGGGGTAGGGAAAATGAGATCCACTGATTGCTAACTGCTGCTGTCACTTCCAACTATCTTCTCTCAGGGTCAGGCTCCATCCCACAGAGTCATTTTGGCTGGAGCCTCCTGCGGGCGGCCCGTCATTTTGACTCGCAGTGGGCACAGAGGAAAGTGCACAAGGCTGCACTTATGTCCTCCATGCACCACTGTTGACTGTTAATACAGGAAGGGAAAAAGCATGCATTTTCATATTCTGGTTTTCTTCAGCTGTTTGCATCCTTGATTTCACAAGAAGGTGGTGTGAGAAGCTTCGTTTTAAATGTGGCTTTGAAAAAGGGGTGACATAAGTGACGGAGAAGTCTTAGCAATTAGTTGATGAAAAGGCAGAAGAGAACTTTTACAAATAAGCAAACAAAAAAATGAAAACCTCTAAGGCAAAGTAAAAAAAAACACTCTGGAAAATCTGAACAGTAACAAAGGCTGGGCACTGGGGGGCACTAACAGCTGGCGTTGTGCCCAGGAACCAGCAAAAGAGTCAAGATGCAAAGTCATAAGCACAGGCCTGCAATCAAGGTTTAAAAAAACAAGCCATAGCTGGCGCTAACACACACACACACACACACACACACACATACTTGTAAATCAGTACAAATGGGGACCTCAAGGCAAACTGCTCCATATGGGGACCCCATTTTTTTTAAGGGAATAGAGCCACCAAAACCACTCTCAAAATTTTTTCTTGAGCCTTGGGCTCCAGATGCAAATTTTGAACCAAAATCTCCTAAGTTTTATTTTTTATTTTTTGTCCGGTAATTGGTGACTTTTGGGGACCTGTCTATTATGTAGTACCTGAAACAACCACCAGATGGCAATAGTGGGGAAAATGGTATTTCTTGTATTTTTTGTTATTTTTGAATGTTGGTAGATAGGTTAACAGGAAAAAGGAGGAGGTTTAAAACAAAAAAATCAATGCCCAACAAATGTTCATTAACAATGAAATATTTATTTACAAAAAAGTGAACATGGGTCTGTCGCCCAACGGTTTGCCAGTTATCATGTTCTTCAACACGAGTAAGTTGGAGGGAAAGTTTAATAGAACTCTTGACTAGAGACCTGCAACGGGCGGGAATTCTCACGAGACTTGCAGGACTCGACACTAATTTTGTAGGATCGGTCAGGATTCATAAAGCCTTAGGCGGGAACGGGCGGTCAGACCAAAACATAATCCACAAAATCCATTCCTGTACAGGTCTCTACTTTAGACTCTTGCATAACTTTACGATTGCACAACAGTATGAAAACTCTACCTCTAGCTGTTACTTCCTGTATTTAAAGGAACAGGCCACCGGTTTTCCATACTGACATATGTTCTTACCTGAGCTTAGACGAGTTAATGTGCACCTGTCTGGTCTTTGTGCGTGCACTCAGTCAAAAAGACCAAAGATGTTGTTAGCATTTAGCCTCATCTCCACTCCTCTATGGGGCTAAGTGGGGTTAAGTTAGAAGCCACCAAGCTCTTCCACGTTTCCCATATTTAAATACAGTTACATGAGTAGTTGCACCTCGACATCTGCGCAGTAAGACGCCAAAGTGCTTCTTAAGTGTTATTACGCCTTACAATATAGCTCCCCTTTTCATCCACTTAGAAAATTGACATGTTTAATTTTGTGTAACTATACTTGGATCTCACATAACCATATAGGGGGAACGTGGAGGAGCTTGGTCGCTTCTAACTTCACCCCCATTTGGCCACATAGAGGAGAGGAGGAGAGGCTAAATGCTAATGTCTATGGTTTCACACATCAAATCACAATCAGGCTCAGGCAAGAACATATCTCAGACTGAAAAAACAGTTGCCTGTTCCTTTAAAGGAATAGGCAACTGTTTGTACATACTGAGATATGTTTCTTACCTGAGCTGTGACGAGTTCTTTAGGACCTGTCTGATCTTCAGTCACGTAAACACAGCGCAGACGGCGTTAGCATTTAGCCTCTCCCTCTCTCCTCTATAGCTCCAAAACAGGTCAAGATAGAAGCTACCAAGCTCTTCCACGTTTTCCCTATTTAAATATGGTTACGTGAAGTGTTCCACTACAAAGTATAATTACACACAATTAAACAATGTGGATTTTCTAAGCGGATAAAAGGGGAACTATAATGTAAGGCGTAATAATACCAGGAGTAATTTGGCATCCGCGCAGTAATCTTCACTTTACTGCGCAGTAATCTTCACTTTACTGTGGGGAAGCCAAATTACTCCTGGTATTATTACGCCTTACAGTATAGTTCCCCTTTTATCCGCTTAGAAAATCCACATTGTTTAATTGTGTGTAATTATACTTTGTAGTTTAACACTTCACGTAACCATATTTAAATAGGGAAAACGTGGAAGAGCTTGGTAGCTTCTATCTTGACCTGTTTTGGAGCTATAGAGGAGAGAGGGAGAGGCTAAATGCTAACGCCGTCTGCGCTGTGTTTACGTGACTGAAGCCACGGGGGAAGATCAGACAGGTCCTAAAGAACTCGTCAAAGCTAAGATAAGAACATATCTCAGTATGGAAACACGGTGGCCTGTTCCTTTAAGGATCAATAAAAGCCAAAAAATATATATACAACAGGACAACGTTTTCTTTAGCCAACTCTTACAAAAACGGTTTCTGTCATCGTACCTAATGTGTCATAAGCACTTACTTACTTACTTATTACTTTCTTTTACAACTTTGTCGTCTCCCAGCCTCAATCCGGTTTTTGACGTAAAATTTGACACCCTCCCATGTCCTTGTTTGAAGTGCCCCAGCAGACTCTTCAATACATTGGATGCACTGCGCCTTACCAGGGACCTTTCCAGACTGAATGCTGTCCATGAGGGTTTTCTCTACTGCATTCACTTCCTGCACTGTCCACGGTCTCTTTTTTCCTTTAGATCCTGGAAGATATGCAAAAACTAGAATCAGAACACTTTTTATTGCCATTGTTTGAGAACAGGTTCACAAACTAGCAATGTTTCTCAGTACAATCGTGCAACAAACATAGAATTTAGATAAAAATAAGCAACTTTCAATCTACAAGGCCATAAGGGCATGCAGAAAAAAAAAAAAAGTAAAATATAACAAGACGACAACAAAGACATAGACATGACTTACTATGACTTTACAGACAATAACCAATTGTATTGCAAGTAGTTGGAATGAGCTTTACCAGTGGAAGTAGACATTTCTTCTGTTGGCGTCCGTGTCTGCAGTCCCTTTCCTCCCGTCTGTCCTGAGTGTTCAAGACAAGTTATTAGTAAACTAAACTAGTATATAGCTAAAAATTCTCTTTTCCTTGGTTCTATGGGCATAAAGAAATCATTGATTTCACTCACCAACATGAAATTGTTTTTTTTTATGTATTTTTTTTTTTTTTTTTTTGTAATTACAGCTTCAGCTTTATTTCTGTCCCTTTTATATTAAATGTATGAATTGTGAGAGCAATATATACATGGTTCACACAGTAACTAATGCCAACGTCAACACGTGTTTGAAGACCCACAGAATAATAGAGACGCAATGCTGAGCATTGCTCAGCATTGCCCAGAGGGGCCGGGGACTTAGCACAAGTTCCTGGATGTTTCTCCCATAAAATGTATTATCACTTCATTCTGCAACACTATAAGACATTTCTGACCAGTACCAATCCTTCCACTTCTGTTACTCTTGTGTTGCTCGCTCCAGTCTCCCTCTCTTTACTCCTCCATCCCTGTCTTGTATCCGTTTCTCCTTCGTCTTCTCTCCCCCTTCCTCTCCCATTTCTACTCCTCTCACTCCCCTCCCTCTCATCCGTTTGCCTCTCTCCCCTCCGCCTGTCCTGCATCTCTCTCCTCAGTCTCCTCCTCTCTCCCCTCCGCCTGTCCTGCATCTCTCTCCTCAGTCTCCTCCTCTCTCCCCTATGTCTGTCCTGTATCTCTCTCATCAGTCTCCTCCTCTCTCCCCTATGTCTGTCCTGTATTTCTCTCATCAGTCTCCTCCTCTCTCCCCTATGTCTGTCCTGTATCTCTCTCACCCGTCTCCTCTCCCCGGTCACACTCTCTCTTCTGTCCTGAATCTCTTCTTCCCGAATCAAACAGCCAAACTCTCTCCTTCATTGATTGTTTAAAATACCTGGAGACTTCGAAGAAAACCCAGGGATATGATCTTCACTTCCTGGTTGAAAGTTTTGGAGTGCAGGCTCTCCCCTCTTCCTGGTTCCTGTGGACATAATGAGATTAATCTAAGCAAAATACAGGAAATAATTGTCTTGTTTTCTTGTCCTTGGTCTCCTCCCTTTGTGTCCTTCGCCTCCTCTCCCTCTCCCCCACATGTGTCAAGTGTTACTTGTTCAAATACCTGGAGATTTTGAAGATGACCAATCTGGGGCTGAGATTGGATCAGTTTCATCATCTGATGCCTCTGTGTCTTCCATGACCCCCTCTAAAAACAAAAATGAAATCGTTACCAGGACACTTAATAGATAACAGGAAGTAACAGTACATGGCATTGTGAAACTTATCTTACCTTGTGGATCTATATTTATTTGATCCAGATTCTTTCTATGTGGTTGTTTCTGGTGGGCAGATGAATCGTCGTCTTCACTGTCTGTGCTGCTCTTTGTGTGATCTGGGACATACTCATCTTGGCTGCCTTCAGATGTGGACATGTCATCCTTTCTGGGGTTTGACTGAAAAAGACAAGACTCAATTATGGATTTGGGCATGCAGTCATTTAACAGGACACAACCTGGACGTGAACAGGTCTGGACAGGAGACCAGACCTGGCTTGTGTCCGAATGTCCCTAACCCCTCATTCACTATATAGGCCTGCATTATATAGTAGTGTATAGTCCACTCATTCTGTTGGCGATTTGGACAGAAGCCACTACTTTCTCCGAGCTGCGCGACGTCACATGCACTGCGGCTGCAGATTTCTTTATTTCTTTTTTCTCAGAACTTATTCATTAGACAGAGAGAATTTTTTTGACGGGTTGACCTTGCTAAAGTTTCTCCATGAGTTGAGTGGCTGAGCTAAACCTCAGCAAAATAAAAAAAAATGCAAAGTCAAACTTATTTGCTATATATAAAAAAAAAGTGTTGGGAAAATATATAACTTTCGTGGGATAGAGTAATCTGTTTTGCGCATAATCTGTCATGTGGACAGAGATATTTGTTTATATTGCTATAGAAAACTCTTTATTAAAATATCCGGTTAACTATGGGGCGTTATTTTTTTCCTTATAGGCTATATGCACAGTTTCCCCACGTGACGTCTTCCTGGACAGTCAGCCAGACGCTGGACTTCTTGTCGCTGATCGTTTACGTTCACAATTAGCAGGTTCCCACACAAATGTAGAGAAGCTCAGGATCTGATTAAGGACAACGAGTTACTGATGGAGTCACAGAAACGTGTTACAAACATCATGTTCACTGTGAATCTGTCCCAAAGGAAACGCCAGCTGTCGTAAGGGACGGAGCTTTATCTTAGAGCTAAAGGCTAGTGTTGAAAAATGATAATATAACATGTAAACAAGTAAATATAATTTAAACTAACAGGACGATTTTTTTTTGCGCAGGCTCGTTCCAAACGCCTCGCTAGTTTTATTTTTTATTTTGTGTTAGCCGCGTTAGCCTCAAGACAAAAACATCCACGTTATGAACACGGAGTTTCCTCCAGTGAAGTCGTTACGTCTCATGTAATATTTTCTAACCTGCTCCAGTCACATCTGAACTTTTACTCGCTGTCCTTTACCAAATCTTAAGCTATGGCTTCATTTCTGTGGGACCTGCTAATTCGGACAGGAAGGACAGCGTCTGGCTGACTGTCCAGGCGGAAATCACGTGGGGTCACTGTGCATATAGCCCATTACCCTGCAGTGTCTTGCCTTAAACAATATTGTATGCACAGACTTACAGTTTGAAGTAGTGATGTAATTTCAAAGTTCTTGTGTGTTTCCTTTGTGAGCCACGCTTCTTGTCGGGTCACACAGGCATCGTGGTGATTTCTCAATGTCTGCAGCCAACGAAAATATCTTACTTGTGACTACAAAACAAAACAAAAAATCACTGGCTGTGTTTACATGTATCTGCCCTATGAACAGCATGAGACTTAAGGTTAAAACGTTGGATAAAACATTATAGCCATGTAGTGGTATTCCTTTTATACATGCATTAAAAAATGAATGAATAAATAAAGCCTTTTCTATACAGTACAGTGGTTCACAAGAAGAAGAAAAAACATCTCACCTCAGATTTCCCATGTCCCTCTTTATCCTTCGACTCATTCATTGTTGCTGAAAAAATAAAGTTGAGTTAACTATGGTAGCTGTGAACAATCTTTGCTTAACGTCCTGAGATCTCAGACATAGTCTATTGTCCCATTGTTAGATGAGTTATTTATGTTTAATGCCTCTGTGGCAGTCTCAGCTCCACTTCCCACAGCACATGGTGCTACAGCAGCTTCTTACCACTATGCTAAACATGTTCAATGTTATGGTTATTCTCAAAGCTAAGACTGGGTCAGACAGAAAAGTTATGGACGACCCAATGCAAAAAAATGCCCTCCAGTATTGTGGAGCTCAAGATAAATGTCTAATTACTTTACACCAACGTTTTAACTGTATAATGTATTCCTTGTTAAAGAAAAGTGAGGCCACGTGAGTCTGGTTTTGCTAATGTACAACTAGCATGATAGCTAACCACCATGCAGCTAGCTAATCAAGCTAATATCCACTAAACTTTTCAACAATCTAATCTAAAAAAAAAGAGCCTCATATACCTTCCTATAAGTAGACAGTTGAGCAAAAAATAAGTCTGTCTCTTTATGTATTGTGGTAGAAATGAACAGAAAAGCTAGCACATTGCCACAGTACTTAGCACTGTTTTTGAAACGTTTTTGAGCACATATCTTAGAACATGAACATTGCAAACTAATTTGTCATGTCTAACATAGTTAACTCTCCAAAAAAGACTTACCAGTTTGTTGACTGTAGGCTACGTGACATCTGTCGTGGACGCAGATGCAGAGAGATGCAGAGCACGGGTAGTGGCACCACTAGCTCCTCCCCCGCAATACAAAATGGCGGCCAGGGATTTTGCAAACCAAAACAAACCAATGCTAATTTTTTAAAGAATATCAAAAGACAAAGGGTTAAATAAATTAGACGAAGGAGGAATGGAATTTTCACATATGCCTACAGTGAAAATTGTGCCTGTGTCCACAGGCTACTTAAAGCCTTAATATCCAATTTATTTTTAGCATTGATTTCAAAAGAAGAATTAAATATTAAGAGTTTTAAAGCATGATGTCTGCTAATCAGCTATGCTCTAACTTTTGGACACAGAATAAAAAATGTTCAATTGAAGATTTGTCTAAAACTTTATAAACTGAAAAGTTTTTCAATGTAGTATTGAATGTTTTCTTTCTTGTAAAATATTGTGCAATGGTCGGTAGTTAGCACATAGCTGATACCTGTGTGTCACGATGTAGTCAAGCCACCATTTTGTATAATGAGACAGTTTAGAGATGGACATTATGAGGACCTGTTAACCCAGGTTTGTGTATCACGACGTAGTCAAGCCACCATTTTGTATAATGAGACAGTTTAGAGATGGACATTATGAGTACCTGTTAACTCAGGTTTGTGTATCACGATGTAGTCAAGCCACCATTTTGTATAATGAGACAGTTTAGAGATGAACATTATGAGGACCTGTTAACCCAGGTTTGTGTATCACGATGTAGTCAAGCCACCATTTTGTATAATGAGACAGTTTAGAGATGGACATTATGAGGACCTGTTAACCCAGGTTTGTGTATCATGATGTAGTCAAGCCACCATTTTGTATAATGAGAGTTTAGAGATGAACATTATGAGGACCTGTTAACCCAGGTTTGTGTATCATGATGTAGTCAAGCCACCATTTTGTATAATGAGACAGTTTAGAGATGGACATTATGAGGACCTGTTAACCCAGGTTTGTGTATCATGATGTAGTCAAGCCACCATTTTGTATAATGAGACAGTTTAGAGATGAACATTATGAGGACCTGTTAACCCAGGTTTGTGTATCACGATGTAGTCAAGCCACCATTTTGTATAATGAGACAGTTTAGAGATGGGCATTATGAGGACCCGTTAATCCCAGTTTGTGTCATGATGGAGCATCACCACCAGTCTGTTGTTATTGTTGATAGGGATGCACCGATACTACTTTTTTCTAAAACTGTTATGAGTACTTTGACTTGAGTAGCCTACTTGCCAACACCATATACCAAAACGAGTACCATGCATTTTTCTCAAACATTCTTGTGTATAGATGGTTTATAGACTATATCATAGCAGACTAGTTAGTAGTTACCCATTTACCTGAGAAACGTAGATTTAGTTATATGAGAATCTTACATATGCTATTTTATTCTTTTTTTTTTTATTGAATATAATTTTCATTACTATTAATCATTTTTTCCAAGGCTTAATTTGTCATTTGTTTCCTAGGTCCTGGATACCTGATACTATCGGTGCATCCCTAAATGTTTGTTTTCTAGTTCGTTTTAATGGACCTCTCAGTCTTAATTGTTCTTTAAACGTCACTATTGTAAACAAAACAACAATATTAACAGCTTTAATATAGCTCCTTTTTCACAAATTGTCCCGACCGGCTACAAAGTTTTACTACAAAAATGGCAAAGGTGGCTGGAGACCAGGCTGGGACTGAGCTGAGCCACCAGGCCAGATGCAGCCAATCTTAGGGGACAGCTGAGAAGCCACACCCAGTAGCCATGGGGGAGGGTGGAGTACCTGCATACAAAGAGGTGAGAGGGAGGAGCAGAAGCAGGACACAAGTCCCTCCCCAACACTCAGACAAGCCAATTTATAATTCTATTTGTCAGTCAATCAACTGTATTTGATGAGAACCATTCATGCAAAATAACACAAAGTGCTTTACAAATATTCACGCAATGGTTAATGACATAGATTTAATGACTGATTTAGACTTGATTCAAAGCAGCCAGCGCTGTTAATAAACGCCCTTATAGTGAAGATAAAAAGATAGAGGCCGCTATGAAAGTTCATGGGAGGCAAATGATGTGGTGCACATTGAAGTTGGTTTCACATTGGATGTTGGATATTCACTTCCAACACTTAGGTTGGCTACTGCTCTGGAGACACCTACAGCATGTTCCACACAGCCCACAGCTCTAGACTGGTGAAATCCTGTTCATGTGAAGCCTACATAAAATCACATTTATGGCGCTTTTCTACCTTCATCTGGTAAAAATCGTGGAGGCAAACAATAACAGTGATCGCTCCTAGGACAGGCTATAGATAGACTCAGGGCAGATAAAAGTCCCTCTGCAGATAGGGCTGAAGGCTGAAGAGAACATTTATTTTATTTTTTATGATTTTCTTTTGGGTTGTCTGTGTTAACAAATCATGTTAACATTACGCTTATATTGAATTAAGTTGAAATAATAATCATTAAACGATTATGGTGGTGACTGTGGCACAGTTGGTTGAGCGGGTCGTCTCATGATCAGAAGGTCGGGGGTTCAAATTTGCATACTGTCCTTGTGTCTTTGGGCCAGACACTTCACCCTCCCTGCCTCAAGTGTCTGCGTACACTGTTGTATGAATGATAGAGTGAATGGTTCCTTGCTGTGTGCCTACAGTATGTAGGTGGAAAAGTGCAATATAAGTTACCATTTACCAATAAAATATATCCATTTTAGTTTTAGCAGTGGTAGCTAGTAACTTAAGAAAACCAGTTACTGTATTTCTCATATCCTGCTTATTTGCTTTTTTTTAATTGCATGTTACATTAAGAAAACAACTAATATTTTCATGTATTTATAATGTAAAAGGTTACAAAGGTTGAAGTTGTAATAAGTGCAGTGCAACAGCAAACACATGGTGGTGGTGTTTTGTGGGGACTTGATGATACACACTACCAGAACATGGTGTCATATGAGGACTGATGCAGTACCAACAGCCACCTTGTGGGGGCGCTGTTTTGTGGGGACCTGTGATACACAGAACCAGAACATGGTGTCATATGGGGACTGCAGTACCTCAGTGTGTCCACTAGGGTCGCATACACTCACACTAATTCAGGTTTTGGACATTCTGGGGACTTCTCAGGAAAAGTACATGGGGCCCATCTTGAGGCCATTTCTAGCCGTTTAAAAGCATTGTGCCTCTGGGGACCTCGAATGAGGTCCTCATAAGGTTTTAGGTCCCCACATGGCTGGTGTGTATACAGGCGGACGTCCCCACATGTGATGCTTTACAAGAACGCACGCACGCACGCACACACACACACACACACACACACACACACACACACACACACACACACACACACCTCTCACCCTTTGCCTGAGCAGAGCAGTGGATCCCTCCCTGCCTCTCTTCTGGCTCTTTCTCTTTCAACAGAGCCAGTTAATTACACCCTACTGCTGCAGGCAGCTTCAAACCACCACTAATTTAGAGTTCCATTACAGTAAACTGTTCCACATGTGCATCCACAGCCCAGGCAGGCTAGGGTGGCCACGTTTCAGGAAGGCACCCACCCCCATCCTGCCAACATGGCTCTACTGCCATCTTACTTTTAATGCATTCATCCAATCTCTAGGTTAGACCCACTCTTTTCCATCTCTGACGCACTCTGCACCAATTCTCTATAATCATGTCCATACTCAATCCTTCCCTCCGGCCCCCACCATCTATTCACTGCTTATACAACTCGTACCATGACCCAGTGCAGTGATTCCACTCTGCGTTTAACACACTAAAACATCAGTAAAGATTTCACAGTGGGTCAAATGCGAGAAGGGGTACAGACTGGAAAAACAAAGCTGCCTGCAAGCTCATACTGTATGTGTGTTAAGAAAATGTACTTGACTAGAGCACATTTCAGTATCTGCCTCATGAACTCGTGACAGATCCCATAAAAACAGGAAAATGTGTCTGGGAGAGAAAAAAATAGAGGATGTATAAAAAATGATATCCATGTGGATTTAAAGCTGTGTATTAAAATTTTTGAACTGGTCCTATTAATACACATTTTAATTAGAGAATAAAAAAAAGCCCGCTGCACTTTTAAGACTGAATGCCTTATAAAGAAAACATAAAAGAGAACCAGCAATAGAACCCAATAACCTCTCACTCCCAAACACAATAATGAATTAATAAAAGAGTTGGCGCCAGTGATTTTTAATGAGTCACATCAGTCCGGCAGCTTTTTACACAGCCATTTGTGTTTTATGTCAGGTCCTGTGGTAGGCTGCTTGGCCAGCCTGTCTGGGGCTATAAGGGGATAAGGGGAATTTGGAGTGACCTCATCCCCCTGTTAGCCAGGGCCAAATGGGCATGAGGCCTCTACACTTCCCCTGAGCCTGGGGGGCACACAGGAGGCAGCAGGCATCCACACCGAGGTAGGCAACACCACAGCCAGCAATGGGTGGCTCAGGTCTGTGCGGGACTTTCCATCATTGCTTAAGAGGTGCAGCACTTTAAATGTTCTTTCTGTAAATAGTGCAGTGCTAAACTCATAGGTTACGCACAAGATAATGTTGATTTCATCAAAAGATAATCCCATTAGGAGGTTGAAATGAAATCAATCGAGCCTGCAATTTGAAGACAGCAGTACAAGATGAGACATGCTTCAGGACAATGACATTGTGCTGTTTAGTGTGGAGTTTGTATTACAGCAGGAGTAGAAAAGGAGCAAACAGTGGCCAGAAAGAACGAGGGCTTTTCCCACAGATTCAGTGTCTGTCAAACAAAGGATATTCAATCCTATGTCAGCAAAAGAACAATTGTGTCTTAATAGTTGTGTTTGTGTCGGTTCCTGGGGCCATAAGAACTGTAGTCAAAAATAACTAAGACATCTCCAGATAAGCAAATAACAAAGTGAAAGTTGTGGTTTTCAGCAGGATTCTAGTTTGCAGTAGTATGTACTCATGAACATGAAGAACAAGCAGGATGTACATAAAGAAAATGTATAATGCAACACGTGTTTTTCCTTTAGAGACACATTTTCTCTTTACAGTACCAGAATGAAAGAAAAGAGGGAAATAAAAGAAAGAAATATAATATAATAGCTAGTATCCAAAGGTCTCTATTTGAAGCCCCATATCAATAAACAATACTTTACACTGTTTTGAAATCCAGACATACCACCTCATCCATTGAATAGATCTGCTTTGTACAGCCTGCAAATTGTAATTATGGAGAAATTGGAATCAAATTGACAATTGGCCAATATTCGCCATCGAACTTTCACCAACTGTTTTCACTGTATTCACACAAGCTAGGTGGGTGATGTGCCTTGGCCAAGGGCAGTCTGACTTAATATTTAGAGACTGCTCACTCCTCCCTATTTACATTAATTCCTCCATTCG
The DNA here is from genome assembly GCF_951799975.1 of Gobius niger. NCBI lineage: Eukaryota > Metazoa > Chordata > Actinopteri > Gobiiformes > Gobiidae > Gobius > Gobius niger. The sequence goes on from NC_136857.1 coordinate 13,650,835, forward strand.
AGAGAGAATTCATGATGGCAGCTCCTCCTACAGAGCATAAAACCAAAAATAGACAAAAGGCCTCCACAGTGCTCCTGGGCCAGACTATCAAAGGCCAAGTCTAACACAGAAAAAATATAACATGAAACCAGCGCAGCAAAAATATTGTACTCTTCTCAGCGTTGTCACAGGAATCAACTGTATTTTTAGAAACAATAAAAGCCTTTGGAGCCAGGCTTTTGAGACATGTAAAGTGCCCATTGCTTTTCATGCAATCTGGAGTCGCCTGTAGCCACTAGGGGGTGGTATCGCAGCAATGTCAGCCCCCCACCATAAAGAGAAGTGCTTTCCTTGCCCATTGGTCTGCACCTGTGGAGCCGGAATTTGAACCACCAACCCTCTAGTGATGAGATGATGATCAAGGTTCACAAAAAGCTGACTATTTTAGGCATTATTCTCTTTAGAAAATGAATCAAATTTACAGTGAAACATAATGTGCTATCTGATCTCCTTGCTGGAGTCAGCACTGTTATGAAAGTGATGCCCTAAACACATTACTATCTGATGTAAAGCTGACAGCTACCAATCTTTCAACAAGTGTCTCGTTAATGGCTCCACATGAGACACCTAGTGACGGACACTCCTGTGTTTCTAAACACCCCGCATTCCTTCACCAAGAACTTGTTTGACATCTGCCTGCTTCTGGCATCGCACAAACACGCATTTGCCTACAGCCACGATGCAGAGTTGCACTGGTTTTTAATCAGTCAATCAATAAAGTAAATGCTGCTTCTCATAACAAATAAAGTGAGCAGTTTCTTTTCTTATCCTGAACTTGTATTGTAACTTATCCAGAAACGTTTCAACTGACTAACAAAAGTTCAAAAGGTATAAAGGCCTCTGAAGTGAAGCAGCGGAAATTATGGAAAGACTGACAAATGAAAGAGAAGCGTAAACACTTTGTGATTTGGTGAAGTCATTCTGACAGTTGGCTGTTTCCATGATGTGGTGGGGCCCTTTAGTGAGTTTAACAGGAGGCTCCTTCCAACAGGAAATCATAGCACAACAGGAAAAGCCAAAGAAAGATGAGAGCTGGAATTTCTGAGAAAACAAACGTATGGAATAATGGCAAGATTTGGGGGTACCGGCAATTAACTTTCGGATTTGACACTGGCATGTCCAAATGTCTAGTTCTCCGTGCTGACAGAATTCACTCCCCTTTCACCACTACTACAGCAGACCTGTGGAACTCACAGTAACACAGAGAAACAAGTCAGGCCAAAGGCACTCAGGCAAACACTGGGTGTGAAAACAATCTTGTGCCAGAACATCTTAAGATGAGAGCTTCAAGGCACATACAAAAATGTAAATCCTCACCATCACAGCAGCACACCTGCGAAAATACACATAGGAAATGGTGAGCAGATAGTTTCCTGCTTAATTATAGAGTGGTGGCAGAGCGCCCCTAGATCCTCTGAAAACACCTGTCTAACCCTTCCCTTCACGGCTTTAATTGCTATAGAAATTCCAGAAAGAGACAGGTAACAACAACTCCCAGATTTAGTGTGAGCAATGACGAGTAACAAAGAGCAACTGTTAGCAGATTTTGCAATACAAAGGCGTTGTGTTGTCTTTAATTCCCATAAATCCCTACAGTTTTACGTATGTGTGTCATAAAATCTTAAACCTACCTGACTCTTCTTATTTGATCACCTGACAGCAAAATACTACATCACAACAACTAATAAAACAAGTTTGTTGTTATTGCTCCCACAGTAAAACTGACATTGGAACACACCTCACAATAATTTATATTAATTACGTACAAATTTATTTCAATAAAGATTGTGTAACAATAATTGTGCTCTTTGACCTACAAGTGCTTTGATCAACTTCATCTACACTGTATGAAGATGAAGTTGTTTTAATTGATAGCATTCTCCTAAAAAGAGGGGTGTTTTTTGTTGCAAATCACTCTTAATAAACTGCCATCATAGTTTGCTCTAATAGATGACAGGAGAGTTAAGTCAGCCATCAGCCACAAATCTCTGTCGTTTTTTATCTATTACTTCAGTTTTAACACTTTGGCTGTGTCCACCAGGAAGTGTTAACCGTGGGCAGCAGGTGCAGACGTGAAGCCGTCCAGCTCCAGCAGAGATACAGACATATTGGCCAGTAAACCAAAAGGTAGGAGAGCAGAGACAGCAAAAACAAAAACAAATTCTGATATCAAGTGTCTCATCTCAATTTCACATCACATACTGCAACAACCAAACACACTTTGATACACCAAGCAGCTGTAACAAGTGTAACCTGTTAACCTAGTGCATATGCCAGCCTTCATAAATTATGTTCCCCCACATTGCAAACAACTTGAGCATATAAACATGTTACAGACTCAGTCCACAAGAATCAACTCTTTTCCGATTTGCAAATGCAAAAAATATGTTTTTCTTTGCCAAGTCTCCACATGTTTGCCTATAAAAAAAAAAATCAGGCCAAGGACCAGTGACGGCTCTACACTTTGTGCATAGTAACACATTTGTTAATAATAAAGCACTCAACAGGCCTCGGCCCCGCTCGCTAATAAGCACAAATTTCCGCACAGATGAGGCAGGCACACACATGCTAAAGTATGTTTTCGTATAAACTCACTGTCATTCACACTCCTAAAGACAACAAACAAGAAACAGTTGTGAGAGTCAAGAATTTTCCCTTGAATTACCACTGTGGTTACACTTTTGCCCAACGTTATCCTTTGAAAGTTGACAGAAAGAAAAAAAAAGTTGTTGTTGGTTACTTACCAGTGCAGCCTTTGATGTTTAGATATTGTAGTTGATATTAAGCGCTGATTAGCAGTATCCCAGGACAAGGAGGAGAATGTGTGAATGTTCATCAATGTCCTACTGACAGCAGCAGACAGACTAGCAACACTGAGCCTCTCTCTTTCCCTCGGTCCCCATCTCACTCCGCCTCACTTCTTTAGCTCCTCAGATCACTCCCTAAACATAGCTGTACGTACACCCACTCACTCTCTCACTCACTAAGAAATAATTATACCCTCTGATTCATAAAGCCTTCCCATGTCACGTGACCTAACACTTCAAATATACAGCACATTTTTTTCACAAGCCACAAACTGCCTGGAGGGAAGAAAAGGCCCAGAGAGCTTAGGTTTCTGTTTTTAATTCTCTCTCTCCTCTTTGTTTCTAAGCAGAAGTCGTTTTGCGTTGCTTCATCTTGTTTTATAGACAATTGAACACACACACACACGCACACACACACACACACACACACACACACACACACACACACACACACACACACACACACACACACACATATATATATATGTACTGTATGTAAAAAAAAATATGTATATATATATATATATATATATATTCCACCACAGTGTAACTAAAAAGCAATATACAGTATTATACAGTATGTACAGGGGCTTATAGGTATGTTACTTTCCATCAAACCTATAAGCCCCTAAATCTGTTCACAGTAGTGAAATGGAAGTGGTCGACCCACACCTTGTTGTAGTGGAAGTGGTGTGTATGAGATGGCACAGCCCACAGCAGTAGTGACAGATCTGGGTGTGGCCATGAAAATGCCCCTCTCTCTCCATATGAGATCATATATTTCAGATGTGTGTTTATGTGTTTGTGGTTCTGGGCGTGTGCCCTGTTTTCTTAATGTTATGTTTCTCATGATGTTTTGGTTATGAACAGCTCAAACCTCAGTACTGGGAGGAGAGGACACACCTAAACGGGCACCTCAACGGGAACTTGCACCTCCTCAGGCCAAAGGGCAACAACTTTTCAACAGTAACAGACAAATTCACCACTAAAGTACAGTATAAAAACACATGGGTGTAGGCATTAACAACACATTGCTGTCTATATTACAATAGTCATATAATGCAACAGGCACAGTGAAGCTTAATATAATGTTTTTAAACTCCTTTATGTCACAGTTAAAGGCAAAATGTCTCAAACATCTTTGCTAGAGGCAAACATATAATTATCATTTTGAAGGCATGTCACAGGCAGTTGTCATAGTGTTTGAATGCCATAGTCTACAATATCCATGCATATCACCCAGCCAATATAAAAAAGTACCGTAGGCATTACTGCCATTTTTTTTTTTTTGCTGAAACCTGATATTCCGTCAGGAAGCAAATACCTAAGGTGAACTGTGCTACAAAACACACTCCACCTGATCCTTATCTGGTTTACATTTGATTTATGAGTTGGTTAAGAGGCCACTAAAGCTAATATGGATATGTTCACTGTGTACATAGCAGTACTAAATCAGCAATTATGTAACCTGAACTTGAAAATAAATACAGCCACGAGACAGAGCAAAAACAAACTCTGCTACTACAGGTATATAGAGTAGCAGAGTTTGTGGGAAGTGAACAGCTTTAAATATCTCGGGGTGCACAATATCCCAGGACCTGAGCTGGACAACACACACATTTTTTGAAAAAAAAAGAAAAAAGGCTCGCCAACACCTGTACCATCTCAGATGACTGAGAGACTTTAGACTCTCATCCCCAGGTGCTAGAAAACGTTTACAGCTGCACCACTGACAGCATCCTAACCGGCAGCATCACAGTGTGGATGGGGGGCTGCATGGATTGCCTGGCTCTCGAGAAAGTGAGGATCCTGAAGATCAGTCTTCCTAAATTGGACAACATTTACACCCTGAGATGCCGACACAGGGCCGAGAAGATCGTGAGGGACACCAGCCATCCTGATAAAACCTGTTCTCCCTGATACCGCCCTCTCAAGACAACAACTGAGGATGAGAAGCTTCTATCCTGAAGCTATTAGACTGACTCCAAGCACCTCCTCACTCTAGTAGTGTGTATTTTTTCTCGTCTTATATGTTTTTGTTTTTGTTGTTGTTGTTGTTGTTGTGGCAGCTGGACGGCACAAAAGAGAATTTCACAGCATGTTATACTGTATGTATATGTGTGTGTGTGTGACAAATAAAGTAAACTAAACTATATTGGAGTGTAATTAAAAACAATATGGCGTTATTGTGAATATTGTGAAAATAGCCTGGGCATCTACTATGCACTACTGTATATAGCCTATATTTATAAAGGTTCTATAATTTCATAATGCAGTTTGTATATAAAACACCTCTCAGAATAGGTTAAGAGGCTGAAAACTTCAGAATCAAATGCATGAAGAAAGTGGAGAGCTGGGACGGGTGTTTGTCAATGCTGTGCTTCTTATGAAATTATGTCAGTGAGCTGGGGGGAGCGTGTGTATGGGAGGATGTGTTTAGGCTTCATAGATGCTTCCTCCCCAATGCACATTCACAGGCTGCTTTTGTGAATGTACTGTATGGGTCTATGTGCCGGAGATTGGTGGATGTAAGTGTGTGTGTGTGTAGGCAGTAGCGGCAAAGGGTCAGAGGTTACTAGTGTTTGTGTTTCAGTGTCAGTGAAGTGTGCTTCAGTCGAGATTTATGGTCATTGTGTCTGGGAGGCTGCAGAGTGGGGGATAATGAAGATAGATCAGGGTGCTATCTCTCTCTCTGGGCACCACTGGAAACACGGCCCTTGGCCCCTGCCGCTCTCGTATCATTAACTTCAGCCGTGACATCATAACGCGCTGGCCTCACATCAATCCTGACACTATGCGCTCTGACAAAAAGTCCAACAACACAAGATACTCGGGAGGAGTTTATGTAGCAGGCACAGGCATAGCTCAGCATGTAGCTCTACTGCTTCTATGAATTTATGAAGATATGAAATATTCATGGCAACATTGTACAGAGTCGTGTGTTTCCAGTTTGAATTTTGCATTCACAAAGCTATGGAAAATCAAGACCTGGGGCTGTGTGAGAAGGAGCAAAAGGGACAGAACAGAAACAGAAGCTTAGGAGAAAAACGATAGCAGACCTTTTACTTTAACAAAAGCTAGATTGTGTCAATTACGTTTTTTTACTTCAATGTCAACGTAGTCAGTCGCCAGCGTTAATGGAGACTGATCCATATATGTGTACTGATAATTAAGTACACATTTATACAATACAGTAAAGTGCATTAGTCTTAGAAGTACTTTAGGATTCGATTGTCGTTCATTCACTCTAGCCACAGATCAGCAGAAGTGTAGGTAATCTAATCTTTATATATATGCCCCCTTCTCACACACACACACACACCACTAATCACTCAGTCACAGGAAAGCATTTATATAGGCAAGGTGGGAGTTTTCTCTGGCTCAAAGACATAGTATGAAGGTCAACTTTCACATTGTGTGCAAGTTGAATTGAGGACCTTCACTTTTTTAAGCTTCTTCTAGCCCTTGTATACAAATTGGAAAACTGGTTTAACACACAAACCAGAGGTCTATTTGTGTTTTCTAGTGTTGCATCTCGACTACAAGAATGAGAAGAATCTCCTGAAGATAGAAGCGAAACATCCTCAAGTCAACCAGTCCAGTTGACGGTATTGGAATGTTTCTCCTACGATGGCTAATTCCTGGGTGAGCCAACACAAACACTACGTAGAAAGTGTTATCATCTAATGAGTATTTCTATTTAAAGATCTAAATCACCAGCGTGCAACATTCTGTAAAAAAAAAAAAGTATCACAAACTAACTTCTAATGCAGTCATAGTTCACAGCGCATTACAATCAATGTGACAAAAATGTTATCCTCCAGGCAAACCTGCACACTATAAAGGGAACAGAAAGAAAGTGGACGATGGAGAAAGCATTTGTTGGAGGAGAAATAGCGAGCTGAGGCAGAGATTGAGGTGAGAAAGAGTGCACAGCGCTGGTGCCTGTGGCGGCAGGTTGTAATTAGAAACAAGATGCCTATAATGAGATCACTAATTCCACACATTCAGATTGATGTCATGTGAGTTTGGGGCTGTATGGAGCGAGGCAGGGGACACAGGCCAGCACACACACACGCGTAAGCCATTTACACACAAGTCACATAAATATACACTCGCTGGCACTTTCAGAGTTACAGAGTTTAACACACATCCTGAGAAATGAAGGAGCTCATTCATCACTGCTGGCAAACTGCACTCATTTAGGGTCCAACTGCCTTCAACCAAAAACATACACACAGGAATACTACGCACACAAACTTGTAGTAATGGAGAAATGTATGTGTTAGGGACCAAACGTCTTTAACTACCATGTATCCTCAAACAAAAATAAATAAGAACCAGATTTGAAATGCGGTGAAAAGGACAAAAGATTTTTCTACTCCAGATGGAAGTGAAGAAAAGCAGAGGGAACTTTTTTTTTTTGTTAAGCATGAGTGTGTTTGTGCATTTTTGGGGGTGCATATGTTTAGAGGTGGTTATGTGCCAGTACGTGTCCTGCCAGCTCTCCAACATGTGTGTCCAATGAAAGGTGAACAGCTCTCCTGTCTATACCTCCCCCCAAAATCAGCCATGATGTCACCGTGAACCCGTACTGAACCCGCCTCTGTCAAATAGCATTACTTCTTCTCTTCCCCCTCATTTTCTGTTCCCTTCTTTGCAATCATGCCGCGCCAACCCCTCCAAATAGTCATATTTTTCATTCGATTTTTAAACAATGCACATTAAACTAAATCACTGAGCTGTCACTGTCACCAGCTTGAATGTAGACCTGATTGAAACGCGCCACGATCGCAATTGAGAACTACTTTTGGGGTCACCACCAAAAGCTATGTGACTCAAGTTTGCACTAGTGATTCACATACTAATTTACAAAACACAGCCCTCTGCATTTTTCTCATCTTGGGGCTGGCACAATGAGAAGGCTTGTGTTGTTGTGACCCCTTTTGGTTGCTTTTGAAAGAGAAGGAGTATGAATGCCAAATTGTGCTGCTGCTGCTGACTGGGGGAAATGCCAGCCTGTTCTGATTATCATAAACTTTGCTAAAGATGTGGTTTTACGGAAAAAGGAAAAAAAAAGGGGGAAAAAAAGTGCATGAGTAAAAGCAGAAAAGACGAGGAATAAGGGGGGAATGCAAATGAAAGAGGGGAGAGGGAAAGAGGAGAGGGGTGGTGGGGGCAGCAAGAAGGCAGCCAGAGAGCCACATATGGAAGTGATTCTGTAATTACTGCAAATCTGTGAGCTCAAAAGGAAAGGTCTTCTTTTCCATGCCTCCTTCCCTGCATATAAAACTACCCTTGTGAGAAAGCTGCACACCACATTCTCCACAGGAAAAAGGGAAGAAAAAAAATATATAGTTTTGTTTACTTTTGGAATTTCGGCAAGCTGAATAACTTGCCTTCTGTGGGCTTGTATATGTTTATGTTATTATAAATGTGATCCCATAATGTAGAGGGGGGGGAAAAACCAAGTCAGGTGATGACACTTATCCAACATAAAATTGACTTCTGGAAAACTGACTCATTTGCTTTGCTGGGTTAATCCCCCGTAATTTGTGAATGAGAGCTCATCACACGCGCGCCTAGTGGATAACACACGCGTAAAGCAAACATTCAACAAGCTGTAGGAGTTGGGGTGGGTCGTATAGGGGATAGACAGTCAATGATGAAGACCGTCTTTGAGCCTTGGGGCAAAGCAGCGCAGTGCAGGTGTGTGTGTTGGCAGCCACTTCTGCTCTGCCCGTCCCTCAAACAGTTAAAGCAGCCTGTAATTATCCCGTGCCCTGCCATAACGTGTTCGCGTGACGAGAGCATGAGTACAGTCGCAGCACACTCAACCAGACTGACGCAACGTTGAACAGCCACTTATTTGCGATAAGAGATGATTTATGACAAGAATAGCTCCCCTTACCTCTGTTCGTCTGTTTCGGCTTGAGACGCGGGCGCGTTCCCCTCACAAGTTTCAAACGTGAAGTCGGCGAACGGCAGGCGCGCGGACACCGAAGTTTGCTGTGATCAAGACAAAAGTCGAGTTACAGGCAACACTTCGCTATCTCAGACGAGTGCCTCTCGGGATCACGTCGTTTGGTTTTACGCCTCAAAGATCATAACAGTCATTTGTTAGCTTACCTTCGTCTGTTGCCAATCCGTCACTGTGTCCCAGCAGCTCAGGGGCGGTGATGGGAGCTCCCGTTCGGACGAGAGCATTCTTGGCAATCTGGCTCCCCCTAGCGAGGCAGCTCCACTAGAGTCTACGCGTGCGATGTCATAGCAAAAGAAAACTGAGTGGCTGTGCCTGCAGTGCTATTCTTGTGTGATTCTTTCATTTGTCCATTCATTTGGTAGTTAGTATAGGCCGACCCGATGATTGATACGATTAATAAAATAATGACTATAAACTGCTTAATAGGCGAAGTAGTATATGCCTATGTCACAACAAATGAATAACCTATAATGCACAAGCAAAGACCACTGAATTTACCCATGTTCTCACATAGGCTGATTTCGGTTATTGATTTATTGATTTATAGTCTTGGAGTGCGCGAGGCAAATAGAACTACCTTTGCAACGTTCAGACTATGGACTATTTGTTGGGGTAAATTGAATTCATAAAGCCACCATGGCCTAATCTGCCACTAGAGAGCGCTAAGCACAAGACAGCCGAAGCGCGTGTTGTGAGTGTTGTTGCAAACTGTGATAAGTGAAATAGAGCAGGTTTCCTACACTGTTGTGTGTATGCTTGAGAATATTAGGCTATAGCCTGGAATATGATGCAGTCAACAGACTTCAATCCAAGCATGTTATCCATGTTTTGCCTGTCTTGTGGCAGCAGCAGGCATAGGTCCCCATGTTGGCAACTAACTATAATTCTCTTTGTTGATGGACTGCTAGGCCATATGGCTACTTCTCGGTGTCACATGGGCTTCAACATGGAAATCACACGATGCTTGGCATGCCTCTCTGTTTATCATCAGTTGAGCTCTGCTTGTTAGAAGTCACGGTAAGCCACGCCTTTAGTCCATGTGCTCCATCCTCCAATCTCCCCATCCGTGCGCAGCACACGCTCTGTGCTTTGCATAAAATGTGTATCAGTAGGGCAGCGCTTTTCAAGGCACATGTAGAGCGCACATGTAGGGCGGCTTTACTGAACACATACCACGCTCGAATAAGCCTTCCTCTCAGCTCTACGCCGCCTCCAATGAAAATGCACATCAGTTTGGAGGGGGAGAGAAAGGAGTTCGCGCTACAAAGAGTGCCAAATCCCTTACTAACAAACGCAACACAAGTTGAGGCGGAAGGCGGTCACATTTTTAACTTCCTTGCTCAAACGTGATTGATATGTGTGTTTGCATCAGTGGGTGTGTATGTCATTCCAGTCACTGAGTGTGTTCACGGATGTGATGACTCTTCGTTCTTGGAGTTCAGTGGAATCACTTAATCGTTACTCGTGCAGCATCATACGCGCAAGTGAGGAGCTGTATCCCGTGCGCTAAAGGCAACTAGACTTCTTTGGGACAGCTACACATCAACACTGAAGCTTTTTTCTTAGGTGCAAGACAGTTTTTGACTTTGTCTCCTTTTTTCACCCATGGAGAGTGTTTTGTGAAAATTGCTTTACAACTACACAACACTCTTAAGAATTAATTCTTCCAGTCTTTCAACTTTAAGACACTTTTCTACCTCTGTCCAAAGTCATCTGCATCAAGAAGAATGGATAACAGCCCTGGCGGAGGTAAGATTAACTTTACTGAGTATAAGAAATAAGATGTGTTTCTACATTTTGAATATTTAATACATTTTGAATTATAATAATTTCAATGCAAAGCATTTATTTTTTTGTGCAAATTGTTGTATTGATCAAATGCAAATATGTCATATGTGCTTACTTACTGTAAAAGACAATACTCTCATGAAGTCAGTAGGGCCATAAAGTGGCTGTGTAAGATGGTTAGCATTCCATGTTTGGCAAATCCATGTTCTGTTAAAAGGAAAGTTGCCGTTTGTCACATAGCCTATGGATTTATGGATGAATATTGTGGTTATAGAATACTTCCCATATTCCACTCAGTGAAACGCGCCATATGGTTAAAGCTGAAGCTGACCACTTCCTGTTTCACAATGAAAACAAACTCACGTGGAGCTCTTCAGTGCTCTGTCATTCTTGATTAGCCTATAAGTTATACATTGTTGAAAGTTCTATTCTTTTATTCTCCCTGACACAACACAACTTGGACGCGTTTTGTAGTTGTTGCTGTTTTAGTCAAGTTAGGGTTTGTCTCCTTTAGGATAGATTTGTCTTGAAACATTGTGGGGCTTCTGCAGCACATATGCAAGACACAATTTACAAACATCAATCATTGAGTGTGCAGCCTCGTGTCGCTAATGGAAAATCATGGCTTTTATAAGACAAAGGTGCAGATACCTCCTGTTTTCAGCATTGCTAATCATTTGCATTAGTCACGTTCAAGTACAGGTGATGGACCCTCCCCTTCCCTGCATGCTGCTCTGCATGCACTTGAGTTAACCCACTCACCCGTTTATGGGTTTGATCTTGATAAAACCGAGACACTTTGTTGTTAACATAACAGTGAAAGGAGTTAACAGCAGTTGGCATTTTATGATAAAAAATAATCTACTAACTACTAATAATCTCCATCCATAGCCTAAGGAAAGCTAAACTTTTTTGTTTGATAGAATTATGCCTACGTGGGCTATCATTCACATTATCTGGGGGAAAAATAGGCTGTAATGCACACATAAAGCAAGTCCCATGAGCACACTTGCCATGTAGCCTAAAGAAACTCCTGCATCAGGCTGCAGTGCAGCATAGTTTCAAGCATTTCCTCTCGACGCACTGTCAAATGCTTTCCTCACGTGGCTTCCTTCTCACAGCCTCGTGCAAAGCGTGAGATAGAGCGCCCTCCTCCTGCCATGTTCCTGCTCTCGCACACGGCTCACGCCGCCTGCAGGAGAGGGAGAGCTTGGTCAGTGGGTCAGCTATTCCATGCGTCGACTGTTTGCTTTTGTCACGTTTTAGCGCCGCATGATTTTGTTTTCCAAAGTCACCAAGCTGTTTGATGTTTTATTTATATTGACATATTTTTGTAGGCGGTAGGGTATAACTTAGCCTAGATCATATTAGTTTAGCCTACATTTGTACATAGACATTTATAGAATAGAATAGAATAGAATAGAATAGAATAGAATAGAATAGAATAGAATAGAATAGAAAAACTTTATTGTCTACCATGCACAATGATGGCAGAAATTTGCCTTTGGCTTGCTCATACATTCTAATACATTTGCCCAGCAATGTACATAATAAAATACTGATCATAAAAAAATTATGAAACAATCAGTGTGTTAAGAAGGCTATTGGCATAGGTAGGCTACTTTTATAGCAAGTTTCTATAGGTTGGTAGCGTATATTGACCGCAGACATCCAACATGTGTCCAATTCGACCAGTCAGCCGCCCAAACTTTTCATTGTGAGGTTGGTGACTGACAAGGGCACAATCTTGAAACAGGGACAGTAAATCAGCTAACGAGTAATTAGCCTAATAGACAATAATTTCTGTTACTTTTGTTGACTATCCCTCACTCCTAATTGCACTAGGAGCACAGTGTTTTATACAAATTAGTCAAATTCTTATTTAAAAAATCGATTTATTGGATATCAGATATGGTTCAGGGTATAGCCCACTGCATTAATAAAATAAAGCAAATACAATATGCAGTCATTGGCTTATAACTTAGTCCATGCGGATCTTCAGGTGGCCTTGCAATGTGTAAAGGTGGAGTTGAGGCTATGACTAAGAATCCCAGGAAGAGGCGGCTCAGCATGTCTGCAGGCTAAAGGTGCTCTGGCATTAGTCAACAAATCCACCAACACGTGCTCCGTGGAGGATTATCAAAACATTGATCCCGTCAAATATCTCGTGCAGCCACAGCAACAAGGGAAGTCCTAGACTGCTCTTCAGTGCATAGAAGTAGACGATGTAAATGTAGCCTATAGAACTAGGCTGTAGCGGAAATGTAGCTATGCAGATTGGATCGAAGTTTAGTTGTCTACTTTAACATGCATTCAGTGTCACATTTACAGAGAAATAAATTAGCCGAGTTGCTCTTAAACCTTGGCCAAATAACCTTGCGCTCTACAGCTTCCAAGTCTCTCATCTGTTTATAAACAAAGGTGCGATTTAATGTTGTTGTATCTGAACACAAGACTGTGGCTTTGCTCTGCCAAGTAACCATGTCAGGAGTCCATGCATGTGAGGCGGCAGTCAGGTGTCGTGCTGTTGGCTGGCGTTGGGCACAGTGCCAGCGAAACGGGGCTATTATTGGAGCGGAGGAGGCAGCAAACCCCGCAGACACGTGAGGCCGTGTCTCAGCTCATCCACAACGCATGACTAGAAGCGCAGGAGAGAGAGATGGAGCGTGCACATGCAGCGCAGCCAGTTAAAGGATCAGGAGTATGCACATGAGCGGGGGGAAAAAACATTTATCTTAAAACAAAATTATTGTATTACTTTATTCATATGGCAAGTGGCCCCTTCATATCCGCTGTTGACCAAGCATAATGAGCCTTTCGTTTTTGTGTTAAAATAGCTCCATCATATTAATGCTGTTAAATAACATTGGACATACAGTAGTAGTGACAAGTGTTTTTTTTTCTGGAAATCTAAATAATTTTTCCCCTACTTGCTCCAACATCAGCACTAATAACACTTTAATGTTTTTGTAAACCGATTCCGTTCAAATGGTTTGAGTTACTTTATATCAAACTCAAACCATTCAATCAAAATCAATAGTTACTTAATTGGTTCAGTAGAGTAAACTTAAACTTTAATGGGCCACGATCACAATTGCAAGTTATAAGCCATACAACGGATGTGCATTGCATTTAATAGCCTACTTTAATAGATAAAGTACACTACACTGCTATTAATTAAAAATGAAAGTCCATTGTATGATTGACTTTGATTTGGAATCATACTATTGAAGTGGAAATAGCTTTCAGGTTTACTCGATGCTATTAATTACTTTTTATCTTTGAATGTAATGGTTGGCCTAAGTGTCATTTTACAAATGAGTTACAGCTGTTTCATAATCATACTCAGACGATGCATGTGATATTCTCTATATGTTCAGGTGGAGGGGTGATCTTGTATGCTGGCTCCTCTGGCTCCTCTGGCAGCTCCAGCCCAAGCCCTGGAAGTCCCTCCAGTGGATATCAGACCCAGTCTCCCTCCTCACACTCCCAGCCATCCTCTCCTGAGGAAGTGACCTTCACAGAGATCGGGGCTCTGAAGCGGAGGACAACGGGGTGCAGGTCCTCTTCCTCTAACCTGGTTTTCCAGTTTCCTGAGGTGTTCAACAGCCCCCCAGCAGGACAAGCAACTTCTCAACGCTCATATACACATCCCATTGCTGCAAAGAGGCCGTGTGGATTTCCTGGTGCATTGACAAGTAAATCTCCTAAATTTTAAGCAAGAAAGCCTGTGTTTCAAAGTCATTTTTTGTATGTTATTAATTAATTTATCTCATTATCTAGAGACGGGAGGAATGGTACTTCTCTGCAAAGTTTGTGGGGACATTGCTTCTGGTTTTCATTACGGAGTGCATGCATGTGAGGGTTGCAAGGTAAATATATGTTTCCAGTTGTTTTGTTTTATTGTCTGGGAAAAAAATCACTTCGATGACTGTGAAACTGCATTATTGGATATGTTCTTTATTATTTGTTATATTTTGCAGGGTTTCTTTCGTCGCAGCATCCAACAGAACATAAACTACAAGATGTGCGTGAAGAATGAAAATTGCCTGATTATGAGAATGAATAGGAATCGGTGCCAACACTGCCGCTTCAAGAAATGCCTCTCAGTTGGCATGTCCAGAGATGGTGAGGCAATCCGCTATAGAGCATACACGTAGCTTTTTGGTCTAGAACTGGGTCGTGAATTGGCAAAAAGATTATTGGTAGATGGTGCTCTCAATTAGCAGACCTGTGCCTCTTACTCCTCCTTTGTACTCCTCGTGACACGTTTTGAAGTTTCTTTCTTGAGTCCACTGGCACCAGTGAATATTCTTATATAGTATATCCCCTCCATGTACCCATTTTGTTCCCATAGCACTCTTACATCTTCCTTATTAGACAGTGATTTATGAGAAGAGGAAGCATACTGTCCCAAAGCTATCTATCATCACAAAACTGCTGCAAGCACAGAAATTATTTTCGGAAATTAGAGCAGGATCAACTTCATTAACTTCTGTACAGATATGGGATGGGGGCAACAATTAAGTAAGAAACACACTGAAAGGACTCCATATGATGATCAGATATGACACCTTGTTTTATAACTCAACATTGATCGATGACCCACAGATATAGAATAAAGGAACAACTGTGTTGACCTAGAAAAAAATACAGAATTGGTCCAACTTTGCACTCATGCATCTTGACCTACTTGGTATAGTTTCCTCTCAGTATGGTTTCTGCCTTTCGTTATACCCTCTTCACTGTTTCGCACTGCCTAATTTTGTAAAGAGGTTAGTGTTATTTTTGCATGCGCTTGACATTTTTGGTGCACAGAGAAAATAGGGTGGCAAACTGCAGCTCTGAAAAAAAACAAACAGCTAGGTCAAACCTCTCAGTTTTTTATTTGTGTAAAACCGCAACCTACAAACCCCCTTGTGCTGGGTTTCTACCTCTATGAAAACAGGAAAACCTCATGCAACTGCTACAGACCACAAAACCTTTACAAACAATAAAAAAAGAAAATGTTCTCAATTGACACTGACACTGAACTCAATACTGTTTTATTATTATTTATGATCTAGCATACAGAGATTTGTATTTTGATTTTCCGAAGGTTTGCAAGGAGAAGGCTGATTTTGAAAGTATTACTATTCATTTTACCAACAGTTTAGTTTGTTCTGCGGTTAAGTTATGTCTGGAATTATGTGGATGTCACTACATTTATTGTAGGAAGTATTTCAGTCTGCAAAGAGTGCCATCTATCCTGCTCATTTTTGTTCTCCTACTCATTTAATCTCCTTTGCCCCACGGTGTTCAGTGTTCTTCTCCCTTGCGCCATCTCAGTGACATCACACTAACGGTGCCCCACTGCCCTACTTACAAACAGAGAGAGGGAGAGGAAGAGATGGGTGGATAGAGGATAGGATGAGGCAGATGGAGGCATGGGCTCTATATATAGCCTCTCCAGCTGATGGTTACTGTGGGAATGGGAAAAGTTAGAAGAGAAAGTAAAAACACTGAATATTCTTTTGATTTTGTAGTGTTAGATATTATTTTTTTTCACCCAGGGTATTACATAATCTATATTGGATGAAACCATAACTCAATGCACTTTTCCTGATATGCAGAAAATGACAAGGAAATAAATTCACCTTGTTTACTTTTTGTATTTATAGCTGTTCGTTTTGGTCGCATCCCCAAAAGAGAGAAGCAGCGACTCCTCGATGAGATGCAGAGCTACATGAACAGTCTAAACGAATCAGCTGTCAATGAGTTAGAGTCGCCCTCAATGAGAGAGATTCCCTCAAACACAGATGAAGGCAACACCAAAGAGGAAATTGGGGCAATTTCAAGAGCCTACTATGACATCTTCACCAGCAGCAACAACAGCTGCCAGGAAAGAGCCATAAAGAGAGCACACATCTCCAACAACAATAACTGCCCATATTCTCTGGAGGGTAGTTTTCGCCAGGTTTCCTCCACCCAGAGCTATCAGACCACCCCTGATGTCCGCCCCAGACTATGTCCCTATACCTCTAATGACAACCAGTCAACATTCCACACAAATGTGGACAACAACCGCTACACCTGCACCCTACCAACAAATCAGAACCATAACCTGACTAACCAAAGCAGCGTCTGCAATCAAGGAAAGACAACACAAACATCCTGCCCATGGAAGTTAGCACCAGGTGCTAAAGTTTTGGTAAGTGGAGTTGTGTATTGATTTTTGTTACATTTTGTTTAACAGATAGAAACTTATTGTTTGCTTCTTTTTCTTTAAGGCCTGCCCTCTTAATGCTTGCCCTGTATCAGGGACGGATCGCTCCAGTCAGGAGATTTGGGAATCTTTCTCTAACTGTTTCACTCCAGCAGTAAAGGAAGTGGTAGAGTTTGCAAAAGGCATCCCCGGATTTCAAACACTGAGCCAGCAAGATCAGGTCATGTTGCTCAAATCAGGAACTTTCCAGGTACAGAACACGTTTCAGTAAAATGAAAACATACACTCAAATGTTTTATGATGTTGACCTCAATCCATTTCCCTCCTTTCACAAATGTTTCAGGTTCTGATGGTGCGATTTTGCACCTTGTTCAACGCCGAAAAACGTACAGTGACTTTCCTCAATGGCCAAACCTACCCACTATCAATTCTGCGGGGCTTAGGCATGGGCTCGTTGATGGATGCCATGTTTGAGTTCAGTGAGAAGTTGAGTTCTTTGGGCCTGGAGCCTGATGAAATGGCCCTCTTCATGGCAGTGGTGCTGGTGTCTGCAGGTAACCGTGAGCTTTGAAAGCAGTATCTATCAGATATGGCACATCTATCTATTTTGCATTCACTCATCTATGTTTCTTTAGACCTTTCTGGGATCTCCGACATGCAGGCCGTGGAGCAGCTGCAGGAGGGTCTGATTCGAGCTCTGCGCTCACTTATCACTCGCCGGCGTCCCGATGATACTGGCCTCTTTTCCAAACTTCTACTTCGTCTGCCAGACCTGCGCACTCTTAACAACCTTCACTCCGACAAACTCCTGGCTTTCCGTATTGATTCCTAAGCAAAGAAAAGACTCACTTTGCTCACATTTGCTCACTTTTGAACACAATTGAAGACACGCCAAGCAGTTTAAGGGACCATTTGACCATTTTGAGTCAGTATTTCCTTAAGGAAAAGGGAACCTAAATACAACAGCAAATCTAAATGTAGTCCAGTAATCTTTTTCTGAAGAGTTAAACAGATTGAACATTCTGGACTTCAAGTTTGTGGAATTATAAGATGATTTGCACCTAAAATGTGTAGTTAATACATAACTCTCAATTATGTGCATGTTGCATTTTGTTATTACTGAAATCACTGTAAATAATATACATACCATAACTGTTATCTGTATGTGTATCTGGAATCATGTGAAAGACCGCAGAAAAGAGGAATGTGTTGACCTTTATTGAACAATATGAGGGTTTTGGCCATGGAGGTTATGTGCAGGGGGCTACTATAAAAACTTTGAAATGACTTAAATAAACTTGAACCAGCATAATCCTTGAAATCACCAGCACTCACTCCACATGACTCTCCTCTGGCCCACTGTTTGTCATACAAACACAAGATGTATTTTTTGAGCGAGAGAGATTTTTTTCTGGTCCTCTCAGTTTGTATATGTATGTATTATGAGTGATTGAGCACGCTGTATATGTTGTAAATCTTCCAAAATAGAAAGTATATAAAGTTAATATTATGTATGATATTGCTTATTTTGTTTTTCTTTAGGATAAAGTGTACACATTTAAGAATGGAGTAGACTAAGTCAGCACAATCAACTTCCATGCATTCTGATACCAGATGAAAATATCATAATATTATTATGTGAGGAGATACATTTATTTAGGTTATTTATTTCAGTATCCCAACCAAAAAGGCAAAACAAATTTATGCAGATAATGAAAAACGTCCAAGTAGCACCAATAAACCAAAACATAATTACAAAAGCTACAAGCATAGCATCAGGGCATCAGTTCATCAGTCCCTTAACAGTTTAAAGGCGCCTTTCTTTAGGAGACTTGTACAAGGAAATTCGTTTTAAATGGAAACAAAATTGGGTATACATTAGGGGATCTACATTTATGTACAGCACAATTTATTCACTACAATGATTGGAAAGTGTAGCATGTATTCTATTTCATAAATACTGTACACTAAAATACCATGGCGTTTCCTCGAACGGAAATAAAGCACGACTGCCACCTCGTGGTTAAAATAAGGAAGAACTTAACCGGATCCCGGAAATGCACTGTATGGTCTGTTGTTAGCACCTGACTGCATCTTAACAAACCCCTTTGCATCAGGCTGTAATTCTTGCTACTTTGATCGTGTTATTTGCTCACTACATTCGAGGAATAGCCAAAAAGAATATGGAAGAGTGGTCTAATAGTGAGGTAAGTTAAGCGACTTTGTTTCTGGTAAATGCGGATCATAAGGTAGCTAACATGTTTAGGATGACGAGTCGACCATGGCCACCTCTCCTAATATTGGCTGCGCTGCACAACCCCGAACACCTATTTATTAATATGTCACACTTCTGAAATATCTTCAAGTGAATCCTCTCTTACGCAGCTGTTTCTTTCTTAGGTGTGCAGAGCTTCCATTTATCAAGTGAATTGAATAAAAAGTTAAGTAAATGCATAGTGTGTTGCGACCAGTAGGTCCTATTCCTGTGTGGGATTTTGAGCTAATTGTATAGACTTGTCTGTCTTTTACTACTTCTTGAAGTGTGTCAAGTAAAATGAAAACCAGCCAAAGCATAAACAGAAAAAAGTCCCTATAGCCAAATCATCAGAGTAAAAGTGGCATTGTTAAAAAGTTCTTTATTTTTATTTTTTTCTGTTTACCTTTTGATATAATGTAGTACCTGCACTGAACATGTTTGTGTTCGTTCCAGGTGCAAATGAAAGTGACCAGAGAAGTCGAGAGCAGTTGACGAGGCCGTGATTCTGGGGCCCTGAGCATCACATATTGAAGTTCATCACATCATGTTGGTGACAGCTTACTTGGCCATAGTTTTTCTGCTGGCACTGTGTGTTGGCCTGGAGCTGACGGCACGTCGCATCACTCCGCCTGAAGACAAACCTTCTGCGGTAGCCAACCCAGCGTTTCGCCGCTTCCAGTCAATCTTTCTGCGTGCATATCTGCTGGCCTTATGGGCAGACTGGCTCCAGGGCCCTTACCTCTACAAACTGTACCGACACTATAGCTTCCTAGAATCTCAAATAGCTATTTTATATGTATGTGGCCTGGCCTCTTGTGTCCTGTTCGCCCCTTTTTCAGGCTGGCTTCCTCAAGTTTTGGGTCGGAGACAAACGTGTCTTATTTTCTGCCTGTCTTACTCTGCATGTTGCCTGACTAAACTCTCCAGAGATTATTTTGTTTTAATTGTTGGGCGAATCCTCGGGGGCTTGTCCACCTCCTTGCTGGCAACAACATTTGAATCTTGGTACGTACACCGGCATGTTGAAGTGCATGATTTTCCAAGAGAGTGGATTCCCAGTACTTTCACCACAGCAGCTACATGGAACCATGGACTTGCAGTTGGGGCAGGGCTCGTCGCTAACCTGTTAGCAGAATGGCTCCATCTTGGTCCAGTGGCTCCTTTCCTTCTGGCTGTCCCATGCTTGGCCATGTGTGGTTGGATAGTTCTAACTGATTGGGGCAAAGAAGAGGCTACAGGTAATCAAGAAAGTGACAAACCCCTACTATTTCCTACTTCAAGTACTGGTTCTTTGCACACATCAGCAAAATCCAGATTTTCCAAAGGCTGCCAAGATGGACTCCGTTGTTTAATGTCAGACAGAAGAGTATTACTCTTAGGTGGGGTACAGGCACTATTTGAAAGTGTTCTCTATATTTTTGTTTTCTTATGGACACCTGTGCTAGACCCACACGGACCTCCTTTGGGAATAGTTTTCTCTTGCCTCATGGCTGCTAGCATGGTAGGGTCCTTACTATTCCGCCTGGCCGTCTCGACACGCTACCATCTGCAACCTGGCCACGTTCTCTGCCTCGCTGTGCTCATGGCTTTCTTCTCATTCTTCATGCTCATCTTCTCCACCGCTCCTGGTCAGCCGAGGCCGCACGAATCATTTTTAGCCTTCCTCCTGTTGGAGTTGGCTAGTGGGCTCTACTTCCCTGCCGTGAGCTTTCTTCAAGGACGAGTGATTCCAGAGGACAAGCGTGCAGGGGTGCTGGCCTGGTTCCGAGTGCCCCTTCACTTGCTAGCCTGCCTGGGACTGCTGGCATTACACGGAGAGGTATCGGGGACCGGAGGAGGAGAAGGTGGGAGTGGCACCAGGCACATGTTTGGAGGCTGTGCTGTGATGATGCTGGCTGCGTTGATGGCTGTTGTGAGTTTGTTCACTTTTGGCAGAAATGACACAGATCTAAGACTGGAAGATACAAGAGGAGAAGGAGAAATGTTCTGAATATTAGCTTACTCTTTAACTGACTTCACTTGCCATGGTATCATTATGACATTAAAAAACTAAGCATTGTGTTTTGTTTGTTTCAGTCTTCAGTCTTCTTTATTATTATTATTATCATTATCTTTTTGCTTTTATTTTTATTTTTACTTGTGTTGTCTTGTATTGCTGGCTGGGTATTCAACCAATCCACATATCAGTTGAAAATTTGCCTAATATTGACAAACGTCAATTCAGTATTGCTAAAGTATTCATATATTTTTTGTTGCCATGTACAATAAATTATCTTGTTTCAAAAAAATGTCATCATAAACATTTTAATTTTAATTATGGGGCTCCTTAAAATGAAGCGTCATGATGCTTTTTGCACAATGTCAGTTACAGTATGTGTAGTATCTATTTGCTAAATGTCAATCTTAAGATCAAACCTATTGTATTGAGTGATCTCTCCGCTATTGGTTTACCACATGATGTCACTTAAACCACCTAAGTCATCTCATTGTAAATGTATAGTCTTCCTCTCCTGTTACTAATTGTCCTAACTAATTGTACTTCGAGATTCCTCTGGATGTTTCCCTGTCCTGGACCTGCGCACTGCAGTCGGCTACTCTTTCTTCCTCATCTTTCTAGCCAGTGGCACAGTCCCTGTCATCACTACGCAGTGGTTTAAGATGGTGCTAGAACGTTCATTTGCGGGTGAGGGAGGGGAGGACATTAAGGACTATGACGTTTTGGGATTACATCATTGCCATCGTCAGAGCTTTCTATAAAGAGCGTTGAAAAGCTCGATCGGCTGCGAATTTGACCGACGACCACGCATCATAAGTCAGACTACTAACTTTGAGGCACCATGACGCAGAGCGAGGTAAGATCTTAAAGTATTAAACTAAGAATGCAAATGTATGTTTTTCCTTTATCTGCAGGCAAAACATTAAGAACACCATCTATTTACAACGTTGGCCTGAAAGTGCAAGCGATCGGGAATATAAAACACGACGCTGCGCCTTCAAATGAAATGCTTAGTAATTGAATAGGTTGATTTTTTATTTTTATTTTTTTGGCAAATAATCAGTGGTGGGTAGAGAATGAATTTACTCAAGTATGAGTAACGTTACTTTTAAATAAAAAGAGATTACCAAAATAATTACACAAAAGTAAAAAAGTACTTGGATAAAATGTATTCCATGAAAATGGCATGAAAACTGAAATGATCTAGGCTACTTTATAGATAAAAAATTATAACCTGGCTAACGCCATGCTGCTGTGTGCGCTCGAATCATTTCGAACTGCGCAACACATCACAAAATATCACGTGTGATTTTAGTCTGGTGTTAACCAGGCTAAAAAAATTAAGCTATTGCCACTCAAATATTTACTCTGTGGAAAAAGTAGCAATATTTATACTCGAGTACAGATAGCCTACTTCATTAAAATTTTCCTCAAGTAGAAATAAAAAGTACTGTATGATATTACTACTCTAAGAAGTACAGTGAAATGAGCATATAACTGAGTACTACCCCCTCTGCAAATTATGTATCATAATAGGTCTCTTCTTTGGCTATAATGCACCAATTTCGTGCTAAAAGCAATACAAAGTGCCAAACAGGACATGATGTTTGTTTGTTTGTTTGTATACTTTATTGTCCCCGTAGGGAAATGTGTCCTCTCCATTTAACCCATCCTTCGATGCCACTGGGGCAACCCGTAAGGAGCAGTGGTCGACGGCTGTGCCGCGCCCGGGGACCCATCTCCATGCTGTGGAGCCAGGCTGATGGTCAGAATCACCTGGCTGGAGGATTCACCTATCGCACATGTTTTTAGTGGTAGGGGAAACCGGAGTACCCAGAGGAAACCTACGCAGACACGGGGAGAACATGCAAGCTCCACACAGAAAGGCCCCGTCCTGGTGGGAATTGAACCTGGGACCTTCTAGCTGTGAAGGTCTAACGCATTCCCCCAATTCAATTTTTTTCAGGGTAAAGGATCCGGGAAATATTTCAGAGGATCCAGCAAAAAATTTATCTGATATAATGGTGTCTAATGAGAGTGTTCCGGCAAATGTTTTGGCCTGTTCCCCCAATCCATCACATCAGACCAAAAGTGTTCCTGAAAACACTAATTTACAAATTAAGCACTGGGCATAGTGTTGCACAGTTAAATATGGGACCATTTATTTTCGGACTACATTGTTTAAAGTTACTGACGGTTAATATGGTTTATTAGCTGACACTTTCCAGCAAAGCTGAAAATGACTCCGCCAGTGTCAAAGGTTTTCTATCAACTCCACCCAGCTATGAAGAAGCCACAGCAGGTATTTACTGATACGATGGTACCATGCTGCTACTAATTGGTGAAGGTTTCTTTGAACTGTTGTTCCCTCTCTCCCCCTCTGTTAGACGCCACTGGGAAGTGTAACGCGGATGCTGAAATGTTTGCAGAGTATGGCTGGGATGATTACAATATTAGAAGAGTCTTCATCCGTAAAGTATATAGGCCATATCCTTCATTACAGAATTAACTCACCTTTAACATCAAAACGATAAAAAAAAAATGTTTTTCATAGGTGTATTCCATTTTACTAATCCAGCTTTTGGCCACTGTGACAATTGTTGCTTTTTGCACATTCTGGTAAATATTCCGGCTCGGTTCAGCCTTCTTTAATTTCTCTACAAAGCCAGTAATACATTAATCTCTTTCTTCTTCTTTTCTTCCTTTAGTGAGCCTGTGAAAGATTATGTCCATTCAAATCCAGGATGGTACTGGGCATCATAGTAAGTGATACTGATTGCGCCAATGTACTGTAGATATTTTTTCCTGGAATTCTGGATGCTTGCTTATTGTGGATATTTGTCTTCTTAACAGTGCTTTATTCTTTGCAACATACCTAATTTTGTCCTGCTGCTCAACATTAAGGTAATAAAATAAGAAACAAAAACAATAACGTTGCTATTAATTCAAAAGTCAATTATTATCACAATCATAGTTATTATCATGATTATTGCAGTAACTAATTTTTGTAAACTTCCAAAACAGGAGAAAGTTTCCATGGAACCTTATATTCCTGGTTATTTTTGTAAGTGCATCCATAGTGTGTCAGCCTACCAGTTACAATACCTGTAACAATATGATAATTAATTAATCTTATCACCTTTCATATGGCCTCTGCTCCAACACAGACTGTCTCCCTTTCCTACATGACGGGGATGTTATCCAGGTAAAGATGTCTATCCATCATTTAGCCTTTCTTTAATTTTTGTTCTCCTCCTATTTATTTATTTTTGCATGTCATTTTTAGCTACTATGACACCAAATCGGTGGTGTTGGCTCTTGGAATCTCAGCTGCAGTTTGTTTCCTTGTCACACTGTTCAGCTTCCAAACTAAGGTACGGTAAGACAGAAAGAAAAAAAAAACGGAACTTAAAGGAACAGGTCACCATTTTTTTCATACTGAGATATGTTCTTACCTGAGCTTAGATGAGTTGATGCGTACTTGTCTGGTCTTTGTGCGTGTGCTCAGTCAAGATGTTGTTTGCATTTAGCCTGTCCCAGCATATTCCTATGGACCCAAACGGGGGTGAAGTTAGAAGCGACCAAGCTCTTCCACGTTTTCACAATATATATACGGTTAATGAGTAGTTACACGATCCAAGTATAGTAACACAAAATTAAACAAGTCGATTTTCTAAGCAGATAAAAAGGGGTACTTGTAAGGTCCATGACTGAGTGCATGCACAAAGACAGGTACGCATCAACTCATCTAAGCTCAGATATGAATACATATCAGACATATCTCAGTATGGAATAACGGTGGCCTGTTCCTTTGAAACAAAAATACTAACAGAGCAGAATGTTTTTATCTATCTAGTTCGACATTACTTCATGCCATGGGGTGCTCTTTTTCCTCTGCATGGTGATGTTTATCTCTGGGGTCGTCTTGGCGCTTGTCCTTCCCTTTAATTATGTAAGTATTTGAATTGTCTGGTTATGAAATTAATGTTCAGTGTAAGTATTTGTAAAGTCAGAAGTTGCATTTTAAACAACATTTTATAACAGCTTATTGTGTGTATATTATTTGAGGTTGATCCCATCATAAAAGATCTTGGTCTTGGCAGGATCCTCTTCCCTCTGGTTCCCCCTAAATAAGGAATGGTTCTCTTTTAGGTACCTTGGTTGGATGCCACCTATGCTGTGTTGGGAGCAATGCTGTTCATTTTGGTGGGTATCAAAACACCCTTGCATTCCCTTTTACCTTTGCGCACTTATTAGCTTTTTTTCTTAACTGTGTGTGTCTTTTAATAGATGTTGATGTTTGACACCCAGCTAATAATGGGGAACAAGCGGTACACCATGAGTCCAGAAGAGTACGTCTTTGCCACGCTCAACATCTACATCGATATCATTTATATATTCTCCTTCTTCCTCGAGATCTTTGGTACAAAACGCCATCAAAGCATCACCTGATCAGATATTGAACAAACAGAAGATAAGATAAGATACAGTGACAGTGGTGGAGCGGGTCGTCTCATGATCGGAAGGTCGGGGGTTCGAATCCCATCTCCTGAAAGTGCACATTGTCATTGTGTCCTTGGGCAAGACACTTCACCCACATTGCCCCCAGTGTCTGTGTACATTGGTGTATGAATGAGAGTATGAATGGGTGAGTGGATCCTTGCTGTAAAGCGCTTTGAGTGCCTAATGTAGGTGGAAAAGCGCTATATAAGTTGAGACCATTTACCATTACCATACGTCTTTGATCTAAAAATGGAGAAATTCACTTGTTACATTCATCTCTCAAGAAAGAAAAAAAAACACGCAGGGTGTGCAAAATAGACAGGAAATGTGCAAACAATTAAATGGTAAATAGAGGTATCTTATAAACAATGACTACAAAACTTAAGGCGTTCATGTTTTTAAGAGCAGGCTCAAGACCCACCTTTTTAGCTTTTAGCTGATTTCTACTTACTTATTTATTCAGTTATTTTTATTATTATTTATGTTTATAATTATCTTATTATACTAGTTTTATATATATGTTTTTATTATTCTAATGTTATTATTTGTATATTGCAGTTTTGCATTTTTAGAATTTCCAGTGTTTCCTCTGAGGGAGCCCTCTGCCCCGGGAGCGGTGGTTGGCTGTGGCTATGTGGGCACTGTCCTCTGGGTGCCCAGATGGAGGTGTGGTGTTTCTGCTGCACCTCCGCTGGGTGTCCGGTGGTGGTGCCCTGTGGCTGTGGCTGATGTACCGCTCCTGGTGCAGACGGCTCCTCTGATGGCATTTCCTTACCTGGTTCATCTGTACCCAGACTCAGCACTACGTCCATTATCTCATCGTGTGTGTGCCTGCATGTGTGTGTGTGGCTATGGGGAGGGGGGTGGGGTGAGCAGTGTTGTCTGTTTGAAAGAGTGGGTGGTTGGGTGGGCGGGAACTGCTTTTAATCTGTAAAGCACTTTGTGTTACAACCTTGTATGAAAAGCGCTTTATAAATAAAGTTTTTGAAAGAAAGAAATCAACAGACTAATTGAAGATGTGGATTTGTTTCCAGTAGACTTCAAATAGAAGTCAAACTACAAAACAAAATTAATCACAATCAATTTTTCATCTGTTCATTCTCTGTAAATGTATGTTGTTTTTGATTGAATGTTTTCATAATTCAATTCATTCAATTCAATTTCAATGTTGTAAGTTAAGGTTAGATGTTGTGCAACCACAATATAATAATGTGTGTGTAATATTAGGGTATTTTCAGAATGTAATTAAATTGACATTTTGCAGTGCATGCTGGTAAATGTAATATATTTTTGTGTAAAGATTTCTCTCTTTTTGGGGGGGAATGAAATGCCTTGGGAAACTAATGTAATAAATTTGATTTGAAAATTTCATATTTAGAATTTAAGTTTTGTTTGTTATTTGGGATCCATCATGTGTGTTAATAGGCTGATATCTGCTTTGGCTTTTTGACGATACTATTTTACCCTCAATTACCGGCAAAAAGTGACGTAAAATCACAAATCAGCAATTAACCAATTAAAATCGCTTACACTAAAATTTCTATCATGAAGCCAGCCAATCACAATGCACCATGGTAGAAACGTGCAGTTCAGCCATGTTGTGGTTTTGAATGAGGAAGAAGCGGGAGATGCTATTCTTTAACAAGTTTATACACATTATCAGTTATGTTGCGGGGCCGGTTTTCTGTTAGTAAGTCACTCAAAGGACGACCTTCTTTCCACATGTGATTCTTGCGACTTATCTTGCTCCCGTCGGTATTTACACATACTTTCATCTATTAGCTTCGTAAGCTAGCAAGGTAACTTGTTAGCATAGCGTGCTAGCATTACTATTGGCTAACACCTAGCCTGTTAAAGGTTATATTGTTTTGTTAAAATGGTATAATAGTACATTGCAAAACTGACTCTAATTGAAAGAGATTTCCTCGGTCGAATGACGCAGACCAGCAAGTTATTTCATAATTGCCACCTTTCGGACGGGTAAACGGCTAATGCATAATAAACGCCGTTATACCTGAAGTTTCTAGTCATGATGAATAAAATTTATGAATGGATAGAAACTAGTTTTGCGAGTTTTCGCAATGATGTACCTGCGACGCAGCCGCCAGATAATCCCAACGCGCCCGAAGATCTTCGGATGAGACGAAAAAGACCACTTGAATGGTAAGATAACGTTACGGGTGCTCACTTACTTTCGCACATTTCTCGAGTTATCAGGCGGTCACGTTGTTGATGTTCTGTCTTGTATTCAGATTGTAGTGGCACATGTTGCACTAACGTCATTTGGATGTTTTTGTTTTTAGCATTGAAGATGCTAACAGCAGCAAGGATCATGACGGTTTTGTGATGAAGAAATCTCGTATGGGTATCCATCTTTTTCTATATTGTTTTGATAACATGAAATGCCATCAGAGTAACTGGGTAGCATTTACAACGTTGTGTCTCTGACTTCCCCAGGAGATTTTATCGACACAGTGAAAATTGCTGCAGAAGGTGTTAAAAGTCATAGCTCCAATGTGGCAACGTGGATGAAGAACATGACTCCTACTTTAAAAAACATGCTCCCCGCAGCCTCTGTTCCTCCACCAAGACAAGCTGTGTCCAGGCCATCCACATCATCTGTCAGCTGGGCAAGGAGACCTGTATGTACCAACTGTGTATGATAACGTACATATTTTCACTGTGAATGTAGCTCATAATCTAAAGAATGCTTGGTTTATGTAAGGGTTTTGAGAACAGCGTGCTGGAGAAGCCCTTCGCTGAGCCCTCTACAACATTGGAGTGGAAATCATCTAAATCGGGTAAGTGAAATTGTTAGCAATATTTTTAATTCTCTAGTGGTATCAAAATTTTGGTAAGAACTTCTTGTCCAGTTGTAATTTTCACATGAATGAATGGAGACATGGAAATAATTTTGATACCCAGGTTTCTGGGATGAGATAACCAATGATCTTGATTCCTTTTACAGTTTGCTAAAACGTGAAAAACATTGAGTGTAGAGCCTTTTAACTTCAGTATATTATGCTAACTGATAATCCTAAGGTGAATGTTTTGCTGTTTTCTGTAGAACTGTTCAAAAATGAAAAAGCCTATTCAGGAACAAAAGTCTGCAGACGTCAAGTGTCCATGAGTCCTTCACACCGAGAAACACCTAAAACCAATGGGCACTCAGTCAACACAGTGCCCTGCAAGACTGCCAAACTGCATTCCACTCCTCGTTTAGGGAGACCTTTAAACCTCCGACCTCAAGGACCAATGAAGTATGTTCCTGGAATATATATTATATATAATATATTTATAAATTTGTGACTATGTGTTTTTTATCTGTCACTTTAACTAGTGGAGTGAGTACACAAAGTCCTTGTACCACTATGTATGAAAAGACCTTTCCCATCAAAGTCGTTCAAAGTCCGACAAACAGCACTTCATCGGGACGCATTCAGAGGCCCAAACTGCACAGCACAGCACAAGAGGTCAGTCTTAAAGATGTAGTGATTTTCATTAGAGGTGCATGGATTTATCGGTCACAAATTACACTTGAATGGTTGATTAGAACCGGATCGGTGTGATTGGTAAAATGGATCAAACATGGATTTTGCCAGCCAGCTTTAAAACATGTTTTTAATGTAATTTGTGATTACAATACAGCACCTGGTGGTCTTCTTGTTTACAGGCTGCCTTGTGTAATTAAACAAAATGGTCATGGAGCTAGAGCTAACCCAATACCATTTAAGACAAAAGTTTAATAAAGGTTTGTGACCCATTTAGGGCTGCCCCAAGCCAAAAAATTCTTGATCGACCAAAAACATGCCCTGACCAGCGATTAATCGTGTAAAAGGGAGTGTGACATGGTACTGACAAAACTACAACGTGACCCAAACTACACTCATAAGTAGGGATGGGTACCGAAACCCAGTATCACAACGGCCCCCGGGGCCACTTGTGACGATAAGTTCCAGCCTTAACGATCTTCTTAACAGGGTCGCTGCTTTGCAGCTAATCACGAGTCGAGTTCATTATCTTAGTTTTCATCTGGGCTCACTCCCCACAGCTACAGC
This sequence comes from Gobius niger, assembly GCF_951799975.1. Classification (NCBI taxonomy): domain Eukaryota; kingdom Metazoa; phylum Chordata; class Actinopteri; order Gobiiformes; family Gobiidae; genus Gobius; species Gobius niger. The sequence continues at coordinate 13,680,471 of NC_136857.1, forward strand.
CAAATGTAACTAACACCCTGTGATTAACAAAACACTTTTGAGACTTAATCCTTCATTTACTAGATAATAAAAAAAATATTGACTTTACATTTATGTCTATAAGTGTATTTTAGCGCCCATATATTAAAAGTATGCGCACATTGGACATAAGTTAGGACCAAATGTAGAGTAATAAACAAAAAATAGAATAGGCCGATGCTATATTGCCACGAGCCTCTGGTGTTGTGTAAATTAAGAGCCTAATCGATGAAAAAATGTGTGCAATTAGTCGACCAATGAAAATAGTTGTCGACTAAGACCGCATCAGCGAATCAGTTGATGAGCAATATTATTATTATTCATTTTCAATGTTCATGTCTACTACTACATGTAGTAAAGTTTAGTTTTGTGCTTTTTTCCCCCCTTTTTTTTAAAGTCAATTTGTGAAGATGAAAAGGAGATCTATCGGCAGCTTTTGTCCATTGTGTCAGGTGGACAGTCATCCTTTCTTCACTCTGGTAACTCTCATGCCATAGTGAGATCCCATCGAGATTTGTACGTAGCAATCTTTGTGAAAGGTGTGTTCACTGTGTGCAACCAATATTTAAGCATTACTGTCTCTTGTTTTTTTTTTAGCACCAGTTTTCTGATGAGCAGCAGGAGACTGCTTCAGTGTTCATCCTCTCCTGTATCAGTAGAAGGAGAAACCTCAGAAGGATTTAGCGGCTCCCCGAGCCCTCGAGATGTGCCAAGTCAAAGCTCTAGTAATCTCCACAGTCCAGTCGATGTTTGCAAGATGGCAAACCAAACCTGGGGTTTGGATACTGACATTACGTTCACAAAAGCATATTCCCCGACATCTCCGTCCCCATCTGTCTTTCAGGATGGCACATCTCAGGATACAAAGTCGTCAGGTCAGTTTCTGTACTTTGTAACTTGCAAAATCAATGCAACGAACTTAGTCAAGTTCTTTTATTTATGCTGTTTATATAGCTCAAGATGGTGATTCAGTAATCATTGTAAAAGAACAAAAACCTAAGCCGCAAGACCATGCCCGGTTCGTAAGCCCATATAATACTTGATACACTGCCTCGTATTTAACTGTCATACATGTTAAAGGGTATCTTTATCATTTCTCTATTGTTGCAGATTACCATGTTTTCAAGCAGAATTGTGGATTAAGGAATTGTAAGTCCTTCATATCACAAAATTACATATTTCATTATATTTTCATCAAGTTGCTGAGCTAAATGGGTAAAGAAATACTTTGACCTTCTCAGGACTAGTATGTATGACTCGCGTGCGAGAGAAAGACGGAGACAAATTGAGGAGCAGGAAGCGCTAGCAGCACAACTCCTCCGGCAAGTAAGTAGAAGACACTTGTACAGTATGTGTAAATGTGAAGAGGTTGTTAACACACTCGCCCCACAGCGACTTTCTGAAGAGGAACTACGCAGTCCACATGTGGAGGTTCATATAAGGGTTCCTTTGGAAAAAGAAGTTCCTCTTACTCCAGTTGCTGAAGAACCCAAACCACTGGAGGAGAAACCTGAGTTTCCAGAGCTCACAGATGTATGTTTTTATTGCTTTTTGATGTGTACCTAGTGAATCCTTACATTTTCTGACAGTACTTTTATCTTGAAAGGAGATGGAAGTGGAGATCAACAATGTGCTGAGGGGTAGTAATCCGCATGAAGTCTTAAGTGAAGGTTTTGGTCTAAGCCTCACACGAAAGGACCTGCAGACTCTCAGTAACCTTAACTGGCTCAATGATGAGGTTTGTTATGATCATGATTAAATGAGAAGAGTTTAGTCTTGGCTGATGAGGTAAACAGAATATGCAAGTATTGTGGTTTGACCTTTTGTGATCTTATATTTTAGGTCATCAACTTTTACATGAATCTTCTGGTTGAACGCAGCAAAAATCCCAGCCTCCCTTCAGTCAATACATTCAACACGTTTTTCTTCCCAAAACTTCGAAGCAGTGGTTATTCTGCTGTTCGACGTTGGACCAAAAAGACAGATATATTTTCCAGAGATATTCTACTTGTTCCTGTCCACTTGGGAGTGCACTGGTGCCTCTCTGTAAGTCAGCATGTCAAGAAAGAAGCTGTTTGTTTTATTTGTGATGGTTTGGTATAGATCATTTTGTGTGATTTTCTTTTCTTAGGTCGTGGATTTTCGTAAAAAGGCTGTCTTGTACTTTGATTCAATGGGAGGGAACAATGATGAAGCCTGTAATATATTGTTGTAAGTGAATATGCATCATCACATACAAATGTTAACTTGGTGTCTTTACTAAAATAACCTTTCTCTACAGTGAGTACCTGCAGCTGGAGAGTAAAGATAAAAAGGGAAAGGAAATGGATACCTCAGGCTGGAGTCTGCACAGCAAAAAACGCAATGTAAGTTTTTCAGAATTGGGGCTAGGAAAATAAATGCTTAGGTGTGGGCTAACAAAGTTTTAAGAAGTCATAAACTAGTTATAAGGAAGTCTGAGCGCCTCTGCTCAGAATGCTGCCATTGTGAAGGCGAGGACCAGGCACAAGGGCTGGCTGCACAGGCTGGGAACAGCGTGTCTTGAGATTTTGTTTCTTTTCAGTGCCAAAGAATTATATATTTTTTAGATGCTTTTTAAATTTTTCATAAAGTAAAAAGTAGCCCATTAATTAAATTATAATAAATTCCATCCTTGAGATGAGTGATTCTCAACTGGTACCACTTGGTGGCCCACCATCATCAGCACAAGCTGAGACCCAAAAACAATTTGATTTGGCATATATGCATATATATAATTGAAAATACAGCAATTTCCTCACAAATTATAATTGAATAAGCATTCCATCAGCTTTTAAATATGATCAAAACAACAGTCATTTTAACAGACGCGGGTAGTGTGAGGGAAATTTTGAACAAAGGACTCCTTGAAAGAATCGCGACCCATTGAAAATGTTTCAGCGATCCACTTTTGGGTCCCAACGCACCAGTTAACACATTGAGTGCAAAAAAGTTGAAAAACTTGTTTTTCGCTCCCATGCATTGAGTGCTAAAAACGGAAAAACAAATGTTTTATTATTTTTTTATTACGATACTAGACACTCTAATACACCTTATCTGTGATTTTGGTAGCTCTGTGATGAACAGAAGGGAAATAAATGACAATCAAATCTTGTAAAAAGTCAAGATCTGGACATTTTATATACATTATTGCGTTCTCTTCTCTTTTTTTTTGTCCGCGGGGGCGTGGTGTTGCGTAGCAAACAACTGTAAGCTTGACACTTCTCTCTCACTCTCTGGAGCGCGTTTGACGAAGCAGAGCGGCTTCCCATGTACAAATCGAAACAGTTGAGATATTAAATGGTCAAAAACGGCCCAAGGACGGCTGAGAAACATCTGGCGCGTGGCGACATGCGGTGTTTCAAAACGTGTCAACAATGTTGTCATTGAAAATTGACTTGAAACGAATATATTTAGGCATTTGCCTCTTCCCATAACGTTAGTGCCAGAGGAGAGAGGAGTCAATCAGAAAGGAGAGTGTTTGATGAAACACTAATTATCTCCAAATCTAGAAAAAAATCTGATTTTGATCCAAACTAGCCAGATTAGGATTTCTCAGGACCCGAGGCACTAGAATTAAACTGTTTTCACCTAAGGAGAGCTTAGTTTCTCATCTTTCAAACGAGCCATGTGTCCATAGCTATAACATAGAATATGCTGTGGTGCTAGAAATATCATGAAAAATGCTCTGGATTGTTGACACTCAACAGCTAAATCCCAAAAACAGCGCGGCACTCGATGTGTTAAGAACAACTGCCTTAGATTAAACTGAAACTTGGCACCAATAAAAGTAATTTTGTAGTTGATCACAATTAACTGCTTTAATTATTGGCTAAAATTAAACATTCTGTCAATTTTTTTTTCTTAATTCTCTTTCCCCAGTCAACACAACTTTTGAAATGAAATGTACATAAATAAATGCTTTGACTCTTTGCCACAAACAGGAGATTCCACAGCAGATGAACGGTAGCGACTGTGGGATGTTCACGTGCAAATATGCAGATTATATCACCAAAGACAAGCCGATCACATTCACACAGGTAATTGCCCTTGACAGCAAGTCTTAATTATTTTCTGTTCAATGTCTAACAATACAATTTGTATTCTGGTTTAGAAACACATGCCATACTTCAGAAGAAAGATGGTGTGGGAGATTGTCAACCACAAACTGCTCTGAATGACTTTTTTTAAAATAAAATGGCAGTAGTGACAAAGTTCACCGTTAAACAGGACTGAAGTCGGTCCTGCACACCAGCTCACTGAACCTGGAACTACTTGCATCGGTATTTTCTTTTGATGGCTGTCAGGGAGTCCTGCCACACATCTGTGGTTCAGTTGACCACCATCAAGTGATCGACAGGCAGCTGAAATCACATGTTTAAATAGCGCGGCCACAGTGGGTTATGATACCACACTATTAAGAATTATAAAAACGTCTGAACTGCCATGTCCATTTTTATGCTGCCTCATGTTTACTTACATTTTGGGATGGATGAACAATTCACAATTTTTGACTTGTTACAAAACCCAGTGGGTTTTTTTCACCAACAGGTACAATATTACTGATCTCTAAATATTGTAAATTAAAAGCAAAAGTTTATTTTGTTCAGAAGCAAATCTTGGGCTTGTCCAAACTATTTTCAGTTTTGTACATAGCTCAAAACAGCCTTGTTAACAGTGTAAAAAAAACTTTTTTATGAAAACATTTGTATGTATTTTCTGTTTTCTATCTAGCCAAGTCTGTTTTAGAATAAATTCAGAAGTATTGTGTCTGCATGTGTGATGTGTAAACATATATTACTTTTTAGGGAGATAAAAAGTATCTCTAAAACAGAAGGTGAAATCACTCATAACCTCACAGTAATATCATTTATTCAAAAAAGACCAAGTTCAACTATTTTTCAAATTTGAACACATTTACAATGAAAATAAAAGCTGACAAATATTTACTGCAGCTTCAACAATGGAGAAAAGCACATTTTGGACGGTATGAGATGCGGTATTTCCATTGAAACCTAAGGCACACCGTGAAGGCATATACCTATTGGGTGTTTTATCAAGCAAATTGAATTCAGACCATTCTATTAGACTATATCTGTAATAATTGCAGCTCTGGTTAAACTGGTTAACGGCGACTAAAAACAGGATATAATACATCTCAAATGAAGGGAACAGTCTCTGGACTTTTAATCTTTTGAAATATAATTTGCTGTTCTAGCTCTTCTTTTTTGCATTGAAAACTTTCCCTTTTTTGCAAAAAAAAACTAAAGTATAGCTGCAATCTAAATCATCTATGGCTGATTGTCAGAAAGTGTCCCTTGAATATCTGGTTTTGTAACCTTGTGAAAAATAAATAAATTGCATAGATCAAAAGACCTTAAACTGAGCAGAAACGTTGAGAATGGACACAGAACCAGCTGTGAGTCGCCAAGAGACCTGGTCGTTGGTTACTGCCTCTAAAATAATCCCAGGCACAATCTGACATTGATCTGACAGAGAGAGTTTAGCTGAGATACACACATAATAACACAGATTGTTTCCCAGAAGGTTTTGGAAAAGGTACTTTGCTAGAAGAATAGAATGTGTCATAAATTTGTCAGAAAGTTGAAAGTTGCCATTACGGTTACTAAGCACACAACACTATAAAAATAAACCCTTCTTTGTAAAATAAGAATAAGAACATCTTGGCAAGCCAAAAAGCTGTACCAATACAATATTCCTTGGTCATGGATTTTTAACAGATGGTTTTAGCTTAATCTGTATGACAGTTAGTTGTAATGAAAAAGTTTAAGCTTCATTTAATTATATTTAACGATGATATCTAACTAACCCATAAAAAGGTGCGCCTCTGCTACAGGCTGTCTTTGGGATTGTATTAAGTGACAGCTTAAAGCCATGAGATGTTTCCAAAAATGTCCTAACAAAAGCAGGGATGCATTTGCCAGATGACTGATTGTCCACGGCATTGTCAAGATTACTTTAAAGTCAATTCAACATACGTTTCTGTCCAAAGTACTAATCGGGATGCATCTGCTCATAACCAATGAATGACTGGTACCGTCAATGTACTTCAGAGTCTTTGAATACAACTCTTGCATAGAGTCATGAGGTAAAGATGCAAAAAATATTAAATGTAGAACAAAAATCTAGAGGACAAAAATGCCTTTTTAAACATGTTAAAACTATTTCTGGAACAGCTGTTTCCTTGAACATTGGATGCTGTGAAGGATCCTGAAAGTCTCCATGTGGAAAAATAGTCTGTTATTGTTGTGTTCCTCCATTTCCCATTGTCTGTGGTAACTGAGTGTCAAGATTGAAGCAAAAGAGAGTTTATTTTAAAACAGGAGTTTGTCGTAGAAAATACTCCTTTTTGGATAGTCCTGCCTACTGTCCTGTGTCTCACTGTAGGGAGTCCTGGTTCAGGCGTAATCTATATATTAAAAAAAACATTAAATGCATGTAAGTTTGTACATCTTCAGGAAGGGGGCGATAATTTAGTGAAAAGAGGTCAGGTACTACCTCATCCTGGACACCTCTTCATTTGTTAGGCTGGTACTGGTAGGCTGCATGCTCTGTTGGTGTCTCTATGGATCCTGGGTGTTGGACAGCACTTTCCTGGAATGAACCCAGAACCAAACGAAGCAGTCATTTTAATGTACTGTTCATTTATGTAAACTGGTGTCATTACCTCGACTGAGATGTTAGCAGCAGGCACTTGTGTGGAGTACTGTGGGATGTATGTCCCCTGCATAGCGGAGTTAGCAGGCACATACTGGAATAAAAAACAAGTTAAAGTTTCTTACTTGTTTCACACATGTAAAGCATGTGAAACACCCCCGGATGCCCCATCAAAACTGTTTGTTTAGCAGCGACTAATTAACTCGTTACTTGCCAGATCTGGCAGATAAGGGTTAGGGTTTGCCATTCCTAACACTAATCATATTAGGGTTACGGCAAATGTGATGTATGTATGTACGAATGTGTTTCAGTCACATAGATCTTACACATATTTTTAGAAACGACAAGGCCTTGGCTTTCAAATGAGGTATCACACTGACATATAGACTGTAAGCTCTCCAGTTAATACACTTTGAGATTTGAAGATGCATATTTGCTAACCCTAACTCTAACCTTAAAACCTAACCATAAACTGGCAGGCAACAGGTAAAAAAACAAAACAAAAATGCAGTATTTCTAATCAATTAAAAACACAGAGAGCCACAGCATCAGAAGCTACATTTTTGGTAACTTTCTTGCAAAAACCATAAATAACTAGTATATTCTGGCTTGGACCTATTCAGCAGAGGGGAGACGAGGAAGTGAAGTGAAGTTCAGAAACGGACATTGAGAGAGGTAAGATCGCGCACACGAGTGGCTCAGTTTAAGCTAATAAACCGCCTTGTACACAGACTCATTCTGATCTTAGACGTAATATAAGCCCAGTAAACACAGAGAAAATGGAGCTAAAATGCAGAAAAAGTGCACAAAGCTTAGTTGAATAGCAGAGAGCAAAAGTATATTTCCTTACATGTCTTTTTGCTAGTAAGTGGTAAAAAAAAATACTCACATAATGATTTATCATATGAAAAACTATGTAATCAAACTTGTGTGCATGGTTTGCAATCATTCGTAGTACAATTATAGTGCATATGTTGTCATTTTTATCATCTTACAACAGTTTTGACTGACCGTGCCATTGCTGCCCATTGAGAGGTGACTGAGCTGCTGTGACAGGGGGCCAATCATTGAGGTTGGTTGGATAGACATTGTGTGGTCCATTCCTGGTGTCAGCACAGCACCCTTACAGACATAAATAAAGTTTACACTGTGATGGCTTGTAGCATAAAAACTTAATTTCTGATAATAGAATTTGGTCCACTCACTGTTGGTGGCATGACGTACGACTGATGTATCCAGGAGGGGTTGTGTACCTGGTAGGTAGACACAGGAGAATGCATGTATGCAGAAAGTGAGGCTCCTAGCATCCGGTTTGGGGTGATACTGTAGGGAGCAGAGTAAAACCTGCAGAAAGCATGAAACAAAGTGTAACAAATGATGAGCCAAGGAAACAATTTGACAAAATAATGACGGACCCGTTCTGTAAGGCGGTGGTTGGATCATATGTGAGAGTCATTCCTCCCTGGGGAAATAATGCAACAGACAGAGTGCAAGGGTCAGCAAAGGCCAAAGCCAAATAGTGTTGCATAATAAAGTGCAGCTGTCAGCAGAGTTATTACAACATAAATAAGCCAAACTCACAGTGTCTCCATCTCGACTCCAGGCCCGACCATTCTGCAGATACTTGCCCTGGCTCTGCCGCTTCTTCTGACCACCATCAGCAAATTTGCATAACAATGGTTCTGGAGGAACTGTGAGTGAATGTATACAGCATTCTTAAATAACATTGCATTATTGTATGTAAAAAAAATAATACAAATAAATAAAAGAAACAAAAAACCAACAGACCTGGTACTCCTGGAGGTGTTTTGATATATTTCCCATTAAAATGTTGAATTATGGCCTCGCATTTCTCTGTTGATTCCATTCTGAATAAAACATTAAAGATCAGTTTAGCTGTTTGTATCCATTTCTGTCATCACGTCACAACAATGGCCACTAGAGGGTGCATTTGCTCACTTTCAATGGATGTTTCATATTTAAAGGTGCATTATGTAAATAAGAAATGTTTAATTTTTGCATATTTCACCTTTCAGTGACCCAGTGGCTGAGCAGTTAGCCTGGTGCCTTTACTTTCCATCACAGTGGCCTCTATGATGCTCCAGGATCAATTGTTTTTAGAGTTTCTGATAGGTTTTCACTGCTGACAAACCCTCTCACCAGAAAACTTACAAAACTATTGATCCTGTAGCATCGTAGAAGCCACCGTGAGGGCAAGTAAAGGTGTCATGTTAACCACCAATACAGCCTTTGGGTCACAAAAAAGTCAGTTATGCACAAACATTGAGTTGGTTTTTTTGTGTTTTTTTTCTTAATGCACCTTTAAGTATAACGTGAAAATGTACGCATGCATTGTCAGTATTTCTCATGAATCTATGGTATAAAAAGCTGCAGAAAAAAATCAAATAATGAAGAACCATCAGTTGCCATCTACTGTATAACTCTCACAAAAACCTAGGAACAATTACTGTATATCAATTGCCTGTTTTAGTTCACCTTGCAAAGCCAACTCCTCGGCTGGTCCCACTGGCATCGCGTAGGATCCGCGTCGAAATGGCTTGACTAAAGGGCTTCAGCATATTCTCCAGCTCCTGCTCATCCATGTACAGTGGCAGGTTTGAGATGTACAAGTTGGTTGGGTCTTGTTCCTGTTGCTAAATAAAAAGTAAAAAGAAAAACAAAGAAAAAAATCAGGTCAGGATGACAAAGAAGTGATAAAAACATGTATGAGGCACAGCTGGACTTTAGCTAAATGTCGGGGCCTGTGAAGTGCCCCCACCAAAATCGACACCAAACCTACGCCCTTGGTTGCACCTCAGCGAAAGAGGCATTTTCAAGACATTTAGGATAAAGACCCCTGAACGGAAAACATCTCAGCAGTGACCTGTCATTCACTCACAGCACACTGACTCTGATCGTTTACAAGTTCTTTTAAAACCATAAGATTGTGGGAGTGTGCTTATTGTCGGATGCATATTCATCGCCTCCGAGAGCAGATGTGATTAAAACATGTAAATGAAGCGTGACTCAATTTACATGTGTTGAATAATGCATGAAACCTGTGATTCTCCCACACCTACCTCCTTCACAGACAACAAATAAAGGAGAGAAACTGTTGTGTTCTGAAGAAAAGGTGATATTCAAGTCCTCAGTCCTGTGATCAAAATGAGCCACGTTTTCTCCCATTGGATTCTGTGTGTCTGTGTGACATTAGGGCAAAGCTGTATAGCTCAGACCTAAGAGGTGCATGTGTGGCGTAAAGTGAGAGTGTTGACAGGGCGGGTGGCTGGGCAGAGGTCCCTGCTCACCCAGAAGCTGCTCAGACACTGAGTCAGAAGCCACAAGGGAGAACAGACAAGTCCTTTGTGCAGGAGCAGAGAGAGCAGGCCCTAGGACACACTCTGTTCCTATGTGCACGGACATAGCTGTTATTACCTACAGGATTTTCATTCATGTTACTCTGGCTTGTTAGTGTACATTTATGTTTTGTCTATTTCTGATCATTGTCTTTTTTACTGTCTTATTTGGCCTTGTTATTATCATTTTGAATCTGTACTTACAAAATAAATGTATAGTGTTCCTTTTACTGACCATGGCACTAAAATTGTTTCTGATTTAGGCAGTACATATGACATGGACCAGAGTCAAAACAAACAAAAACAAATAGTCAAATGTAACCAAAATAAAACTCTCTTTATGCTTCAGGTGAGGCTTTTACCTTGGCCATCTGAGCCTGAACTCCTCCAGCCTTCAGCGCTGTCACTGCCTTCTGTGCGGAGCCTGGACTGTCAAAGTCTACAAAGCCATAGCCTATAGGGGCACAGGTAAAACTCGCATTACAAGTGAAATAAAAAGGCGCTATATACATAAAATGAATAAAATGAAGGAAAAGACTGTGTGTAAATAAAAATATACAACTCTGTTTGAATTGGTCGTGCGTTTGAATCATTTACCTTTGCATTTGTTTGTTGTTTTGTCAAGAATGGCTTTTGTAGAAACTATTTTGCCGTACCTGAGAAAACAGATATTCATTATTAAAATACAGTGAACAAGTAAGTGAAAAACAATAAGTGAAGAAGAAAAAAGAGAGTATTAGCAGTGATTATTAGTGATACGCTTTGTGGAACAGGTGAGCTTTGAGCATATACCGTAATTTATCATCGATTTAATCCGTTGGCTGGATTTAGATACTGTAGATGCACATGATGGGACAAGGTTTAGGCAAATGCTTGTGTTGTGCAGAGTCTATCAGCCTCCATCTCTCCAGGCATGTGCATGCAGTGTAATCTGATACCCCTCTCCTTGTCCTGTCCAGTGTCGGCTCCTGGTCACACTCACCCACTCCAAACCAGCGCCTCTATTGGCAGTGCCCTGTGTAACCATACGTCCCAGCTTTAATCCTATTCTACTACTGAGAAAAAATGTTGATTGAGATAATAGGTCAACATATCTTTTCGAATAGACGTATAGTTTGAAAAAGTGCATATGCTTAAGAGCAAGATTTCAGATGCTTTTCATGGTCTATGTGCATTTTTCTATGCCATTCATTGCCATCAGTCTCTTCAGTCATTGCCATGTAAATTATCACTGCAAACAGAGCCTAAACTACTCTACATAATGATTTATATTCAAGATTAGAGTGGGTTGGTGCAGTCCTCTACAGCTGACAGTGCTCTGAGGGACTCGAGGTTCAGCCATGCGTGTGAGGCTACAGAGTCCACTCCACTGTCCAAGCCTGATTTGACCACTGCAATGACCATGAACGAGGCACAAGCTGAGGCAAGACTCCCATCCGACTGCAGGGGCGCCTAGCCCATTCAACTGCATTTCACATAGGGTCAAGCATAAGGGGGAAAGGGTGGAGAATGTTTCTGATTTGGACATTTATATTGGTCAAACTTGAGGGAAGTTGAATTGAGTCTGAGTCATCTTCACGTCCATACCTTGCCTATTATCTGTAACCAAACACCGCCTGAGGTCTCATCCATTTCTAAGGGCATTACATGGGCTATAATGCGTTTCACTAAAAGGCATATTTCATGCAGTGATTTTATCTGTAGAAATATGAGAACTCCCCCCCATAGAACACCACCTGACACACACAAATTGCAGACTCTCCTCCCCCTTCGATTCTGCAGCCCCCTCCCCGCTCATGCCATTGCCCTTGTTTGTCTTTCCTTTTCCCCTGGGCTCGCCATTTCCTGTAGGGCTGGGCTTGCCTCATATGAGCCATATCTTCCAGACAGCTGTAAATTCGCAGCCCACTCCCTGCATGGCGCTCTTATTTACTCTCGGCTACTCCCCTTTCCCTCACTCTCCTCCAGCCAGCTCGCTCTCTGACTGGTTCTCATCGCAGGGCTCAGAATTCAATTAAGAACAGGAGAACACTGATCTGAGACGCACTTGTTTGATGTGATCCCCTGAAGAGCTAGCAAACGTGGCGGGAGGATGCTGTTTGATGTTTTATTATGGTCTGCAGTTACCTTATAATACAATAATGGGTTGGCTTCTTTTTGTCACACTGCCATTTGAAACAAACAGTTCAAAAAGTGGGGATGTTAAAGTCAAACTATATGTGAATGAATGAAAAACAATCTTTAAAATAGTATTCAAAATTGTAAATACATTTCTAATTTGTTTACTGTCTCACATGAAGTTACCAGTTTTGGTAAAATCCCTGCTGTAATTTGTGTCCAAAATGTTAATTATAAAATGAATGTCAGTGTAGACTGCATAACGAAGGAAATACTGACATGTGGCACAGTCTGCATCAACTATAACACGGCTCTATCACAACTACATAATAAAGTATTCTTCAACTCAATATATAGAAATGGTAATTCAATCCATGGTAAATCTCAATCATCGGAATAATGCTTTGTAATTCGTAAACCTCCAGCTCTTTCTGTGGAAGTAACAGCTCATTTAGGAGGATTCATGTTTTTCCGTGTGATGCGTTCTTTTTGTTGTGGTTTATATTGTGCACAATATAAGTAACAGATATAGGCTATTTCTTACTTTAAATTAAAATAGTTGATCAGTAGATCGCAATTGTCTTGTTTATGTTGGAATTTTGCAAATAGGCCAGCTCTTCAAATCATTATATCAACAACATTTATCAAATTCAATATGTAATTATCAATTTGACAGTGTATGTTTTATTATATACATGTTCATGCTTAGTCACTAATAACCCTATACCTTTTGCACCTAAAGTAGAAATCCATGGGTAGATGTCTGATTATCCACCTTATTCCACCCCGCCCACTTTTGCCTCTTTTTGCCACGGACCCGGACTTCCTTTGTATTGACACTTCCAGTAGAGCGTAAAGTCTGTTCCTTAAGTGGCAAACGAGGGACAATGTTTACCGCTAAATATGATGCAGAGCAGATTGAATCAACAAGTTTCTGTGGGCGGCCTGAAAATGTCTCTATGTCCGTGTCGTAACTGATTTTCTCTTGACATCTGCTGTCCAATGTAAACTAATAGGAGAGGGCACAATTCATGGCAGCACCCATAGGAACTTCTGGAATACTGTGAGGTGAATACTTTTAGTCATAAAGCTCAGACCTACTGTGCAGTCATGCACGGATCAGTTTAGGTGGCTTGAATAATACTTACGGCTGACATAGCTTGACCAGATCCTGGTCAGTGGTGCCTGGATGGAGTCCCCGGATGTACAGATTGGTTTTGCTCAGCTGCTCTCCACTGCTGTTACTGCTGCTGTTACTGAGGGGAGTGGAGCTCGCACTGTTGGTGGTGGTGGTGCTGGGGCTTGGAGTAGCCATGTGATGGCTAGAAGGGGACATGTGTGTTTGCTAGAGAGATCACACACAAATACTTAAAGTTAACATGGAGTTAAAATGAAATAGCATCGTAGGGTAAGATAATACTGTTTGTATAATGGCTAAACCCTTTGCCCTAATGAAGTAGGACAGTACGATGTCTTGGTGTTTTCTGTCTGTCCCAAGCCTGTAAAAACTAAACTAACTAACTAACTAAGTTACTGTTAAATGAAAAAGAAGATTAAATCAGCGAAATCCATGAATAACACATCCCATTAATTCAGGGGTTAATCAAAGTTGACGAAACAACAAGAATCCAAACATGCATTATAGTTGGCTCGGGTGAATGAATGACTTGTCTATAACAAAAACAAATTCAAAAGGCCATTGGTTATTTTCAGTAAATGTTGTCCAGACATGTATTACACAAATCACAGATACATTTTTGTCAACAGTGTCTTATGAATAATGTTCTTGGAGACAATGAAAGGAAGTGAAAGGTCAGTTTGTCTTTGGTGTTACTCCTTTTGACTGTGAGAGGGAGATCTGTTTGATTAGTTAGGGTCATAAGGCCAGACGACAAGCACTAGATTCATTAAACACTGCAAGGACACAAGAGGACCACAGGTTTAAAAACTATTGAACAAATATTTGGACAATGCAATAAACCTATACAATTGTCGGTGGCAGAACTCGAACCCACAACGTTGTAATGTGAACAGCGCTCCAAGCACATGTGGCCTTAACCACCGGACTCCCTACTACACCGCTCTGCTTTTGAGAACAATCTCCTACTTTGTATGATTGAATGATTTTGTAAAAAATATTGAATGAAAATATCTAGTATGAGCATTATTGTGACTAAATGTATTTTTTTCAAATCTAGATACTGTTCACTGTGCACACATTAAATAACACAGAATAACAGGAGACTTAATGCATCGCTTGAGACTGTATTTTATAGTTTGCAGAGACATTTAATTATCTAAAATAATTGTGGCCTTTGCGATTTGCTAACTCTGACCTGCTATAATCTGCTATTTCAATTCAACTTCTTTTTTTTCTAAACTGCTTTGAATTTTCATGTTCACAGCCTTGACAGTGATGCGCCCAACTGACTTGCTGAAGAGGTGCACCTGCACAGACCAGGGGAGATGGGATCTGACAGGAGCTCTAGTCCGGACCGGACCTGGTCAGGCCTGTCTAATTGGGTTGAGAGCTTGTTAGCTCTGAGTGGTAATCCTTCTCATGTGCTCTCTGTCAGGGCAGTGTCTCATTAAGATCTTTTGTTTGGTCTCGTATAAGAAAAAGATGGTTTGACTCTGGTATGAAGAACCAAAGAGAGACGTTCACACTTTACCCTTTTCTGTCGGTACTGTTGATCAAAATGTCCAGTGCTTTTGTTCTTGATGCTTCCTCCATTTGCCCTGTTGTATTATTAATGTTCTGATACCACAAAATATTGTCACATTACTGCTGCCATATTAGTTGATACAAAATCAATTCTTACTGGAAGAAGACACAAAAATGTCAAAATCACGGAGGTCTTACATTCATCATCAGGGATTTACATTTTTTTTGCAAACACTGTCCAGTACTTATTTTTCTCATACTGTGCAGCCACAATAATGCTCATACTACTGCCAACATTTCTAAGTTAATTATTTTAGTGTCATCTCTCTGCATGTCGGAGATTTCCAAAGCAATACACAACTGTTAGTGTCCCTGTCTTTTACATGAATATGGATATTTATGACATATTCTGTATATTTGATAAACTGCAGTGGCAAAATGGCCAATGTGTCGATGGGTCAAGAATATATTCCTTATTTATTGACCAATCTTGACAGGTTAGCACATTGTGCACAACACAGCAAATCAGAAATTAGAAAGTTAGTAGTCGTCTTATCAGCAGCACCAGCGTTTTTTTCCTCAATCCAAAAACAAACTACAGATAATTGAGTCATAAACTCACAACACGCACAGAGTCCTATCAGTTCAGATAAAGCAACTTGGAATGGTGCAGTGTAAAAGATCCTTATGCATGAATCAACCTTCTGTTAAAAGTGAAAAGGAATCTAGTTCTTTAGAGCAGCTTCTTGTGGATAGTTTTGCTTGCTTACACTGTTGAAACATGTGCAAATGTGTACATCTGTGATAGAAGGGTGGTGGCAAAGATGATAAAGTCTTCACTTCACAATGAATCTGGAATGTGTTCCTCCATGTGAACCAAGACTCTGACAGCCAAGAGACCCAGGTATGTGAGCGCACAAGAGGGAACAGAGCCAGAGGGAGTTAATCGAAAGCAGAGGGGAGAAAGAGGAGGGGGGGGGCTAATCCCTTTCTCCGCCCGCTTTCTTGTAGTTAAAGACAAGGTTACCACTCAGTGCTGGATTTACAAGTGATTCTGTGACTTTTGTTCGAATGTTGACCGCTCAAGATATAGGAAACCCGGTTAAAGAGTGAGTTTCTGAGGTGCTGTTGAAATCCAGCCACCTTGTCTGACTTGAGATTCCAAGGATTCCAAGTCATTAATTTCAGTTCATCTGAATTCCTGTTAACCATGAGGCAGGGTTGGGAATAAAACAGAATAAGAAGGAAGGTGTTGAGATCAAACCAGTGGACTATGGGCCTTCACTTATTCTGCTAATGGAAACACATTTAAATCCATAAATATGCAAAGAAGTAACTTAATATCCGAGTACTTTATTTAACATTTATTCCAGAAAACGACACAGATTAAGCATGAACGCCATGCAAACCTTCTTAGTCATCATCATCATCATCAAGGCTGGAGGCTGAAGGGGTGGGGCCAGTGTGTACGCGTAAAAAAGGGGGAAACTTAACTCACTTGTTTACTCAAATCAAAAAATATATCTATGAGTGATGCCTGTTACTGTTTATGAAATGAAAAAGTATAAGAATGTAACGCAAAAGATAGATAGAAAGCTTTGTTCTATAGTTGGTGTTGCGAGCATCCATTCAATCTGGAAAATACGCTGTTCCCTGTTTCGGATAGATCGGCGAAATAGCACAGCGCCTGTTACGCGACACACAAACTGTATCAACCCACAAGCAAAACGCAAAGACACGATCATATGTAAAACAATGTAGAGTAAAACAAACCCCCTTACAAGGAACTATGGTCGCGACAACAGTAAAGTGACTTAAAACATCGTCTGCGAGCTACTTTCAAGGACATTGCAGCGTAAATACTCCAGCTTTAAAATAGACAACTAAGCTTATCTAGTAAAAAAAAATTAAAGAATGGGCAAGTTGTGGCCTTACCTTTTTGATATTCCTGCCGGTGTAGACGTTGTACGTGCTAATTTCTGTCCTTGGCGGCACGGAGAGCAGCATTTTTACGCGGCGCTGTGTCCGGAGCGGCGGAGAGCCAAGGCAGTCATCTGACGTCAGCCAGGGAAATTCAGCCAGAAGCAGAAAGTAGTGGAGCCATAGGAGCCGCTCTTCCCAGCAGCAGCTCGAGATACATGCGCTCCATACCGAGAATGAGAAAAAAATATATATATTATTTTCAAATGATTCTAATAGTTGGAGATGTCCATTTCATATCAGTGCTTTTATAACTTTTCCAAACAAATGCATTTGATCTTCAAACAACCAGGCTTGGATCAAGATCAAATCAGGACTAAAGTATAGGTCTGAAATAACCAACATTTGAAAAAACTGTCTGAACTGGGTGTAAACTATGTCAAAAAAACATCCAACTTGGTGGGTAGTGGAGCCAAAATATTTTTACTCGAGTAAGAGTAACGTTACTTTGAAATTCTTATACTGAAGTACAAGTAAGAATAATTACTTATAAGTAAGAGTAAAAAAGTTCTTGGAAAATTTCTTTTTTTTAGTGCTGTGAGAAACTAAGCGTAAAAGTGTGCCGCTCACAGCAAAAACACATGTTTGTTTATACATTTTTGAGGTATTATTTATCATACAATATATACTAGTATTTCAATTTTATTTACACTATAAGTGAAAATCCTATGTGGTGTGGCTTTAAGTAAACAAAACACAAAATCTATTTTACACCTCAAAATGAAGATTGCTTCATTACTTCATTACTTTTTTTTTTTTTTACAAGATACTTCATTTAAGTAAAAAAAAGTACAATACCCACTTCTGAAGACGACCACAGTTTGAAAACGACAGCACGGTACCATCTCTTGCGTTGTTTTTTGGGCAGTAAGGACATATTTTGGGGTATTTTTAATCTAGGGGTTGCTTTTAGGCAATAGTTTATTTTTAAGATGCAAAGGTAAATTGAGTATGTTAAATTAACAAACATTGTCACATAGTAATCTGTCCCTCTTCCTTATGACTGCCACCAAGATACTTTGTTAAATCATATAAAATTAAAATAAAATATTATTGCTAAATGATTTGATATCTGACCATGAGCCTTTTTCTTTGTCTTTTACAATGACCGATTATCCCTCAAGTGCACAAACCATATGCAATGTTCATTCAGCCATCGTGTCCCATACGGTCATAACATATATATTGTCACTTTATATGTTTATACAAAACCCTATTAAAGCATGTTGCATACACCACTATGTAATGCTGTTTTGTATTTGCAGCTTTGCAGACAACTTGTAGGTCGTGAGTGAGGTTCACCCCCACAGTTAGATCTTAGATATAGGCCTACAGTATTTACGCGTGGAGGGTCCACGCAGCTCAAGGAAGTGACTCAGAGCTCTGAAGCAGCCAACAAATTCTGTGCATTCACCACTGATGGGAATACTCATGTCTGCTGGGAACGAATGCAATCGTATGAAACAAGCTCCAAATGGTGTTACGGGACGTTTTGTAATAATGCAAGAATGTATTGCATGAATAAAGTATTTATCTCTAATGGATACAGAGCCCAGTTAAACCATCAAGAGTTCATGTTGGTGTCAGAGGGGCTTCATGGGGGAGGTCTGCAGATGGGGCAGTTGTGGGGGTATGAGAACTCCCAGTGCATGCTCGACATTCCTCAGGTGTTGTCAGAATAGCTCACACAGTAATTACCTCTTTGTGAAAACACGCACAAGCAACACTTCAGACTGGCTCATAAAAAACAGGATTTGGGATTTTAGGAAGGTGAAAGGTTGTAGCAGAACTCAACATTGACAGGCAGCTCTAATACTGCTGCTTGTAAATCTTTCTGCTTCAGATGCAGAACATGGCTGTGTGTGTCAGAGCCTTGATTTATTCAGACATCCATCTTCTCTCATGGACATAGGCAGGGTAACACTACGACGATGCAAACTCATGTCATGCATGTGCATCTAATGCTGTAACATCACAGGGCAACCTTTCGGAATGATTGGAAGAAGAACACTTCTTTTTTTTTATGAAAAGAAACTGTGACACTTACCTTAATTAGTTCCATTTCAATAGTAGTAACACATATGAACAGATTGTACTGCTATAGCATTACAAAACATGCTCCTGATAACCAGCTTGACACACACACACACAAAAAAATGGATTTGGATGAAGACCTATCCCATTTTAAGCTCATATTTAGCTGCAGGAGATGAGCAGGAGACACATGTTGTTAGGTATTTTTCAACAATAAAAGATATCTTTTTTTTTTACTGCATTACTGCACTGTGTGGGTGTGACTGCAGTGTGTGTATGATTGTATTGTTTGTTTGTTATATCATTTAATGCAGGCTGTGGCTTTTCAAAGTGTATTGCACCAATAGGCTGGACTCTCTACTTCTCTCTCTGCTGCCTCCTACTGTGTGCACATATATTGTCGATGTTTGTTTTATATAGTTTCCACCAAAGGTTTCAATTCTCTGTATGTGCTGGACATACAACAAAACCTAACTGAAATGAGCTGATGCTTTAGAAGAGGTTTTTAAAGTATTCATCATGACTGGGTTGTTTTGAGTTGAGGACATTTTTCATCTGATCTAATTTTGATAATCAAGCAAAACTGTACACTAATAGTTTATTTATAGTTCATTTACTTTGCTACTATCCATGTATGCTCAATGTATATTTTACTATAAAAAAAGAAATTCTGTTAAATTGATCTATTGTCAATAAAATGTGTGAGATGTGATTGCCATTTGCACATTGCATTTTCAGTGAGGTTTAATTCTTGCTCTTTGTGACCCTTGGTTTTAAATCCAGAGCTTAATACTTACAAACTGTCAGGGGAAACGGGTTGTCTCTTTCTGGCAACATTTGTCCTCCTTCTCCTCTGCTCTATTTGCCCCAGTCCAGTTTTATTGGCTGCTGGGCTGGCTCAGAGTTTGTTGTGCAGGGTTTATGTGCAGATGTGCCTGGAGCTTGGCCAGCCCTCTGCCCTGGGACAACATGTGGTCTGGGACTGTTTATGCTGGCGCTCATTCAAGTCGTCTCTCATATAGCAGGCTGGTGTCTCTGTCTCCTGGTGATGACCAAAGCGTCTCCTTTAAAATAATAAAAAAAAAGAGTACATAGTCAGGTTAAAGTCTCAACGGAAATGTGTTAAATCAGTGTGAGCTTCAGTGGAAAGTACAGGAATAAATCTGGTGACAGTGGATGATTCTCAAAGTGTAGCACTGGTGCTTCAGATTTACTTTCATTTTAAGGCATTTTTCTCTAGGTGTGGTCAGGTTTTGCAAGTATTTTTTTTTCCTTTTTTTGTACAGTAATTGCTGTCATGGTTAAACCCAGGCTAAGTTGGCAAAAAAAACTGCTGAAACGTTTACTGCTCTGCTGCAGCACCATCTTAATACTGTGCCAGTGTGGTTTCAAAGCTCAGGACAAACCCTAAATGTCACTAAGACAGTGTCAGTTTGTTTAGTTTCCAGATCACATCCTTTGGAAGAACTGCGCCTGACAATCACTGGTCAAGACATTGCACAAGTCAAAGCAGAGGCCTTATCTTGGATTCCCATTTATCATTAGAAAGTCATGTTAAAAAGATCACCAGAACAGCCGAGGCAGCTTTAGAATCATACGGGATTGTCGACCATTCCATAAATGTATTTATGCAGGCAATGATTTTCACTCATCTCAGTTTTTGTATAGCTAATCTCCTGGTCACAGGCAACAATAACAACAATCAGGCCATTAAGAATGATTTCCAACAGAGCTTTAAAAATACTAGACAAAACATCTGTCAGCATGCACCATTGTGGAGTATTGCAGAGGTTACATTTTCTTTACTTTGAAAATGTACTTACTTAAAATGAATGTATAAATGTTTGCACATCCAAGCCCCTGATGTCCTCTCATAGTCTCCCTCCGAGCTGTGGGCTCCATCATACAAAGAGCCACTAATAGAAATGTGAAAATGCCCCTTTACTGTCGAGGAGCGAAACTGTGGAACTCCTCGACTCCTGAGCTGAAACAGGACTTACTGTAGATCTGAGGGCTTTTAAAAAAGACCAAGTCCTTTTTAGATCGAGTTAAAATGCATGATCGTGGTGTAATATTGGAATTAATGTAGCTGTAAATGGATTTTTCTAAATGTTTTATTATTATTATTATTATTATTATTAGGCCCGAGCGGCCTGGCAGGGCTCGGGCCTATTGTAATTGTACGGCAGTGCGCAGAGCGCACTGATGAAAGACGTGCGCGTAGCGCACGTCCCGAAAAGAGCGCGCAGCGCTCAAGAAACAGAGCGCGGAGCGCTCCCCATGCATTAGACAGTAATGGGGGGACTCCCGGCACCACGCCCTGTCCGGTGAAATAGGCGTGTGCCGCGAAAGCGGCACATTTGTAACTGCTCGTGTGAAAAAAGGTGAAAAATCCAGGCAAGGCGCAACATTGACAAGAAAGTAGTCGATGACGAGCGCAACGCGCTCGTCATCGACCATGGCCACTTCCCAGTGCCCAAAACACTACTAGAGTGACTCAGGGCATTAAGGCCTATCCAATGATATAGGTGTTTGCCGCGAAAGCGGCATATTTGTAGTTGCTCGCAAAAAAATATAAAAAAAAACGCATTAAGAAACATTGACAAAGTAGAAGTAAAATACGAGCGCAACGCGCTCGTATTTGAAAATTAACCTCACGGGTGGATTACTGGACGTGAGACCTTTCCGACGACGCGCATATGTGCCGCCGCAGGCGGCGCTATATTGTTATTGTAAGAGTTTTTCTTATTATTCTTCTTATTATTTTTCCTCTCCCCCCCAAAATCCACTTTCCCACCGACGAAAAGTCCTGAATTTTTGCCCAAAATTCAATTTGGTGAAAAGAAGAAACTTCACATCTCCATATTTCAAAAATTCAAAAAAATGGCGCGTCAGCGCCCCCTGGAAAAACCACGTTAACATTGCGGCCTATGGCCAGACCCCCCAAAATCCCGAAAAACCTGAAAATTTTAGTTCGTCGTAGACGAAAAAAATTCGGCACAGTGATTGGTCACATGAAGCCAAAAAAAAAAACATATTACGCGGTTGCTAGGCAACCACCTATACGGCGGCCATATTGGCCAGAAGAGCGACCTGGCGCCGATGGCGCCTTTTCGTGCCCTCGCATTTGAACGAACTCGTCCTAGGTCGTTGAACGCAGCGACTCCCCGGTCGCTCCAGATCATCTATACATGTGGGGCATTAAAAGTTATTAAAAACTTTCTAATAGGATTTCCGGTTTTGTCATGGCAACGCCATGAATTTGGCGTTCGTTTTTGGCGTTCGCCGTCGCCTTCGAAGAGTCATAACTCGCACATACTGTGGCCGATTTTAGTGAAACTTGAATCGTTGGTCGAGTCGTCGGCCCCGGATGTTTTGATATAGGAATTTTGAAAATGGGCGCGATAGCGCCCCCTGCAGAGCACCGAATAAAAATGAATGGAGAAAAAAAGTAAACTTTGTCGTAGACAAACAAAATTTGGCACAGACATCCGTCACGTGACCCCGATCAAAAAAGTCAATGAAGGCCACGCCCATTTTCCCACCGTGTTGCCATGGCAACGACCCGATATAAAGTTTGGCGTAGCCAAACCAAAATTGGTACACACCTTCGTTGTGACTGTCCGAACAAAAAAGTACATTACGTGGTTGCTAGGCAACCCACACAAAGTCGGCCATTTTGGGAAATATTGCGTGATCTGGCGCCGAAGGCGCATTTCTTGCCTTTGCTCTTTTATAAACTCAACCGAGGGTGGCAGGGCCGGCATAACCACGTAGGGCGTGGCAGCGCCCCCCGGTTGTTGCGGTGGCGTGCGACGGCGTGCGCCAACCGGCCAACGCTGCTCGCGAGGGCCTCTAAATGCCGCTTGCGGCTTTAATTATTATTATTATTATTATTATTATTATTATTATTATTATTATTATTATTATTATTATTATTATTATTATTATTATTATAAAAGCCCTTCTAGGGGCGGATACTGCAAATTAGCCCTGGTTATAAATGTTGTGTTATTTGTTCACACGCAAGCAATAAATCTACTGCCGGTTACAAAATAATACATAATAGGCTACATGTTCCCACTTCACCACTCCAGCTAGAGGAAAACAAGTCAGTGTAAATAAACTTCCTAACTCAAAATTAGTGTCTGGATACTGGCTGTTACTTTTATGTTCTTTAAATTAATTGACTAAATCAAAGATTTCCAGTGGGCGCTCCAACTACCCAGAGAAAAGAAGTGGATGAACTGTTATGTTACTGTGGACATTCAGCGCCCCCTGCGGGCCGTGTCATCAACTTAACGAAGATCATTCGTGGTTCTCATTTCCCTGGTCACTGGTTTAATTGTTGAATTATGTGCAGCTTAAGATGTATTTTTCACAATTGCAAAATGACAATACTTTTTTTCTTCTTTTATTTTTTACAAAGGTAAATATAAACAAAATGCAATCAAACATTTTGGATGGAAAATAACGTATTTCTATTGATGACTCTTTATTGATATTATTATTGATTTATTTTAAAGGGCAGATGTTAGCGAGGCTTTAGCCTAATAGACATTCATATTTCCATTTTCTCTAAAATTGCGCAATTTCTATTCCACCTCAAGGGGGCAGTATTTGGCCACACATGGGATGCAGAATGCGTTGCGTCTGAGTTTCTTACTTTTTAATTCAATTCCCTCTTGAGTAACGAAATAATAATGGAAAACGGTAGAAACATTGACTACAACCTCAATCATTGTGAGAATGACGTTGTTGTCAGTTGTGGCGCTCTGCAGAGCAACACATTTTCTTGCGCCAAATCTTTAAATAGGGCAATGCGGATTGTGTGCTCTATGCATGTACCTCCTTAAGAAGTCCTTTTACAGTACATACAAAAGAAACAACTGAACCAACATGGCAGAGATGAGCTGCCACTGGATGCAACTTTCCTTCTCTGACCAGCAGCTAAGGCATGAAATTGGAGAGAAAACCAAGAAGGATGCGCATGTGCAAAACTCCACTTGTGACGTAAGGGTCGTCTGTGCTGGGGGGTGCTGCTTGTGAGAGATTCACCCGACCACTCATGCAGCTGCAAGCACGGGGAGACATTGGCATCGCGAGGGAAAAAGCTTTTACTTTTTATTTTTTTATTTAAGAATTTTACGCGGAATGAGCTGAGGACGCACGCAGTCGTGGATAAATGGTTTTCCAGTTGAACCCGGTGGCATGGTTTGGTGAAAAGAGACCTGTCTGAAGATACGGACAACCGCTCCACTGTGCATCATGTTTGAATGCTAAGAATCAAATAGAAATATACATGACTGTGCTGCTGCATTGTCTATAGCCTCGCAAGGCTGTTGCCTCGTTTTTAACGGCACGAACCCGTGTGTAGCATTCACTGTGCGGTGCTCCGTGAGCAACTGTGCGCACAACCCCCGGACCACAGAAGGGGTTCGGATGAGGTGTCTGCTTAGATTGTTTGCTTCAAGAAATCCAGCTAACTTTCACCCCTTTCCTTTCTAACAGCAGTGCCATCGGGCATTGCTCAGGAGATGGCGATGAGGTTGATCCACTTGGGATTGCTACTCTGCTTTACCGGGATCCTCTCTTCTAACGGTGTAACCTTAGGTAAGAAGCCTGTTGTTTTACCTCGCATTGTGATACTCTTGGCCACTTCAGTCTGCACGCATCTGTGGCCTGCAGTCGGAACCAAGACCTGATGAGAACACGCACCACGTCACATTAGGCTCGATCAACAAAAAGCCTTTAATCACACACAAAGTAGCACACTCACAGCTTTCACCGCTCAAAGCTGCTCTTTTGGCCTATCAGTGCGTTTAGCAGACAGGGCCTGCCTAGGAAGATAGACCGTGATTTCTACATTCAGCAGGTAGACTACAGTGCAACACTCGACCCAGTTTCTGTGAGGCATTTCACCTACAAAACAGTCATCCATATAGGCCTACATTATTTCTTCTGTCAAATACGCCCCCACCAACAACATCCTCATTCACAAACCTAGTCGCTTCGCTGGACCACATAAAAATCCCTGATCCCGTTATTCAGACTAGTTTGTTTGAAAACAATAACTGAAAATCAAAACTAGCAGTGAAAATGATAAATGTCGGAACAGAGTCACAGCTACTGTCTCAATGATAGTTTTAAACCTCTTACTGGGAGCTCAGCTCCTTAATTCTGGCCAATCCTTGAAAGTAATAATGGGATATTAAGGGCCTCACTGGTGCTTTTGGTAAGGCAATAAAGACCTGTTCAGAGGAGATGCGTAATCTTTATTTTCCGTTCAGCTATTGCATTTTTATAATTATTCTTTGTAGCATCCAGCTCTTCTCTGACAAAACTGCATTTGGTTTTGGTCTCAAAACTTGTCTGGTCTGCATTCTATAGTGACATTGCATGCTTTAAATCATGTTTTTCCATAGCTTTAAGGAAGTCATTTGAGTCTAACAGAGAAGCTGAATGCTGTCACTGCATTGTAAAGAAATTTTAACTGCGTTGTGTGTAACATTTTGCTTTCAAGAGTTTTAAAAGTGAGGCAGCTTCATATTGGGCTAGCCAGCCCCTCCCACTGTCCTGCTGTCTTCATCAGTATGCAACATCTGGACACAGGAAGACCATTAATCCAACTTAGATGTGACTGCATCGGGAGGGGGGCAAAGAGCCAGGGGTGAGGGCGGGTGAAGCAAGAATAAACTTCACTAAGAGCTGGGACTGAAAGGCGCTCTGACACAGTTACATCACAGGGATCCTGGTAGGAGAAAGCCAGCGTTATGTCATGATGGTTTAGCAGTGTTGGTCTTTAGTGGCCAGTCCCCAACTCCCTGAGGACTGTCAGCCTCAGCACTGTGTTGTTCTAGACAGGCTACCTACAAGTTGGAAGCTGGCAATTTCAGGCAATACTTGATAAACATAGCGACAAAAAAGAAGGGAGATCCAAGATACTCCAACTTGAAGGATGTGTTTATTGACTCCCCTGTGCAATGAATGTGATGAACTAATCATTCAGTCATCATTTAAACTGAACATGTTTTTCTTCTTCTTTTCAACATAATTACTCTAAGGAACAACAAGTTTAATTCTTTTAACATGACAAAATGCACTTGAAGGAACAACGGCGTGTATGTCGAAAGTAAGAGGGTATTTGAATTCCTGATTAGCTTGTTTAATGCTTGGCGATACTCTCAGCTGTCATCCAAAGCATCTGCTTGGAAAGAATGCAGCCTCCCACATCCAAAAAAAAGACTGGGATTGCACTTTTCAGGTCTTTTCAAGTGGACCTCACAGTGGATTGATTACTGTACACCTGAGGCCCACTGTTGAATTTGTCAAGACATACAACAATATCTAAATATAGTTTACGTCAGCTTAGTCATGAGACCTTTGTTCTACGTTGATGTTTCTTCCCAATGGTTTACGAAAACAAATTTGGGGAAATAGCAGACAGAGGGATACGAGTCTTTTGCTGCCAAAAATATGCTCTTTCATCCTCCTAATTCTCTGTAGTTAAGTGACCATAAGGTTAGATGAGATTGCCATACTGTCGTCACCACATGTTGGTTTAAAGCAAGAGACTCCATATCAACATCGTTTGTTGTGAGGAGCATGAATATTGTGTTAGTTTGGCAGTAACATCAGATTTTGCCAAGTTTCTTCCGGATGCAAAATGAATCGGTTGGTGAGCACTGAACTTGATAATTTTATAAAATGTATTGATGGACTTTACGGATTACTATTACTTTTCTGTAGCGCTGCAAGTAACGATTATTTTGTATCAATTATTTTTAGGATTAATCGCTTGGCTGTGAATGGTTTAGGGAAACATATAGCTTAAGTGGCACTGCTTGAGGATGTGTTGATGGAGTAAACTAAAGGGAAATGTTTGTTGGAGGCTCTATTCATGAAATTTACAATGTACAAAACACTACAGACACTAACTATAAAAACAAAGTAGGTTTTCATCAAGAATACTAAATTTTTGCTCCATTTAAGTCTGTGAACCCGAAAAAAGAATAATCGATTACTTAAATAGTTGTTGACTATTTCAATGATCGCTTAGTCGTCAATTCATCGATAAGTCGTTTCAGCCCTACTTTTCTGTTAAAAGTGTGCTTTTCATGTTATGTATACGTACTTTTAGGTTGCATGAAATCAGTCTAACAGATTACTTTTTATATTCTTTACAAAGGTTTATAAATGTACACGGTCCCTTTTTAAATAAATAAATACAGTCATTGACTGCGTGAATGCTCACATTTAGGTATAGATAAGCAAGTTTGTTTAGTGGCAGGCGAGTTTTCTTTTACGTCAAAAAAAGAATCTCCCAATCGTGGGCCAAAGTAAAGGATTACATTCTACATACAACATTTATTTTTGACAACTTTAAGAAGTTTTGATCCCTGATGTGTCTAAAAACACTTCTCAAAATCATGGGGGCCAGACGTTTTATGCTAGAGGGACGGATATGGCCCCCGGGCCAGACATTGCCTATCCCTGATTTATATGTACCATCATTTTCTCTCCTCGGTGAATTGAATATCTCTACATAATGTCTCCACATCGTAAAACTGTTGTTTAGACCTCAAAATTGTTTCTTTCTTGTATTAATTCAGAAGATACTAGCTCAGTTTTTCTTGCTTCTCAGGATGTTTAAAGTGTGCACTCTAATATATCAATCTAATTGTGACACTTCTACCTGATTGTAGCTCGGTATTTTCCTCAAAATTATTCAAGCATCACTGTAGCTTGATCCTAAAGTGATTGAGTAAGTGTGGGTTTTCTGTGTTGGTTTGGACTTCTGCCTGAGATGAATTTGTTTTCTCAACACCCTGCTAGGTTTACTCCCCTTGCTTATTTGTAGCATGATTATGTCTCTTTGAAATGTGTTTACGAACATGCCACATGAAGAAGAAGAAGAAAAAAAAATCAAAGGCTTTGAATACGTGTAATTTTATAGATAGACGTTTTCCATGGACATTATGAAGAGAGCACACAGGGTTGTTCAAATTTTGCACGGGGTTGCAACGTTTGCATGACACCTGGCACAGCTGTGAGAATACTGGCTTTATGGTTTCTGTTTTACTTGGACGTCTGCAATGGAGAACTTCTGACGCTTCATACTGACCACACCGCAAGACCATTTCTGAAAACTCCGAGCTTCTTTGATTTGTTTTTGTAGACTGTTGTCAGAAAACACCTAATTATGAGAATAGATAAGTTGCAAGTCATTTGATGTATCTGTATATATTTTTATTATGTTCTGGGGGAATGTTTACTCGTCTCAAGACAATCTTTTCAGTAGTGTTTACGGAAGGATTTTGTTTGAACCTGGCACTTTCTTGCTGTAGCGCTACTATCACCGTATATATGTCTTTTTTTCTGCAATAAACACTTTGTCTATGTGGCGAAGATAATGATGGTCTTCACTCAGAATAGCTACATTTGGAGCTTGCAGGCAAATGATGTTCTCATTTAATTTGATTAAAAAAGCTTCAAAGACAAGTGTCAGAACAAAAATGGCCAACGGGTGCGACGTTATGTCCGCTTGTATGTGCCCCCGGTGAGAGGTGTTCTGGAAAGACGTCAAGAGGATGAAGAACTCATTGGTGCTTTTGTTTATGACTCATTCTCAGCAATTAGGGAGCCAGCCACATTCCCTCCTCCTGTGTCCTTTAAAGTCACTCCAATGAGCAATTCAAATGGAGCAAGTCACATGAAATTGCTGAAAATGATCATCCACAGGCCTAAACAAATGCTCCAGTCTAAGTAGAGTCCTATAATCTTACCTGCTTCCTGCAGTCTTGTGTATTTATTCCCGGGACCTTCATAGGAGAGCTACCCAGACGGGATTTACCGCAGAATCTGTTGTAGTGAGGGCAGGAATTTACTGTGGTCCAGCCTTTGTTTAGTGGCTCTTATTTTGTGTTTCCATAACAGCTGAATCTTAGCTTCTTCTTTATGAGCTGCGCTTTGCTCAGACTACAAAATGGGTGTAAAAAAATGTGCTCCTCTAAGACTTTTTACATTCATCTGAATTTCCCCATCAATCTCAGTCGGTGTAAGTCTTTCACCGTGTTGCTTTGATGTCTCCGGTTTGGAGCATCCTATTCTGGTTCCTTATTTCACCCCAGAGGTTAAGACTGCTATCTTTTGTAGTGCTAACAAGGCTAAAACCAACATGGACATTTTTTTTTTATATGGTCAATGCTGAAGTTGTTTTCAGTTTAAGTTCTTTGTCTGTCCAAACCTCATCTTGCAGGAACATGTTGTTTAATTATTTTATTTTTCTCCCAGTTTACCTTTACTGCACTATTTTTGAGAAGGAAAAACTTTTTTGAAATAAACTAACCCCAACCTTTTCTTCATTTTTACTTCATGGCTACATTACACACCAATTTCCTCTTGGTGTGTTTTTGTTCTCTATTAGACCAATGGAGGACTAGCAATAGGAGGAGTGACATGTGATACAGTATAAACCAGTTTATAACAAATGATGGCAACTTTAGAGATTATTCTTATACATATGTTGCTGTAATGTACTACTGCCTATTGTGTAAAAGAGGATGTAGTTCTTTATGTGCAGTTGTTCATCTGCCATAGATTGACTCTTGAGGCAGCACGGCACATATGAAATCAATTAGAAGGTGCTGGAATGTGCTGGATAGATCTGGAGTTGATTTGTGTCGAGATGGCCGGACTGCGGGAGAGGCAGATCGCAGTAAAAGTGGGTCAGTGTTGTGTCCCAGCTGGTGACGCTGTCTGGAGCCCTCTATCATTTGGCCTCTGAGTGTTCCCACCGCGTCATTTACAGTCTGTCCTGTATGACCACATAGATACTTCTGGCTGTTTTCTTTTTGAATGCACACAAGGCATGTACCATTTGCCTCGACATCCCCAAAGTAGGTCTAACACGATTTCTACCAACACATACATTAGGATTTGCAGCTATCTGTTTGTAAGACTTGTACTTGTAAGACTTGGCAGGATTTGTGTTGTTCTCCGGACTGTGCAAAGGAACAGAAACCCCCTTCCATCCTAAAGAAACTGAATGACTGAAACTGAAACTGTCACCATCAGTTGGAGAGGAGGAAAAAGTGTCCTGCAAAGGCTGAGTTAACCATTTCTGTCTCTGTTTGAGATATTTCAGTGCACTGCTGAGAGGGGAAGGCTGCCAGTCTCTCCTCAGACTCTAACCCCTCCTCAGCCACAACCTCCAATTAGGCTGTGAGGTTCCCCGCTCAGTGGCCACTTCTCACTGGTGTGTAGTGAAGACAAAATTAGAAGCCACAATGTTGTATTTCCAGTTTTATGCCCACTCGTAGGGAATAAGTGGGACTCAGACGAGATGCTTTACACAGAGGCCATTGAAATTGAGGGAATGCCGTTCATAGCAGCAATTTGTTAGATTTAAACCACTCTCTCAGTTGCATTCTGATGTTTGGCTCCAGACTAAATGCCAATAGGAGCTTAACCCAATCGAGTGTATTTACGGCCTCACCAAATGGACCATATTGTTACTAAGCTCAGTGACAGCACAGCTAAAAGGGCTAGTGTTTTTGTTGTTTTTTTCGGTCAAGTTGGTGGAAGTTCGGTTTAAAGCTTTCTTGTATTATTCCCCACTGAATGAGCTATTATTTGTAGAAGAACCTGCTTTGCATAATGAATTAATATATTCCTTTCAACTATCATGTAATTATTCGTTGTTACTTGTACATATGTTTAGCCGTCGCACCAAACAAGGCCAATGTCTAAACCCCCTCTGTCTGGCTGTTAAAAGAATGACGTGAGTGCAATATTGCTGTAGCCTGATGCTGTGTTGTAATTTCAGTCACATCTCAGCCCCTGTGCGGTGTACCCCTTCCACCTCCACCTCCCAGACCAAACACCAGCTCGCCTGCCAACTACCGAGAGGCATCCAGCGAGGGCTCACTTACTGCTCGGAATCACAATGAGAAATTACGCCCTTAACTCACAGCATAACTGTGCTCAAAATACAATTTGCTGTACAGAATCAACACATTTGTAGAATCATTTAAATTGTGCAGTTAGATAGAGATTTCAGTGCTGTTTACTTCAGTTTCAAATGCTTGTATTTTTTGTACATAGGCAGTTGTAACCTTTTTTATACCTGGTCTATAATCCTGCCTCAAAAGACCTGTTGTCAAATGATCAACATAACTAAAATTAGAAGTGGGCAATACAATAAATATATTACCCACATTGCCATACAACAGTGTTTCCCAACAACCCAATAAACCCAAACCGCTACCCCACGTCGTTTGATTTCTATTCAAAGTACATAGAAAATATGCCTTCCATACGATCTGGCGACCCCCCCTGAGAACCACTCGTCTACAAGATAATATTGTAACTGTTGTGTAGATGTTTTATTCCAGAATAAAACTCTAGAATCAGACATAGACTTTGCATGTTTTTGGTGATTTTCCAAAAATATTGTTTGATTATTGAGCAAGTCCCAATGGTGAGGCATTTATTTATGTCATCGTCTCCCTCTCCTTCTCAAAATATTGTCAAATTTTAATATACTTTTCACATACTTTTTTATTTCAGAACTTAAAGCTGTGGTAAGTAAGCGTCTTTAAGTGTCTAAATAAAGCGCATTTTCCTCCGGCGCAAACCAGGAAGTCAGAGGTTTTGCACAGTGTTAGCTTAGCGGTCCACCTTGCTCATGTCTAAACTCTGTCTCGCCGTGAACTCCAGCTGAGACGAGCTTCTAATAAACCGAAGTGAACAATCGGGATGTACTGAGAGTCTGTGAGAGTTAGAAACAGCTGAAAGATAACTACGACTTTCACGGTTTGATCGAGGTAGTGCAGCTTTAAGACCTGCTTACATCTACACTCTACAGTAATGTTGCTGCTGCTGCTGGTGCTGCTGGCTCTTGGGCCTTGCTCTGGTACACTTACTCTGTGGTCCACCTCAACGATCTGTCCTGACTTGTTTGCCCAGAAATGTGCTCTCTCCCATGGTGCAATGGGAATATATGTCTGTTGTGAGACATCAGAGAGCAATCTTTGTGGTATAACTTTAATTCACCTTTGCAGCAACAAGAAATGCTTAAAGAACCAAAACATCTGTAAGAGAGGAGGAAATGGCAAACATGACCAAAGCTAAAAGGCACCACTGTTGCTTGTAACTTGTCAAGGAGTTTTTCTTTCCTGAATGGACTGTGCCTGTAGGGTATTTTGATACAAAAACATCATTGTGAACTTACTTTGACCCTTGCATGTTGCTAGATCCTTGTGAGTCGAGATCTAAGCCACCTCAAGCTCGAAATTTCCTGTGTACTTTATTAGGAGTAACTTCATAATGCAATCTCAAAACCTTCCCAGACTTTTTGTGATGACATATTTGTTTGCTTGCTGTTTTTAGCCCCCAAGTCTGACGAGCAGCCCAGGACATGCAGCTCGAAGCAGTTTGTGTGTAAAGACCAGGTGACTTGCATCTCCAAAGGCTGGCGCTGTGATGGGGAGAAGGACTGTCCAGATGGTTCAGACGAATCACCAGATATCTGTAAGTGCCCGTATCATACTACTTACTACTAACGTCACATTGGATAAGCTCTGGTTTCTGTAATAAAATCAGACTTTTCCCATAATAAATACACTCATTTTCTAGTTATCCAGTGTTGTTGATTTTTGGAGGTTTACATTTTTTTTTTTTATTCATGCAGTCCTTATATTTGAAGAGTTTAGTGGCGCTAGGCTAGTGCTAGGCTAGTGCATGTCTATGGTAACTAGTAGCATGCATTAAAAACGGTCTGACCCAAGCGCAGTGTACTTGAGGCAAATCACTTATAACACCAGAATACCAATATGAATGTCTGTGTTGACTGAATATTTTTTTCAAATATACCCATTTTGCCTTCGGCTAGGTTACTGGGAATCTACAGTAGTTTGTTAACCTGCGGCCGGCAATTCTACACGTGGAATTCACAAAGGAGCTTTCTACAAATCAGATATGGCAACGTTTGGAGAACTACCTGATGATTTTGAAGGTTTTTAATGCAGGCCACTAGCTACCATAGACATGCGCTAGCCTTTAGCACCACTAAACTCTTCAAATATAAGGAATGCATGAAAAATATATAAAATACAAATTACTTAATGGAACTTAATGGATAACTAGGAAATGAGGCCCTATGTCAAAAATCCTGAAATATCCCTTTAATGTGATAAATTACTATTCTAGCTGGAAAATGATTCTTAATGGAATACCTACAGACAGTAGGTGCACAGCAGCATTCCCTGTAACCCTCACTCCAGTGTCCTAATGGTACGTTGTGTTAGCTAATCGTGTTAAAGGCTAATTGTTGATTCGAAAATCCTTGTGCAATTATGTTGGCACAGCTGAATACTGATGTGCTGATCCGAGAAGCTATAAAACTGGCCTGGTGTGACCCCAAACCTTTGAACAGTAGTGTATGTTATGTAAGTAAGGGAGACATTAGGTTTATTTCCCTGACAGCAAAATGCTTGGACCCCGAATAGTGAGTGGGGTTTTGCCTTTCTTTCAGAGGACACAGAGAGCAGTGCAGGGACCGCCTTCTCTGGTGAATTATGTGTCTAATTAAGCTGCCGTGTTTAGTCTGAGCCCTCACTCTTGTCTGGACATTTCCTG
Source organism: Gobius niger (assembly GCF_951799975.1). Classification (NCBI taxonomy): domain Eukaryota; kingdom Metazoa; phylum Chordata; class Actinopteri; order Gobiiformes; family Gobiidae; genus Gobius; species Gobius niger. The sequence goes on from NC_136857.1 coordinate 13,713,978, forward strand.
AAGCCCCAACACTCTTCAGACAACCCCTGACCTCCTTCTCACCTCTGTGTTTATCCATCGATAAACTGGAACTGCGAAAAGGCTGTTTATTTGTTGTTGTTAATGGGTTAATTTTAGGGTCTGTATGTGACTTTCTTCCATCTATCATGCTGCAGGACATTGAAATGGTGTGTAATCATTCCTCCGGATTAAGGAATTGGATGCTAGGAAGGTCAGAGTATAAGACTAAAAGGCCATGGAGCGCGTCAACAAACGCACACTGGAGCGCGATGCCGTCCCAATAAAGTTCACAGCTCTCGGTCTGTCGTAGACCTGAGAACTCACTGCAAAAGTGCAAAAAGCATTTGTTTTCCCGTGCGGCGCGTTTAAATTCAGCAGATTCAAATCACCGTGTGGGGTCGAGCCTCGCTTCATGCCCCCGTCAGAGTGTCTCAGTGCACACAGCCCTTAATGTGACTAATGTAGCACTATGAAGAATGAGATTTAGAGTGTTATTCAAGGACTAGGATATTAAGAAAAAGTCCTCCCTCTGTGACTTCAACCTCTGAGTCATCCAAAGACATAAATGTGTCTGTGGACCCTTTCATCCAGGGTTGTCTAAGCCCAAAAAAACAAAAAACAAAGAGAGAGAGAAAGAAATCTGCAGTATCCCCTAACTTAATTGTGCAATTCTGTATAAACACTAAATCACAGACATTTATCATCACATTCGCTGCAGTGTATTTGTGAATGCTGACCTGTGTTTGAGACCAGAATGTCACTATTTTCTGCTATTGTTTATTCACTTTTAGAGATTCACTAGTAGAGCACAATAAATATTAGCACAGTGTTTCTCAAACTGCGGTACCTGTACAGTACTACTGGTGGTGCTGGGCGTCGTCTACAATTCCAGACTTTGTTTATTTTAAATTAGATATTATTTCATTTGTGTTTTTTGTGTTAAAACATGATTATTTTATTATTATTATTATTATATCCTTTTTAGACCTGGTTTAGTCTTGATTCGACCTTGATCTAGGCCTGGTGGCACTTGGAAGGTCAAATATTTTATAAAGTGGTATTTGATAGAAAAGTTTGTGAAAGGGCTGCAGGAGTGAAACATGCTTAAGAGTTTCATACCATAAGTTCTTGTCTTTTTATAAATGTATCATCTTTATCCAAACTGCGGTAACATTATAGATGTAAATACAACGTACTGGTGCTTACAAACGGGGGAAACGCTTTCTCTCTTCTTTCTTTGATGTACCTTTGTGTTTTAATCGAACAATAGATCTTTTGATCTAAGGAACCTGCATTTACTTTTAATAACCTTCACAATTTTCTTTATTGAAGTACTTTAGAAAATGAGTCGAAGCGCTCTCCACTTTTGCAGCAGCATGCCTGATCACAGTGTGTGTGACTATAATTACGTCATTATCTGTAGTTGAACTTAATTACTCACTACAGACTTTGTTTACAAGTGCTCATGCAGATTTAAAAAGCAAGGCAACTTGACTCTCATTACTTTACTACACATGTGTCTTCTTCTACAGCCTTTTAGTTTCATAGAGTGGCTCTTCCCTTGTTCCACTGTGGAAATTCCCCAACAATTGAATCCTGTTGACATGGCTAATGAAAGACTAAGTGTAGAAACAACACATGCAAAGACTAAACTGTAGGTGTATGGTAAAAACTGAAACCATCTGGAGCTAGCCGAATGTCACTAGCAGCGCCACCAAGCTTCACTTTAGTCTGAGTAAGTGCCACCTGTTATGTTTACGATGATCATGAATTCACTTGCAGCCGAAGAAGTGCATGTTGTAAACACGTTCTTTTGTCTGGAAAGGATCTTTGATGTGTGTCTCCGTTAACCATCTCAGAAGAAAGTGTACTCTTCAGCATCATACTGTCTGAAGCCCTAATTGCCTGTCATTTTCAAACCGTTCATCATGGTTGCAATTATACTGAGCAGCTAAAGACAGAGTAGTGCCACAATGGTGGCGTCGTAGGCTGACAAATGGGGCATTGGCGTTAGGGCTGCATAATTAATCGCAATCAAATCGAAATTGGGATTTGAAATGGCAAAGACTGCAGATATTTAGGTGATACAATTTCCTTTGCGAACAACAAAGAATACTTTATATAAAACCTGCTAACCGTTTAGAGCTCTTCAATTAACATCACATGCCTTTCAGAATATGTTTGTTTATATTTCAGTTCTCTCTCAAATGTTCATGCTCTTGGACAAGTTTAAAATATCCATTATGAACTTAGATCATGATCTTCATGTTGCAAATCTAATCACTGTTTTTTTGTGCGTTGCCATAATTGCCATGTTGCAGAGGGCGGCAGCTGATGCCAAGAGGACGGCATTAACATTTGGCATTGGCTGGCGTTTGGACTCAGACTCAGACATGTCCGTCCTATGTAATGTTCATAGAGTTCCACTTGAGTAGCTGTTTAAGTTCGGATCCAGTCATGCTGCCAACTGACACTCTGCATGAGCCTCCCCCCCTGACAGTCCCCAACAGTGATTTTAGAGCCAGATAACACCAGGATAAAACTGTTAAAACCAGAATACAGGTGTGACCCTGTCCTCCTCGTCACTACAGGCAGGCTTTTAGCTATGAAAGACAATGACCCTGGTTTTATGCACATTCCCGTGCTGTTTATGAATGCTATAGTAGCAGGACCAGCACTATCTTTATGGAGCAAAGATAAGGTAATAGAGGGATTCAAGTGGGTCATCGTGTCTGTAGTCCAGTGCCTGTTTTACGGTAAAGGAATTGTTTGTTCAAAAGTTAATGTGCTGTTGAACACACAGGTATGACTATGTATTCTGTGGCTGTTCTGTGCTTTGGGGATTATGCCCATTACTTTTAATCCATGCCATTTTGAAAATCATTGGTGTCTTTGGTGTGAAACTTAAAAAAAAGTGTCTTTTTTATTTTTATTTTTCAAGATACAGTAAATTGAGAGTGATGTGTCACAGTTTTATGTCAGCTTCTTTGTTGGGCCTGTAACAACGGGCTCCTTCTGCATGCAATTATGATGCTTGCGTGAACCACATTCATTGCGGTTGAGCAGGCGAATGGGAACAGATGTATGAATAACCTTTTGGATGTAAGCACTTTCTCTGTCATCAGAGTTGCTCAAAGGGATCCCTTTTTAACAACATAAAACTATATTGTTGTCCCAGTTTAGCATGTAAATGTTCTCCAGAGGATTTCCACTTAGCAGGGTGCATATGCAAATCTGCAGCCCCTTTGCACCTATGCAGTGTTATCCTCTGAGCCTGGGGGAGTGTTTGTTAGTTAACTTTGGGCAGTCCTAACACTTGTAAATGCCAAGACAATACTCTCCCTTCTCACACTGTCTAGCGAGCATTAAGGTTGGCAATATTGGCTTTCTGTGTGCTCAGCTACCCACATAGAAACACATGGAAATATCTGTATGTTGTAGGCTTATGAGTAATTTTAATAATAATATGTTCATCCTCAGAATGAAATGTTTATTTGCTAAATCAATTAAACAATCTCATTCACCCTGTCTTTGTTTAATATCTGCTGAACATACTTAATCGAATGATCATATCGCCATGAGCCCATGTGGCCACTCGTCTGGCCCACACACAGTGACCATTGGCCGTGGGTGTCATGGCCTGGGGCCGGGTCTGATGATGTGAGGATTGAGTTATCTCCTTCTGCAGTGCAAGGCGCTGGTGGGCCACACAAGAAGGTTATCTGTCCGTGTCCTGCCCTCCAGCCCCGACAGGACCTTGACCAACTTTGCCCTTTGTCTGCCCCATCTGACTGTAATGCCTGAACACCCTCTCTACAGCAACTGGGACAGCAGACTTCTGAGGTGCTGTGATGGCAAAACAGTGATGTACAGAAGGAATGATGCTCCAATAAGATTTTAGTGTTGAATGAAAAAGATCAGATTAGCATTTTTGCAACTAAGAAAATATACTTCAGAATAACCTTTGTAAAGCTTTTGTTCCTTTTTTTATAGTGAAGTTAGAGATTTTTTTTTTGCTTAAAATCAGAATCACTGTACTCAGGGGCCACAAATGTGGGACTGGTTGGTCTGCTATGGCATTGGTTACACACTGCCTCAACAGAGGAAGGAGCAAAGCCCAGTAAATCCCTCTGCTCTTGGGTCTGGGCCTCAGCAGCCAATCGGCATGCAGAGAACACAGGGCTTTCTCACGCCACCCAGGCACCACTTCCCCTACAGTCGTCTCCTCCACACCAGTCTCCTCATCCCTGTCTTTTTGAATGTGCCCCAGGTTTTTTTTTGTTGTAACAGAGAAGAACACCTGACTTGAGTAGAAGCATTACTGAAAGAATATTGATTGAATGGTTTGAGTTTTTCGGGACATTCACTTAAAGTGCATATGACAGGTTTAATGCTTTTGAAAATATGACTTTTTAGAAGGATAACATTTTAATGAAGAAATGTTGTGCAGAAAAGTTTAATTGTTTATTTGAACATTCTGCTCAAAAGGAGTGGGCTGAAGCAAGAAGCTTATGAGCGCCCACCCCCAACTCAATGCAATAAAAGAACAGCAGCCAAAAATGGATTATATGCAGTCATGATGGCATTAACCTTAAATAAGATTACATGATTGAAACTGCACTGTATATATTCCCAAAAGGGAGTAATGATTACGAAGCTACAATTACGAAGCAACAAAGATAAGCTACATAATGAACTATGAGCAGCATTTACACACATGTGCTTGCATCCGTCCATGAAATAACTTTATCTTATAGCAAATAACTTTATTAATCATACATTTCTCATTGGCAAAAGAGAACATGCTGTCAGTGCATTTCAGTGCAGCTTAACACAGACCAAACTTACAAACCATTGTTGAACCATTGAACCACATATAATTTAACGAAGCACAAACGGTCTCATTTCATGTAAGATGTCTTGAACGAAACCAGTCACAAAAGGTGATCAATATACATTTCTTTCAGAAGGTTGCCGATGCCAAACATTGTTGACATTACCGAAAGTCAGTAGTTATTTAAAGTTATTTTTGTTTGAACTTTTAAGCTACTAACAGGAAGTGACATAGATGAAGGTAAAGTTCCATAACAGTTTGACTCATTTCACATTAACATAGCATGGTTGGCACGACAACAGTTTAAAATTGTTTGCCTTCATCTATGTCACTTCCTGTCGTCCAATAAGGAAGTGAAACTATAAACATCACAAAAATGGCTAAACTAAAAAAAAGCTGGGTACAAGCTTTAGCAAAATCTTAATTATAATTGTGTTAACTATGTTTTTGCAAAAATTGTATCTAATGTGTCATATGCACTTTGAATATTTGGCTAAGCAATGTTGATTTTGTGACCTACTGTCATTGACATATTGTACCATACTGCAAGGTACTCTGCTGAATGACCTGCTTTGTCATGGACACTAAACTACAGTACAGCATGACTGGGCAATCATTGAGAGGTTTGGCGTTTCTTTCACCTTGTTCAACATAACAGGAAGTGACCAGGTCACGTTCTGTATAAAAGTCAGTTCATACACCCATAAAGACAACTATGGTCACTTCAAAAAGGAACAAATGCGCCTTTTAATTTCCATAGCCGTTGTAGTGCTGATGATTATGACACTGTTGCATGCTTTAGGTGAATGGGTGCATTGGGTGTAGGGGATTCTTCATGACGAAGGAGGAAATGTATAGTATGATATTCCCACAATATTGCAGTTGACTTTTAAGAACAAAAATTGTTCAAACACATGAATTGACAAACTGTACATGTTTGTTAATGCCTCGTGACTTGATTAAGTTAAAAGGTGGGTTTGGACAGTTTTCTGCCCTATTGGACTACATGTTGTTCACTTCTGAGTTCTGCTACTTTTGGTCCGAGGACAGAATTTCAAAATGTGCAATGAACATATATTTGTATGTTATGGTGTCATCAGTGGTTATTCCTTGTGTCTTTTTTTTAATTGTGCAGGACTAAATAAAAAGTGATCTGTGTAATTTATAATCCAACGGACTTTGTTGTGGGGCTGGAAGCAGTGAGTTTCATCGAGCAGTAGTTGTGTCAGTCCTAAACTTTAATTAATACATTTAATTAAGAAGTTTGCAAAATACACCTGATTTTCCCCAATGTATGTCATTTTTATTCATATAAGCTTTGTTGATTTTGTGACAAATATTAGACAAATGTCTCTTCCTTGTTCCAAGGCTGAATATATGGCTTGCAGATGATATCTTATTTGAATTTAAGGCTTGTTGTAATATTATAAGTTTGGTTTTGTTCCATATTTTGTACCAGAAGTTCTTTCTCCCTCTCTGGCTTTAAGCACAGCAATAGTCCGTAGATAAATGACGCAGGAAATGTCAGCTGCCTGCATGAGGAAAAGCTCATTGTAATACTCTGCCAACAACTTCCTGATGGGAGTGCAGAAAGCAGGGGTCATCTCTATTGTCCATCCTGCACAGTTATTTAATCCTCATATTGTATGTTCTATTTAGTTTTCCACTGCTGCTCCCTATTCAGGCCCTGCCAAAGGTATTACTGTGTTGCGGGACCGCTGTTGTATATAGCAGCAGTTGAAATGACTGTTCAGTTGCTTCCTTGCCAACAAAGATATGCATGCTGGGTAAAAGTGTGTCATAAAAAGTTTGTGGGTGCAGCAGATACTTTGTTCTAGAAACATTAGGACAGACGCATAACTGAATAGACAAAATACATTTCACACTTTTATCTAATTAGTGATAGTGTTGCCATGCGTAATGATAATCTTTAATAATCAGTGTAAATTAAATGTGTCATTTTCATCTTGATGAAAGCATTTTCTCTAGTCTAATTCCCCATGTACTGTATGATTTATGTAGCAGACCCTTTTAGCAGCAAATAGGACTGTTCATTGAATGGGCAGTAATGTTTACAATCCTGTACTACTTTTTTTCTTTTTTTTTATCACCCACTGTTTTATATATCTGCAGTTTTCTGTTTGATTTTCAAATCCTTACTTGTTAAGGGACTTGGAGGAAATGCTTGGAAATGTTGAAATAGTGGTATACCTCAGGGAATGCAGGAGTGTATTCTCTCTCTCAGGTTTTTTGAGTACAGGCTGTCTGTTATTCATAAAAAGGACTGTCAAAAAGAATGTAGCTTTTTATTATGCTTGTATCACCATATTTTCTTTTAAATCTTCACGATACAAATCTTTAAATTAAAAGATATGTCTAGTATTTACACTCTGGAGCATTTTTAGTTAATGATGGTCAGAAGGCTCGATCCAAAACTCAAACTGTTCTTCAGAAGTCATCTTATTGTTTCATGTAAAGGAGGTTAACCTTATTTTCTTGTTGCTAGTGTTTTCCTAAAATGGGTCAGCAGATGTTATATAGAGAGAGAGAAGTTGGAGGAGGAGAGGGAGAAAAAAACAGGCAAAGCAAACTGTTGGCTCTGCAGTGTGGGCTGAGTAGAGACCCAGCAGACATATGAAAATGTTTGTTTTGTTCATACAATTAATTGAAACCTAAGTAAAGTATATAATGAGTCTGGCCCTTGTGTATTCTATCTAACAAACGCAAGTATACAACAGTGCATTGAAAAAAATACAAGGCAACGATTTCCACTAAGCATTGTGTTATTGCTGTGTGCATAGATCCTGTCCAGGAGTGCAGTGATTCAATGTTATGATGAAGTTCTTCTCCATTGGTTTGTGGGGGTGCTCACTGTATTCACTGTGTCCGCCTCTGCACTATGATGAATAATCAGGCTATTTACGCCTAAAAAAAAACAAGGCTTGTTAGGTTTGTTGTAAGTTTTGGAGCTGCGGCAACACATAGTTAAAAAAAAGTGTCTTATTGATCATAAAGTTAAAAAGTGAAATAGCCTTTAGTAACGGATCACATCATTTTGCGTATCTGTTGTTTTTCTCATTGTGCGACCTTTCCTTTACAGGCACTCACAGCAGAGTACGGCAGTGTCCGGTGAATGAGCATGGCTGCCTGGACCTGGACGTTTGTCTCCCTATGAGCAAGTTGTGCGATGGGGTTCCAGACTGCTCTGATGGCTGGGACGAGGGCCCTCACTGCAGGGGTAAGGAGCACACCCACTCTATCTACTTACTTCACTTGTCCAAAATGTTTACAATTGAAAGAAAAGCTTGGTCAGATCAAAGTCCCAAAACAAGTTCAGACCTGCTTCTTATCGCCGGTTATCATATTTGGATAAATTGAAATGATTAACCTGGATTTGGCACGCTTTAGAGGATCAATCATGATAAAGGTGAATGATATATTCCATAGTCTTTATAAAGATCTAATCAAGTCTTTCATACAATTTCACATCTATTTCATCTTATTGTGAAGGTTTGTACTTTGTAGATTGTTATGAGTCATGATAGTAAGTGGGCATGTTGCACCGATTGAATGAGAGGGCAGATCCCACATGATTTATTCCAAAACGTTTTGCACAAGTAGGCTTAAAGACTTTATTATTATTGTTATTGCTTTAATGTGTGCTGTCGAGAGTCGTTTCATCTGAGAGACACTGTTCACGCTACTGTATGTCACACACGAACGTACAGTTACATTCTCGCTCAGAGCCAGTCACACCCTCTGCCCCACGCACAAACACTCCCGCAGTGTGTCCAGGACTTTTGGCATTGCTGTTTGTGATCCCCGCCTCTTCACGGAAAGGGAAAGGTCTGGCCTTTCACAAGCATGGCTGTGTGTTCCCACACAAACTGCTGGGTTGTGCACGTATACCTGGCCACCAGTGTCTGAAAGCACACTTTGTCAGTTAGTGTTGTTGACGAGAGTGTTTAGAAAGGTATAGGTCAAGTTTGAGGTTTATCTGAGAGAAAGTTTATCATCACATTATCACAGGCGTTACCCACATGGATGCTATACATGTTATTTTATATGCTCTGTATTGTTTATAGTATCAGGTTCTAAGGAAGATTCAAACATGCAACATACACTGTTACAATTTTTGTAGTATTTGCTTTGTTCAATTGAATTCACGTAAAAGCAATTATTGAATTGACCAAACTATGTTATAGTCAAAGCCAGGAATAATAAAATAAACTGTGTTGCGCATACAGTAGTTGATATAATGACAACAATCATGTTTTGCCACACTGATCTGAATTTGCTCTGCTAAATATAGAAAATATGCTATTTTTTGGAACAGCAGCTTTTGAGAGTAAGGTGATTTATCAATCTATATAACCTTTTGTTCTGTCTGCCTCAGTTAGTGCGCAGGGGCCTCTATAGTATTGCAAAGTCCTACCCTTTTACTCTTTCAGAAGTGACTGATTGATAGGGGAAGCAAAATGGGGTCACTGCAGCACTCCTAAAAGCTTCTAAAAGATACCAAAGGTCCCCTGATTATTGCACTGCCCCAGTGCCATTGTCTGTGCATGCAGTGGGCTTCATTGTTTTTCATGTACCACTCACTGTGGAGGAGGGGGGGGGGGGGGTTTGGGGGACCAGTCATGGCTTCCCCCAGCACTTCGTCATAAATCTTGCGCTAAATGACTTTATTGACTGCTTTTGTTTGTCCTGCAAGACCTGACCTGTTTAATTTGATCATTCTCAGCCATACTGTAAGCCTGAAGTAGATGTTCAAGTAAGGCTGGTGATCATAGTCAGATCGGTCACAATCACCGAATCACAAAGGCAGCAGTTATTTTAGCAGTACAGTATTAAGGTCTCATTATTTATCGCATCTGCTGACCACTACAAACATGTATTATTAGTTTAGGAATATTGCAGTTATATTATTTTCCTGAAGAAAGTGTTTGCTCATTTTATTAGTTTTTTTTGTGCAGTTGGGACATGTTAGGTTTGTTGTAATCACTGGCTGCTGCGTACGGTCACTGTTTGGGTCCACTAACGTTACTGTGTGTCCATTACTCAAGCTGTTGGCCTGCCTCTGTTTACTTTCGGTTACTTTGCCCTCTCTAACTATGCTGTAGGCAAACACAAGGAGCCTGCCAATATATACTCAATAGTTAGTTTTCCCTATACCCCTATATTACACACACCCTCATCAGGTGACTAATAAACAGATCACCGTTTCCCACAAGTCTTATTTATGGTTTCCCATCATCTGTGTTTATCTGAATGAGTTTCACAATTGTTTGTTTAATTCCCTCACACAGGTTAAGTACGGGCATTGTCAAAAATGATTTAGGATGTGCAGGGTTATTAGAGGTTTGTGATTGATCCAAAAGGCAAAAAAAAAAACTGTGACAGGATGTTGGAAGGGGTGATTACTGTAAGGGTTTCTGTTGATGCGATTGAAACTGGTGGGAAAACGGTAGACTCCTGTCATCTCCGGGCTAAAGTCATGGACGTGTGAAAACTTGTCTCCAGTGAGTGAGAGCATAAAGCTAGGAATGTTTAGAAGGAACTGACATGACACGCTTCCTTGATATGGAGGGGGCACTTTGATCAATGACCGTTACCTGGTATATTTATTTATTCTACTGCAAGAGAGCTGTGCAAGATTGGGCATTATTTAAATGATTGCGCGCATTTGTTTGCTCAATAACACAGTACATACGGTACATTAGAAATCACCACCCTCCTAACGTATATCTAAGCGGCACTGTGTTTTGGACTTTGCCTTTTAAGTGGCATTTTTACATTCATTACGGTATTAGTGATGGCTGGTGATTGGCAGTTCATAAGCGGGAAAATGACAGGACTTAGGTAAAGCAGTCCCACGTGCCCAGTGTGTCGTTAATCTATACTCCGAGTACCCCCTATCTCGAGGATCTTGTCAATAGTATTACAATCAACTAAACTATGATTATTCAGTGCTTTAATAGTGTGAAGCTAAATCTCAAAATCAAACATTTTACCATTAACAGTCCATCGAAAAACATAATTATAACTAACTTATTGAAATATTGAAATTATGCTCAGTTTCACTTACTTTCTTAATCTGAAATCATTCCAAGCACCCCCTACTAAGAGCTAAAGAGCCCCCAGGAGTCCCCGTACCCCTGGTTGGGAAAAAGGCTGTTTTTTTGTGTGTTTTTTTTGTGACTTAAAGGTACACTGCGTAACATTTCTGTGTATACTGTTGCCATCAGCACAAAAAATGCTCCTAAGGACCAGCTCAACACAGAAAGGCTTTTACTGCAGTGGGTAATGAAAGAATGGATTAGGATGTAGGGATGGGACGATAATGAAATTTAGGGCCACAATTATCTTGGCCTAAATAATTGCGATTAACGATATTATCACGATATTTGCCTATGGTTTAAAAAAATATATAACAAATTGCAGAAATGATGGGGATTGGGCAATTATGAAATATTCCTCTTCATTGTCTGCTGTAAATGTCATATTGAGTGAGACATAAAGTAAGTATTTAAAGGCACACACTGTAACATTTTGGACTATACTGTTGCCATCAATACAAAACATGCAGCTAATGAGCAGCTCGACACAGAAAACGATATTTCTGCAGTGGATAATCAAAGACTGGATTTGGATGAGGAACTAACCTACTGAAATCTTAAATACTGCTGACTTTAGTCACATCTCCATGGAGACACCACTCCCGGTGGGTGTGTCACTCCTGACTGGCACTGGTTGTCTGATGGATTTAGCGATTATCTTCTAGCACGATAATCACTATAATCAAAAAATGTGGGGATCGAGTAATTTGCCGCATTTTTTATTGCGATTGACGATATTATTGTTTTTAGTCTACTGACTTTAGTCACATCTCCATGGAGACGAGCTGGAAACGCACCCACTCCTGGTAAAGTTAGTCGTGTCTTAGGAGATCTGAGCCACTCTGTCATAAAATAAATGCTTTTCTTTCAAGTTTTTTTTATTGGGTAAAATTCTACGCAGTGTGGCTTTAAATTGTGATCAGAACGAAAATCTTAGACAAGCTCTGAACCATTAACAAGGCTGAAAGTTGAACTGCTAAACACAAACAATCTTTGCTCATGATGAATCTCAATGTAGACTGACTTTTTCTCACCTAAATAACTGCAGCCGCTCTTGATTTGCTAATTGCATGCCGCCATTAATATAATGGTATTGATTCGATTGTGATTAATTATGCCGCCCCAGGCATTCATACGTATACCTTTACATTACACGATGCTTCGTTGCTATTTTCTACAAGGCTGAGTCATGACAGCCCGTTGTGAGAAGTAGATTTTGTTTGGGGTCGCTCGGTGAAACGTCAAATGTGTCTTTCAGCTAACTGCATTGTACTCTCACTCGCTGCGTCGCTCTAAACCATTGTAGATTAGCGAAATGAGGGGTTTCTATCAGTGCAGTAGCAGGTCACTGGTCGGGGCTTGTTTAACTGTGAGAACCTCCTGTGTGTCACTGTGATTTGTTTGCTCTGTTCATTAACCCCGGGTCGAACGTCTGACACACTGCCGTTGTGTGTGTTCTGGAATACTTACCTAAATTCTTTGAAACTAATACCGGCTGCATGTAATCTTTTCATCTCTTACACCGACTGAGTATGTTGCTTTGATTAGTGCAGATTTGTATATAGTTAGGCGTTTATTTGCCACAGAAGTATTGAAAGTGGAATATCTATAATTTCATACCTTTTGATAACTGATAAGTCGAGCCGAAACAACCAGATTAATCGGAAATAATCGAAATTTACAAATCAATAAGCGCCATCTCTTGAAGACCCAAGAAATGAGGTTCCATTACTTGCACAATGGTGAAAGTCATTAGTTGCTGCTGTATTAGTGCAGTGCTTTTTGCCTCAATAATCATTTCATACTCCATAACCTACACATTATGCATTAAATTGTTCAAATGAAATTAAATACACACACAAAATCATTCTTTATTTTCCAATTATGCAAAAAAAAAAAAAAAAAAAAAATGCATCGTGGCTACAACTTTAATTCAGGATGCATCTGTTACTTGTTGTCAATATTCCACACCATTAGTTAAGTCCTCCCTTGTAAAATGAATCTAAACGGAGGTGGACTCCAGTGCTGGTCGCCTGTGGTCTCTCGCTGAGGCGTGCTGAATGGATTGGATATGGGCCACGGTGTTTGCTGGGGGACTCTTCCTTTCACTGGGGCCACAACAAAAGAGCCATTGTAGCCGAGAGGGCCACGGCCTTTGTATAATGAGGACCCTTCACTGGTCCAATCTCCACTCTTTACAGTCACACTATCACTCGCTAGATGCGCACTGTGTCATTCATTCATGCAGCATGCTAAATAAGTTTTGTTTTTGTTTTGAACAGCTATGGCAAGCTCAATACTGTAGTTCAAATGTAGTTTCTATTAAAGTTGTGATATAAATGCCTTATTTTCAGCCTTAGCGTTTAACCATATTTACCAGTGATAATGTGGGGTCTCCAAATTGCCCGTATTGAATGAAGATGTGTCCGGGTACGGCCCATAGCTGCCCAAATAACTTTTTTGTTTAAGAACTCAATGAACCTTCTTGTTTTTAATCTACATTTTTATTTCCCACATATCAAGTTTAAGGAAGTGTTGCAGTCACTTACCAGGAAATTGTTTATGATGTCTATTTCATAATGTCAGATAAGGCCCTTCAAAAGGTTTTACTCGGAATGCAGCGGGAGTGCCGTCATTCACTGCTATGACACCAACAGTGTCCCATTCATCCTCTCAACATACACATGTTCTCTATAGGGACGTGGAGATGCAGCGTGGGGTGAAGGTCCCTGCTTTCATTTGCTGCCAAAAAGCCTGTGTCCTTGAGTTCCCTCTGGGGGTGGGATAGAGAAGGCCCGCTCTCTTACACGTGTGCGTTCAAATAGCCTCATCTGTCACATGCAGAGGCTGACACGCACCACTCCTCGTTCGCTCCTGTAATCCGAATTCAGCAGTGACAATAGGATGACAGTATAGCCCTGTGAGGTTTCCGAATGGTGATCAAAGCTAGTTCCTCTGAGGTCTCTACAGTATCTACAAAATATAATCATTATGAACGATGAGATACAATATGTTCCTAATGATTTCTTTGTTGTGGTTTCTGTTTAGAACATGCTACAGCCTGTGCCTCCCATGGGTGCCAATATCACTGTGCTGTGACTCATGACGGTCCTAAGTGTTATTGTGCTCCTGGGTATGAAGTGGCTGAAGATGGAAAGGCCTGTAAAGGTATGTGGGTTGTATCATTGCATTCTGGACAAAATTGTAAAAATGTATATTTATTTGATTAGTTGTTGTTGTTTTTTTTTATCCTGATAATTTTGGAGAGTAATTTGAAACATCTTGTTTATTTTCCTTTTGTGCACAGAATTTTGATTAGACTATCCTTGTGTCTAATCGATTGTTGTTTTTTTCAATTCAGTTATATTGGAGAATATATAGGGAGAAATGCCCTATTACATACAGTCACATAGTTTACAATGATTTACACTGGTAATTTTCCTTAAAATATTCAAAAATATAAAATAAAATATTAAAAATATTAATCCCAGTGTTTTATCCATGGCTTTTGCTTTTCATTTCCTTTCTCTATTTTTTTTTACTCTTTAAAGGAATAGGCCACCGTTTTTACATACTGAGATATGTTCTTACCTTATCTTTGACGAGTTCTTTAGGACCTGTTTGATCTTCCCCTGTGCGTTCAATCACGTAAACACAGCGCAGACGGCGTTAGCATTTAGCCTCTCCCCTTCTCCTCTATAGCTCCAAAACAGGTCAAGATTGAAGCTACCAAGCTCTTCCATGTTTTCCCTATTTAAATATGGTTACGTGAAGTGTTACACTACAAAGTATAATACACAAAATTAAACAATGTGGATTTTTTTCTAAGCGGATAAAAGGGGGAACTATATTGTAAGGCGTAATAATACCAGGAGTAGTTCGAAATCCGCGCAGTAATCTTCAGTTTACTGTGCGGATGCCAAATTAAATAAACATCAATGAACAAGATTTTAAAAAAATACAACAACCGAGTAGCTATAGAACAACACACACACTATTTTTCCATGAATGTCCTTGTATTTTATTCATTCATCCATATGCAACTCAAAATTACCCTCTTTTTTCCCACTCTGTTCATTAATATTGTTTTCAACCTTGATTTAAGTAAAATCGTTATTATTCCACTAAGGTTTGCATCTGTTTTGTTCATTTTGTCCAAGTAATGACTGATTTGTAAAAATGAATAGAAATCTTGATTGCAATAACATTTTCGAAAAATGCTGTCCACTTAACCAATAATCTATCTGAATCTATCAAAGTCTGTATCGAGAGATTATCATTTTGACATTCAATGTCTTTCTATTTAGATTTCAATGAGTGCAGTGTATATGGGTCCTGCTCTCAGACATGCACGAACACGGAAGGCTCCTACACCTGCAGCTGTGTGGAGGGCTATCTGCTGCAGCCAGACAACCGCTCCTGCAAAGCCAAAAACGGTAAGTCGCCAAGAATTACATGCGGTTCACTGTAGTGGCCAAAATCACTTCAACTATGCAACACTTGGTTATGCAAAGAGGATTCACGTTTGATGAATTGGCTTTTGAATATATTCATAAATTGTGTGAAATGCCTATAAATGTATATAAAAAATAAAAATCCATATCCAATAGTCTTTTCCTAACCTAAAGCTCCGCTAAAAAAATCTGTTCTTCAGATCAGTCAGACAAATCTTCAAATAATTTCTGTCCACATTACGCATATTTCAATACAGCATTTTATGCCAATTATTTACACAAAACAACTTATTGCCTAAAATTGTCATATCTTTGCCTCCAGTGCCTGTGGATCGTCTTCCTGTGCTCTTGATAGCAAACCTCCATGACATTCGGTGCACTACTCTGGGAGGCTCCACGTCTAAGCTGCCCTCCATCATGACAAAGCAGGCAATGGCTATGGATTTTGTCTACGCTGAGGAAAAGGTCTGCTGGATAGATGTGGGAGAAACTCCTGCTGCCACGCAGCTCAAGTGTGCCAACATCCACGATCTGAAGACTGTTACCAATATACACCCCATTAACATCTCACTCAGCCTGCACCGTGAGTATTCCCTTTGCTTTACTCAAAAACACAGTGTAATGATTTGCTCTTTGTACGTGTCAGATGCCATGTTGTTGTGTTGATCAAGTTGGAAAATAACTTTAAAATACAGTTTATCTGCTTTCTTAGAAAGTGGATCTAGATTGTTTACCATTGCTGCCCATAATAATAATGGCTTACACTTGTATTGTGCACTACAAGCCTGTATTGCCAAGTTTCTCAAAGAGCTACACTATCCTCATTATTCATTCATGCCATATTTGATGATGGTAAGCTGCTGTTGTAGCCACAGCTGGGGTAGACTGACGGAAGCGTGACATTGACCCCTCCAACCACCACCCACCACTCACTCACTTCATTCACCCAGGCTTCCTGGTGTTACCAAACGGTCTCCCATCCAAGTACCAGCCAGGCCCTTTCCCTGCTTAGCTTAGTCTTTATACGTCTCTGTTGCTTTACTTGGATTAGGTTTAGATGGATTTACTCTATTTAAATCAATGTATGCATTTTTCTGAATTAAAGTTCCAAGACATGTGAAATCTGTTCTCAGTTTGTGGACATTTTTACAAAAGTCCAAATCGAAATACAACAAATATTCACTTGGAGCCTGGCAGCGTTTTTACCTGTAGCAGTTTTATAGTCAAAAAAATGTCCACAAACATAACAGCCTGGCTACGTGTTTATGTGTGAGATTCTGTCTGTGACTAGCATTGAGATTTCGCCTCAGGCATGGAACATCAGATGAGAAAAACAAGTGAAGGAGCCAGGTCTGTAGACCCTGTAATGCAGGATACATAACTGGAGATTATCTAACTTGAGTCTAACTGCATTGAAATGAATTTGTGTAACAGTTGACAGTGGAGGTAAGAAATGCCTGAATACAACCAGGACCCCCACAGCTTGGGAGTGCCATTGGTGTTTATTCACAAATTCTTGTGCAGGACTTTGCATGAAGAGTGCGCTGCTTTGAGTAAGAGACAAATAAGAGCACTGTTTTATAGTAAAACAAATGTTAGTGATTTGCTGTACTGATCGTGGAAGTGGTCATGCAGATGGTATTTACATTCCTCTTGTGGGTTATGTCAGCTTTAGCAAACCTTACATTCCTGCAGCCGTCCTCAGTCCTGTCCAGTCAGGTCACTCTGACAGGCTCATAGCTGCAGAGACACACACTCGATTGACCCACACAACTCAAGCATGCATTACACAGTCACATATTACAGAGTTTTCTTATTCACTACTAAGTTCAAGCTGGATAAAGTGCAGGCATATTTACTGTGCGGCGTTTTAGTGAGGTGTGAAAAATGTGCTTCAATTAAAAGGAAATATTTTACAATGAAAGCACTCTGCCTGCTGTTGGATCACACTTAGCTTTGATTATGACATGAAACAAGATTTATTTCTATCCACTGTTGCATACATTTTTCACCAAGATGGGAGATTAATGATAGCAGAGTTGACGATGGTTCCCAACTATCCCTTCACTTTTCAATAATGCATTGGACACTAACTCTATTTTATCAGTGTCTTGAATCTCCTTGGATGTTTTGTCTGCTTGATTCCAGTTATTCAACTCTCCTCATAAAACATGTTTTCCACGGGATGTACTGTATCTTTTGATGTGGTTGTTAAATGGGAAGCTGCTCATTGCATCTGTTGGGCTTAAATAACCTGTTCCCCCCTGAAAGATCATTTGCCATGCAGAGTGTTAGTGTAGACTATCCAGGGATTTTCCATCGTACAACACTCGTACATTTATTATCCAATGGGAGGCTCTCACATATTTGCTCAGTCAAACCAAGGTGGCAATTTTGGCCTGATAGTGTAGGAATGGTCAGTATTTTTGTTTTTATTCATTTTTTTTTTTTTTTCATTTTACAGCAGGAAAATACAGTGAGGATTTTATTCATTAACAATTCGACTTCATTCAAGTCTAGACGTTATGTATTTTTATTTTGCGATTGGATTGACAAGGTTGTTTTTTTTCTTCTGTTTAAATTCCAACATCTTCCCTTATTTCTGTGCGCAATGCAGATTTTTTTTTCTTACTCATGGACTTAAAAACAAGGTTTAGAATTCAACGTAGCAGTCCATGATATTTATTTATTATTAAAGTTCAGGTGCGGTTCATACAGTGAGGCACACTGGCCTGAAGCTGGCCTTAGATGGATTTTTTTTTGGTTCTGTGATGGTGAGTTTGGGGGTTTGGTGCATAGTTCACACAAACATGGTGATTTATGGCTTCGGGGAGGCTGAAAGAGCAGGGCAGATAAGTATACGAGGCGTCCAGATGTGGCCCGCTCTGTCTGTGTATGTGAAGATAAAAGAGAAGCTCAGTCCACCAGCCCATTCTCCCCACCCTTAAAAGACTGGACCAACTTCCTCCTTGTGAATTAAAAAAAAAAGCCTTTTAATTTGATGCCACAATAGCTGTCATAATGTCTGCAGTGATGTGTTGCATTACCCGATACATTCAGTCCACTAATAACCTCTTGCTCAAAAAAACAAAAACAAATCTGAAAACCCTTCCTTTGCTGTATTATCACCAGATGAACTTGTTTAGCCCTTGGACTATTCTCCCAAAAGGTTCATAGAGGCAGAATAATGCTGTTTATTTCACCTTAAAGTCAGGAACTAACACTTGTGTACAAATTTGGTGTAGCAGCTATGCGTTTATTAGTGACTCTCATCCTGCATGTAAATAACTTCAAAATAAGACGGTGTTTGTCATTGCTGGTATGACCCCCTGAGCTGGTGTAATGTTTCACAAGGGCTGTTTTGAACTGGTAGGTGTCGGGGGCAGGAAGCTGTGGGGTTGTGAGGGCAGCGGTTTGGTAAGCAGGAAAAAAGGGGAGGATTTTTTATTCTTTCCCAGCAAAATTTCCACTTACCAGAAACATCTTGGGGATGTCGACAAGCTGCTGGCTCTATAGATGACGGGTTCCACCGCTTAGTTGTTGCACAATGCAAAGTCAATAAGTTTCACAACAGTGATTTCTGCCTTGTTTACGAAACAAAAACGAGCAGATAAAGCTGGAATACTTTCGTGCTAAGACACAGTTTCAGATGGTACCTGTGGGAGTATCGCAGTTGACTGTGACAAAAACTAGAATCAAGTTCCAGTGCTTACAAATTATGGCCTGGTTTTTATCTCATTGTATTATTTAAATGTTATCTGTGATCATCGTTTTATATTGCTCATATGCCAATCTCAAAATATGTGGACAATGAAAAGGTAAATTTGTAGAATGAATTCTTGGTTTTAGGTGCACATATTACAGCGTTTAGGTCTGGTCTATTGGCCTAAACAGTATAGTGATAATTATTGGCTTCACTGCTGCAGAAACTCCTAAAGTCTGTTATTGCCCTCTCCTGTACCTCAAGATCAAAGTTGCTCCTTAGATTTACTCAAAGACAACAGTGGAGACTTTGATTGTGGATGTATGAGAGGTGAGCATGTGTGGTGTGTATATACAGACCACTGCTTTGAAAGAAATCATAGAGGCAGCTGTTAAAACATTTCTCTGTATGAGAGTCAGTGCATCCTCAAGGCCCCCTGCGCACCACGACCTGCGTGTGGTTACACATTTGCTTACAAGCTGTGATTCCCACATCCTCTCTGTCACAGTATTTTTCTGGAGAATCTCTTTATAGCCGACTTAAAAGCAGGTCTGACCAAAAAAAGTTTAATGCTTGGCTGTCTGCATCCAAGCATTTCATGTTGTGCTGTGGAAATGAGTGGTGCAATTCATGTTACTGTAAATTTACAGTTTGTAAAACTGTACAATGAAAAGTGAGGGGTGAGAGTTCCTTGAACCTACCTACACCTTTTAGTATAAACACATTTCTGTCCATCGTTGCTGTAACTTGTCTGTTGACAAATAAATGTTAATTAAGATTACAATAAAGAAGACTCTAAAAATGAGAGTCTTTATTTTTACTGTCTATCTTTAAGTCAGGTTGGCATATGTTCAAATCTTTATGCATACTTATGCGTTTGATAAGTGCTATGTGTTTTAGCAATTTGCGATTTGTGGAAACTTTGTTTACCAATTTCTGTGTATTTTTCCCTTCTGCTGTCTTCAGATGTTGAGCAGATGGCTATTGACTGGTTAACAGGAAACTTCTACTTTGTTGATGATGTGGACGACCGCGTGTTTGTGTGCAACAAAAATGGCCAGACGTGTGTGACTCTACTGGATCAGGAGCTTTACAATCCCAAAGGCATCGCCTTGGACCCAGCCATGGGGTTTGTGCTACATCCTTTCCCCTTGACCTGAAATGACCTTCTGTTGAGCTTTAGTCTGAAAATAGGATCTTATGATCAGAAAGGCTGCTGACTGAGCAGTCAGTCTGAGTCCAAGGATGTCCCGACACTGACTGGTTTAAATCAGATGAGCTTCCTTTTTACAAGTATCACTTCTAGTTGTTTTTTTTCTTGTTTTTTTTTTTAAATAACCTAAAACCACTCTCCACATAGACGTTGCTTGATTTGAACTCTTTCAAAGTCTGATAAAATGGAGAATGTTTTGTTTTATTATTAAGATTTTCTTTCCTTCTTTCTTTCTTACAGAAAGGTATTCTTCACAGACTATGGCTCCACTCCTCGGGTGGAGCGTTGTGACATGGATGGACAGAACCGCACTAAACTTGTAGACAGTAAAATAGTCTTCCCTCATGGCATCACCCTGGACCTGGTCAACCGGCTAGTGTACTGGGCTGATGCATACCTCGACTACATTGAAGTGGTGGACTATGAAGGAAAGAACCGGCACACAATAATTCAAGGCCTGATGGTGAGCACTCAGCACAAGTCAATACTGCAGGAATTAATAGAATATTCACAAACTAGTAGATTACATTTTTAACACAAACCTGTTTGAGATCATTCTTAATCTCATATTTATTAATATATTCCATGGTGAGATTGGTTGCCATCTAATTTTGATAGCCCCTATAGATATTGCTTAAAGAGGCTGTGATTTCTCCTGCTAATAATGTGTCCCTAAACATATTAGTCTCGCCATGGCAGAGTGGTTCCACTCTTTTAGCAGAATAATGAACTAAATGAAATCTGGGCTGTGGGATGGAGAGTGTGTTAAGGTAACTTGATCTCAGCCCTTATCACCCTGACAGAAGAGCAAAGCTGCAGAACAGCCCCCTATGAAAATAAAACCTTTTTTTTTTTTTTTTTTTTTTTTTTAAGGTAGTGCAGACGAACAATACAAAAACAGTAGACAAGTCCACTGACGTGTAATAATAATAATAATCATAAAACAAATTCTATACAACAACAACAAAAAAAGGGCACAAGTTAGAAGTGCTACCTTAAACATTTACATGTGTGTGCGTGTGTGTGTGTGTGTGTGTGCGCATGTGTGCATGTGTGTGCGTGCCTGTATGAAATGCTAAGTGCGACTTGGATATGTTTATAGGGGAAACACAAGAGAAGGAGAGTTTGGCAACATAGAAAGGAGCAAAAAACAAAAAAGAAAAACAAAAAGATACTAATAATAATATTAATAGTAATAGTCATACAACTAAAATATAGAATAGTAAAATCAATCAAATAGAAGACATTTCTTTCCAATTATACAATGCTTATGATTTTATTTTATTTATTTATTAATCATTTTTACTTATAAGTTCAATACCCTTTTGAAGTGGATGTAAGACCAGGGGCTTAAACTCTGCTGCTGCCCGACCCTGGGGAGGCAACTCGCAGAGCAAGGACTGCTCCATCACCTCAGAGCAACCCACTGACCAGATGAGGAGAGGGTCTGCTCACTTGATCAAGCAGTGTTTTTACCTGGCTAATATCCACCTCTACATTTGTCGTTAATTTTCTTTTTAGTATTATTATTATTATTATTATTATTTATTTATTTATTTGCATTCTTTAATTTTGAGGTGGGGTAAGACCATGGTGCTTAAATTCTGCTGCTGCCTGTCCGTGGTGGGGAGGCAGCAGCATAGCAGAGACCGCTCCATCACTTTAGAGCAACCCTCTGACCTGATGAGTCTGCTCACTTGATCAAGCAGTGTTTTTGGTGTATCCCCCCTTTTTTTTTTTTTTTTTTTTTTATATATACATATATATATTTTCCCTTACTCTACCTCCCCCCCAAAAAATGCATTATAAGCACTGCATAACCTCGGGGACATATAATTCATGAAAATTAAAAATAAAGGGGAGCAGAAAGGGAGAGAGAGATAGTGAAGAGGAAGAGAAAGGAACAAGAGGAGATATTGTGTGTGTATTTACATTTTTATATGCGTGTGTTTATTGTATAATTGACATGGATGACAATTAACAAATAAAAAAAATAAAAAAAATACATAAATAAATAAAAAGATTATGAGTGAAATAAATGATTTCATGTCAAATCTTATGTTAATTATGAGAAGAAGAAAAAAAAACAAAAAAAAACAGTAATAATAATAAATAATAGTAACAATAAAAGCAAAAAATATACATATATATATATATATATATATATATATATATATATATATATAAAAAATAAAACCTTTAACAGATGAGACCTGTATCATTTTGTTGGTTTGGGAGGCTGCCACTCTTTGTCTTTTTATTTATTGTAATGTCACTGTGTGTCAATGGTTTGTCTTGAAAAGGTAACATGTACTCATAAACCTTTCTTGTTCAAAGTAAACCTACTTTACAGTTAAAGGGACTATACAGAGTTTAAAAATGTTAAAGTATTTTCATCCCCCGACATGTTCCGGCCATGTCCTAATGTGTAGAATGAGCCCAGACCTATTCACTACAACTGCCTCTAAAATCCTGCACTCAAAAAGTTGTTACTTCGGGTCCGAAGTGCCGTCATGCACGAGCTTAACATAGAGACAGCAGTTACGCGTAAGACCTGAGGTGGCAGTAGTGAGCATAAAATGACCAACTTGCATCTAGTCTCTTTAATGCAGTAACACAAAAACATGATTTCCAACATGTGTGAAACCATATATTTTGTACAGCAAAATATGAGAACCCAACGAAAGGACAAACTTGACAATTTCATATCTTGAAAATACACTTATGATAGGTGGCAGCAAATACTTGAATGATCAATTCATGAATGTGTTTGTTGCATGATATATTGTACATTTCTAAAGTATATTTTTAAAATAATCTCCTCTCATTTTAGATCGAGCATCTTTATGGCCTGACTGTATTTGAGAACTATTTGTATGCCACCAACTCAGACGAAGGCAACCTCAATCCTAAAACCAGCGTGATCCGAGTGAACCGCTTCAACCGCTTCAACCGCACAGACGCCCATCCGGTTACACGTCTCGATAGAGGCGCAGCGCTGCATGTGTATCATCAGAGACGCCAGCCGCAAGGTACATACCCCTCTATTTATTTCACAGTGTGTAGAAGTCCACACAATCCCCCTTTACACAATCTACATGCATGACACTGAGAGCAATGAGATGATTCCGCAGTTATTGTGTAGATTTGGAAATACCATGTCACTGTGACATTTCAGTACTGCATAATAAAATATGATTTTATAATGGGTCTGAAAACTCTCTGAGCCCAGAATTTGTGTTTGCAGTATTTAACATGTCTTTGCCCTGTCCTTGCTCAGTGCGCAGTCATGCTTGTGCCCTGGATCAGTTTGGGAAGCCTGGAGGTTGTTCAGACATCTGTTTGTTGAGCAACAGCCACAAGACGAGGACATGTCGCTGCCGATCTGGGTTCAGTCTTGGTAGTGATGGCAAATCCTGTAAAAGTAAGTGTTGATTATTGGTGCCATTTACATTTACATTATAAATTAAATTGATATACACATTGTTACAAAATAATAAAATAATCATAATATCATAATAATACGGTAACTATTCATTACATAGCTGGTGGTATGTAGCTGGGTTGCCAGGTCAGTCGTAAACTGCAAAACTGGGCAACTTTTTTTTAAAGCTGTACTAAGTAACTTGTTTAGCTTATATTAATTAATTATATATTAATAAATCGTTTCCGTAGTTCCTCTTGGGGTAATACTAGTGTGTACTAGTGTTAATGGGATGATTGGGGGGTCTTTCAATCTCCCCCTGGTGTCTCTAGCCAGAAAACCACAATTGCAACATTCCCTGCTCTGACCCGGGGACCAATACACACTAATGGAATCACGAAGAAGAAGCTAACAGGCTAACGGTCAAAGCTAAATGCAGGCTAGCGCCACTTTAGCAGCATTTACAGCCAAGTTTGAGTGAAAAAAAGTATGTCTATTGTGTAATTGGATGTACAATATCCCTCTCTCCCTTTGTCTTTTCTGTCAGCGTAGTATTTACTCTCACTCAATGAGACTAATGAGTAAAAAAAACACAACATGCTACAACACCTGCAGTGGCACTTATGGCCTCTAGGGGGATGAGTTACTTAGTACTGCTTTAAGCTTGTGAAAAAAGCTGTATTTAGTTAATCTCTCCAAAAAAGTCAAACAAAATCTCTCAGAGCTGCTTTTTCAGTGAGAGACGGCGAGGTGTGGTCCAGCATCATCGGAGGAGCACAGTGGCTCAAAACTACCAGGCATGCTTGAGTTTAAGACGGTTTTCAGATATTTATGAGTGGGTTTGCCACTGATACCTGGCAACCCAGCTGCCTTGGGGGGAAGGGTGACAGAAGTCAGGCTGTCTATGGGCACCATCGGTCTCTCTGACACCAACAACATTTCATATTAGATTATTCTTTATAGTGACTTATACTGTATACTTGTCTTGTACAGAACCAGACCACGAGCTGTTCTTGGTGTATGGCAAGGGTCGTCCCGGGATAATCAGGGGTATGGACATGAATGCCAAGGTGCCCGATGAATACATGATCCCAATTGAAAACCTCATGAACCCAAGAGCTCTGGATTTCCATGCTGCTAGTGAATTCATCTATTTTGCGGATGCTACGAGCTACATCATCGGCCGACAGAAGATAGACGGGACAGAGAGAGACACTATACTAAAGGAAGGTAAGCTTTGCCGCAAATCCTTTGTTAAATATAGATTCAGTGCACGAAAATGTTTACACTTTTTTTCATTTGTACTTTGCTCTCTTATCTCAGGTATTCACACAGTGGAGGGGATCGCTGTGGATTGGATGGGAGGTAATCTTTATTGGACAGATGATGGACCTAAGAAGACTATCAGCGTTGCCAGGTTGGAAAAGGCTTCCCAGACACGGAAGACTCTTATTGAGGGAAAAATGAGTCACCCCCGAGCTATTGTGGTGGACCCACAGCATGGGTAAGAAATAGAAAGTCACACACAAAAAAAATCAATATTGATGACAGGTCAATGAGTATGCCCAATTGGGAAGGCTGACAACTATGTTAAGCCATTTTTGTGTCTGCGCTGGACGCCATCTCAAAAATGTGATGGTGCAGTAACAGTCCAACAGATTCAAGCGAGATTGATTATAATTGCTGTTTATTCCAAATGTAGAATTTCTCTTATCATGATTGTATTGATTATTATTTTTAGGTGGATGTACTGGACAGACTGGGAGGAGGATCCAACAGAGAGCAACAGAGGCAAAATAAAAAAAGCTTGGATGGACGGCTCTCATCACCAAGTGTTTCTGACCAGTAAGACCGTGCTGTGGCCGAACGGTTTGAGTCTCGACATCCCACAGGGCGTCTTGTACTGGGTGGACGCCTATTACGACCGCATTGAGCTTGTTTACCTGAACTCGACAGAAAGAAAGGTTTGTTATGAATGTAAATGTTACAAAAAGAATGGGTGCAATAAACTTTTCTTTCAATGTTGCAGGTGGTGTATGAGGGTCAGGAGTTGAACCATGCTTTTGGATTGTGCCATTACAAACAGTTCCTCTTCTGGAATGAGTATCGTGGAGGGAGCATCTACAAATTGGACCAGGACTCAAAAAAAGTCACTTTACTTCGAAATGAGAGGCCTCCCATTTTTGAGATCAGAGTCTATGATGCCCATCAGCAGCAAGGTATGTTTTATTTTCTTATTGCTTATTGTTGCTGCTGCTGTTGTTGTTGTTGTTGTTGCTCAATGTTAATAATTCTATCTCACAATCAAAACTGTATTTGGAACTCTTTTTTTTTTCATATAGGATCCAATGCGTGCAGAGTTAACAACGGTCTTTGCAGCAGCTTGTGCCTTGCTATCCCGAATGGCCGGTCCTGTGCCTGTGCGGACGATCAAATCCTGGATGTGGATAACGTCACCTGCAAAGGTACTTAGCTGCTTTTAACAGTGGAAGGTTTCACTAATACTATGCTCGGTCAGACTTCTGGTTGTTACAGTAATCCAGGGAGTATTTTCCACTTGAGCCAGTGACTTTGCCAAAACGAAGGGAGAGGCTTCAGTAAAGTCTGCCAAAGAAAGTCACAAAACACAAAAGCTCTATGCACTCTTGTTGCACAGCTTTAGTTTCAACGTTTAAACTCTTTCCTTCTCCTCTTTCTCCGAACTTAGCCAACCCCTCATACGTGCCCCCGCCGCAGTGCCAGCCCGGCGAGTTTGCCTGCAAGAACAACCGCTGTATCCAAGAGCGCTGGAAGTGTGACGGGGACAACGATTGTCTGGACAACAGTGACGAGGCGCCGGAGCTTTGCCGTAAGTCTTGCCACGTCATTGTCATGGCTACAGCCGCAACACAAAGAAAAACACAAAAATCATGTAACGAGTGAGGACTGCCAGTTTGTAGTTTCCGCGATTGTTTCTTTCCATGGGGTATAATGTGGTAGTAATTACAATGACATGCCTTATCCTCATCAAACGGCTCAGAGTTTGGAACTAATTGGTTTTAATGTCCTTATTTGGTCAGACTGGATGTTCATGGTGCATTAGTTTTAGCATTTGGCTCAGTGTCTTTTGTCTTGTCTGTTGTTTTTCCAGACCAGCACACTTGCCCAGCTGACCGCTTTAAATGCCAGAACAACCGCTGTATCCCCCTCCGTTGGCTTTGTGATGGAGACAATGACTGTGGCAATGATGAAGATGAGTCTAACACTACCTGCTCTGGTACGCTGCTTTTAAGCCTGTTCTCTTGAATCACTGCGGGATGTAGGTTAGGTTTATTTAGGGGTTAGGTTTTGGCAGCCACACTTAATATGTGAATGTACAAATCAACATCCTCTCAAAATTGTGAACAAACACAGCCCTCTTCCATAGCTAACAGAGTTTAATTATTTTAAGGGCTGTCTCTGTCTCAATTAAAATGAAAGAGGTAATAAATCTATGTTTAATTAAGATAAAGCAAGTTTGTTGTTATGGTGCCACCACTTCTAAGTGCTGCTTCTACTAAAAGAATATTTTATATTAGGTTGTAATTTGCTAGGTCTTTGAGGATGCCCTTTTTAGCTTTAATTAGGTAGCTGGTCTGGATGTTGAATCGTGGCTTTGTAATTAGAAAGAAGACTTATTGGTCTAAAAGGGTTTATGTGCTTCCTTGCCAGCTCGCACTTGCCCACCCAATCAGTATCCATGCGCCAGTGGTCGCTGCATCCCCATCTCCTGGACATGTGACCTGGATGACGACTGTGGAGACCGCTCTGATGAGCCGGACTCTTGTGGTAGGTTTCATTTCATGCTTTATTTGACTGCTACTTTTTCTCAATCATAAACTGACAGGCTTGTCGTTGTTGTTGTTGTTTACATTGCTGGGACATTATTACTTTCTGAAAGTTGTGAAACGTGCTTAAGTTCAGGTTCTGGACCTTAAAGTTATGTTTATTTTAATTATTATTGGATTTCTTTCTCTCTACAGCCTACCCAACCTGCTTCCCACTGACCCAGTTCACTTGTGCAAATGGTCGATGCATTAACATAAACTGGCGCTGTGACAATGGTGGGCAGACACTGACATTTTAGTACAGTTAATAGACGTTTGCCGTTGAACCTAAAGTTTGTTTCATTTTTGATACAGACAATGACTGTGGAGATAACAGCGACGAGGCAGGCTGCAGCCACTCCTGCTCCAGTGTCCAATTCAAATGTAACAGTGGCCGCTGTATCCCTGAGTACTGGACTTGTGACGGGGACAATGACTGTGGGGACTACAGTGATGAGACGCACGCCAACTGCACAAACCAGGGTGAGCCAAGCAGCACACAATTGCACAATTTTGTAAATAAAATAATAGTATAGGAATTGCAAAGTGGATTGAATTTGCTATACATGTTTTGAAATCAATATTGAGCTCGCTGTCGGCCTTTTTGATTCCTTCAGAAGCATTTACGTTTGACAGAAACTATACAATTGCTGAACCTGTTTTGCAGAGGTCTAAATTACTGGGTTAACAGGCTTTATACATGATAATAATTATAGATACAGATTTGTCTAAGGACATTATATAGCCTAAATAATTGTGCTAATTGTGCTGCCTCATTATCAGTTTACTGGTTTCTCCTCTCTCTTAACTTTTCTCAACCTTACATGCCCCCTTCACTTTTAATTTAGTGTGTTGTTGTTTGTGGATGTGATTAAGTTTGTGGTTGGATGTGACCTGACCTAATTATTACAACTATTTTATGAAAGGGGAAATGTTTTGACCGTTATTGCAGCTGTGTTTTGTCCTGTAGAGAGATTCAGCTTTTCATGGTTAACCACGTATTGTGACTGATGCAGGCTAATGTTAATAGCACGTAAACACAAAGTGTGTAAATATCCTTTCCAATTGCATGCATTATTTGATCCATGTAGAAGCCCCGCCAAGTGCTGTCAGGTCTCAGAAAGTAGAAGGACTGGGACTCAGCGGGACCTGTTGGGCTAATGAGCAGTCTGTGTGCTGTGTGTGCGTTTTCAGCCTGTGTGGGTTTGTAGGCTTTGTTGGGCTGCCATCTGGAAGCACTTAGTCATAATAAAAAGCATTTCTACTCCCTTCTCTTTTTTGTAAAAGTTGTATACTCTGAGTTACTCATCTCTACTGTCAGGCTTAGCATACCATTACATGACCAATACTACCAACAACTTTTGGGGTGTTTCGGTCATTATCACATAAAATGCCTGTATTAATTTGTGCGTGATTTATGCGACCGGTGTATTTCAAATATTGTGTTTTTTCTCCTTTAGCTACTCGACCTCCAGGTGGTTGCCATGTCGATGAATTCCAGTGTCGGATGGATGGTTTGTGCATTCCCATGCGCTGGCGCTGTGATGGAGACACAGACTGTATGGATCTGAGCGACGAGAACAGCTGTGATGGTGTTACACACATGTGTGACCCCGCGGTCAAGTTCAGCTGCAGGGACTCGGGTATTAACATTAGCTATTGTTATTATAGGTGTCTGTAAATATAGTCTAAACATAAACTGTAATGTCCAAACAGCTCGCTGCATCAGTAAGGCCTGGGTGTGTGATGGAGACAGAGACTGTGAGGACAATTCGGATGAGGACAACTGTGAAGCTTTGGTGTGCAAATTGTCTCACCACATGTGTGCCACCAATGACTCCATCTGTCTGCCTGCTGAAAAGCTCTGCGATGGCACCGACGACTGTCCCGATGGCTCAGATGAGAAGCTTTGTGGTGGGTTTTATTAGTTTTTTTAGTTTTAAAGTAACTAAAAATATATATTAAATACTTTTAAATGTTTGTTTAATAAACACTAATTGCCTCTTTCCTACAGACCTGTGTGCTGTGGACAAGGGAGGCTGCAGTCACAACTGTACAATCATTCCTGGAGAAGGTTACATGTGTTCTTGCCCCTTGGGCATGGAGCTGGGCCATGACAATAAGACCTGCCAGATCCAGAGCTTTTGTGCCAAACATCTTAAGTGTAGCCAGAAGTGTGAGCAGGAGAAGTCCACTGTCAAGTGCTCCTGTTATGAGGGCTGGGAACTAGAGTCTGACATGGAAAGCTGTAAAAGCACCGGTGAGGAAAACACTGTTGTATTATAAAAACATTTTTGCACATTAATCTTTAAAAGTGAATGCCAAACGTTTTTGACTTTGT
Source organism: Gobius niger (assembly GCF_951799975.1). Lineage (NCBI taxonomy): Eukaryota > Metazoa > Chordata > Actinopteri > Gobiiformes > Gobiidae > Gobius > Gobius niger. The sequence continues at coordinate 13,743,911 of NC_136857.1, forward strand.
GACCTTTAAGAAAATGCTTTGTTGTGTTTTTCAGATCCTTTCAAGCCGTTCATAATTTTTTCCAACCGCCATGAGATTAGAAGAATCGAGCTTCATAAAGGGGAGTTCAGTGTGCTGGTCCCAGGCCTGAGGAACACCATCGCCTTGGACTTTCACCTCAACCAGAGCACCCTGTACTGGACCGATGTGGTCGAGGACAAGATCTACAGAGGGAAACTTTCGGAAAATGGAGGTGAGAACAGCTGCTCTGTGTTATGTAATTATCTAGGTATTTGTATTAGTACAATGCTGTAGTCGGCTGTCAAAAGAAGAACAATGCATAGCCTGGTTTTGAACCCTTATTGTCCCATTGTTCTAACCAGGGCTGAGTCCAAGAGATACCAGTATTAAGACCAGTGTTATGCATTCTTTTGTCTGATATTAAATAGCTTTATACTTTTCTAAATGCAGCATTCAGTGTAAAATGATTTTATTAATTTGATTGATGTGTCAAAGCCAAGTATGAAGGTCAGGAGTGGCGGTCTGTGACCCTGAATAAATCTCTCGGGTCATGCTTGTACTTGTTTCCTCTGAGCCCCTGGTCATTTTACCAATCAAGGTTACGTTCCCAGCGCAGCACTCCAGGGGCACACGGAAGGCTTTGTCTCTTCCCATTTGTCTTTGGATTCGTTGTGCGTGACTGCAGTTTGAAAACTGAGGGTCAGCAATACCCAAATCTAAACAGATTTGTGTTTCGTTTTCTTAAAAGGTGTACTGATTTCTAAAGTATTATTGCTCTACATTTTAAAAAGCTACATTTAAATTCTGCTGGTAAGTCCTACACACATAAGAAGGTCTGACAATATATAGTAGCTTCCAGACAATTGCTTTTTTTCTTACACCTTATGTGTCATTTTGGGCCTTATGCAGGTTTACGAACTCTGAATTTGTGAATGTTTTTCTTTCTTGTAAAGTTTCTTCTGCTTTCTGTTACAATTTCATATTTTTATGCCGTAGCTCTTACCAGTTTTGAGGTGGTGATTCAATATGGACTGGCCACCCCGGAGGGCCTGGCTGTGGACTGGATAGCAGGAAACATTTACTGGGTTGAGAGTAACCTGGATCAGATTGAAGTTGCCAAACTTGATGGAACGATGAGGACAACTCTGCTGGCCGGAGAAGTCGAGCACCCTCGTGCTATTGCCTTAGATCCTCGTGACGGGTAAGAAAAACAATACACACTTATACTTATACAGTTCTACAGCATTGTCTCCAGCTCACTATCTTTACCTTTTTGACAGTATTCTCTTTTGGACTGACTGGGATGCCAGTCTACCTCGGATAGAGGCAGCTTCTATGAGCGGTGAAGGCAGGCGCACAATCCACAAGGAAACGGGCAGCGGAGGCTGGCCCAATGGACTCACTGTAGACTACATGGAGAGACGCATTGTGTGGATAGATGCTAGGTAGTAGTAATATTAGAGCACTCCCTTAAGACTGCATCCACCCTCACACTTACATCACAAACTCTCTGTTCATTTGCATGTCCAATTCCATGGAAAAGCGAATGCTAATTTTTAGGGCTGAAACGACTAATCAATTGATTGACGACTAATCAATTATTGAAATAGTTGACGACTATTTTAGTAATCGATTAATCGTTTTCTGGTTCACACAGACTTAAATGGGGCAAAAATGACATAAAAAATTGAGTATTTTTTGATGGAAACCTACTTTGTTTTATAGTTAGTGTCTGTAGTGTTTTGTACATTGTAAATTTCATGAATAGAGCCTCCAGCAAACATTTCCCTTTAGTTTACTCCATCAACACATCCTCAAGCAGCACCACTTAAGCTATATGTGATAACATTTTTGGGGAAAAATACAATTTCCCTAAACCATTCACAGCCAAGTGATTAATTGGAAAAATAATTGATAGATTAATCGATTACAAAATAATCGGTTGTTGCAGTCCTACTAATTTTGTAACTAAAGTTGGATATTTTATTCTCACGTATTTTCCATTTCTTCCATTTTGTTTCACTGCAGGTCAGATGCAATCTACTCTGCTAAGTATGATGGATCAGGGCTAATTGAAGTGTTGCGTGGTCACGAATATCTGTCGCACCCATTTGCTGTTACTATGTACGGTGGTGAGGTCTACTGGACCGACTGGAGGACAAACACGTTATCTAAAGCAAACAAATGGACTGGACACAATGTGACTGTGGTCCAGCGCACCAACACACAGCCCTTCGACCTGCAGGTTTACCACCCGTCAAGACAACCTCAAGGTTAGTCACAAATCTTGATTCTACTTCACAGCAACCAGACAGAGGGTCTTTCTTGGTTCAAAGGTCCTGCTGGCCACACATTTAAATTATGGAAATTATTGTCTGAATTTTTGGGAAACAATTATTGCAAAATGGCAGAATTGTCAATTAGGAAACCTTTTACTTTGGCATCAACATACTATGCACTTTTTAATTTTTCTGTTGGGATCTCATTATCTTTCTTTCCCATTTAGCTCCAAATCCGTGTGCTCCTAAAGATGGGAAAGACCCCTGCTCCCACCTCTGTCTCATCAACTTTAACCAGACCTTTTCTTGCGCTTGTCCTCACCTCATGAAGTTACAAGCTGACAAACGCACATGCAAAGGTAAGCATAGGTGTTAATGAATATTGGGTAGAATTAGATACAACATTGAACAAAACATTGTAAACAAAGTTTTCCTCCAATATATAACACGCAGACACACAGAGTGCTCTGGAGGCAGTGGTGATGGATCCATTGTGCCTCTAAAATTGACATAATTAACTGTAATCCTACATGAATAAAGATTTGACTGAATCCCATCTGTTTACGTTCATCCCTTGAGAATTTAATTTGCATTTAATCTTTCATAAATTGCTGTCCTACATAATCTTATGAAGTATTAGTACAGTATATTCCTAGGGGATGGCTCTTAAACTCTGAATTAGTTTAAGGCCTTGTAATATAATTACTTTGCGTTTATTCTTCAGAATCCCGCAAGTTTCTCCTTTACGCTCGTCAAATTGAGATCAGAGGAGTGGACATTGACAATCCCTATTACAACTACATCATCTCCTTCACTGTGCCGGACATCGACAATGTCACAGCCGTGGACTTTGATGCTGTGGAGCATCGCATATATTGGTCAGATGTCCGGACACAAACCATTAAAAGAGCCTTCATTAATGGCACTGGTGTAGAGACTGTTGTGTCAGCTGGTAAGAGCTGTTCTTGAACTCGAGTTGTCATAGCCTGTTTGTAAAGCCACTATGTCTAAAATCACACTTTTATTTTGTAGATCTTCCCAATGCACATGGTTTGGCAGTAGACTGGGTGTCCAGAAACCTCTTTTGGACCAGCTTTGACACCAATAAGAAGCAGATCAATGTGGCCCGACTGGATGGGTCTTTCAAAAACGCTGTGATCCAGGGTCTTGATAAACCCCACTGTCTGGTCGCACACCCTCTGCTTGGGTCAGTCCTCGGCAGCGTTAAAACATTTTTTATTTTTTTTATTTAAAAAGAAACATAGAAAGTTTTGCTAATCAAATTTAAATTCCTTGCAGTAAACTGTACTGGACAGATGGAGACAACATTAGCATTGCTAATATGGATGGCACTAACCGCACTTTACTCTTTATGAACCAAAAAGGACCAGTCGGTGAGTAGAAACCTCTCAATGTATTTGTTTCTTTGCCGAAGTGATTGTCACATGTATGATTTTTGTTTAGGTCTTTCTATTGATTATGAGAATGAGCAGTTGTACTGGATTAGCTCAGGAAATAGCACCATTAATCGCTGTAAACTTGATGGATCCGACCTGGAGGTGCTTGAGGGCATCAAAGGCAAACTTACCAAAGCTACAGCACTTGCAATTATGGGTAAAACATGAATTCAATTCAACTTTATTTATAATGCACTTTCAAAACAACATAGTTGACAAAAGTGTAGTTAATGATGAACAGCATTTCAGTTTTATACAAATTCAAAAATTAACATTTTTAACATTTTTAGGTGACAAGCTCTGGTGGGCAGACCAAGGAACTGATCAGATTGGGACATGTGACAAGAACGATGGAATGAACTGGAAGGTCTTAAGAAACAACACTTCTCCAATGATGCACATGAAGATATATGATGAAGAGACACAGAAAGGTAGGCACTTCATCCTGTAGTAATGTTCATTATGTTGAATAAAGGATAATATATGTCAAATGTCTCGTAGCTGGTATAAACCTCTGCAGTAACAACAACGGAGACTGCTCTCAACTGTGTCTTCCAACATCTCCAACTACCCGTGCCTGCATGTGCACAGCTGGTTACAGCCTCAAGAGTGGGCAGCAATCTTGTGAGGGTATGAAATCTATTAACAGCGTTAATTACACATAGATTGTAGATTCTAAAACCAGAATTATTTGGTCTTGAGCAGGTATGGGCTCCTTCTTGCTTTACTCTGTTCATGAGGGAATCAGAGGAATTCCTTTGGACCCTGCAGACAAATCTGACGCTTTGGTGCCAGTGTCTGGCACCTCTCTGGCCGTTGGCATTGACTTTCATGCTGGTAGGTGACTGCAAGTAAAATGCCTCACTTCAGTGAAATTTGGAATTAACTTTGATGATGTAATCATTTATGGTGCGAGACATAACATGATGTTGCTTTTCAGAAAATGACACGATTTACTGGGTGGACATGGGCCTAAGCACCATCAGTCGAGCCAAGAGAGACCAGACCTGGAGAGAGGACGTGGTTACAAACGGCATCGGCAGAGTCGAGGGCATCACAGTGGACTGGATAGCAGGTTCAGTGACTAATACTCACACATATTTAAATCATAGCTGCTTGTGTAGATAATATACATTAAGCATGTGCCTCTCCACAGGAAATATTTACTGGACTGACCAGGGCTTTGATGTGATTGAAGTGGCCCGGCTGAATGGCTCATTTCGTTATGTGGTCATCTCACAGGGCCTCGACAAACCCAGAGCAATCACTGTTCATCCAGTAAAGGGGTAAGAATAACACAATTGTTTTGAACTTATCAGAACACCAGTGTTTTTATGCGTTTTTATGCGTTTTTATGCGTGTTTCATATGTGTTTCTGCAGATACCTGTTCTGGACGGAGTGGGGTCAGTACCCTCGAATTGAGCGCTCACGCCTGGACGGTACTCAAAGGCTGGTCCTTGTCAATGTGAGCATCAGCTGGCCCAATGGGATCTCCGTTGACTACGAGGTATGGGTATTAAGTATCAGGTTTTTTTTTAACATATATATATTTATATGTTTTTTGTCTCGCTTATTTATTTCTGAATGTGTTATCATTTAGCATACTCTGTGACTACTCTCTTGAAAATATCACAATTGCGCATTTCATATTGCTGTGTTTATAAGAATATTTCATAGCTGTGTGAAATTATTCATGCTATAAATAACTGACTTCATTTGTTTGAACTTGTAGGCGAGTATGCTTTACTGGTGCGATGCCAGAACTGATAAGATAGAGCGTATCAACCTGGAGACGGGAGAAAACCGGGAGCTAGTGCTGGCCAACAACAACATGGACATGTTTGCTGTGTCTGTATTTGAAGAATACATCTACTGGAGTGACAGGTCTGTTCAGAATCTTAGAATGTGTTTATTAGTCTTTCGAAATGTTAATTGTTCCTTTCTTCTATCTTTTGTCAAATTATGTGCAGGACTCATGCAAATGGTTCCATTAAAAGAGGCAGCAAAGATAACGCCACAGATGCAGTGCAGCTGAGAACTGGGATCGGTGTACAGCTGAAAGACATTAAGGTTTTCAACAGAGCCAGACAACAAGGTATTCACTGCTACTTAATTTCTTTGTTGTTATAAAATATCAGAACAAAAACATTATATAGCTCATAAACACAGTTAGTGTAGAGTACCTTTGCTCAATTACTCCTTGTTTGAAGTTGAATATAATCTATTCCTCTGCCGTCTTTGTAGGCACCAATGTTTGCAAGGACAACAATGGAGGTTGTGAACAGCTGTGTCTGTTTCGTGGAAATGTAGACCGGACCTGCGCTTGTGCACATGGCATGCTCGCTGAGGACAACAAAAGTTGCAGAGACTATGATGGATACTTGCTTTATTCCGAGAGGACTATATTGAAAAGCATACACCTATCGGATGAGACTAATTTAAATGCTCCTATAAAACCATTTGAGGACCCAGACCACATGAAAAATGTCATTGCTCTGAGTTTTGACTATCACGGAGGGGGAGGAAAAGGGTCCAACCGGATCTTCTTTAGTGACATCCACTTTGGCAACATTCAGCAGATCAACGACGATGGAGCAGATCGAAAGATTGTGGTTGATAGTAAGTTTGTTTCACATTTATTTCACTTTCTTACAATCATGGATGGCATGCTGTTTTAGCGGTTAGCGCTCTCAATCTCGGGCCAAGTTTCTTCCGAGTAACATGTACAATGTGTTCCTCTCTGGAGCCAGGTCTCCCCAGAAAATACGTTTCAGATATATCTGGGTGAGACCTTGCTGGTTAAATAAAGGACATACATGAAAGCTGCATCATACACATTCATAACAAAATGTAAATTTCATATCTAGCCATCTTCAGTATTACCAGTGTTGCATGATAAGACAGCCCTCATTTCCTTGATTAGTTTAAATATTGCATTATTGTCCATGTAAGCAGCTCTTGAATCAATGAGAAGTTTCTGCATGAAACACAGCTGCAGCTTCTCTCAACAAGAGCAACCATTTGAAGAGCTACTCCACATACACAACATGTAATTCCTGTTTTTACATTAGAGACACTTCCTCTGAAAACAAAACACTGAAAACATTAATTCATGCATACATTTAAACAGCATTAGCTTGTCAGCAGTAAATGTGTGTTAAGTAATTGGTATTGCATAGTTTTGGTTCATTCTCAGGTTGGGTCCTTTCATATCGTCAGTTCTGGCTTCTGTCCGAGCTGTCCAACTCAAATGGCTGCACTATGTCTCTGTTCATAAAATGAGGGCAATCTATGTGGCAGCTTTTACACCAGGCCCAGCGCTTTCTGCCGAGCTCCATTAGTTCTCCCCTAAACTTCTGTGACAAAAAGCCGTACAGAACAGGGTTCACTACAGTCGCCGAAGATGCCAATAGTCGTGCAAATATGGCATAAAGGTTGTAGCCCGAGGATCCTGATACGCTCCCTCCAATGAACGAAAACATGAGGGCGTAGGATGGCAGCCATAGGAGCGTGAAGATCAGAACGAGCAGTGCTGAAGTGTGGGTGACTTGGTTTTGGTAGCGCTCCAGTTGAGGAGGGTTACCCAGTAGTCGTGCTTGTCTCAGAAAGCAGTATATCTTGCCATACATAAGTACAATAATGCCAAGTGGAATTGCAAATCCAAAAAGGAACAAGGCAGTGCTGTAGACCCTTTGGCTGAATGTCGACAGAAAGGCAAAACAGTACACTGCACTGGAGGTTGCTACGGTGCGAATGGCAAACTGCGGTGCCCCCAGACCTGAGGCGGGGACCCAGAGCAGAACCACTGTGAGCTTAATCCACCGGTGCATCCTTGAACGGTAGGCCCAGGCAGGGTGCACCACTGTCAAGTAACGGGTCACCGCCAAAGCAGCCAGCGTGAAGACTGATGCGGTTGAACAGGCAACTCCCATGAAGCTAATGGCCTTACAAAGAAAGCTTCCGAAAGGCCAGTATCCCAGAGTGATGGCGGAGGTGTGGAAGGGCAGGCAGAGGAGCAGGAGCAAGTCTGCAGCGCTCAGAGCCAACAGGAGCGTGTCTGTGCCGTGCGGAGGCTTACTGTCTCTCTTCTTCCTCCCATTTAGGATTATTATAACCAGAATGTGCCCAACCAAGCCAATTACCAGAATGAAGCCATCGAGAAGCGGCACCACTACCTTTATCAATGCTTGGTCCTTGCTCACTTTGGGGAATCCACTGCCGTTAATGTGACTCTCTAACGGGCCCATAATTCAATACTAAGTCTCCGTTATTCGTCTAATGGCCCATGTAAGCGTCGCTGGTGCATGTTCCGGCGCTGGCTTCCTGATCCATCTTTTGGCTCTAATTCATGTCTTAATCACAGGCTTAATCACACTCTGTTGAGACGGAGTAATTATAGCAATTAGATAAGCAATTAAGACCACCCCGGTCAAATTTCTTTAGCAATTTTCCAGTCTCTTTCCTTCATACGAGCATCTCTTTTTGTCTCCCACAGTTGTAAGTGCTGGGCTATTGTTTTTAAGTATAATAGACCCAGCAGTACTGTGTGGTCTATTTCTTCTATTCAATTCAAGTTCTAAGTAGACAGTGGAATCCACATTTACCTTGGCATCATCAGCTCGGTCTTTGTAATCCAAGGAGTTACACTTGCATTGATTTATCGAAGCAAAGTAATGGTAGTCAGTGTTGATGCGGAATGATCCTAGGTGCCAGTTTGTCCAGTTCAAAGCTCTTCAAACACAACGCACAAGTCCAGCAAATCAAAAAAAAATGTATGTTCTATAAAACCATTGATTCGAGCTGTAAACTCCAGTCGTTTGCTTGCAGACTGTGACGGCTATTATCGAATGGCAGCAGGCTTTAAACACTGTTTGCTTAGGGATGAGGTGCTGTAGTGATCTGTGTGGGGAGGGGCCAGCTCATATACCACTATCCACAACATCCCTCGAATTACAAAGGTTGGAGTTCAATCGAAATTGCAATTTAAATGGTTAAATGCCATTTTTAGGCAGTACAACATCCAGCTCCTTGGCAACTTCAAACCTAATCCCACACGTCAGACGCTATTAGATAATTTTTACACATCAATAATTTAGCCTCAATGTTTCACACTTTGATACAATGAAAAAGAGTAACAGAGAAACAGAGCACTGTCAAGATCCAAGCTCAACTTTCATGCTTTTTCTCTTTAAACAAGACACTGTCCTGAATGAGCATGACCAGCGAAACCACTGTTTGTATGTGTTATTAAGCCAGTTATAAAATGAAACACGATACAGATCATTGAAACTCTCTCAGGGATCAGCAAACACAGGGCTTCATGTGGCACTGTGGCTTATTTTTGTATATATTTTTTTCTGTGCTTGTTCCAACGACCGAGCGATTTATCTTTTTCAGCTTTTTTCCCCCCACCTTCATCTGTAATTAAAAATGCCTCCCCTTCGCTCCACAGATGTCGGATCTGTCGAGGGTCTGGCCTATCACCGCGGCTGGGACACGCTCTATTGGACCAGCTATACAACATCAACAATCACTCGCCACACCATTGACCAGAGCCGAAACATGGCCTACAACCGCGATACTGTAGTCACTATGTCTGGAGAGGACCACCCCAGAGCGTTTGTGCTGGACGAGTGTCAGGAGTGAGTAATCTTATACCAAAACTAACCTCTTTGTCATTATTTACCAAAAGTGTTCCGGTTCAACTCATGACACATTTTTGTAATCGCACTGTGTTTTGTTGTATTTTAGTCTCATGTTCTGGACCAACTGGAACGAGCAGGCTCCCAGTATAATGCGGGCGTCTCTGAATGGAGCAAATGTGCTGGTGATCATCGGTAGCGACATCAAAACTCCAAACGGCCTGGCAATAGATCACAGAGCGGAGAAACTCTACTTTTCCGATGCCACGCTGGACAAGATCGAGCGTTGTGAATATGATGGAAGCAGCCGCTATGTAAGACTTTTTGACATTTCCTTATTGAAACGTGTATGGCAAATTCACCTTTTTATATCAACAAGACACTGTATATTCGGGTAAGCTTTTTTAAACATTTCTTTCCACAGGTCCTGTTGAAGAATGAGCCAGTTCATCCGTTTGGCCTGGCGGTGTATGGCGACTACATCTTCTGGACAGACTGGGTTAGAAGGGCTGTCCTGAGAGCAGACAAGTACACAGGAGGAGACATGAAGGTACTGAGAGCGGACATCCCACAGCAGCCAATGGGCATCGTCGCTGTGGCCAATGACACCAATAGCTGTAAGCCTCTTTCCAAGTGAATACATCCATGAGTTGCTTCGACCTTTCTGTAAGATGTATTGTCCTTTAAGGCGAGTATTCCCCGTGCCGGAACAATAACGGAGGTTGTCAGGACCTGTGTCTGCCGACCTCAGATGGACGGGTCAACTGCAGTTGCCGTGGAGACAGACAACTCCTGGAAGACAGTACTTGTTCTTGTAAGAAATGGGACTAAAATGTTTGTCACTGTTTTGAAAGTCACTGAAGCGGCTCAATGTGTGTCTGCCTCACCAGCTGTGAACATATCTTGTGGAAGCGTGGATGACTTCGAGTGCGGCAACGGTGACTGCATCAACTACAGTCTGACGTGCGATGGCATGGCCCACTGCAAGGACAAGTCTGACGAGAAGCAGTCCTATTGTGGTGAGTTGATCCGTCCATGTAAATATATTCTGAAAAGGCGCCATAGCAAGACCACTTTAAACTCTCCTGCCTTGTCCTCATCAGCTCATCGAATTTGCAAGAAAGGCTACAGAAAGTGCATGAACGGGCGTTGCATTGGACATCAATTCTGGTGTGATGGTACGGATGACTGTGGCGATCACTCCGATGAGCTTCCATGCAACAGTGAGTGACATTTTCTTATATTTTTTCATGTGCATTGCCATTGAAATAACTGTTGCGTGTTTTTGCAGTGACTCTATGCAAACAGGGAGAGTTCCAATGCAAAGATGGACTCTGCATTTCTAACTTCAGCCGTTGCGACCAAGTGGTGAACTGTGAGGATGCAAGCGATGAGATGAACTGCCGTGAGTGACCTAAAACTTAACCGCTTTTCAAACATCAAGACCTATCTCTTGTCACTTCAAAGAGCTGTATGCCGCTGTAACTTGATAAATAAGTGTGAATGCTTTGGTCGCAGAGCCCACCGACTGCTCCCGTTTCTTCCGACTGGGCGTGAAAGGAGCCTCTTTCAAGAGTTGTGAGAAAACGACCCTTTGTTACCTGTCCTCCTGGGAGTGTGACGGCAACAATGACTGTGGAGACTTCTCTGATGAAAGGAACTGTCAAGGTGGGGTTGTTGTTGACGCTTTTATATGGTTGTTCCCATGTGCCCTGCTGACTCGACATATGTTTTCTGTTCCATTATCGCCGTGCAGATAAGAGGAATGTTAAATGCCCGGTCAACTTCTTCGCATGTCCCAGTGGGCGCTGCATTCCTATGAGCTGGACGTGTGATAAGGAAAATGACTGTGAGAATGGAGCTGACGAAATGCACTGTGGTCAGTGTGCCGCATAGCATTACTATTATTGTTCTGTGTTATGTAAAACAGGTTTGTCCAACTCGGGCAAAAAACAATTTTTAGGATGTCTGACTTCTATGGCCAATGAACTTAAGACCAATTAGTAAATGTATTAGTACAAAATATTAGTACAAAATATTACAAATGTTTGTCTTTAAGCAGTACTAAGTAACTTGTTTACCATAATAAATCCTTTTCGTAGTCCCTCTGGGGGTAATACAAGTGTTAATGGGATGATTGGGGGGTCTTACATTTGCCCTTGGTGTCTCTGGCCAGAAAACCACAATTGCAACTTTCCTTGCTCCGACCCGTTGGTGCAATACACACTAATGGAATCACGGAGAAGAAGCTAACAGGCTAACGGGCAAAGCTAACTGTGCCCAGCACCACTTGAGCAGTATTTACAGCCAAGTTTGAGTGAAAAAAATGATCTACATTGTGTAATTGGATGAACAATATCCCTCTCTCTCTTTGTCTTTTCTGTCAGCGTAGTATTTAATATCATAGACAGTTAATGAGTAAAAAAAAAGTAACATGCTACGACACCTGCAGTGGTGCTTATGACCTCGAGGGCCATGAGTTACTGAGTTCTGCTTTAATACTAATGACAACACTAATGACAAAGGTTAAATGCTGTTGACAATACAAATAATTTTTTATCATTCAATTTTAAAAACAAATCTTGCTACAAATTTTGATAACTTTAAATTTGGCATTTTTTCTTTCAGACAAATTCTGTACCTCCACACAGTTTGAATGTGGAAACCATCGCTGCATTTCCAGCCACTGGGTGTGTGACGGCTCTGACGACTGTGGGGACGGATCAGACGAAGACCAGAAGTGCAGTAAGTGGCGTCATATTTTCAGTCCAATGTTCCATGTATTGTATTTATAACATTTTCTGATGGTGTAATTTACTAAAGAAATCTTCCCATCAATCTTAGAGTCCAAGACATGCAGCCCAGAGGCGTTCCAGTGTCCGGGCTCCCACATGTGCGTGCCTCAGCGATGGAAATGCGATGGCGATAAGGACTGCCCCGATGGCGCAGATGAGAGCGTCAAGGCTGGCTGCAGTGAGTGGAAAGATTACAGCTATCAAAAAACAAAATCTCCCCTCTACAGTCTGCTGTGGTTTGTCTAAGTATTGTCTTTCATTCTCAGTGTACACCAACAGCACCTGTGATGAGAACGAGTTCATGTGCCAAAACAGACAATGTATCCCGAAGCACTTTGTGTGTGATCATGACACTGACTGTTCTGACGGCTCTGATGAATCCCCTGAATGTGGTAAGCATGGAAAAATAATGAATGTGCCCTACTATAGACAGGAAGGCACAAGCGGGAATTTCGAGTTCAACTTAATAACATTTAAAGCTTTAGTTGTGAACTTAAATGCTGTAAGCTGTGAGTAATAGTTTGTTTTCTGCAACAGAATACCCTCCATGTGGGACAGACGAGTTTCGATGTGCCAACGGTCGCTGCCTCAACCAGAAGAGCTGGGAGTGTGATGGAGAGTTTGACTGTCACGACCGCTCTGATGAAGCGCCAAAGAACCCTCGCTGCACGGACTCTGGTAATGCTATGTTTTTAATGGGTTGAACTTGGTGAACAGAAAATAGTTTGGCCAATAGTGTAACTAAAATGGTACTAAGAAGTAAAAAGCTGTTTTCCCAATAATGATTGTGCTGATTGAGCGTTTTAACAGGTATTACTGTATAGAATAGATGGATTACTCTCAGTGGTAAAAGTAAATAGAAGAAGAAGAAGATTTACATTTATTTACTTCTAAAAGTAAATAAATGTTTTGCTCAAGTAAGAGGAGAGATACTAAAGTAAAAAAGTACAGCGTGCTCCTGAAAGTATAATGGCTTACAAAATTCCCTCAAGTAAATGTAGCTAATTGCCTAATATGATGTGACATTTACTTTTCAGAACGCACATGTAATGATTCCGCCTTTATGTGTCGTAATGGAAAATGTCTGAACGAGAGTTTACTGTGCGACCGTAATGACGACTGTGGAGACGGTTCAGACGAACTCAACTGCTTCATCAATGAGTGCCTCAACAGCAAACTCAGCGGCTGCTCCCAGCTCTGCGATGACCTCAAGATTGGCTATAAGGTACTGGACATGTTTTTTATGCTTTGCCAAACATTAACTTGAAGTCATGTTGAATTACAAAAAGCCAGTGTGAGCAGTCTTTGGTTTCTGTGGATATTCTCAAGTTGATATTCTTAAAGCTTGATTTCAGACATTTCACAAGATAAGCGTGTTTTGACTGTGTTGAAAGGGAGAAGGCATTTGTGGAACAGCTTGAACTTTCTGTGAACTTTCTCCTTCCTGCAGTGTTGGGAGTTGTGGTCAAGACTTTATTTAATCAGAATGCTACTCAATCCATCTGGCTCTTAGCGTTAAGATGCATTTTAGTTGGCGAGAGAGTTCCAAACCCTTTTTCCTGTTCTAGTGTTTAAATAAGCAATCGTGTCAAGTTTGATGAATCGCTTGTTTTTATCTAGTATGTGCTTTAGTATAGTAATTCTAGTGTTCACTTTGACACTGTAAATTTCCTCTTGTATGTTTGTAGTGCCGTTGTCATCCTGGTTTCCAGCTGAAGCGAGATGGAAAGACATGCGTGGACATAGACGAGTGTACAACCACGTACCCCTGCTCTCAGCGCTGTATCAACACTCACGGCAGCTTCCACTGTCTCTGCGTGGACGGCTTTGAGATCAGCCCCAACAACCCCACCATCTGCAAGTCCACGTCTGGTACTGCCTCCTTATCTGTTGTATTTGCACTTCACGGCTAAGTATTGGCTCGGCTTGGAATCTGATGCATATGTTTCTCTGTCTGGTATTTGGCCACAGAAGTGGAACCATATCTGATCTTTGCCAATCGCTACTATCTGAGGAAACTCAATCTCGATGGTTCGAATTACACTCTTATCAAGCAGGTAAGTGTTTCTCCTTTGCTCTAACGTTTTATAGATTTGGTGCAATTATTTATCTGCACTTCGACTTTTTTAGGGACTGAACAACGCCGTAGCACTGGATTTCCATTATGCAGAGCAAATGATCTATTGGACAGACGTAACTACACAGGGAAGCATGATAAGACGTATGAGGATGAATGGCAGCAACATAGAGGTCAGTTCTAGTGACCTAACTTTTCAGGATTTACAACAAATCTTGCACTTTTACAAGATTAACTCTTCTTTTAGGTTTTGCACCGAACCTCCCTAAGTAATCCGGATGGCTTGGCCGTGGACTGGGTTGGTGGAAATCTGTACTGGTGTGATAAAGGTCGCGACACGATTGAGGTGTCCAAATTGAACGGAGCTTACAGGACCGTGTTGGTCAACAATGGTCTGAGAGAACCGCGTGCTGTGGCCGTGGATGTACGCTACGGGTAAGGCCAATAATTAATAATCTGTATTTACAGTGGGTTCAGAGAATATGCATACTCTTTTATTTATTCCTATTTTATTTTGTCAATGACCTTTAAGTATTGAAGTGCTGTTGTAAGTCGATAACTGCACTAAAACCATTCTCAGTCATCCGGGAAGTTAATCCATTAAAATAAAACAACTGGACTTATATTTCCCATCTAGATGAGGAGTGAAACATTGTCTGTTTTGTTTTAATTTTAAATTCGTAACTGCACTCTGTTTTTATTGTCCTATTTTTTTATTGCTGCATAATTCTCTTATCAGCCCTGTTTTTTTTAAAAGTGCTATATAAAAGTTGATTTGTTCAAGAAATGTTGTATAGAATCTGTCACTATGAAATTGTAGTTTTTCTATTTTATATTTCTCAAAACATTTTTTTTATTTCATCATATTATTGTGTTAAGCATGAATTATGCTTTAAACAATAATATGATAGTTAGTTAGTAGTTGCAGTTTTGTATGATTTTGTTGCAGACTGCTTCTAGATAAAATAGAAATATTAAGGCCAGTACATTTGAAATGTGTAATCTACTTGAACCGATACGAACTAAACTTAAAAAAAAGAAAATCAACTGAATTTGTTTCATGTTGTACAGATATCTGTACTGGTCTGACTGGGGCGACAATCCTCACATTGGAAGAATTGGAATGGACGGCACCAACCGCAGCGTCATCGTACAGGACAGAATCACGTGGCCAAACGGACTCACACTGGACTTTATCAACGATCGCATCTACTGGGCTGATGCCAGGGAGGACTACATAGAATTCGCCAGTCTGGATGGTACCAGCAGGCACACGGGTAAGAGGCAGACATACAGGTACATAATGAATAGGCCCATGATTCAGAATAGAGCTAGAGTTCTTTGCAGATGAGTTGGCAGATCAGATAGTTTTGCGTGACTTCAAATCATCCAACGCAAGCCCAAGAAAGAAGAGGTTGTTTAAGCACAGTGCAAAAACGTATTTGTTAAGCCAGCTAGTTAGAAAGCATTTTTTATATAAATATATTTATCAATTATAGAGATATAGAGATATTGATTAAAATGTTTCTGAGCAGGTTGTATTGAATAAATATCATACTACAGATTTCTTAGTATTCATTAAGCATGGCCGCACAGATAACTACCCATCTTTTGACACACAAAGCAAACACAGTGCTGCTGACTGAGTTTTATTAGTGCAGCTCAACACGCCTCGTTTGAGTTGAGATAAACGGAAAGCAAAGGGCACTTCGATCTCATTCTGACTCAGGGTTGTAAATATGACCATTTTTATTAACAATAGATACATTTGGTAATAATAAGAATTGATTAAGCTCTCGATATAGTTGAGAAATACTTAAATTGTTTAGGGCTGTGATTTTCAACAACTGTACCTTACCTAGTTGCTATAGTGAATACTTTTCCATTGTTGTGCGTCCAATAAAACTTTTAAACGAGAAAAACAATCAGAACTGTCTGTTTCTATTCCAATGACTCACCACATTGTGTTAGCCATCTAAAAAAATCATCAAATGACACTGTATGACAGTCTACCACTGCATCGTTTAGCAAATAAAATATGCTGCCAATAAGGTTGAAAAACACTTATTTAGTCTAATTTTTTAACCCCTGTGTGTGGGCATGTGTAGAGGTTCCAGTGTTGCATACGATAGCAATGTATGGGAACACAAATTAAGATTTAATGAGGCACCGCAGATCTTATGTAACAGTGAACATTGGCAAGCCTCAGTCATTTCTATTCACTCCATATGTCTACATGTACTCAGAGTATGATTTCTGTTCTCTGCAGTACTAACGCAGGACATCCCCCACATCTTTGCCATGACGCTGTTTGAGGAGTACATTTATTGGACAGACTGGGAGACAAAGTCCATCAACAGAGCTCACAAGTCTCTGGGCACCAACAAGTCCACTCTTATCAGCACCTTACATCGGCCAATGGACATCCATATTTACCATCCTTATCGCCAGCCTGAGGGTACTCACCGCTCCGATGCATTATTGTACATGGTTTTAAAAAGCGCAAAAATCAACATGTTGTACCTTGTTTGCAGTGCTTAATCACCCGTGTCAGATAAACAATGGCGGCTGCAGTAACCTCTGCCTCTTGTCACCCGGAGGGGGCTACAAATGCGCCTGCCCCACCAACTTCTACCTGGCTAATGACCAACGCACATGCATGTCGAACTGTACCGCCAGCCAGGTAATGACCATGCAATTATGTTATGACTGTGAGATTCACTTAACTTCAATTACTCAGGAGTTATGCGCTTCTAATGGTGATTTTCTTTGTTGTCCATTAGTTTGTGTGTAAAAACGACAAATGTATTCCTTTCTGGTGGAAGTGTGACACTGAAGATGACTGTGGGGATCGATCAGATGAACCGGCTGACTGCCGTAAGAATAAGATGGCAATAATAGATTGAATGTTTAAACACTGCTCTATATTGCCCTATAAGTTTACTCTTGTTTTATCCAATAGCTGAGTTCAAGTGCAGACCAGGACAGTTTCAGTGCGGCACTGGCATTTGCACTAACCCTGCCTACATCTGTGATGGAGACAATGACTGCCAAGATAACTCTGATGAAGCCAATTGTGGTAAGTGCACCAAGAATTTATTTGTTGTACTTGACCGCATGTTCATATATTATATTACATATTTTATTGCCATTTTAATGTGTGTTCTCTTATTTTAGATTTTATGTTGTGTGCGTAACTGATAAAGTTGTTGAATTGAATTGAATACTAAGTCTGTACTTTTTTTTTTGTATCATAGATATTCACGTCTGCTTACCGAGCCAGTTCAAGTGCTCCCACCCGAGTCGCTGTATACCCGGGATCTTCCGCTGCAACGGCCAGGACAACTGTGGCGAAGGAGAGGATGAAAAAGATTGCCGTAAGTAAAGCGTACTTTGCTTAAATCACTTTCTGCTGTGGTCTGTAATGCAATAAAGATCCTGTTTTTCCTGTCTCTCGTAGCTGAGGTCACTTGCGCCCCCACTCAGTTCCAGTGTGCTATCACCAAGCGCTGCATTCCTCGCGTGTGGGTGTGCGATCGCGACAATGACTGCGTGGATGGATCCGATGAACCCGCCAACTGCAGTAAGTGTTACCCTCCTATTTTGCGCTTTAACCGTTTCAGTGATTGTTGATGATGCATGAGAGATGTTTTTTTCCCTGTAGCTCAAATGACCTGTGGCGTGGACGAGTTCAGATGCAAAGACTCTGGCCGCTGCATTCCTGCTCGCTGGAAGTGTGATGGAGAAGATGACTGTGGCGACGCTTCAGATGAGCCAAAAGAAGAGTGTGGTACGTTTTACTGTTGTACTTTGCCTTCTTCTGGTGGTACTAGGGGTTAATCTGAGTCTTTTCATTTTTTTAACTTAATTTCTCCCCGTTGTGCAGCTGAGAGAACATGTGAGCCGTACCAGTTCAGATGTAAGAACAACCGCTGTGTCCCGGGCCGATGGCAGTGCGATTATGACAATGACTGCGGTGACAACTCAGATGAAGACAAGTGTGGTGAGTTGTTGCCTCTCTCCTGAACTAAAAGTAGACCGGAATTGACGCTTGCTAGATTACATGCAGGAACTTTTGTTGTTGTTTGTGCTATTTTACTCTGCAGTTTTTCTCTCCACTAACATGCTCCTCTGTCCTGTACATTTCCCATTTACAACTTCATCTCATCTGTCATTTGTTTCATTCCATACTGCACTGTTGGCATGACACAGAGGTAAGTGTCCATACCCTCATGACCTTCATCTGTGAGCTGTTGTGCGTGCTTCCCATGTTGCTTCATTGTTCCATGTCAGCCTGACGTCATGTTTGCACGTTGAAATAAAAATGTGCAAAACAATATTAGCCGCTTTCTTTCTCCCCTGTGTGTGTGTGTGTGTGTGTGGTCCGGACCTCGTGCGAAGTTTTGTGCTAGAATAGTCGTCTTGGTAGATCCCGAAGTTTCACTGTGATGTTTGATCTTTGTGGTATTTTTGCAGTGCCTCGACAGTGTTCAGAAAGTGAGTTTGCGTGCACCAACGGCCGCTGTATTGCTGGGAGATGGAAGTGCGATGGAGACCACGACTGTGCTGATGGATCTGACGAGGTACATCCGCATCTGTTCTGTGCTGTGAAACAAGCATTATACCATGGTCTGGGTGAATACTCGATTCTGATTGGCTAACTGCCATGCGTTAAAACTTTATAGCGCACAGTTATGATGCATTCATGTGGACTGGGGGTGCTTGTTTTCCCGAGATGTGACGTCATTGACCTCAGTTTCTGTGTTGTTCTTTTTTTTAAACGGTCTTTTATCACTGATAAGTGCATAGCTGAGCTAATCATTTGAATGTGTTAGCGACTCAAAAGCTAAACGTTGGTTTGTTATATAAATATCACGTACATTTATTTTTTGCTAACGTTGATGTCAGGCACTTCACTTGCAATTTTGTTACTACGAGGATGACGACAGCTATCACTAAACTCAAAAACAAACTAATCTAATGTGTCTAACTAAAAAGCTCACATTAGACGATGAAAGAAGAAATCAGCTGATTTGCGCAGTAAGGTGTGGAAGTCGGGAAACTGTATAATGCACAGCTCCTCGTTTAATCCTTATGTAAACGACTGTGGGGTGCAATAACTGGTTTGTCTAACCGTCCTTAGTTCTGCCCATTTATCAAGGTCTGACTCACTGCCAAAAGAATAGGGATTGCACTCATATTAACTCGGCTTATATTTTACTTTTCCTCAGCATGGCTGTGATTTGAAGTGTGACCAAGACCAGTTCCAGTGTAAGAATGGCCACTGCATCCCAATCCGGTGGAGATGTGATGCTGACCCCGACTGTATGGATGGTAGCGACGAGGTGAACTGTGGCAGCACTGGTCAGTTTTTCATTTTGCAACAGCTTTTTTGAAAATGATTATGAGTTTATACTTGAATGATTTTTTTTGTATGTTTTGTTTGCATAGCTGGTCGTCACTGTCCTTCAGATGAGTTCCAGTGCAACAACACGTTATGCAAACCTCGTGCTTGGAAATGTGATGGAGAAGACGACTGTGGAGACAACTCTGATGAGAACCCTGAAGAGTGCAGTAAGTTCTTATTTGTGTTTTATACAAATGGCTTTTGAAAATAAACATTTTTACTTGACCCAACTCACATTTGCTTCAGGAAAGTTCCAGTGTCCACCTACAAGGCCTTTCCGCTGCCAGAACGATCGTGTCTGTTTGCAGATGTCAAAGAGGTGCGATGGTGTCAACAACTGTGGAGACAAGTCGGATGAAATAAACTGCCGTAAGTATTTCTCAAAAACGCTTGTGTTAAACCGTATGATTTAGCATTCTACTCGGTTATAAATGGTGCCTTTGACATGTTTCCCCACAGAGACCACTCCGGTGACCTGTGAGAAAGATGAATTCATGTGTGCCAACGGCAGGTGCATCAGCTCGACACTACGCTGTAACTTTTTCAATGACTGTGAGGACTACGGCTCCGACGAGATCAATTGCAAGACAGGTGACTTGGGACAAAATACATTCTCATATTGACCTTCTTTGCACTGGTGTCCTGAACTTGTGTTCTGTTTGTGAATAGACACAAAGCTGAATGACTGCAGGAGTAATAGGACTCAGTGTGGTGATGGAGATGAGGCCCACTGTGTCATCAATGGGACAGACTCCTTCTGCTCCTGTAAACCAGGCTTCCAGAAAACGGGTCATCACACATGTGGAGGTACCAAATTAGGCAGCATTTTCATAAAAGTCTTTATTGCATATTCATTTTACTCATTGTTTTATTATTTAGATAAAAATGAATGCCAGCAGTTTGGAGTGTGCTCTCACATGTGCAATAACACCAAAGGATCCTACAAGTGCAGCTGCAACAAGTACTTTACCCGAATCAACGACACCTGCAAAGCTGACAGTAAGAGTCTTTTTTTCTTTTTTTTTTGCCACATTATAATCCAAGCCTTTTTACTCCACACACCATATTTTCAAAAATGGGCTGAACTGAAATGTGTTTGCTCATTTCTCATTCAGACAGAAACAGTAGTCGTCAAATCCTCTACATCGCTGACGACAATGAAATCCGTAGCCTGGACCCTGGTATGCCCAACTGGCGCTACGAGCAGACCTTCCAAGGCGACGCCAGCGTTCGCATCGATGCCATGGACCTCCACGTCAAAACCAACCGTATCTTCTGGACGAACTGGCACACAGGACGCATCTCCTCCTACGAACTTCCCGGGCCAGCCACCTCCTCCAACAACAACAACCAGCGGCACAGACGGCAGAGTGAGGGCAGGATTACAAATTTACAGGTACAGCCAAATACTGTCGACTCCCGTGCTCTCAGTCATGGTTTTGCTATTTTTGTATACTTTAAGGTTTAGTTCTTTTTAGTATCAGACTTCAACCTTAAAAACACATATGTACAAGGATATGAATATTTTCGGAACCGACTGTAATGCATAATTGAGCCTTTTTCATTACGACGCAGATTAAAGAGCTGAAGATGCCTCGTGGTATCGCTGTGGACTGGGTGGCTGGTAACATCTACTGGACAGACTCCGGGCGAGACGTGATTGAAGTGGCACAGATGTCGGGCCAGAATTGCAAAACTCTCATCTCTGGCATGATTGACGAGCCCTATGCCATTGTAGTGGATCCACAGAGAGGGTAACGAACTCATAACACCATACACCGTCTGACCAAAAGACATGTCGCCACAACAAAGAGGTAGACGCACTCTCATATTTGGTTGGACCGACTTTTAGCTTTGATCACAGCTCCTCTTCGCTGTGGCATTGCTTCAGCAACGTCACAAAGATCTTTTATTGATGATGGGAGAGTGCGGTTCAGATCTGGACTCTGTTGTAGCCAATCCATGCGGAATATGTCTCCCTGAACCACACTTTCGCAATGTGAGCCCGATGAATCATAGCATTGTCATCTTGGTATACGCCCGTGCCATCAGGGAAGAAGAAACACATTGATGGAATAACCTGGTCATTGAGAAAGTGCACATATCAGCTGATCTCATTCTCTGGGCACATAGTGTTGCTGGACCTCGACCTGACCAACTGCAGCGACCTCAGATCAGAACAGTTGGCGACTTTTTTTTTGGTCAGGCAGTGCATAGACTTTCATTTATTTGTTATTAATTAACCACATTGCCTTTTCAGAACCATGTATTGGGCAGACTGGGGCAACCATCCCAAAATTGAGACCGCTGCTATGGATGGAACACTCAGACAGACTTTGGTTCATGAGAACATCCAGTGGCCCACAGGTCTGTACTTCATTATAAACTATGCAGTGTTATTAGTATACATTTATTCTTCTGTATGCACTAACAACTCTGTCATAGGCTTGGCTGTGGATTACTTCAATGAGCGTCTTTACTGGGCTGATGCCAAACTGTCCATCATTGGCAGCGTTCGTCTGGATGGCTCAGATCCTGTTATTGCTGTATCTGGACTTAAAAACAGTAAAGATTTTTTTTTTCTTTTACAATTTATAGGAACAGACATAAAACCAAAATTAACACATTTTCCCTTCTTGTGTTAGATCTTCTTCATCCCTTCAGCATTGACATATTTGAAGACTATATCTATGGGGTGACGTACATCAACAACTTTGTGTTCCGGGTCAATAAATTTGGAAAAGGTCCCATGGAGAACCTCACCACAGGCATTAACCACGCTACTGACATCGTCCTGTATCATCGCTACAAGCAGCCAGAAAGTAAGCGAACCTACTTCTGTCTGAGCTTACAGTCTATAGGCCAGTGTAACTTTTTTGTTGTGTTTTTGCCGCATTGTTGTCTCATTTTGAAGCGCTTTTTGTCTTGTTTTTGTCGCTTTTTTCCGATGAAAAAAAATCACATTGTCACGTTTTAGTCGTGTTATTGTTGCTTTGTTGTCACTTTTTTTCTGTTTTGTTGCTTTTTTTTGTCAGTTTTTTGTATGTACTTTCATCCTCGACTTCATCTTTTGTCTCTATTTTGTTAAGAGGCTTTTAGATTTAGGTGAAAATGTGCTCAGTTCAGGTATGGGTTAAAAGGGGAAGCTGATTTTGACCAAAAGGTTTAGGTCCACGGCACAGTCATTTCCGTTAATTTCCTACGATACAGACACTTTCAGAATAATATTTCCAGTGTCAGACATATTGATGTGATCACACTTCATGAAGCTTTTTCTCATGCACTGTGTGTTTTTAACAGTGACAAACCCATGTGACCGTAAGAAATGTGAGTGGCTGTGTCTGCTGAGCCCCAGTGGACCAGTGTGCACGTGCCCCAATAACTATGTGGCCAACAATGGGACATGCATGGAGAGACCCAGTCCTACCCAATCTCCTTTCTGTAAGTTTGTCAATATTGTTAATTACAAATAAATAACCTCACTGTACATTCTGACGGCCTTGATTCCTCGTGCAGCTCCTCCCACTGGCCCATGTGACATCCAGTGCTTGAATGGTGGTAGCTGCTTCCTGAATGCCCGACAGGTCGCCAAGTGTCGCTGCCAGCCAAGCTACACCGGGGAGCAATGTGAGATCAACCACTGCAGGGACTACTGTAAGAATGGGGGCACATGCACGGCTTCTCACACAGGTTAGTCTCTCTCTCTCCCTCTCTGTGTCACGTCACAGTTTGTGGGGATTGTTTTGCAGCCTGAAGTTGTGCGCTTGGTCAACTGTGTTTTGTAATTGGATCATCTTGGTCAAAAAGCAGTGGTTAGTTTATTTTCAAAGCTTGTCCAAGAAAGGTACTGTGTGGAACCAGAGATACAGTATAATATTTGATATACAATTTTTTTATTTTTTTTTAATACTAAGGTTCCTGAGTTCACAGTGCATTGTTTAGCATTATAAGTATTATGAAGGTGGTCACATGAAAACAAAAGACAGAAGTTTTGTTGAAAGGTTCCAACAAAACTAAAGTAATAAGTAATTCTCTCAAACTCATTTTGCTTAAATGTTTAAAGGAACAGACCACCGTTTTTCTATGCTGAGATATGTTCTTACCTAAGCTTAGACGAGCTGATGCGTACCTGTCTGTTTTCAAAGCAGAAATATAGCAGGTACTATATTGTAAAGCGTAATAACACCTGAGGAGTACTTCGACATCCGCGCAGTAATATCTTCACTCCTAAAGAATTCTGAAGATGGCCTGTTCCTTTAAGTGATTTTCATTTGATTTTAATACTAATACTGCATTTTTGTCCGTTTTAATCTGGGGAAACACTGCTCTCTGAAATGCTTCGTCGTTTATCTTGCTTTACAAAAAGACTCAAAATGTCATGTGTGTTGCAGGCACTCCAACCTGCAGATGCCAGAAGGGTTTCACTGGGCCCACTTGTAACCGTCACACTTGCCAGAATTACTGCCTCAACGGGGGCAACTGCACAGTCAACATGGGCAACCAGCCAACATGCAGCTGTCCAGTCGACTACCTGGGAGACATGTGCCAATACAGTAAGCTATGCACTGTCCTCATAATTAACATTTTTGTTTTGTTTTTTGAATCTCAACACGGAATGCACATCCTATTCCCAGGTAAATGCGAGGGCTTCTGTGAGAACAGCGGCACATGCCTGCAAACATCAAATGGGACGAAGTTGTGCCGCTGCTCCAGTCAGTTCATCGGTCGCCAGTGTGAGCTCAACAAATGTCTTTTCTGTGGAACGGGCGAGTGCTCGACATCAGCAGATGGAGAAGTTTCCTGCCGGTAAGATCTGTAGAAGAGTGAAACTATTACAAATACTTGAGTTTTAAGCTAATGCCTAAAATGTTGATTGTCCAGCTGCCCCAATGGTCGAACTCAACCCAGCTGCTACTCCTGTTTGGATTACTGTGCCAATGGTCAATGTTCAGTGGACACACGCACACTTCTACCCCAGTGCAAGTAAGCTGCATTTATAAAAACTCATTCTTAAAGGGACTATGCAGAGTTTAAAATTGCTAAAACTAAGTATTTTCATCCCCCTACATTTTCCAACCATGTCCTAATGTGTAAAATGAGCTCAGACCTGTTCACCACAACTGCCACGAAAATCCTGCACTGTCACTCAAAAAGGTGTTACTTCGGGTCCGGAGTGTCGTCATGCACAAGCTTAACATAGAAGGTGCAGTTACACTTAAGACCTGAGGTAGCAGTAGTGAGCATCAAATGGCCAAGTTGCATCTAGCCCCTTTAAGAACTAAGTAACTTGTTTACATTAATAAACACTTTTCATAGTCCCTCTGGGGGTAATACAAGTGTTAATAGGATGATTTCATCTCCCCCTGGTGTCTGTGGCCAGAAAGCCACCCTTGCAACTTTCCCTGCACCGGGTTGGAGGTACAATAGAAACTAATGGAATCACGAAGAATAAGCTAACAGGCTAACGGGCAAAGCTAGCTGCAGGCTAGCACCACTTTAGCATTGTTTACAGCCAAGTTTCAGTAAAAAAAATATCTCCATTGTGTAATTGGGTTGTGACACAATGTACAATATCCCTCTCTCCCTTTGTCTTTTCTATCAGCATAGTATTTACTCTCACTGTGAGTAAAAAATGAGTAAAAAAAACACAACATGCTACGACACCTGCAGTGGCAGTAATGGCCTCTAGGGGCATGAGAACGTTTCTATTATTCTCATTTTTAAACTTGGGTAATTATTGTTCAGATGTCCTGGTGGCTGGCAAGGATACAGATGTGAAGTTGCAGCTGCCCCAGTAGATTCACCGTCTTCCAGTGGAAGTAAGCTCAAACACTCAACTGTTAGATTATTTTCTCACAGAATAAACGGTACGAAACGGTTTTCTTCAATTATTTTTTTTCTTCTATCAACAGACACCGCTTCAATCGTTATCCCAGTCCTTTTGCTGCTCCTTTTGGCAATGTTGGTGGTTGGTGCCATCTTGTGGTACAAACGAAGAATGCGAGGGTAAGTGGCGATCATTGAAGGAAACGCTTCAAACTCTCATCATATCTTCGCATCTTTTCTACCTACTTCTTTCCTGACTTTAACCTTTCTTTGGATAACCATATATTTCCTGTCTCCCAGGTCTCTATGGCCGGGCAAATCTCGTTCTCAGTCTTTGCGGTAACTTTATAGGGTTACATAAATCACCTGTTTACCACAAATCCTCTCCTTTTGACTATAAGACTCTTGATGTCTGTCCATTCGTCCATGTTGTTGGTCGCTTTGAAATAAATGTTGCTTGTCTTTTCCTGTTTGGCTCCAAATGGGGTTTCCCTCCCAGCATCTCAGGGATGTCCCTTGATAGACAAATGTTGCTGGTGGTGCACAAACTATTGAATTCCTTTTTTGCGTTTTCCCATCTTCCTTTGTTTACATACGCTTGCCGAGTTGAATATATTAAATCCCAACAATGTTTCAAATGAATCTTCCCAGTTAAGTTCATTTGACAGCCAGCCATATTGTGTTGTCTTGATTGTGTGACCTCTATGTTACATAAAAGCCTGTAAAGATAATAAGATGATGTACCTACTCTGAAGCTTTCAGTCTGATTTATGATATTCTGTTATATATTTTTCGTAATTTCTTCAGAGGATGATTTTCCTCTTTTTGTCCCCTGTGTTTACAGTGCGAAGGGTTTCCAGCACCACAGAATGACAAATGGAGCCATGAATGTGGAGATTGGCAATCCAGCTTATAAAATCTATGAGGGAGACCCAGACGATGATGCAGGAGAGCTCCTGGATTCAGACTTTGCTTTGGACCCAGACAAGGTAAGATATTTAAACAACATGGCTCTGCAAGTCTGTAGGAGCTGTTTCTTTTTAAATGGAATAAAACTTCTTGAACATACAAATTCATTTTCGTCCCAACAGCCGACCAACTTCACAAATCCAGTGTATGCCACCCTATACATGGGAGCCCACAACAGCCGTA
Organism: Gobius niger; assembly: GCF_951799975.1. Lineage (NCBI taxonomy): Eukaryota > Metazoa > Chordata > Actinopteri > Gobiiformes > Gobiidae > Gobius > Gobius niger. The sequence continues at coordinate 13,770,547 of NC_136857.1, forward strand.
ACTCTCTGGCCAGCACAGATGAGAAGAAGGAGCTGCTGTCTCAGGGCGATGACGACATGAGCGACCCACTGGCATAAGCTCAGCCAGGAGCGAACTCTGCCAGAATTGTCCTGATCGGCCGATGAACTGCTGAGCCAATAAGCCCTTTCATCTTATGCCTTTATCCATGAAAAAGAAAAGCAACAAAAAAAGAAGAACACTGTACAAAATGTATAAAATGAAGGACTACTTTTTTAAGTACTGGCAGTATTATATTTTGTTCTTTGAAAAAAAGAAAATCGTCCGATGACGTCAAGGAGTCATTTTATGGACATTTATCCAGTTCTTTTAAAATTTTACTTGCCATGCTCCTCACAGCTCTCCTCCCTTGTCATGCAAATAGCCACTACCTCTGTGCAAACGTAAAAGATAGAGATACCATTGGCAGTGGAACAATTTTTATTTTTTATTTTTGTATGAATTGTATAGGGAAACGAATATTGTTCCATCATGGGTGACATTGCCAGCTCGTGTTTCTGGAGAGGAAAATGCTCACATGAATGCTTCCTGGATGCTGGTGGGGCTCGTTTACATGATGTGTATTATGTATGTTGCTGCTGCTGAAAGTCTGACACAGGAGAACACGGGAGAGGACACAGAGTTGCAGCATCAGATCTATCTGTTGATTGTCTCAAAGAACTACATCCAACTGATTGTCTTTCACCTTCTTGCACAGACTAAAGTTATATATTTGCATATATATGAACCTATTAACAAAGTGTCTTGAGAATATACCCAGGAATACAACTGTCAGTAACAATAGCAGTCTGTACTTTTATCATTTTATTTTAGCCATTGTAGAATTGGCAGTAGGAGACAAGTGAGTCTGTGGCAGTGTGTGTGTTGGATGAACATGATTGTATTAAAGTCACATTCCAGGTTCAATTCTGGGATGATCTGTGGCCTTGGATTTGCCTATGGCAGAACACTCTCCGCAGAGTGGCGCTGAACTCCGCACCGGGCTGAGAGTGAAACAAGCTTCTGTGAAATTCCAGTTATCAATAAAATGCAATCTGTGACGAATAAACTTGCAGAGGATGGTTGCATTTACTTAGCTTTGTTCCGTGTCTGTAAATGATGATTGTAAATCTACTTGCAGGAAAGGCCAGGGAGACCGCTTGATGGTACGCTTTTGTGTGGGAGATTACACTTTGTTTTAACTGTATGTAATTACATATACATGTAATTTAGGTTTAAGCTTGATGCTAAGCATTCCCAGGAAGAGCACTGATCAGCTTCCTGATAGTATTCCTTTGTTATTCCTTTGCCTCGCTGCTAATGCTAACCATCTGTCCTCTGTCAGCCTGGACTTTAGCCTTTGAAGTGTTGCTTTGTGTTGCACCATGCTGCTTGTACCCTAGGTTTTATCAGCCATACCTGCCAATGCTCTGCATGGTGCGCAGACATATTTTAGCCAACAGATTTTCTTTGCTCTTCACATGTTAACAGTATTGATCATTTATTTTTATTATTTTTTTTAAAGTTTTACAATGTTAATTTTCATCACAACATGGGAACTAAAACAATCATTTTTGGTTTGAGGATTTATTTGATGGCAAACACACATGGAAATTTGTGGTCATAATTGTTTTGTTATGATTACATTTTGTTTTGATATAAGAAATTAAATGGATTTTTATAGTAGAACTGTATGGTGGCTCTGTCCGTCATTTGAAGAATACAGACTCTTGCGAAATAAAAATCAGCTAAACTATCCGAAGGCGCAGAATAAAAGCAAAAGGTGTGAAAATTGCTTGCTTGTTATTTCACCTCAAATTATACCAAATATATCTTTAGTTACAATATTTTATATTTATTAACAAAAGTGTCATCAGGAGGATCGATATAATCTGCTTTCTTTATAAAAAGTTGATTGGAATGCACATTTATAATTAAGTCCATCAAAACAAGTGTCTCATTTACAATACATCCAATGTAGTGTTTAACAGGTCCCTTTGTGTCACTGGACACTCAACACAAGATATCTCTGAGGCTAGAGGTTTATATAAAAAAGTATTCTAGCAAAAGAAACATCCTTCATCCACCACCAGACTTACTGCGAGTGTAATAAACATCGGATCGAGACAATAGCAGTCCATTTGTTTTTCTTCATTTGTCACTTTCAAGGCGTCACTGATGTGTGACAGAAAGCGTTGTCGTGATTAAAAATAAAAAGCAACATCTGAACATGACACGACGTCATTGTAGCTGCAATAGGCACACTTCATATGGTGCATCTTTAAAAGCTTACATTTGGATTTTCAGTCTTTGCATATTTTAAGTACAATAAGACAAAAGCTGTAGTATAAGGCAAAACAGATAAGACAGTTTATCACAGGAATGACTATGGCTGACTTGCATACGGCGTAACACTGTTTACACTAAAGGCACTTCTGACACAACATTTTAGACATCTGATATATTTTGGCTTGCCTAGCATCGCTGCAAACACCTGTAATGATGGTTTTGAAGACACAAAATGTCAGATGTTTTATCTGAATGAGGAACATTGTAACAAACATTTAATGTTTTAAGACAAGCGTCCCAGCAGCAGAGTTGGCATCTTCCCTTGGTGTGTCCTGCTATTGTAAAATAAACAACTCTTGGTACAAAGAAAGCACTTCTTTCTGCTGTGTGGTCCAACAGCCAGTTCAGTTTTAAAACAGTCCTCTGACTTGGTGAGCTCAAGTGGAAAGGACTTCTTCTGAGTCTCTTCAATCATTCTTTTTCTCTTAAAGTGGCTTAGACGGGCCTCCATAAATAAATAAATTACCCAGCAAAACAAGGCCTACGCGGAGTCCCCTGTGACTTCTGTCGCCTCAAGTTGCAAATGGACCACCAGGAAGAGCAGGGGAGGAAGAGGGTTATGGGCAGGATAAGGCAGGGCAGGTGGTATAAGTAACTTGTAAGTATTTTAGGGTCTCTTCCAACCGCTCCGGATCAGTGCGTCAGCTCGCAGGAAGGGCTGGTTTCGGAGATCTGTGAGTTGGCAGGAAGACAGGGGGGACACACATGTTAGACCACCTGCATAATCGTTACCATTTAATAAGAATATTTAATGACAAAGAAGACTAGACAGCTTGGTCATTTGCATGTTATTGCGATATTCCTTGTATTCCACAGTGAAAAGCAGTGGTTTTGGGAATGCAGGTTCAATATAAGAAAACTACAATAGCATAATTACTACTGGTACAGAGGGTTGGTAGACAGGCTCTAATGGTAAAGCTGAATTGTCCCTTATTTTAGTCATATATTACCTTAGAGCTTGTCGACCAAGATGCTGTTATTGCATTGAGCACAGACACCACATAGATGACATTGTTTACAAGAGAACATATAAATGACACTGGACAGCATGCAACATATAGTATGGTAAAGGGGTGATGGTGATAAGCAATTACCTTTTCGTAACCTTTCTTGTAACTTGCACTACACATGTATTTTCAGTTCTTTGTTATGAGGAAGCTTTACAAACTAATCACCAAATCTGGAGAATAAGCCTCAATATGACACAATGCACTCTTTAAATATGCTTCAAAATAGGTCTTGATTGGAAAACCTTGTCTTTGAATTTATAAATCTACATACAGTACAGTATGGGAGGAAAAAACAATTCTGCTGAAGCCAAATGAACATAAAAATGGATTTCAAGTAATTTTACAGCAGCCTAAACGATTTCATTTTTTGTGCGTTTTATTTAAAATTGCAATAATAAAACTAAAATAAAAGATAAATACATAATTTGTTATGTATTTTTGTATCTTTTTTTGTTTGATTCCTGTTGCATCCAAAGCAGTAGCTTAAGCAGCTGACATCACTGTAGCAGAGCACAACAGCTGGAGGGCCAAGCAGAAGGCCAGTGTTCAGCCAAGCTACGCCTTTCTTACCCTCTCATAGGAGTGGAAAATACTGTCATGTATCTTCTTTTGAGCTGGAGGTGTGGAACAAACAGTGGTGGGTGAGGAAGAAAGAGTGAATTATTAGTGGGAAACACCAACACCATACAGGTTAGTCCCAAAGAACAAGACATAGCCAAACCTCTTTTATCATTATTGTTCAGATTAACATTAACTTAATGTTTGTCATTAAGCATGTCATGCTACATTATTCAAATGAATGTATTGTCCACAGTCACTTGTGCTACATTCATTTTTAATATAGGCACACTGTTTTCAAAGTCAAATTCTCTTACCGACTTTGTTTAAAGACGTTTGGCTCTCCAATAATATAAAATAGGAGTGAAGAGAAGTGATAATCAAATGACTAATGACAGCCCACATTAGATGACAATGTTTCAAGATGTGTTTAAGGGGGGGGGGGGACATGCTGCATGCACAGGGTCAGGAGGCATACTGGTCCTGGACAACCTTGGCATAGGGGACAGGGCTAGCAGTTGGCGTCGTCACAGAGGTTGGCTTCACAGAAGAACCGTGAGCCGCGTTTAGCAGTGCGGGCTGTGAAGGGCACGCTCTTCAGTACTGGGGGAGGAGGGGGAGGGAGAGAGAACAGGTCACACCAGAAACAATGCATTAAGGATTTACGGTCCATCTTTCGAAATCCTGAATACCGGATCATAAAACTGCTCAATATTCCATCATGGCTTCATTGTGCAAAAGCATCTACTACTGTACTTAGTATCTACTACTGTTTTTAAAACAGCAGTAAACACAAAACTGTGCAACTCATGTAGAAAATCCTATAGTATTTGCTACATTACATACAGTAATGGGTATTTATTGCTTCACTGACTGTACATAGAGCCGGTGCAGCTGTGGTTGCAGACGGCTCGTCATGGTACTAATGAATGCTGTGCTCCAGATGTGCTGGTGTCTGGACCACATAGCACAAGGTGCATTGCAGTGGAGCAGAGCAGTGAATAACTACAGTCATCTTCGATCTGCGCCGCAAAGGGCTCTTGTTCCCAACAGGGGGCCTGCTAAGGATCTTATCTGTCCCACCTGTGATGATGTCCTCTATAGTGCCGTCTTTCCCCTCATAAACAGGCCTGTGGTCTTTAGCCTGACGCCTGCGCAGCTCTGCGATCAACTCATGCTGCTGCTGCCGCTTCTTCTGAGCCTGGACCTGGACCAGCAGAGGGCGCACCAGTCATTCGCTGCACATCTCAGAGGGATTCTTAGCCATAGTGTTTATGAATCTGATTTTTTGCTGTACCTTAGGGTCTTGCTCTTTAGCCTCTTGAGCAAGTAACTTCTCCCGCATGGCTTCTTCCTGCTTTTTCCTTTGTTCGTTCTGCTCCACTGCATCCTGTTGGAAAAGGTTAAAGTAGAATGTCAGCAGCATGTTCAAGTCATTGCAGGGCATGATCCTTTAGTCACAACAATACGGGTGAAATTTAGCTGATATATATATAAAAGTCAAAACATGACATATCATTAGCATTATCCCTTTAAATAGAGAAATCCATGCACTGCACTTTGACTTGAGCAGGTCTCATAAATCCTGAGTGAGAACAATCTAAGGAAGTGTGCAGTGCGTCGGGGCAGGGCGAGGCTGCTCGGGGCTAAAGGGGCAGAGGCAGTCCTGGGGCAGAGACCAGTCTAAACACCACAGCTGCTCCTCTGTCATACGCAGCTGGCCCTTCCTGTTTTTTGGCCGCCGACTATGACCACGTCCTGCTTTGCACTACTGTGCTCCAAATGACACATTCAATTTGCAACAAAAACAGAAAATTCAACCAACCAGAAGATAAAACACTCTAGACACTCTAAATTATACATTTGATGCGAATGGCAGCCGATCAGTCTGTCCTTACCTTGTAGGCTTTGATAAACCGCACAAACACAGGGAAAAACACGGAGGGTGGAGTCGTCTTGGCGCTCTCTCCAAAGTAGTTTACCACATTGTTGAAGGCTTCCTAGAATAGAGCAGAAGACAGGACCAGGGTGGAAACCAGTTTGTAAATACTGTCACTTCAGAAGTTGTCACTGTTCTTTATTACAGATTACAGAAGCACAGCTGCAGCCACATGACTTATTATTTTCCAATGTATGCTGTGAGTGAGAGGAGGTGTGACTTGGGTTGGATACCTCCGATGTCTTGGCATCTTTCTGCAACTTGTCCAGCTGTGTGTCACTGGCCTGAAGAAACCCTTTAAGGACGGAGTGATCGTGAAGACTGCACTCTCTTCGAATCAGGTCCATGCCCTTCCCTAATTCCCGGACATCGAGCAACACATTTTCCAAGGAAACTGTAATAGAAGGCGCAAGAAAATGTCAAACCCAATATGAAATAAAACATTTTTTTTTTAGAATGATGTCAAACACTAACCTGCAGCAGCTTTATCTACAAAGTGCAGTTCGTTGTAGAAATTTGCCAACTCTGGATACTTTTCTTTTACAATGAGTGCAATGTAGTGAAGCAATGTCATCTTTCTATCTGTTGACTTAGTGTCCAGTAGCTATGAACGAGAAATTAAGTTTGACCCCAATTAGTGAGAGCTATGCAGACGCAAACGGGGTGATGCACGTTTTTGTGCAGCTTAAACTCACCAGATCTAGACTTTGCAATTTGAAACCATAAACACTCCCCCTTTTGCTGCTGTTCATATAATTTCCCAAGGCCAGAATAATCTAGTAGATAAACAAAAGTGGCATGAGCATACAGAAAAAAACGTAAAGCAATTACAAGGTGAAAAAAGAGTAACTACCTCCAGCATTCTTTTCAACTTAGGCGCTGATTTGACAGAGCCTGATGCCGCTATGATTGCATTTAACTGTGGCGTCAGCATGTTGACATTGTCGCTGAAATTCCCAACAAAAGTGATGATGTTCATCCTTTGCGTGAGCCTCTCGATCTTGCTGAACAGGAGCATGAAGCGGTCCTCCTCTGCTAGCTGGTCCAGCGGTCGCCTTTCCCGCTCGTACTGGCGCAGCACCTTCACCTCTGCCTCCGTGGGCAGGAAACGCATGAGACACTCCACGAAGTCCACCGGTAACGCCTTCAGGTCAAATCTAAACAGAGAGACATTATTATTAGGGGGTACAATAGGACATCATTTGTACAGGCCGAATAAATACACACTTCTCGATTGCTTTACAAATCTCCTCTGATGTCTTGTTGGCCTTTCGTAACGTGATGGCGAGGTTTTTGGAGCGGTTGACGTCCAACAGTGTGACTTTGTTTTGGGCTTTCTGGGCTACCTTACTCTTTGTGCAAGCAAAGTCAACAATAGGACCCTGAGCTCTGGTTTTGAAGAGTTCCTCAAACCTCTCAAGGTCCAGCTCCTACAAAAATAAATAGCAGATTTAAAGATTCTGTTACAACCATATTAAATAAACAGTGTTTCGTTTACCTCAAGCACACGTTCATCATCGATTTCATTGAAGACGGTGCCATTGATTTGATTGGGCTTCAGAGCAGTCCAGTTAAATACAGGCAGACGGAACTTGGTTTTGATGGGCTTCTTTATCTTAATAGCTATTGAACATTTCAATTCAAGTCATTTTTTGTTTCTACATTTTTATCAAAAAGGAAATTGCGTCTTTTGTCTCTCTTACCTGATAAACCCGTGCTGAAAATGACAGAAGGAGAGGTGCCTGGAAGAGGGGGAGCAAGAGGTGGAGGCGGTGGTGGAGGTGGGACTGGAGCACAAGGTCCTGTTGTAAATAAATAATAAGAAATATACTTGTTCAGTGCAAAGCCAGACATTTGTCTTTTGAGGTTTCCTCATTAACTTGAGCACACACAGGATACTGTTTATTTCCTTTTCCTGTCTGGGCTGAACAGTCCTGTCATGACCTGCCACCTGCCTGGCACATATTAACAAAAATAAAATAGACCTCCTTAGAGAGCACAATGGTCCGTGCAGCTGGCTTTCTCATCCGGGTTTCACTAGAAATAATGAAATGACTCATGTGTTACCTGCTGCAGCGGCGGGGAGTGGAGGAGGGGGCGGAGGTGGTGGAGGTGGTGGGGGAGGCGCTTCACTGGCTGGTGGAAGACTAGGGTCTGGACCTCCTGGTTCAGTCAGAGAAACGGTAGAGCCCAAAGACAGCTGCCCAATGTTCCCCAGAGAGATCCCAGCAGATCCCACACCCAGAGGCTCAATGGAGATGTCTCCATCGGGCTTCTTGTGCAGTCGGATGGTGCCCTGCTGCTCCAGCTCCAGCAGACGCCTCTCTATGTTGCAGTGCCTCTGGAAGGCGGCATCTTTCTCCTTGATTACTCTCCTCAGAGTGTTGACTTGGGTGTTGGTGAACTCAAAGGTCTCCTGCAGCGTCACCAGGGGGTGATAAAGAGCAAAAGACAATGACTGCAAAAGCTAAATAAACATCCTGTTTCCTCCTGACCTGATTTGCAATCACAGCAATTTAGCAGAGCACCTGAACCTGATCTTAGCTTCCAAACAGACACACATACAGTACACAGGCAGACCAAAGAAAAAGGCTCATCCCCGGACTGGTCCAACTCACCCGAACTGCCTGGAGCTCCTTATCCTTCAGAATAAGCACCTTCTCCAGATCAGCAACTTTCATCATTGTCTCATTCTCCACCTCCAAAAGCTTCTCTGTCACCTGCAAACAAGAGACAAGAGAGATTCACACATTGATCTGCAGCCTGGGCATCTCTCCCAGACCTCACTCTCTGCTATACACTGCATCATCAGTACGAAATAGGATATGATGGGCAGCATGACACAGCATAAGGTTGGTAGAGCCAGTACTTATGGCTACATTTTGAATACATGCAACATTGGAATCCACATGGACTGCAGCTCTCCTCCTCCTTCATTCCTAAGTCCTGAGAGACGAGTTTGTTTTGAAATTCTTCAAATTATGTCAAGCCTGCCTACGACCTCTTCATGTGAAGATATCTATGCAAAGCAGCGTGGGATATGAGGGCAACTCCCAGAACGAATGAGGCAACAAGAGAACAATGTGAAGATTGTTATACACTCTATAGTCTCATCTTTTAAATACAGCTGTGTTGCTAAACACATGAATGGAATTCAGGCACAGAGCACAAAACTGTACAGAAACAATCTTGTAACAGGTACAGAGGAGGTCAAAGTACTTGATTTCATGACTTCAGTAAAAGTACAGACACCACAGGTCAAATATTACTCCAGTAAAAATAAAAGTTGCTCAGTTAAATGATATGATATGATATGATGATGATACTTAAGTGAAATTACTGAAGTATTCCCTGTAGAAAATACACAAAGGCCCTGTACCTGAACAAACATTGACATTTTATTGTCTAGAACACTAGCCTGTATGTTCCTGAAATTAATACAAATGTTAAACATTACATTACTAGAAAAAAGAGCCTATTCAAAATACAAATTACAAATCTAAATTCTAAAACACTTCTAAAGTGCTTCTAAAATGCAAAAATTGACCATCTGCACAGCAACATAATGGAGACAAGACGTCTTTCTCTTTGTGAATCAGTAGCATTAGAATGTACATCTGCACAGCACCACCTTCTGTTCATAGAGTGTTCAGTTTACTTTTTAATTGAGCATAACACATGGCCAAATTTACCTTAGTGCATTTATAGAAAAGTAGTGGAGCAGAAATACTGTACTGATCTTTCAAATGTAGTAGACTAAAAGTAATAAGTTCTCAACACAAATACAACTCAAGTAAAGTACAGATCCTCAAAATCTCTACTTAAATACAGTAGCAGGTGTAGCAGGTGAAACACAGCTATCGTTTTACACAGTAAACTGTAAACAGACCAGGTGCATTGGGTGTGGTCTTACATGGGACAGGTGCTCTTCCAGCTCATCTACTTTTTCAAGCGCCGCATTTTTTGTCTCTGCATCTTCCAGTAGACCTCCCACGTCAAACACATTATCCAGGTAGGCCTGGATCTGCACTGAGAGCTTGTCACTTTCTGTATGTTTAGATTTCTGAAATAGGAAAAAAGAAACATACAACCAGAATTTGTTTGTTTTGCTTTGTTGTTAGTAAAGTTGCTCATGGCTCCAGTCAGAGTGGTTACATTTCCATACCTCTAAGTAATCATCCAGTCCTAATTTGGTGAATTCGTATTGCAAGTGAACCCTGAAGTTCATGTCCTCCACTGAGTGGACCACAATGTTGATGAACTGCATACAAGCAACCTGCGACAATTGCCCAGTCCAGTTACAAATTTATTGCAAGATATAGTATTTAAGACTTTTAGGGTATTCTTACCATGAAGTCAATGTTTCCCTCTTCACCACGGAAATATTCCATTAATCTCTCAAATCGGCTCTTCTCTTTGCAGACCTACAATGCAAATACGCACAATCAATTTGTTTTTATTATTTTCATAATAAAGGATCAATATAAAAACAAATGTGACTCAGGGAGGAACAGCCAGTGCAACATATGTATGGAGTATATTGTTTTCAACACAGTTAGAAACAAAGCTAAACATATTAACATAATCATTTTGTTTTTCACTGACTGAGGGTCTGTTTAAAATCCGCTGACAAAGGAAACATCATCTTAAAGTGTAATCTTATAAAACTATGAAAAACAAGCCATATTTTGACTATTGGGCCAAATAGTTGCGTGTCTTCGGGACTTCGTTCCAGAGTTTTTGATTGTGTCAGCAGAAACTGTGAGCAGATTTTGTGCCTGACTGGTTTCCATCAGTGACTGGATCCTTATCATTCGTTCAAGGTTGAGTCCCAATGAGTATAATGACTGCAGACAGACCACTGTGGAGCTTCACTTACACCCCCAGCAGAGCTTAAGCACCCAAATTACTTCCGACTTTTCACGACAGTATTTTTACACAAAGCATGAGAATACAGTAGATGCAGGTTTTTTATATAACCAATTTGAATTAGTCTGAAGCAAAAAAATCACCTCCTTAAAGTTGTCAAATGCTGAAAGAATGATTTCATGTCCGCCTCGAACCAAACACACAGCAGCCAGCAGCTCAAGGACTAAAGCCTTGGTTCTGGGAGAAAAGAAAATCATTCATTTAATTGTGAAAAAACAACACACTCAAACTAGTGATAAACTGCACAAACAGTATGATATTGGTGCAACCACAAAGTTGTCTTTAAAGTTGCACAAACTAAATAAATGACAAAGAAGCTGAGTTCCAAAACAAATGGTCTCTCTTTAACCAAGACAGATTTATATAGTAATATAAAATAAATGAATAAATAATAAATAATAATTAAAAATTAATAATGATAATAAAAAAGTGTATATAGGTGTATATATATACTGTATATATATATTAGAATATACACATTTTAAGAATTAGAATCCCATGATGGGGAGTCCCTTTCCATTTTCTTCAAATACATGGCAGCTTTGATGTAGTATAAAACAAGGAATTATTATTATTATTATTTTTCTGTTTTTTCTTTTTTTTTCTAGCTATCATATAGGAATTCGAACCACTGTCACAGCGCATCAGATATGTAATAGCTCCTCTTGTTTGTCGATTTTATTTGCTACACAAGGGGAGAAAAAAAAAAAGACAAAATATTGTGTGTAATAAGAGAAATGTAAAAATGTACACATTTGAAATGTAAAACCACACAATAAAGTAATTAAAAAAAAAAAAAAAAAAAGTTGCACAAATGTCCCAATTAAATTAGTGTTAATAAATTGTTTCAAGGGCATAACACTTCAGTACTTCAGTAATGTGGGCAGGTGTTTTAGTCCACTCCCTTAAACGTTCATTATGAAGTGATCAGCTCCTGCGGTTTACCACTAATCCCTCTTTAGCAAACATTCCTCTAACAGCCTCTGATCCCTGAGTTCAGACAGAGCAGAGCTCCACAGTGAAAGAAAAGCATATCATATGAAGTGGCTGCAGGGTTTCCCCCCATTGTTTGACCCAACCCAGTGTCTATAAGGAGAGGAGCCTCGGCAGATCTTACCTTGAGTTCTTATTGTTTAAGCTCAGAGCAATTTCATTGACTGCATGTGCATGAGACATCACCATATTGAAGCCATACTGTGGAGACAGATGACAGGATGTGGTCAGACATTGACGCTGAACTGTAATTCTGACAGTGGAGGAGTGAGCTGAAAACCAGCGGCAAAAAAAGAACAGCACAACTTTTTCCAACTCTGGCCTCTTTGAAATCAGCTATTTATAAATCCATACGCTATTTAAATACAGAGCTGTACAAACAAGCATCCTAGCCAACAATAAACAATCAGAAAAGTCCATAAAAATAAAGTACAAATAAATGACCAAATCTGTGCATTAATTAGATTAGTCATCAGTGTGTTTGTGGGTAATAGTGCTTTGATACCTGGTAGTTCATGATGGCTCTTAGACACATGATGCACACATGCACGTCGTCTTTCTGGCTCACGAGGCGCGAGTTCTTGATGGTTTTGCTGTTTGAAACCGTGCCATAGCTGCAACACATGGAAACAGTTAATGCCTGATAATGAAGTGTTGGCCGAAAGACTTGCTCAGCTTCTTTGTGATTTATATTTCTCTGACTGAGTTTAAAGTGTTTTTGTAATGCGACACAGAAAGTTGCAGGAGAAATGAAAGAATGAGGCTTGACAGAAAAATCATAGATGGTTTTTGAGGTTGCAGATGCATTATGGGAAACGACTGACTTCTGCTGCTGTCAGCGGCCCAGCTCTGTGCAGACAATCACTCCATGCAGTTGTATCATTGCAGTCACGCAGTGCATATCAGATAGCTGTGTAAAATTGGTTTCATAGTCGCATGTGATGACGCCTTTTTAAATTGACACACTCCTTAGATACAGCAAGCATGAAATTCTACCAAGTTGTTAATAATCCATTGATTTACCATGCTCTGTAACGTTTAGTATAATTTCATTTAATGCAATTATATTCAATCTTTAAAGGACCTTTACCAGAGTTTTTTCACTGGAATAGGTTCATTAGCACAATTTTTAGGGAGTAGTGTTGTCACAGTAAGGTACACTACCGCTCAAAAGTTTGGGGTCACTTATAATGCCCTATTTTTTTTAAAGAAAAGCACTGTTTTTTATGAGGATGACATTAAATTAATCAGAATTACAGTCTGGACATTGTTAATGTTGTGAATGCCGATTCAAGCTGGAAACGGGTGATTTTTAATGGAATACCTACATAGGTGAGCAGAGGCGTATCGCTCCAGTGTTCTAATGGTACATTCTGTTAGCTAATCATGTTAAACGGTAGTGTAGGTATACAACAACTAGCCTGCTAGTTCATGATTATTAAAAAGGCTTCATAATTACATACACAGCCTTCAAAGAACATTTTCCACAAAATGCTTGCTTTTATGTGACACGTTTTATTCCACTGTGTCCACAAGTCAGGTGTCGGGCCTTTAAATCCTTCTTTTCAAACAATATTGCAACCTTTATATGTTTAAGTCAATATTAGAAGAACAAATAGTTCAGCATGTTTTATACTATTTCGAAATGAAACGAGCTAGACATACCTACACACCTGTTGGTTGGAAAGGATACGCTGATTAAACTGCTATGGGTGATTAGTCTATGGGGGATCACTATAGTTTACTCTATTAAATGGGAAAGACTGCACACTCATATGGGACACTGCCTGCATTGCCCAGCTCAAGCTCCACATCATCTTATGTGTGTATAAAAGAGATAACAAGAGTCAGGGTTGCTCAACATATGCTGCACCTCACAGCTGGCTTTCATCTCTCACATCTGGAGGAGCATTTACCAAAAAGACACCAAGCAAAAGGTCAAAGACTTTCTATCCGTGATGAAGCTCAGCACTTTGATTGAATTTGTATAGAGCGAGCTGGCTTCAGGTCAGGACAGGGGTCACGGCTGTTATAGCCGAAAAATAATGGCTCAAACTAAATAGTCATGGGTAGTGGTTTGCAAAACAAGTTACAAGTATGAAGCATTCAAGGTTAGCAGAGCGAGGCGGCAATGTGGACGAAGCAGGGTAGAAGCAGGACAAGGCTTTGCAAATACATACCGCAGGACAGACTGACGGGCCGAACGCACCAGAGTGTTGCAAAACGGTTGAGTGCTTGTATTGTGCAGATCTTCGATTGACCTGCTCCATGACCTAGACTTGTCCAAGAAGCCATCATCCCCATTCTCCAGCCCCTCAAAATCCAACCTGCACGGCCACAAAAGCGGGAAGCCAAAACAGAGGCACCGGCGGAGAGGAGAGGAGAGAAGCAGGGGAGGAAGTTATAGATTACAGCAGCCTGGGGTTATCACAAGAACTGTCTTCAAGCTGCAGCAACAACTCAAAGCTTAGGAATTCAAGCGACATACTGTATACAGCTGCACTGCATCACGTCACAGTTATACACATTACGGCATGTAAACTTAAGGAAAAGGAGCACATTTTAGATGCACAAGCAGCTCTTTAGCCCTATGTTAAAAATCAGCAGCTGTGTCCAGGGCCCATCCCACGTCCACATAGGAAAGGCAGGGCTGAAGAACCTTGTGTGTGTGTGTGTGTGTGTGTGTCAGGGTTTGGACAGGAATACTCACATGACAGCGCACTGGGCAAAGGAGAGGTACTCCACCAGGATGTCCAGGCCACGGTTTTCATCATTAAGAAACTCCCTCACCCACCTGTGACGCACAAGGGACAGATTTATGAGCAGGACAGGCGTGGCTTATTCAGGAGAATATCATCAGTTCATCTATTGCATAATTATCATTTTATTTCAGTGAAGCAGCAATTTTAATGAAGAAATGTTGGGCAGAAAAGTTATTTTATTTTATATTATTTTTAAGCTGCTGACAGGAAGTGACAGGAAGTGACATAGATAAAGGTAAAGTTCTATACTTTACCTTGCAGTGTGACTCATTTTCCATTGACTTAACATGGTTGGCACGGCAACAGTTTAAAATTGTTGTCCTCTATCTATGTCACTTCCTGTCGGTGTCTAATAAGGAAGTGAAACTATAAACATCCCAAAAATGGCCAAACTAAAGAAAGCTGGGCACAATCTTTAGCAAAATTTTAAATATAACTGTGTTGACTACGTTTTAGCAAACTTTGTGTCTAATGTGTCAACTGTAGCTGACGCTAAATTGTCTATTTAAGTTTAACACGACATCGGTCAGACTATGCTACTACAGCCTTTGTTTGTTTTGTTTGTTAATTTTATAAATCTACAAAAGATATACAGTTCATTTAATTTATTTATTTATCAGGACAATGTACAGTTACATTATGCTCGTGAGCAAAGATGCTTGTATCAGACTGTAGCTTTTTTATCTGATTTCCATCTGTAGTCCTATAAAGAAAGCCAAAGCATCCACAGCAATAAGTATCACAGCTTTATGTTTAAGAGTAATTTAACAGTTTATTTATGCAAAATAAAATGACAGGATGTGATGCTCGGTTAAAAACCCCCAGTGTGTAAAACCACCAGAGGAAAAAGGTCATATGTTTCTGCTTTTATGAGTCAATCTATCACTGGTCTACTTGGTGAACACGGTGATATTATTTTTGCTTTTTGTTAATGCCAATATATATGTAAATTCGTGACCAAAATACGCTTTGCTAATGTCCGGAATAAACAACATAGTCCTTGTGTGTCCCTCTTGTAGTTTTCACAGTGTCCCAGAAGTTTTGCTCAGCATCATACTGATGTCTTGTGGACATCAGTATGAGGCGTGCAAGTCCCTTTTTGAGATGACGAGGTAGCTACATCAAATGCAGACATTTATTCCCTCACACAACCTCCTCTATTTAACCAGAAACTG
Organism: Gobius niger; assembly: GCF_951799975.1. Classification (NCBI taxonomy): domain Eukaryota; kingdom Metazoa; phylum Chordata; class Actinopteri; order Gobiiformes; family Gobiidae; genus Gobius; species Gobius niger. The sequence goes on from NC_136857.1 coordinate 13,786,259, forward strand.
AATCTGACACCTTCAGTTTGTGTTTGTTTATTTCGTTTATTTATTTTGATCATGCAATGTTTTCCTTTAGTTCATCTCTTACTAATGAGATAGATTACTTAAACTTGTGTGGCGTCGCTCACTTTTTAATACGTTCCAGTTTGCCGTGTTTCGATTGTGAGGACAGAGGATTCACATCTGACATGCATTTTGCCTAAATCTATGAAAACTAGGAACAGGACCACACTAAGCTGCAGTTGGCTTTTGGGGCAGCGTGAAAGGAGGTCCTCTTTTTTTGCCTCTAGAGTAGAGTTTCAAGTTTCCTTCTTGTTCAAATCCTCTTCTCTCGGAGCAGAGACATCTCCAAACAATGAAATTCCCATTGAAACGGTAGAAAGAATGCAGGGGATATATATGATTAGCAGGTCTGCACAGTCAACAGTGTGTAATCTGCCTCCCCCTCGAACAGCCCACTCACTCACTTCTCCAATTTCACCTTTGGAAAAAACGGGATTGGGGGGAAAAAGGTTCTCAAAATAGCAACGGTGCGACATACGGGCAAATCAGACAGGAAAGCAATCAGGGGTCCAAATCAAACCAGGAGGCGCAGACAGGGGAGAGGTGGACAAAGATCTGGAGCGGTGTGCAACAGGAGAGGAGACGGGGGGGGGGGGCAGTATTTCCTGTCTACCACCCCCACCCCGTCCTGAGTTTCTGCTGCCTGCAATGCTTCACTTTTTTCCCCAAATCCCCCCCAACTTTTCCCCAACTGGTTGCTATTTCAGATTTCTTGGCAGCTCCAGGAATAACACAGCAGAAAAGACCCAGACGCACACAATAAAGCAGCATCTGTTGCACTTAATTCCCACGCACGGTTTTAGAAAAGTGTGCATTTTTGTAGCACTAGTATCAGCAGTTGTAATTAGAAGAAGTGGTTTGTTAATGTAAAGAGCAGCATGAAGTGAATTAAGATTACTAGACAAATCTCAAGGGTTTTTTAAAACTTTAAAACTTTGTTAGACAACTTCTCTGTTGTGATACTGTAGGTAGAAAAGTCTAGAAGTAACTTGTGCGCGCTGAGCTGAGCTGAACATCGGTGAGTGTGGCTTCCTGTCCTTCTGGCATACACAACAAAGCTTCCTGCTCACAGTGTGTTCGGGGGATGTGTACAAGGCAGCACAATGGCTACCATCTGGGCATTATATGCAGCGGCTCTATGAAGTAGAGCTGCCAGGGCACAACAATAGAGGGACACTGGGCACCAAACAAATGTGTCCCTGCGGCAACAGTGGAGGTGAAGAAAAGGGTATTCTTTACACTTAAAAAACGAAGGGCTTCTCTTAGTAAAAGTTCTGTGTCAGAGTTATATACTTGTATTTAGATCGGTTTCTAAATACCAATGGCCACTCAAAGCAACCTTAACCTGCATTCTCTCCAGTTTGGCATTACCCAAATCTAAAAGCTTCTTGACTGGAGAGCTTACAGCCTATGCCCAGTAAATGTAAATAGATCGTTTTCCTTGCGCTGTTGCTGTGTTGTCGGCACTATATTTTTTTGGCTTTCTTTTAAATCACATTTGCCACTTTTTGCATCACTTTTTTTGTCACTTTTTGTCACTGAACTGGCTTTTCTGTGGCATTTTTGTCTCTTTTTCATCCATTTTTGGTCCCTTTGTCATCAGATTTTTGTCCCTTTTTCATACCTTTCTTGTCTATTTTTCCATCACATTTTTGTCTATTTTTCATCACATTTTTGTCTCTTTTTCACACATTTTTTGTCCCTTTTTCATCCCTTTTTTTTTTACTTTTTGTTTCTCTTTTGTGGCTTTTCTGTATATTTGTCACAGTTTTGTCTCTTTTTTGTCGCTCTATCATTTTCAATGTGAGATGGGCAGCTGGATGTAACAGTAGTGAGGGGCCATTAACTAAAGAAGAAGTCGTCGGCAAAAGAGCCTCTGCAGTCGGCCTTAATGATTCACTTGATTTTTATGAATGAACAAATGTTGTGGAAAAATACCCAATGTGGTTGGTCCTCAGAGATATCTCCAGCTCCCTCAGGACTTTGGTCGACTCCTGCACTCGCCTCCGAAACTTCTGCACGGTTCAACACAGTAGAGCAGTGTTAAAGTTATAGTCCAGATGTTCACTGGGGGAGACGCTGAATTTCAAAATTGCCATACCTTTCGTGTGACGCCAGGGTCTAAGTATCCTCGTAGTTTCTGGATGTACGTGTGTGGGGGATTTTTGACCTGGAACCTCTCCTAGAGCACAAAGAAAGAAAAGGCACATGCAAAGTAATGTGCATGATATACTGGATGTAAAGTGAATCCATTGTGCTGTGACTAATGTAGTTTGATTTGAAGGGTTTTCCGTTAATCTAGGACAAAAGTACGAAACTGGCGAGTGTCCGGCAATCTGGCATGGCTGCACTTAACATTTTTATATACCTAAATAGATACTCCTCCTCACCTGATCACAAATGAGGTCCCATTTCTTTTCATTGTCGTACTGTCGAAGGAGGCGAGCTTTATCCGGAGGCAGGTTCATGGAATTCTTAAACACAAAAAAACAAATGCACTTTTATAATGTATACATATATTTATGACATATTACACTACTACACATATCAGACATTTATTTGGAGCCATTTTTATACACCACTGGCGTCAACCGCAGTGCACAGACAAAATTGTGAGGACTTGAAGCGTGACCTCACTTCCTGTGTTGACTCTTAACATCCTGTCGCAGGAGATGATCCAAATCTCCTCAGTGAATTCACGGCTGACACTGTGTTTAGGCAACAGTTTGTCTCAACCACAAAAGCCACAATCCATTATCAGCTGTCGTCTATGTGGCCGTCACAAACAACACAAGCAGTCTTTTTTACAACCCTCAGTGCTCCAATGGTGTGGACAAAACTACTCACATTTTGATATCACTTCATCTTCTGTTGGAATAAAACGCAAACAATACTTGACTTATAACTTCCTTCATTAGAAAAGAGGCTGAACGGTTCTTCTTACCCCCCGCCTGAACCGAGCACATTTTCTCCAGTTCAGCTTTACCTAAATCTATAAGCTTTTCAACTATAGAGCAACAGTGTAACGCCTCATTTGAAAGCTCAGACCGTCGAAGCTTTCATCGCTTTTTTGTCATGTTGTGTTTTTTGTAGGTTTTTAGTTGTGTTTTCGTCACGTTTTTGTCACATTTTTGTTGCTTTTGTCGCCATTTTGACGCTTTTTTGTTTTGTTTTGTTTTTCTTTAGTAATTTCCTTGCACTTCAGTTTACAGCACAGTATTAGCATGATAAAAGAACGAAAGAGCATGGAACCAAAATGTGTAACGACAAATCAGGCGCACACCCACCTTGTTTCATGATAACGCTCATATATAGACTGTAAATCATGCATAGCATTTATTGGAGATATTAGAAATAAGGCAGCAAAGTCACCCTGATTTAAAGCTTTTTATAAGGTGCACTTAAGGTGGTGATGTAGTTAACGCTCTTGTCTCACAGCAAGAAGCTCCCGGGTTTAATCTCCAGGGAGGACGTGGCCTTTCTTTGTGGAGTTTGAGATGTTCAGGAGTCGATTTCATGAATGGAAACTGGATCTTATGACACTCATTGTGAATTTGCTGTTGAAATTGTTTCTTCACTACAACTGCCTTTCTCAGTCTATCAGTGTATCAAGAACTGTAATATCAGGTGAGGAGTGGGATATTGATAGACTATTTTACTGACCGTCAGTAATAATCATAATGTTATATTTCTGCAATTTCAGCAATGCTGTCTTGCCAGTATTACCCGTGTTGCAATACAATATGTAGCACAGAGGAAGAATTAGAGCAAGAATGTGTCCTGTTTAACATAGTGGTTGAAAGTGATATATTTTTCTTCTTTTGACCCAAACTGCCCTGTGATCCTCACTGCTCCTCTTTACCCTCTCTTTGGGTAAGGTCACAAGGGTAAGGGTAAGCCCCATAGATAAGTGTCTTTTACAAACATTTAAAAGCTACGCATCAACACATTTAAAATATTAAAAGTTCATAACTCTCCACAGAAATGGGCTAGAGCAGTGGTCCCCAACTAAGTAACTGCTCTTAAAAATGTAAAACATGAGCACAGTTTGTCTATTTATATAGCAGGGCTGATCCATGAATCAGTTTGCCATTTTATTACAATGTATAGAGAGGATGGAAAGGCTGGGCTAGATAGTTCCTTTTTTTTTACATTCTCTGGAATGTAGGCTCTACACGGTAGGGGCCGGATTAAATCATTTTGCGGGCCGCATCTGGACCGCGGGTTGTATGTTTGACACCCCTGGTTAAGATAGAATGAACATTTACTATTTGTAATATCTAAAAATGTGATGATTTCACAAAAGCATCACATTTGTGAAAAGTTTTTTGTCTTCCAGTCATGCATACTTCACCAAAACTATGGCATAACAGCCGTAAAAGGGCTATTTTGAGAGTAATTTAGTTTAAAAAAATAGTAACCGCCTGATCTGTAATATGTTGCACGTTTTGTCAAATTACTATAGGGTACTATTAAAAGGTAAACTTAGTCTGAAACTAGGGACCACTGGGGGATGTTTCTTTATGACAAGATTTGGGTAATTTGAGCCCACTAACCCAATTAGACTAATTGCATTTCACTTTCTCCCACAGTGATACAATCAAGTACTTCCTGTATTTATAGAGGAGGCTTAAAAATGTAGCTGCTAGCGGTATCTTTCCAATATTGAACGGAAAATTCTTGCATAATTGGCCACAATATTGTTGTTTGCCACTGTGCCCGCATACCTTCCCCTCTCTGTGGCCTCTTCTTGTTTGACCTGAGACTGGTTTGGGACAAAAGATTGAATGTGATGCTTTGTTTTGACTTGGTGCTGTGCCATTTCTGTCCTTTGACATTTGAGCCATGTTGTTTCTCTCGCAGAAAAGGGCACACAAAGGCTTAGGCTGGTGGTGGGCAGGGTCTGCGTTTGCCTCCTGGTGCTGCAAGAGATCAGGATCCACCAGACACACCGATCAGTGCAGAGTGCTCAACCAGACTTCTTTTATCAGCCAACCAGACTATAACTGGTTCTATCAGGGAAATCAGGAGAGTAGAAAGACACTGGACCGTCCATATGAAGTGTAGAGTGTAGTAAAAGTTCAAAATGGCAAGAGACATAGATAAGTACAGTATATAGGTTTCTGTCATTGTTCGTTAGTTTGCAAGATAATGAAAAGTAAAGCTTCAATTTTCACATACATTTTTGGTAAGTTAAGTAAGTAAAAGACCTCAGGTCTTACGCGTAACAGCACCTTCTATATTAAACTTGTGCATGACGGCACTTCGGACCCGAAGTAACAACTTTTTGAGTGACAGTGCAGGATTTTAGAGGCAGTTGTGGTGAACAGGTCTGGGCTCATTCTACACATTAGGACATGGCTAGAACATGTAGGGGGATGAAAATACTTGGTTTTAAAAAATTTAAACTCTGTATAGTACCTTTAAGTGAATAAAAAAGATGGATATTTCAGATCCACTGATTCTGATTTTTTATTTGTTTTTTTTTGTCAATTCATGCAATTGCTATTTGGGAAGCATTAATATTTGAGGGAAGACTGAAATATGAACTGCTAAACAAACAACAAGAATTCTATGCATTTGAGAACACAAATGCAATATACAATGTATCTATACAACTTTACATTGACAGAATTCTTTATTGTTTGCTTATTGCGACCATTACAATGGCAATTTACTTGAGCAGTTATAAAGATGCTTTTAAAATGAAAATTGAACATTTTTGGAATTAAAGCAAACAAAAGTATTCAACCCCCTCAAGGGTCAGGTTGGAGGTTAACCAGGCATGATGAGTCCCAGAGGGCAACCAGGCCTGGAGATGAGCACTTAAGTCATACACCACACCAGTAAAGCTCCAGTGTCTGCTGCAGTGACCCAGAGTCTGTCATGGCTCTGTCCTCACTTCAGAGAGACTGGGGCAATTCCATCTGCCCCAAACCTGACAGCGTCACAATCCCGCTTGATTAAGTCCTGTCCCAAACCACAGTCTGTGACCCTGAGCCATGAGGAGATGAGAGTTCACAGAGAGACCAGAGGAAAGAGCGATGGCAGGTTCCGGACTTTACTACTTCCCACTTATCATATCATAAACGAAGGTAAAGTAAAACTGAACATGCACAAAGTCTTTTATACTTTGTAGTCTCCATGATTTTAACGAGTAAGAGGCAAATTACCTCTTTTAGTCCAATGTGCTTAAGCTTAAGTTGTCACTGTCATTCAGAAAACTGTTCTGTGAACCAAGGAAACAAGCTACAGAGGTAAAGAAATGTTGGGGAAAGGTTCAACATGAGACAAGTCATTTACACTAAACAAGAAAACTCTTAAAACTTATCAAAGATTGATTGTGTGTTTTGTAAATGTTTCATAAACATGACCTATGTGTTCCAAGAAAATATAAGGTTAATATGATAATGGTAATAATAATACTACATGACATAACTATGCGGATTATTGTCTACCTTGTACTCTTCTGTGCCATTGCCGGAAATAAATCAATTAAAAATGAATGAGTAATATTGGTTCTACTGATAACAATTGTAATGGTGATTTATTACAATGTACAAAAATGTTTTACATGATGTAAAGGTTGTTCATGATGCGCATCCTAAAGCCATTGCCTTTTTGTCGTGACTAAGTATCAGTAGTGACCCCGATCTGCACCTTCCCTCCATTACTTAGTGGCCCGCACCTCACCCACTAACCTCAGCCCCCTCCACAGGCTGCCCTGAAGATGCTTTTGAGGGGAAATTGAAAACTCATTTACCTTATGTGCAGCACAGCAGAATAAATAAACAACTACATTTCTAGTCTTTTTTTTTTGTCCCACTCCCCTCAGACGCCTCATAAGTCTCAGTGGTGCATTTCGTTTTAGCAGCAGTAGCCTGTAAACAGAGGCAAAAATGGTTGAAATAATGACATTCTACAATGTTGTGAACGCAGCCTATTTTAAATTGTAGGCTGCTTAGAAGGTTGTAATGTCATGTGTGAACACAACCTATTTTGCAATCTCAGCACGTGTCTGTGTTTACGTGGTGCTGGGGCAGGTGAGAGGTGTGATGGGGGTGCATTGTGAGGACAAAGTTAGCAATCACTTTCAAAGGTGCAGATTTGCTTTTCGCGCCTTTCATTTTACTAGATTCATTAAACAAACAAACAATGGAACAATATCTTTTGGAGATATCACCGTATAAAAGGATATTCTCGACTCGTCTTTGTGCTTTGTCAGTGGACAGGGTGCAGACTGTGAGCTATACTACTATCTGCGATATGTTTACGCAGGCCAGAGTCAGTTGTCAACAGCTCAGAGCGAGTGGGTGTTTTGGAGATGGACATGGTGCAATTTTGACAGAAAACCCAAACTACAGCGAACACTGAACAGAGAGAATGGCTCACCACTAGCGGAAACTGTGTCACAAACCTATGCCTAAACCTTTAACAGATTGCACTTTTCTTTAGCGGGCTCCACACTTATCATTTTTACTTCCATTTTTCATTATTGTTCTTGAAGCATAAAATCTGCCTTTTAATAGTGGAGCTGGCACACAGAGAACTGACACATGTTCTCTTTTGGATAGAAACAATATAGTACAAAATATAGTATTATTGCATGAAATCCCAGTGCAGTGACTGGTGTGAGGGAGCCAAGGCGCTGATCCCTATCAGGGAGTGGGGCCAGGAGGGAAAGAAAACAGTTTCAAAATGGCTCCTGGAACGGCACTGTTTTCCTTAGCATTTTCTTTTAGCAGATCATATTTTAGACTTCCCTCATGACAGCCCATTGAGGTACATATTTATTTACAGTATGAAGCTATAGGAGATGTCGCTATACATACAGGTTGAGTATTATTGTTTTTCATTATTTCATTATTGTTTATGAAGATATACTTTGCCAATACATTACATGGATTTCTATTTGTTGTGTTTTTTGTGGTGGTAAATGATCAGAACCTATTCCCTCCACACACTACAATTTGCATGTTTATTTGGCACCAACTTTACACCTGACGCCCTCCCTGACAAAACATGCAGGTTTTAGCCGTGCACAAAAAGCTGTGGCTTGTGATCACTTGTGGCTGGACAATCTTATAAATTTAGGTCATTCTTATATCACGATATTATCTCATGTGTGACATAATTTAGCCCCAGCAGCTTTTTATTAATGATATGTCAGTCGGCCCATTGTCGCTGTTCCTGTGTTCCCAAACACAATAGGAGGAGACAGGATGAGAGCTGAAGGGACTTCCTCCACTCTTCAGGAAATCCACAGAGATGGTTTGGAGCACGGAGAAATACAAACAAATGTAATACATAACAAAAGCACTGTGTGTGGAGGAAAATATTGGTTTTCTGAGCTCAAAGGTAAATAAGACAACAAGAGTGTGAGAAAATGCTGTCCCCTTTTTTGTTAGTGGACATCTGATCACTATGTTGCTAGTGTTGTAATCTAAACCAGGCAATCGCAACAAAGCAACAAAGAAAGAGCCAGTATCTCTCCGAAACAAAGATTTTTTCTTGCATGCAGCTACAATCTCTCCTGTTTCAGGTCTTGCTACGCTACTTATTCGTACCACAGAGACAAACCACACTGAAATGTTAATTCAAATGCAGTGTGAAGTAGATTGAAAGCAATGCGTAAACACGTGATCCATCTCTTTCTCTTCTCCCATAACACTCAGCCTTTGACCTCTGTTGACAGAAATCACTTTCCCTCCATTCCCTTCATGACAACACTAAACTAAATGAAACGCCCTTGTTCAGAGTTCAGTTAGTAAATTGAGGAGTGGTTCATTCCCACCTTTTTTGCCCTTGGGGTTTTCCTTTAAACACAGTGTACCCTTACCTCAATGGCGCTGATTTATTTAGAAAGTGATCCCAAAAAACACTTTACTACAACATAATCATTTAACGTGCTGTTCTTTCAAAATATTCAGATACTGTCTTTAATCACTAAATTGAATCAAAGTCATTACATACCACAAGGTCACCATACCCCTGGTTGAGAAACACTAGATAAGAGAACTCATGTTTTTTGTCTTAAATCAGTGAAATTAACTCTTTCACCAAAAAGGTACTAAGTGTGTAATGAGTCATTAGATAAACATCAAAAGTAACAATGTTGTGGAAATTATTATAGACTTTTGGTGATGAATCAGTGAGGTGGACATCCTGTTTGTACAGCTCAGTGCGTCCGTGCAGTGCAGCGGGACGTCCCGGACAACAGCCCATATTCACTGGGAATGTGAGGAATGCAGGTACATGAATGCCTCAATAACTCACACTGCCGGCCTTTTAACTAAGTGCCCTGCTTAAGACATGAAGGTCAACAGTGGAGAAAGGGGACAGTCCGAAGCAGAAGGGGGAATCATGTTTTGGAAATCACCAGTGTTGTGGTGGATCTAAAAAACACAAAACAGATAAAGAGAAAGTCAAGGAGAAAAGTTCACAAGATCACATTATGGTCATGTGCTCAATGTATCTTCCGGCAAGCGTGGTGGGAACTTTGGTGAAAATAATTACGCCGTCAAAAAGAAAGGAACTCAAAATCAATATAAATTTCTGGTTTCTGTGGCCAGGCCTATAATGTATCCTCTGAATATGTAAAGAAGATGTGGGAGCACATAAGCCACAGGGGAACAGGCCCCATTTAAAACAACACAGGACCACAGTGGCCACATTATAGTAGTGAGAAAAGAAACCGCGTCCACAAATCTACTGGAAAATGTTACCTTAAGCACCAACACTACATTCACATGCTCAAAATCCATATAGCAGTGGTGAGGTGATCAGTAGGAATAAAAAGTTTAATTAATCATTAGAAAATGTGCATGTTAAGCACCAACAAGTCTGAAACACAAAAACTTGCCACAAAATGACCAAGTAAAATGACAGCCATTCAGTTAAGCACTCAGCACCACCCTTAAGTGAAATGTAGCTTCTGTCTTACTTCATCCTTTCTTTAGTTGCACTTTCTGCTTTACAACCTGTTGGTAATGAGAAAGTAATTTCCAGATTTACAACGGCTTAGCCTTATAAATGAATTATAGTAAACATTCTGGTGTTTCTTCAGTCACATCTGCTCTGTCATGGTCTTGACCTTTGCTTTCTCAGATGTGCAAGTGGTGAAGGAGCATTCACTAAAACTGGCCATAAACTGCGGCCCGAGGGCAGAGAGCGCCAGGTGGACAGCCATGTGCCGGGCTCCCGACACTTTCTGCCTCAAAACCAAGTGAACTGTTCTCACTTAGCGCCCATAATCTCCAGCTTCCTGAGACAGAGAGTGGGGGGACAGATGCAACATACCCTGCTCCAACTGATGTGATGTTACAAACAAGTTTTAGTCTATGCGAAAGTCCATAAATAAAGACAAGTATGAAACAAATAAAAGTGATGTAGGCAGTCCACTGACCATGGGGCACAGCTTGGTGGCATTAGTTCCAGTTGAGTGGCACATATCAGACAGGGCCGCTTTCTTTAGGCAACATACATCAAGAAACAGGGATATCAGACATGGTTGGGGCCCCCTTTGTCAACATTCAGTCTAATTCAGCTAAGCTCTTCATCTGCACTGTTCCCATCAACTATACCAGCATGATGTTAGGGAGCACACAACTGTTTTAAAACTATTTGGAATGACATGCACAAATGCACACAGATGTTTAAGTGAGCTATGAAGAGAGCTGATTTGTGTTACACTTAGACAACACATGAGTTTGAAACCATGACTAAAAACTTGTTGGCTGTTGGCTTCAATAAACAATACATTTGCAATATTGCAAAGATATTGTATACCAATAGCTGATGGTGACTTGATCTCGATCAAGGTGAAATAAAGCCAAAAGGTGCTGCCTTTTGAAAGTAAACACTGTTGAAATGTTGGTAAAGTCATTAGAAGCTGAGAACAGTGGCCGACTGCCAGTTCAAAGGGAATTTTCCCTTCTGAGTTCTCATGTGGCTTCAGTGTAGAACAAACCGCAGGAATCCAGCGCTGGATTGGCGGCACAGGGATCTTTGAAAAAGGATCCTGGAGCAGATGATGGATAGAGGTACACCTTTGAAAAGGCCACTACCATATCACATTTTACTCGTAAAGACTCATATAAAGTACAGTGGATTGTTCTGGGTGTTGGAGCCGAGGAAACACTTGAACCTCAGATATTCCACTTGGGTTTGAAGCTGCATAAATCTCAAAAGCTAAATAGTATTTACTGTAGATAAAGGAGTCAAAGGGAGTCATAAGTATAAGGATGTATGGTACCGGCATATAATTTCATAGCTAGGCAACTATTTGGATGTGAGGTCTAAGCACATTCATATTAGAGTAATGACATGTTGTGCATCAGCAAGCTTAAGGGGCACAAGAAAGGTAACCACAGCATCGGTGCAATTTCCTCCATAAAAAGAGAATGAAGAATTCCAAGCACACATTTCCACCCATAAAATACCCTCAAATCTGTGTGTAAAGCTTATGTCTTAAGCATATGCCGCCAGCTGAACCTGTCCAAGGGATTTTATTATACAAATGCATAAAGTAGTCTTTGGGGTCTCTCCCCTCTATTGGACCGTCTAGAGGGGTCCTGTAAAAGGCATTAGTGTGTAATGTCACCCATGACATCATTATGAACCACTGTCACTCCTTTGGGAACGTCTGGAGCTGACGTCCAACCAAGACACATTTGCTTCCTGCAGCATGCCATCATGGAACAGGAAGTACAGCTATCCAGAGCAGGGGAAATTACGCATGTCAAAATATCCATTTATGGAACATATTTCATGTGTTGATGCTGTTGCAAGGCCAGAAACATCTCAACTTCAAAACCCTGATGACAGATTTACTCTAGAAAGATACTTTAATGCACGACTTAGCTGTGGAACATCAGCTCTCTTGTCATTTACAAAGGAGGTGTATCTGAGGTATATGTTTTTAGCATACTTCCATATCAGTCAAAAGCGTGAAGAGGTCTAATTGCACGATAAGAAGCTCAAACAAAACAAGCATGTTGTTCTTTCCCACACAGAGAAGGAAATGTACTATTGGCACAGGGTTACATGGGGTTGTATTTGAGTGAGGATGAAAGATTTTGTCTTGTTGAATAGAAATCTTCTGCTGAGAGGACATAATAACAGGGATTACATTTGTGTTACTGTCTCAAGCCATGGTGCAGATTATAAAAATAAATTCCAGTGTTCCTTTCATGGGAAAATCATTTCGAGATGGTTTATTCATTTGTCATGTGGAAAAAGCTTATATTGAGAAAAAAAAGCCTTCTTTTTATAACCATCCACTCGTCCAAGCCCTGACTCATGTGGGTGAAGGAAAAGACACAAGTCAGGCTCCTACAGCAGGCAGAGCACAGTAGTACAGTGTATAATTGTCATAATAGTAGTGGCTTAGCGCAGCAGTCAACAAGCAGTTTGAAAGGCCTCTCACTGCGCTGCCTCCTTCAAATGTGGAGGGCTTTACTTTGCATCCGCTGATAGTCCTGGCAAACAGCTAGTGATGGGCTCTCGCCAAAAACACAGTGGATCCCGCAGTCCTGAAGAATGAGGCAGACTGTCTAACGCAGTGGAAATCAAGGCTTTTGGTGTTTGATATTGTAATTAAGGCTTTAACCAGATTAAAATCTAAGCAAGGTGGGGCTATGGTAAATTTTGGAGTAAGGAGCACAAAATAAGCACCTGTGTCCCATTGACCAGCATCTAATATATGATCATGAGTGCATTGTCTGTGCATGCAAGACATTTGTTGTACCTAAAGCACAGGCAATGCACATAATGTCAGCAGAAAAAACATACATTTTACAAACTGAAAGAACACTCAGTGGCTTGGAAGTTTTGCCATTATATGATGCAGTAATTAATGGCTGAATTGTGTTGTTTTTGTTTCATTTGGGAAGTCCCGTGTTGTGGTGATGTCGTCTGAAATGACACTTCTCAGTTGATAGTGTGATTGTCAGAGTGGGTGTTGACTGAGCTCAGTATTACAAAGCGCTCAGACAGCTCAGCCCCTGACGTGAGAGCACCGCCGGGGAAAAGGGAGGGGGCACTGGGTTTAATGTGGGAGTTTTGGGGGAATTCAGAAAATGCCATTTCTCCAAATGAGACTCATTTCAAGAAAATAAAAATAGACAAAGTTGAAGATGTATAGCCCAATAGCTGATATAGCCTATGACTATCTAGCCGACTAAAAACTTTTCTTTTCCTGTGGACACCACCGCCCCACGTCTAAGCACGCTGGAATAACGTTTGCCACTTGAGCCAAACGCTGAGTTGCCTGACTTCTGAGAGACAAAAGAACCGCAGGAGAGAAAAGAGGGGGGCAGTGGCAGAATGAGGGGCGGAACAGCTCTTCTCTACCCATTTGAAACATCAGCAACTAATATTGGACCATAAACATGCATAAGCATCAGCCAAAACAAAAGTAACGCATTGTCATATTCGTCTCAGGAAAGGTAAACTGGAATACATTTATCTCCAATACGGTAGTCTCCACAAGCAGTAGCCTCGTATCAACTTACCAAAACGACAGCAAATTTCTCCTCCAGCTCTGTGGGATCTGGCATAGGCACCTTCAAAGGCATGATGTGATGCTTCATTTCGGATTGCCCGTCCACACTTTCTATATTGCCCATTCTGTCTAATTAAATCCAACAGTTTATGAGAAGCGCCTTTTCAACGCGTATCTTTTCACTCGGAATCAACAGATGATTCGGAACAATCCACTTTTCCAAGGCGAGAAGTAAAGTCTTGTACTTGTGTCCCAAAATGCCATTTATCTCACACGGTTAGTGTTTACAGTATGTCTACTGTAGTTTACATCCAAAGTTGCTCTATAAAGTAATTTAAATCCGCCTGCAGTGTCTCCAGTGAAATTCTTCTGCTTTCCCAGGCCAATCCATTACTTTCCAATGAGAGATGAGTTTAAAATGTCGACCTAAAGCTAATTTAGACTCTGCTCAACTTTCTTGGCTACAGCGTGTTTCCATTCATTATTGTTGTGTGATCCTGATTAGGCTCTTTGCTGTTGCCTCCACTGGGGCAGGGGCCCCTGATTTTCCCGCCCCTTTCCGGGAGAGAAGTTGACCCTATTGGTTTAGCTTGCTGTCAGTCATTCTAACCCCTCCCCACATTCGCCAAAACATTTGCTGAAAGAGCCCACGGTCACCCAGTCATTGTTTCACTCTAGCTCCATCTGCTGGTCAAAGTTAAGAGAAAAAAAACATTCAAGTGCAAACTTTAATCTGTGGAATCAGATACGAAGAGAACAACGATGAAAAGCAGAATTCTGTTCTATTTGTGTTTAACATCACTCTTTGCACAACACATTTTAATCATAGAAGTCAACAGTAGAGCAGTGTCAAGAGCCAGGCATATTTTCATGCTTTGTGTGAGGTCAAATGTTTAGCCTAAAAACACTGCATAATCATAGTGCAAACACTAGAAGCATGGAGTTGCATTTACATCAAGATCATCTTTATAAAGGCGTTTCTTCATAAAAACACAGTGATTGCACTTCTGTCTTCACTAGTCTCTATACGGGCTGAGTAATACATAATTTATAAAAGTTGTATTTCATAAATCTCTGGTTAAAACATATAAAAAATTCATCTGGAACAAAATTATTCAACACTGAATGTGCGCACAGTTCCGTAATACTTAAGGCAACAATATAAACATACAAGTCTTCAATTTGCAGTTAAAAAAATAAATAAATAAAGAGCCAGGAAAAAAACAAAAAGAATCATTCATTTGGTCACTCTTTCTCATCTCTAATTAAAGTCCATACTGTGAACATGCTGTTACACATTGGCTACTCCCTGGTGCATTTGCAACATAGTTGCCTTTTTTAATTTCTATTCAGCTAAGAATGACTGAAGAACACTGTTTGAGATGAATACGTCACAGTTAATGCTTCATGGAAGATAAGCTACATTTCAAGACCTTTTGTTGGAAAGGTTTTCATCTTTTCTACAGTGAAGGTGGTAATTTCTATTCAAGCTGAATATTCACACACAAATCACAGACAACTAAAGCCACACTAAATGTTGTATAGCTGACGATTAAGCAGGCATAGATTCTTCTAATTGGCCTCTGCCACCAAGTCATACCTAGAATAAAACAGCACATGGAATGTTTGTAAACTGAGAACATCAATAAAAGGTTAAAATATTATAATATGAAAAAAGCAAAGTAAATACCATTGAGTCACACCATTCTTAAGGTCAATTTGGTCCAGGTCCAGCTGCATCTGTGAGCACAAATAAAGACAAGTGACAACCAAATACAATAATGCAGTGCACAAGGTTTTCACAAGTAGTTTTCCACCTTGCCGATAAGCTCCCTCTCTCTGCTGATAAAGGAGACATTGTGCTTCACAGAGAGGTCCAGTTTTCTCTGGGCTGACTCTTCCAGTGAGAAATCAAAGTCAAACCTACAAAAACAGAGGCAGTTGTGAGAAGGTCATGTCAGCAGATTAATGGAAGTGTCAGTCTGCTACCTCTCATTGAACTCAGGGTTCAGGTCTCTCTTCTTTGTGGCCGTTCGCCTTTTAGTTGTAGCTTTTTTATCAGGGAGAAGGACGAAGGAAACGTATGGATCTGCCCCATCCTTTGAGCAGGGCGCCAGGGCTCTAGAAGTACACATTAAATATAAATATTCCCTTTAATATGCGGCAAAATTAAAAAGCAATAATGGTAGAGATTCAAACCTGCAAGCATGAACAGTGATGAAAAGCCTGCCCTCCTCCATGGAGTAACCAATAGAAATCTTCACTTGTCCGACACCTCCATTTTCGGTAGAACTAAAAGAGCAATACATTTTTAATAACAAATAGGTTAAGATTTACTCAGTCAAAGTTATGTTGAGATAAACTGATGACACAGTGAGCCACTCACATAAAGGGACCACCTCTGTGTTTCAGGTCAAGATGAGAAGGGTCCCATTTGGGTATAACCTCATTTATGGTGACATCACCCTCTCCCTTACACGCTGCCAGCTGAGTGTCCAGGATCTATGATTAATCACCGACATTAAGACGCAAATAGATAGAAGTCATGATTATATGACTTGAATCTATGTAGTAGTGGCAAATATGTACCTTGAGAGTGACCCTCAGTAGTATTTGGCTTTCTGGCAGAGCTCCATCCAGGTTGAACCAGCGATCGAGGACCAGCCCAGACTCTGACAGGAGCTGTCTGAGTGGCAGGGTGATGGAGCCAAGGGCCTGGCCCCAGCTGTGTGAGATCTGTCCACAAACACATATTAGAATATTAAACCAATATTAAGACAATGTCAAAGACAAAAAAGGCACATATGATATCACATCATCATATACCAGCAGTACGTGTTATTGGTGCGTTATTCAAAACAGACTAGCTATGATGCGGTGTTCTGATAATAATTACAACCCTTTAGAGCGCTTTTGTTTCATTTGCAAATCGTCACTAAGGCATTTTCTACACAAAACATAGTTGCCATCACATCTTTTAGACAATAGAATAGGGCAATTTATAGATAAAAACTCACTTTCACAGTGAGGATTTCTTCTCGTGGATCCCGCACCAAAAAGTGAAAAGCTTCGTCCCATCTCGGTGAGGTTGAGCGCTCACAAATCTGGGCAGCAACAAAGAATGGGTCATTTTTCAAAGTAATAGGTTTTGACGCAACCCCTATGACAATGCTGCTACCTTTGTCTTGTAGGATACATTTTTAAGGACAACCTCAGCTCCGGCTTTTGGCTCCTTTCCATTTTTCTTCAACTGAAACAAAGTCATTCAGTCACATAAAAACATGCCCTAAATCACTGGAGAAGTCACACAGGAAGGTTACGCAGCCATCCAGACAATCAGGCCAAAGTAGTGCGGCTTAAGCTACATTGTCATTGGTGCCATGTATAAAGAAAACGCATTAACAGAGACAATAAATCACAGCCAGAGGACTCATACACATGATCTCACCTGCAGGCCGTGGGCCCGCTCCACATAGACAAACAGAAGAGCTGAGGAGGGCACAGTCTTGTCCTGATAGGTCTGCTGAGACTGATACTGCAGGACCTGAAAAATAACATGAAAAATAATTAACACTTGTTAATTTCCATAGCAAAAAAGTCAAAACTAATAATAGTAATGAGTATAAGCATTTTGCACTTATCTAGCCGAAATCTTTTTATTATGTAACAGAAAAGTCATCATTACAATGTTACGGATAGGCACATACCGATTCCAGCCTGACCAGGTCTGTAACTCTGGGCAGCCACTCAAGAACAAGGTGAACACGACCAGACTTCACATCATTTAGTGTATACCACTGTGACCAAAGGGGTAAAAGAATGTATTATATAAATGCACTCTGCAATAATGAATATTATGTTTTATATTAACTTACGGTGTCAATGCATTGTGCACTTATGATATCCCTTAAGCTTAGTTTAAACCTTTGAGGGGAATATGAGATATTAAAAACTGATACAACAACATAGTATGTAATTCTTAATTATTTCTTTCATACCTTCCAAGGAAGTCATCCTGGTCAATGTCCTTGTCAAATAACTCAAACTGAATTTCCTGACCAGGCAGCTGAGTCAATATTACCTACAATTAAAACATAAAGCAAATATGAACTTGTTTAAAGTGTAGCATGTATAAAACTACAGTGTTGGTACCTCATAGAGCTCATTCCAATAGGGGTTAAGGTTTTCTTTGATGGTGTGGCTTTTGAAAGTGATCCCAGCCACACGTATCTTTACGTAGGGGTCGCTCTTGCCTTTCACCATGCCCCCCATGAAGTTGTCCTTGGCGATCAAGTTCTGAGCCTCCACCAGTTGGATCCGCAGTACTCCCTGTTAACGCAGCACAAAACTCAGACTGACATTACTGTGTGCCTCACTGACGTAGACCCCTTTCAGATGTGGCATTAAGACACGCCCCATGAATGGATCATAACTTTGCCCTCGTGCACACTGTACAGACCCAATGTATACATTTGGGACATACATAATTCAAACAGAATTATTTTTGATGGAAGAAAATGACCCTGAAACTGAGGGAAGATGTATACCTCTGTTGCAAAGTCTGAATCAGGAGTGGCATGCTGCGGTCGTGTTGATGGTGGTTTGGATAATCCACCCGGTCCCATAGGGTTCAGCTCGGAGGTGATTCCCCCGGGACCCATCCCAGAGCCAGAGGACGAAGGCCGAGGTGGGGTGGTGGGAGTGGCATCATCACTCAACCACAAAACCTGGCACAACCAGAGGTCATGGGAACAACATCAACATTATGTTATTTTTACTAAATATGAAGTCAGACCACATTTAGTACAGGGGATTTGTGAGTTGATGAAGATGCTTTATAATATTCTTAGACACTGACCCTTAACACAATTTTGAAGTAGATCTTGCTGCCCAATCCAGAATTTTCCAGTTGAAACCACTGGTCCATGGTCAGCTTGGGGCAGGACAGAAGGTGAGTCAAAGGAATACTCAGACTGCCCAATGAAAGTGCACGGTCATCATCTTTGACCTGAGAGAAAAAACATTTAATAAGACTGTATTCCCCAAGAAAGAGGAGCAAATATCCACACAGAATTTGTATATTTTTGTACATACTTGAATGTCAATATCTTGCTTGCGAGGATCTTGAATAAAGAATGTAAATGCATCCTCCCATGAAGGGTTGCCGGTACCATAACATGTCTATTAATTAGAACCACAAAAAAAAGCATAACAAATCGATTCAGAATTAATCTGTTTTCAGTCAAAAAATGTTGTCATACTTTGCTCTCTTTAGTTGTGTCCTGGACAGAAATCTGTACCATAGGGCTTGGATCTTTATTTCCTTTCCTCATCTAAAAAATAAAACAATGCATGAGATGAGGTATGCATTGCCAACACTGACTAGGTTGGCAAAATCTTTTTCTATGATGAGCTAAGAATGCTACAGTAACGCTTTTCTAGAGTTGTATCTATCTTACAGGCAGTGCATGAGCCTGATCTAGATAAAGAGCAAGGATGGCAGCTGATGGAGGGTCAGCGGTCCGACTGGTCAGATTCTGATTCTTCTGGATCACCTTTGACCAGAAACATAAGGATAAGAAAGATTAAAAAGCAAACAAACAGAGAATTATAATGTAATCTAACCGTTTTTTTTTTTCATTCATACCTCACTCAGTCGCTCTGCAGAGGACAGTAAAGAAAGCCACTCCAGTCTCAGGTGGACACTGCCACTTGGGACATCCCGTAGACTGAACCACTGTTACATAAGAATAGTATTAAAAACAAATTTCTCATCTGCTTTGTGCCTGACTAGGAAAGAGCAGTGCTTGGCAAAAACAAATATCACAAGGGGATCACATGAAGAGTTCAACAACGTCACATGGTGAGGATTAGTGCAGTTCTTGTTTTATTACCTCTCTGATGGTACGTAAGTTCATAATATTGAACTGTAATCTCAACTGTTTGAAATGCAGTGGTTAAAGAAGCCAAAGGTGGCAAATAAAAGAGGAAATGTCTAACAACTTACATCATCCACCACCCTCGCCTTTTTTACAATATCAAGATCCACTTTGACCCTGAAAGAGGACACAGGGGAGCAGCACACAGTCAAATATATGTCATTATGTGTCTCATTCAACTGTGGCACGTTCTAACCATAGAAGAGATGGGAGCATGAGAGGCACATAGAGACAGATTGATAATGAAGAAGCTACCTGCCCAGGAAGTCATCCTGGTCTGGGTCTTTGTCAAAAACTTCCACCTCCAACTCCTGACCAGGCACTTCATGGACAATCACCTGACATACACACATACAGAAATGGATGTACACAATACGCACCACGAAGATACTGTCTTAAGCAAGCATCTACCATGGCAGCACATAGCATGCAAACAGAATCAGCAGCTAATTTCACTGGTGAGTTATTGTCGTAGTCAATTTAAACAGTTTCTTGTTTAGTATTAAAAACAAGAACTAATGTTTGCAAGAGTATTTTATCAAATGCTGTTGATCAGATATAGTGGCTTCCTGTTCTAATGGAAACAGATAATATCTGCAAAAGCTGTCAAGAAGCCAAAGACAGCTTTTTAGCACCAAAGACCTTCAGCCTCTACAAAGCAAGGACACCACCGAGCAGGTGCTAGCACCAAAATGGGGACCTCCAACTTGGGAATATACAGTATAATATAAACAGTTTAAATTATTTCATTGATAATCGGTATCATTAACCCCCTCTCCCCACCTCAAACATCTCTCTCCACTGAGGATTCAAATTGCTGTCCACATGATGAGACGTGAACACCTGAGTGCCCACACGCAGAACGGCATAAGGGTCAGACTTTCCATCAATGATCCCTTTAATAACCGTGTCTTTGGCCGTCAGGTTTTCTGCCTCCAGCAGGTGAATACGTACCACCCCCTGCAACACAGTGCACAAAAGCACATAAGATACAAAGCTTCTGAATACAAATAATCAATGCCTGTGCATTATAAACAGTTACCCTTGGGAGAGGCGAGCGCAGCTGCGCAACAAGAAGATTGGGCACCAGAGGAATCGTGAGGCGGTTCGGGAGCACCAGGTGGGAGGCAATAGCATCCATTATCATTGTGTCTGACATGGCACTGTCAATGAATGAACAGAGGAGAACAAAGGAAATTGTCACACAGGCAAAACAAGCCACTGGGCTAAACAAACTGACCAGGAGAAGAGAGCTTTGAGCACATTAACTATCTTCATGTGCTACTACAAACACAACTGACGCTTTGTTCATGTAATAACATAACATAGAAACAACTCATCACTGCTTGGACTTCAATAGAGTCTACTAAGATTCTAGGACAGAAATCTGCCTCTGCACAATAGTTACACTCAAAGACAAACTGCTACTTACTTCAAGCCAGGAATATCCAAGAGGTTGGTTAACCCTGTCCAGTTAATGTCCAGTTTCTATCAAGTTGATACAATAATTTCTTATTTTAATAGTTTACAATCTTATAAACACTATATGAAGTGCTGAGATCCTTACTGGTCTGCGGATAAAAAACATCGTAATGGCTCCAACAAGTGGGACATCTCCAATAAGGGGCTCAAGAATAACACGCAGCTTTCCATGGAGCTAGACCAAAGCAAAGCCAATTAAAATGTAACTCTCAAATAGGAATAATGTTTAAGGAAGCGCATAGAGTTTTATTAACATAGTTACCTGGACACCCTTCACACCAGCTTTACAGAAATACTTTTTGATTTCCACATTGATCTCCACATCACCAGCATAGCTACATGAAGAAGACATCTTTAGCCCTTAGATAAACATTTGGTGTAATAAAGCGCTTCTGGGCTAGGAAAAGTAAATATTTACCTGCTGCTACATTCTAGATATGTAATAGTAGCAGCCTACTAAGCAACTAGATGGACTGGTTGCTAACACTATTTTGCAGCATATGTTGTGTCTTCTTACCTCACGTATAAATCTAACATCACTTGTCTCTTATCATGTTCAGTGTGAGCCTTTACACCCACAATCTTCAGAGCCTGTGAAGACAACAGCTGTGTTCAACGAAGCAAATAATAAAAAACAGTGCAGGCAATTACGGATTCTACGTTATTTAATAGAACATTAGCAACTGTGACTGGCTCTATGGAATATCCCGTGAAGAAAATGAATAGCCAACATACCTTATCTCCCAGATTGACCTTGGTGAAGCTGAGAGTCTGCAAATGAATGCTGGATGCACGAATAGTTGGAGCAATGGTCTCAACCAGCAACTTCTCAAGGTACTGCCCAATGAAAGGCCATGCTTGCTGCATAATCTAAATAAAACATCCATGGTTAAAATTAGCATTTGACTTCCAGTGGTGGAAGAAGTACTCAATATTCTTAGAGCAGACACAGGACCAAACATGTACTTTAGTAAAAAAGTAAAAGTATAAAAGTATGCATTATAAATTGTACTTTATAAGTAAAAGTAAAACTGTTAAAGAGTTTATTGTGCAGGGATTTTTAAATCCTTTGAATCAAACGAGTAAACCACTAACTCAAAAACAGGAACTAAACCAGATCTTAACAAGGTCTGAAGGAGTAAACCACTAAACCAAGTCTAAACTGGGACTAAACCAGTTCATTTGAGAGAGGTCACTTTGAAAATAAAATACTTTTAACCCAATTTAAAGATGCAGTGGAGTAGAAAGTACAGATAGAATTTACTTAAGTAAAGTAAAAGTACCTATAATTTGTACTTTTTACTTTGTTACTTTCCACCACTGCTGACCTCCAAACTCAATGGAAAGGTCCTCATTACATCTGCCAAAATATACCTCTGTGTAATAATTATATAAAAACTAAAGAAATATGCATAAGTTGCTTATCCTTTAAAACCCAGGAAAGCATTCTATGACACCTCAGAGTCCTATATGCAAACAAACACATGAATTAAGGAGGTTAGATCTAAATATAAACATTACAAAAGCAAAAAAAAACATAGGATTAGTTAAAGACAACCGTGAGAAGTCCTTAATGTCAAATGTGTATTGACCATACACAACATTACAATGCAAACTTCACACATCAGGCTTATTTTATCGCAAATTACTACTTTTACACCCCTACGTTTAGAATGTTACTCTACAAAGTGAACAAAAATGTCAGGTATAAGGCCTTTAACATTCTGTGTGAAGCCAAGATTGTCACCTTGTAATACCTGTCTTGTTGGTGTTAGATTTTGTGTTCCTATGTTAAGTGTAGGGGCATAGCACCGGCTCAGTCAAAATGTGTTTTTTGACTGACCACCTCCTGACCCATTTGCAGCGTCTTACATTACATTATTATCAATTAACAACTGAAGAACTGGTTGTCATTCTAACTCTTTGAACATCATTTTATACAATCCTTGGTGCATTGTGGCTGCCGTCATAACTACAAGCACAAATGGAAGAGAGACGGCTTTTGTGGAAGATGACGCCGTTAGAATGTGCATCTCCTGTCACTGAGTTCATTGGGTTTTCCTATTCCACAAGGGCAATGGCGTTTATTAGTATTCATAACCACACTTTCACAGCAGAGGTACTGTACAGGCAGAGGCACTTCGATATAATCTCCAAGGCTCTCCCTGGTCACTTCATTACAGTTTATCCGGTGTGATGTGCAGGCTGCAACAGGAACCCCAGAATGCAACCCCGGAGTGCATACAAACACCCACCCACACCCAAAATATTACTTAACCTACTCACAATGGATTGAGACATTATAGACAACATAGATTGCATTAAATGGACCTACCTTATTCAGCCACTCTACCTTCTCTACATCTGGAAAATTGACCTGTGAAGAAGGAACAAGGCAGAAAAATTACTAAAAATATGAAACAACAGGACCTTCAGATGGAATTTGACATCATAAAAAGCAATTGGTTCAATACAAATTCTATATATGGTGGATTGGTAATAACGGTCTTCAGATAGGCCTAAAGGTTGTCTTGTGATTGACATTTCAACTTCAGGAAACTCTAAACCACAAACTGCGAAATGGCCAACAAACCACAGGAAAATGCATCAGCTTGTGACATGCTGTGAGTTTGTTCCTCAGTCCTGTCCTGATGTATAATGATGGTGGTTTGTGCTGTTGTATGTGTGAACCCTGAGAAGTCTAAAAATGTAAAAATTTATCAGTTTGCTTTCACTAAAACTCACTGACAGAAATAAAGATAGCCCATAGATTTGACATTTAAGTCACATTCTATTGGCTTATGGCATCGGCTTCTCCAAACAGTGCAAGCAATACCAGGAATGCCCAAATACGGGTTTGTGACAAGGCTATGTGAGTCTAATAGTGTTGCGTGTTAAGGCGTTTTCCCCCCCACTCAATTCCACTAGCCCGCTTGATGGTTACCCATAATAGGAGATTATCCTTACCCAAGGAGGCAAATCCCTTTTGCTCCTAAAAACCTTTGCCGTGGTGAATTCCTTTTCATTCTCCAGCAGGTACATTGCGGATTTGAGTCTCATCACTTTCTCTAGTCTGCTGTGTTTCCATCCCATGTAGATCATAAATACGAGGAGGACCACGCTGATACTGAAGCCGTAGTACCCAGCCAGGTACACGGGCACCAGCGCGCCCAAGCATTTACCAAATGACCACAGGACACTGACAGCTCGCTCCCCGGGAGGATGGCTCGCTGAGGCCAACTCTGCAGAAGCATCTGTGAACGACATTTCCCACGCAGCTGGGAATCTCTGGGTCCTTTTGGTCCAGTGCGACAGAGTGGCAAGCGCTAAACGCGTTTAACCACAGCCGTGATCATTATGGAAGAAATCATCGTTTAGCACCAAGCGTCCCGGTCCGTCGAAGTAGATGTTGATAAGTTTCCCTTAGGTGCACAGCAGATCTCCCTCATTCTGAAATAAGCGAGTAGAGATACCAAGGAGGGCGGGCTCAGTGTGAACCCCGCCTTCATAAGATCCAGTAGAAATGGAGAATTATCCAGATAAACTTGCAGCCACAAGCGCCAAATCAAGTCACCTGCTTTAATGACACTATTAAGTATGGTATGGTATAGTATGCATTTTCTCTGATCATGATATTTGAAGTCTCAAGTGTTTCGTTATCGTCCAGACCAGAGAACAGTTATCCGCTTAAATGAGAGTGCGCAAGCGCTCATCTGCTCTGCAGCAGTGCCCAGGCTACAAACTGGTTTACACGTTTCTGTTCCCTTTAAACGTGCTGCACGCGGACAGCTCGCTATGACTGACAGCTCGACCAAAGGATGGACCCAGACACTGTCATGGCTGTAGCGTTCACCCACAAGTTTGTTTTCAGGGTTAGCACAGTGGTCAGGAGGAAGGTCTAATCCGTGATCATCTCTGCCTGGCAACCAAAATCCCAGTGGATTTAGGCCTCTTCCTAATTGCCCTAAGAGTTAAATGTAGCCTACCTTCTAACTACCTGGGGAGAAGGTTAGAAAGAAAGAAAGAAAAAAAAACACTTTTGCTTTATTGAGATCATCAAATGAAAATTGCATAAACTAAAATAATCACTCAACAGATACAGAGCAATTCTCTGGACGAATTGTAGCAGTGGTCAATACAATGTGATCTGCACAATGACATTGCATGTTTGACTCAATAAATAATAGGGCTGGACCTGGGACGATACACTTTTGTCACCAATAAGTATCACAACATTGAGGGGCCCATCCAATACAGTAAGTATTAGCCTATAATGTGTTTATCTTTAAATGTGTAAAAAGAAAACTGTCATGTGTCCAGTTTATAAACCAAATGCCATTTGACATTTATTGAAATGTTTGGACTGAAAAGTGGCATTAACACAAAATGTAACAGAGTGCATGATAAAAATGCCTCCAAACACAAGTATTTAAAGTATTGCGACACTGAAGTATTGATACTTGGTACTGCAGCAAAACATAAGAATCCCATATTTTGTCTCAGCCCTAGTTAACTATATTTAACTCATGTAATAACCTGCTCCAGCTATTTGCAGAGACGACCACACTCATATCTAACACTTAATGCACCAGCACATCAGTAAATACAATCACGCTGTTCTGTCATATTGTCTGTACCATATTTTTATTTTGATATTTGTTTGGCATGCCTTTATAGCCTTACAGTTCTAAAGTTTTGGCAATTTATTTTATTTTAATTAATCTAAATTGTGTGTGATGCTACACTGAGAAATAAAATCCTAGTTTGTGAACCTGTCAAACAATGGCAATAAACCTATTCTGATATTGTTGCAAGTCGTGGGAATGAACCAAATTAGACCGTATAACTTTCTTAAACAAAACCTTTAATCACAATATAAAGGAACACATAACGTGAACATGAGGCCGATAGGAACCGGAAATGGTCCAGAACATTTCAGAGAAAGTCTTTTGTCCAGCAGGTCTGTCCGCCATTAGCTTCATTAACAGGATATGCTCCCTGTAGACCCTGGTTCAAGTAGACTTCACTGATCTTGGACTTCTCTCTGGGAGGCTGAGGCTTGTCCCGGAGTCCGGCTCACAGGGAGCAAATAGAAAACTACTTGGACCTCTGCCTCATCTTTCTCCTTTTGCGCTTCAGTCTGTAAAAAGAGAACCATGTTATTAAGTTGGCTGAATGTGGCAGCTACAAGGTCACAAGAGTGAAATTCAAACATTCAAGTAATTTTATACAGTGCAGTTGCCATCTTACCTACGCATGCGCTTCTTCCTCCACTGAAAAAAAAAAAAAAAAAAAAAAAAATTGTGCTTAAAATGTATTTGACCACAAAGACATTAAACATGTGTCATAGGTCTACACTGATTCTTAATTTAAGAATTAAGACCAAATTTAAGTCAAATTCTTGGGAGTCATAAATGGTGATCGAACACCATTTTAAAAAGGTAGAATAGGCTTGACAAAGGTGCAGACAAGTGCTCTACCAGGACGATCAACAAATGAAATATATTGTGAAATAGGGAACTAGAAGGAAGAGGCAGAGTCCGAGGCTCACTTACTGAAATAAGTCATTTTACTTTACTCTGGACGCCAACGCGTTTCGACCATGCGGTTTACGGTAAAACCCCTGACGAAGACCGTGTAACGTCCCGTGTAAAATAAAATAACTTATTTTTCAGTCAGTGAGCCTCGGACTCTGCTTCTCCTACTCTCCTTCAGGGCAATATTTTACCATTTTAAATGTTTTAATTTCTATGGTTGAAATAATTATTGACTAGATAACTTCTAATAACTTATCAGTTCCTGCGAAACCAGGCTACACGTTAATTTTTCGCTAATGTGAACGCAAATGCTGAAACTGTTAGCATGAGGCTAGGCTCTGGTGTCATTGCAAGGAGGCCAACCTCCGAGTCAAAAATGCTTCAAACAGTTTAAAACACAAACCTTTGCCCTCATTTCGAGTAGATGAACCTGTAAACAAGAACATACATAAGTGGAACTGTTTGGATGATGTTATACAAACGTAGATATTTACTGGATTGTGGACTTCACAGCCCTGAAACGTACCAGGCAGTCACGACGAATTTGGAGTGAACTACGTCATACGATCTGCGACTCTTGTTGTCTGACCGAAGAGGATTGTGGGAAATTGAGTACAGTGCGCCGTAAACTACGTGGTCTTTCAGAGGCAGCTGTTGTAGATCTATTTTTTTCCCCTACCCAGTGCTTTCCCCAATTCAATTTTTTTCAGGGTAAAGGATCCGGGAAATACTTAGGATCCGGCAAAAAATGTATCTGATATAATGGTGTCCGAGTGTTCCGGCAAATGTTTTGGCCTGTTCCCCCAATCCATCACATCAGACCAAAAGTGTTCCTGAAAATACTAATTTACAAATTAAGCACTGCCCCTAACAATTCCAAGACAAACAGTAAACACTTTTTTTTGTCACATTGTATTGTGTATTCTTGTGTAGTTTTTGTTTATTTATAATAATAATAATAATAATAATAATAATAAATAAATAAATAAAAAGTAAACACTTAGATGATGTCATGTGGCTTTTTAATGTTTCCAAAAATAGTCTCTGGTAGATTTACAAAAGCATCCATAAGTTTGACAGGTATGGAGATCTTATGTAAACACAGACTGTAAGGAATTATTTGCAGTACAACATTCACTTTAAATGCCAAGTATTACAGACAATTCATGTGTTCAACATAGAGGTCCGCTTTGTGAAACAGTGCCCTATAACAGAGGTTCCCAAAGTGAGGGTCGGGACAGGATCCCCTGGGGGTTGCGGGACACTGAAGTGGGGGTTGCAAGATGATTTTGAGACAATATTTCCTACATTTGACATTGAATGTTATGTATTTTTGATTGAAAACAGCATATTTTAGTGAAATTAAGCCAAATATCAAAATACAGTATCCAAACTAACATCATTAAACCAGATTATAAATGTTTTGCACCTTAAATTATAATAAATGTAAAATTACATTTTACAGTTAAGTAATTTTAAGTAATTTTTGGAGTCGCGGCCTGAAAAGTTTGGGAACCCCTGACCTAAAAGACACACCTAAGACTAGTGGCACAAATCCTATTTTTAATTAATTGATAAGTTTAATTGATTGTAACATGATGACTGCACATTTCTCATTTTAACACTGTAAAATGGTGACATGTGCATGAATAACTGATATATTCGCACTTAATATGGTAGGGTCATTATCCAACTCAGGTAAATTCATTATCGTTTTTTTTTTTCATTTGGATTTTACAATTCTGGTGAAAAAGGGTGAAGCTCGATGTCAGTAAATGATGGAAGGATTCTGTGACATCATATTGTATGCCTCTTCATGACATACCGTCCATTTTAAGAGGAAATCCCCACCTCAAAGACATTAGAGAAACTATGGGACTTTAAAAGCAGTGACAATATTAGAGCAATAGCACCCCAGACGGACATTTGTTTGAATTACTCAGCGGCAGTTTATAAAGTGCCTCCGTTGGGACACAGGATTTGTGACTTTCTTTGGGACATCAGATCTCAATCACAAATCAAGCAAGTATTTCTACTCTGCATCTTCAGTCTCAGCTGCTTGTCCTGTTGCACTCTCAACAGTTTTTGAAGCCTGAAAGAAATACATTTTAATTCAGTTGTGCACAAATACAGAAAAAAGGTCAATAAAAAGTACATCCCCTAATAAATACCTTTTTCTTCTTTTTCTTCTGTGCTTTCCGACTGGCTGAACTTTGCAGCAAAGCCTGCGTGAAACAAAATTACAATAAGTGACCTTTGTAACAATTACTTAAAAACGGAACAAATCTGACCCATCGTAGTCCCATACATTTCCCATATTGCTTTTATGCATAACCATTTATTTACCATAAGCTCTGGGTCCTCCACATCCAACTCTGATTTGTACAGTTCTGGGTCATGGAGGCTGTTTGTGATACGCAGAGGCCCATTAGCCATGAGCAGCACAGTGAATTTAAACTGGGCAACAAATTCACCTGCACATAGAAAGGCAAATAAAAGTCATAAATACAACACACGCAAAAATCAGGCGGAGCCGAAATTTGACTCCTTGTAAGTAAGATTACAGGTTTCAAAACAACAAATATTAGAGAAAGAAAATCTACAAAACCTTTAATTTGTCAAACTCACCTTCTTTCTCTTGTAGCACTGTAAAGGGCTGCAACAACTCATGTTTGGCACACTCTATCACTCCCAATTTGGCCTTTCCCTCATCCTCAAAAGCTCTGAGATAACAGAATTCCAACATGAGGACAACGTTGGGGATAAATAAACAATTTAATGAATAAATAATGTGAAGAAAACCTCAGCGTGAACGGCATTCTATCAAAGCGCCTTTCCATTTCACTAAAGAATGCTCGAGAGGTCTTCATCTTCAAGCCGTACACCTTGTTGGGGTCCCTTTTGTAAACAGTGGTCCTTTGGCCCCCATCCTTTGCCTGAATTGTAAAACAATGTGATAATAATCCAGTTTTCTCACAAGCCCTTAGAAGTAAGAAATCTTTCTGACCTTCCCCTCTCCAGAACTGACAAGCACGTCGACTGCATAAACCTCATGCACCTCAAACTCAGTTTTTTCATGGTCCTTTCTGTTAATAAGAACACCGTCCATGTTAAAAAAAAAAGACAAGAAAAACAATCTTCAAACTTAACACCTGCAATGACTATTCACCTTTGCTGGTCAGTTGGGTTTTGGATTATGGTTTTCTCACCATCAATGATATGTTGCTTTAGCTGGTGGGACAGCATACCTGGGAAAAAAGTGTATGCTTAAAAACAAGAGTCAGTTAAATACATTTAACCACGGTGTATGAGAGAGTTACCCTCAATGGGGGAGCACTTGAAGGACTTTGCAATCTTGCTCCAAGCTTCTGTGACCTGAGTGTTCTGATGGATGAGGGTTCACAAGGTGAGGTGAGGATGCTGTAGAACTGTGTGAAATAATGTAACAGTGTGGCATATCTCTACCTGGTTTCCTGGTTTGACAAGGCGGAGAGCCGCTTCAGCGCAGAGGTGAGCTGCTTTGATAACGTCAGCCTTTCTCCCCGTCAGTGGATTCTCCTGAAATTATTATCATCATCATCATCATTATAGAAGTAAAAACAAATTAATTAATAAAAAAAAGTAATACATGTATAACAGTAGAGGTGAAAGATTGATTAGGGAAAGCGACGGCGAAAACGAAGCGCATCAGATTACCTTGGTCACCCCAATGACAAAACTGTGAGCCACGTTTGAGATGAAGCCATCAACATGTACACCCAAGTCGCTGTAAAGAAATACAAATAAAATGTGATAGGGGACATGAAATATAAACTAAATCAATATTGGTGAAATTGGCTTGAAATTTTATCTTACATTTTTATTAGATCCCCATCCTTTAAAATGACATCAGGGTCACTCTTCAGAGGAGAATAATGGCACACAATGTTGTTAGTACATATACAGGTAGGAAATGCAATACCTGCAACAGAAAGGTTCATAATAAGCATGTGTACCAGAGCCACTATAACACAACTGTTGCTACTTTATTATTGTCCATTTCACCTTTCTTCATTTCCTTTTCCCTCTTAAAGATCTTTCCAGTTTCTTGCATGATGTAGGCATCTCCCTTTTCACACAGACTAAGCACAGACACTCCAGGTGAAGCTGCTTCAAATACAAGCTTCAGAGCCCCTGCAAATGGTGCAAATGAACAACGTTTAGATAATCTGTTTATTCCTGAATTTGAGCAGGGTGAAATGAAAGCATGTGTAGTATGAGCAACTGAGCTACAAGTCATAATCATAATACAATAATAAGGAAGATGTTTCAATCCCTATTCAGATACATTCTAAAATTAGATGTGTAATATGTAATCCTAATCATACGGCACCAAAGTAAATCCATCTCCACTCCTGTAACGTTCATTCCTTTCTTATCTTAGTTTTACAATCACACGTGTAAGAATTGGCGGTTAGAAAATAAAACGTATGATCTTGGCAATAGTTTATATAAATGAGATATATACATCGCAGTCAAGCTTGTCACACTTGCAACGGTCACACATTATGACACGTTAGCGGCTAACGAGATAGTGCCACAGACAGCAATGACAGAACTAGCATATGCGGCTAACTTGACAGTAAAGCCTAATGGGACTTTAACCCATAAAAAACTACTATTGCGTGTCGGTGTATATAGCAGGTGCTCTCTCACAATTTGTCCAATAAGTCACACATATGAATTAAATAACACAAACAGCTGCTCGAAAATGCAAATGTGACAATGCTAGCTAACAGGAGACGGGTGCTGATACTGAAGTGTTCATTCAAACAGCACGTTGTCGGAGCTTACGATTCGCTATTTCGGCTCCCATTTTGTACTTGGTGACAACCACATCTTCGGCGATGGTTTGCTCCGGAGTGTCCTCATCCCCGGACATGTTGGCAGTGTGTTCACGAACTCCGGCGAACTTTTTTCTCCCGTTGATGTCAAGGACCACGCTGCAGTGTACCGCCCGAGTACTCCGGATGCCGACGAACCAAACGTCCGCCTCCTGTCAAAGACACGTTGTTCTGACGAGATACGCTCTGTTCGGCATTTCATTAACGTGACTGTTGCAAATGTTAAAAGCACCATTGGTACAGAGAAAATAGGGATTCGTTCAATAATGGCTAAAAAGTTAGCTCCTGAAGGTGCACACTGCAGTGAAATAACATTTGAAAAGATCATAGCTTATGTTTAGCACTCGTTCGGTATTTACGAAAGCGGAAACGAATGGTATCAACATCTCTGGCACGTTAAAGCCTCTTTTACAATCTTTGGAAAACATTTGGCCCGCGAGTGCGTCATAAATAAATGAATACCACATAAATATTGGCATTTTATTGACATGAAAATCTAGTCAACATAAAGATTTTATTCCCTTATAGCCAACATGTGTGAATACATTCATGTAAGCTAAATAAACAAAATAAGGAAATTACATAAAACATCTTAAAGCTCTATCTAGATAAAGGCAGAAAGAAAGACTGTAAATAATAGTGGGAAAATAAATGATGGCGTTTATAGGTAAAGGCGGCCTTTTACTGGGTGCTTTTCCAGTAAAAAGCAAGAAAACAAAATAGTAATACAAATAGCCTACCTGGGATACCTTTTTATGCATTATGTTTATGTAACAGATTTCACAATTTTGGTTATATGCTTTAACTTTGTCATTGTAAGTGAGCATCATTTACTTCATGATTTACCGCTGCCTGTCCCAATCCATATTACTAGGTGCGCAGAGCATCTGGCTTTAGAAACAGTCTGCTGTGCCAATAATCTGGGTTATCAAACGAGGTGTTACTCCCGGGATCCCCCATGCCTGCACACACCTTGATGTATCCCCCTATCCCAGCACACCTGGTACTGCCCAACTCCTCAGAAACTGCTCTGTCGTTCTCTGTCAGGTTCTGGTATTCAGGTAGTTCCCACCCATTTGGTCCGATGGCAATTCTGGCCATCTCCTCATATTCCGCCGCTATTTCTTCTCCAGCTGTGAGAACATCTGGTCCGGAATTGGCAATGATGCCCACGTAGGTTTGTAAAGCCTGGTGTGTTCCTTCTGTTTGTGCTGCTACCACCAACGATGCCTCATCCTCCTCCTCGCTCTTCAGACATGGGTCGTTTTCCTCCAATGGGTCAGACCTTATGTCGAGGTACTCATACTTTTCAATCTGCTGGACTGCCTCTTTCTGTTCACCTTCAATCCCAGTATTACAATGAGTTTCAATTAACTGTACAGAGACCTCTGGTTCTACAGCAGCCCCTAAACAAACCTCTTCAACATTATTGTTTGTGACAGGGATGACTGGAGTTTCCACATGAGCAATGTCCTCGAAAAGTAATGGCGCAATAGATGTTGGAGATGGCAAGCTAGTCATTTTATAACCAAGTGCCACAAGTGGAGTATCAATCTTGGCTGTGATGCCTCGAGAGTTGCATGAAGAAGCACTTGCTTTGTTGCCCATGATTACATAGTCTTGGGGTTGCCTTATCATCAGGGGAGACAGATTCTTCAGAAAGGATTTAGGACTTTTTTTTGCAACACTACGGACTGAAAAAAAAGAAGGATGAGCTACTACCACCCGAAATAACACATAACATTGTTTTATTTTTTACCTCTTTCTGCCTGATTAGGGGATCCAGGCAGGACATAGCCATAGTGATCCACCTCCTCCCCTGCCTCCGTTGTCCACACTTTGAATGAACAGGGGCTTGAGGCAGTGGACAATTTCCTGTGTTGGTTTTTGGTTTTGAAAGTGTTGCCCCTCTCCGAGCCAAATCTAGCTCTGCGAAAGCCACTTGGCAAAAAGTTCTCCTCAAATACTTCTGCACTAGGAGCATGGCCCATGAACTCGGATCTTTCGGGTAACGTTCGCACTGAGCTTAGTCGTGACCTTTGGCTCCAGAGCTAAAAAGAAAAAAGGTAAGAGTGTTTCATTTAGATTTCAGGCTTGCATCTTTGTTTGTACCTGTCTGATGCTGTCGATAGGACCAGCTGTCATCGGCAAATATCCAATAGGTCCAGTCTGGGATACGTCACTCTACAAAAATATTGAAATGGAGTCACTTAAGCATTTACTGTACATGACTTGCAGTTTATTTTCATACCCTATTGGAGTTTAGTCTTGAGCGATAGCGATGCCAGGAGGGAGAATGGTGTAAAGGAGGCGTGACTAATCCCTCTTCTAACACATCCACGTCTTCAACATGAAAATCTGCCTCTGAGCGTCCTCGATCTGAATCTCTGTGCTGGATCTCCTCGGCTAAAATATCATCTCTTTCCAACTAAAACGCAGCACAAGAGTTTAGAAATACCTCAGTTCAAACAGTGTTTTGTGTGATTCAAATGTTCTTCCATGTTTATTTAACCTTAATGACCAGGTATCGAGATGGATCCCGGGCCATACGTGTAAAGTCGCTGACCAGCTCTTTGAAGGTGGGACGAATGTTTTCATCAATCATCCAGCCTATAAATGTTGAAAAGAGTTTAACAAATGCTGTGTAATACACATGCATCTCAACTTGGTGATATCTGGTGACACACATTTAACCATGACCATGTATACATCTATGGTACAGATGTGAGGCTGTGACAGGCGCTCCCCCTTCTCCAGCAACCCCGGGACATCCTGGGGGGGCACAGATGCATATGGCTCCACCCCAAATGACATCATCTCCCACACAGTCACCCCTGCAATATTCAAACAGAGCCATCAACTATTTGTGTAACCTTATACAGAGGGGAAAACATTTTTTATTTACATGATGATGTGACATGTGTTATTCAACTAATTATAAGCAACAAATCATCAAACAAAACCTTAATCCCTCTGGCATTTCAACTTAAAATTCCTCTAGCGTAAAATAATAGCATTAGACACCCCCCACTTATTGTTATAACTGCTATCATTAAAATATGTATTACTCATCACAGTAAATGGTATTGTACTCACCATAGCTCCAGACATCACTTTGATGACTGTATCTCCGGAACAAGATGCTTTCAAGCGCCATCCATTTTATAGGTGTCTGGAGTATAAAACAGATTACACAAGAGCTAACTAGTTTGAGACCAGAATATGGTGGGAGGGCGAACATATACTGGCTGTAGAAAAAAATTAATGAGTCACAGTAACCTTGGTGTCAGTGTAGACATATTTCTTGTCATCTGGATAGAGGAGGTCGGCCACGCCATAGTCAGAGATCTGAACCTGGTAGTCGCTCTTCAAAAGGACGTTACGAGCGGCAAGGTTTCTGTGGATCATGCAGTGCTCCTCAAGATAATACATGCCCTGAAAGACAAGCGTATTGACATCACTAATAAAGGCTGCGTAATATTGTTCGTTCATGAAACATCTAAATAAGAACTGTCAAATATAACTAAAATGATTGAGCTGATAAAATTCATAGAAAACAAACCAACAACAACAAAAACCCCAAAAGCATGTCAAACTGTTTAGACATCTCTTTCAGACAGTGTAAGATTATATCAAATTATTCCAACATAACTTTCTCTCACCTTGGCGATTTGCACACACCAGTTGAGCAGGCGCTGTGGGTCCAGCCTGTTCCTGTTGTTCTTGATATGCTCCAGGAGTGAGCCCCGAGAGCTGAACTGAGTCACCAGCTGTAGATTGACTCCAGAACAAATGCCCAGCAGTCTGACGATGTACGGGTGATCCAGGCTCCCCATAGACAACATGTGCTACAGGGAGAAACTATTTTCATAAACCAAACCATACTTCAAACACAAGGGTACACAGAAATGGAAAGTAATGCCTTCCTACGTCAGTTATTTCTGTAAAAGTCTGGCGTCCTGTGCTGTCTTGAATGGTCTTGATGGCAACAGGGATCTTCACCGTTTCACCTTCGGGAGTCCAAAAGCCCTAAAGCATAGACTACAGCGTGTTATGGATACACATTTTATGTATTTATTTAATGCCAGAGATATGTCTGTACACCTTAATTCTAAATCTGTTTTGAATTCATTTAGATCTCTATTTTATTCTACATACATGAGAAGCATACCCTGTGCACAGTGCCAAACACTCCTGAACCTATGGGTTTGATCTTTCTCAAATCTGAAGGACGCAGAATCCTCGCTTGAACTTTTGTCCCTTTCTCTCCAGGACCCAAAGGCTCAAAACTCTGAAAGACAAATGTCACCAGTGCAATTCCTTGATTTTGAAGTTTTAAAATAAGACTAGATTCCTCTTTCTTCTCACCTCTCCATTTTCCAAGTATCTCCTCATGGCCCTCTTACGGCGGATAGCAAGACCTCTATGGTAAAGTAGGCCAAGGAAAAACACTATAAGACAGAATATCAGACCAGCCGGGACACCAAGAACTATACCCGTGATCTGACCGCTGCACAGAGAAAAGCAGAATGAGTTAAACACTATATACCAACATTGTTTAAAATGGTCAGGTCATAACTTCACCACTAGAGGGAGCTCTTACCTACTGATTGCAAGTCTGCCATTTTCAGAACAGTAGGACAGGCCTGGCCCTGAGCATCTAGAAGATATACACATATAGGTCCACAACTAAACCATAGTAAATATTGTACAATAACACGGTTTAGACTTACCCCTGTGTGCAGTTGGGGTGACATGATTCACAGTGACCCTCTCTGTTTGCATATTTAAAAATAAGACCCCTTTGGCCATCATTTACTCCGGCAGGACACGAAGACATGCAAAACGGTCCATCCCTAAAGTTAATGCAGGCTACACACTCACCTGCACCCTGGAAACAATAATCAAATTAAAAGGTTTTACATTTGGATGATCATTTTATATCATGCAATGTAACACAATATGTTGTGTAAATAAGAAAGATAGCTGTGAGTGCGATCAGATCATGACAGGTAGGCAGGAAAAGCAGGTGTTCTTCGAGCTACTTAGATTTAGAGAAAGAAGATTTATTATAAGAACGCGTTATAGATGTTGCAGCCATTTGAGGCACAGATGACCAGAGAGTTGTCTCATTCTGAAGAGTTTTATTTTTGGTCAAAAAAGGTAAAAGCATCTCAATACCCGTGCCTCTCTGCGCTGTCTAACAAGTCACGTTCAACAACACTTTGTACAATACCCGGTGAGGCGTTCGGGGGCAATCAGTAAGTTAGAGCACAACATTGAACAATGTTGCAAAATGACACACAAAATAAGAAAAACGTTGTGGGGTGTCTTTGAACCATTTGTAAACCATTGTATAACATAAAATTCTCAAATAAGTATAATAGTCCATATCTCTTACATATGTATTGTGTGTGTGTGTGTGTATGTTTTTTTTCCTTTCCTTTATATAACATTAAACAAGAAACCTGAGTTTATTCATGTTTTGTTGCTTACTGGTCCTGTGCAGCTGGCCTTTCCATGCTGAGGTCTGCACTCTGTATGACAAGGCACACAATTTCCATCATGGTTTGCAAACTCCCTGGGAACCCTACAATGTCAGAAAAGACCATTTTATCAACTGTTCATAAAGGAATATCAGAGCAGAACAAATAACTGACCCTGTGTAAAAGTTACAGCTGCTCACACATGTGCCATCTCGACTGTAGTTTCTGCAGGACAGGCACTGGTCCGGCCCAGGTCCCCAGCACCCAGAGTCTGAACAAAGCGGATCACATACGTGGCCTTCTACAACTGTAAGAAACACACTGTGAAACTCTCTCTCGAGTGACCGAGCTATCAGAGCACTGAATCAGAAGAATTTCTTTGGGTTGAGCCTCACCACAGTCGCCCCGTGGTTTGTTATTGTGGATGTTGTTGACTCTGTCTCCGCTGCCTCTGAAAAGCTGGGTCCAGTTCACTGTGTCGTGGTAGCAGAGGTTTTTATTCTGACTGATGTACACACTACCATCACTGATCTCTCTGAGCGAGCGCAGGCCCAGAGATGTGAGGGAGGGAATCCGCATCACCATCAGGGAGACACGCCTGTGGCATTCAGACACATGTTTAGCTTTCATTTGTTTAAGGCAGCGCTGGTCTTTCACACTTGTGTATGAACTAACCATGAAAATAAAGCAAAAAGCCCAAACTAATGTCACAAAGATTAAAAGATAGTTAAAAAGACTACAAATTGAGAGGCGAGTGATTAAAGCTGCTGCAAATATGGCAGATTATTACTCCATCCAGAATATTACTCCATACTCAGAGTTGTGGGTTCGAGTCCCAGCTTGAAATATTTATCAAATTGTTTCTAAAGCTCTTCTCTCCAAATACGGAGGCGCAATCATTTTCAGCTCCACCTGGTTTTGCAGGTGGAGATGATTGAAGGAAGGGGTAGGGACTGGAAAACAATCAGTTGCGCTAAAAATCCAAAACGAAAAATCCAAAACCCAGAGTTTTGGCAAACACGATTTCTTAAGTGAATATAAATGCATCAGATCTGATTATTGGACTATCTGATTACTCCAGTTATCTGATTTTTCTGGCAATGAACACGTAGCCAGTGTCTATAGAACCGTCCGACGTCTCTTTGCTGTTTTTCCGTCTCCTTATGATAATGAACAGCTCAACATCTTGTTTTAAAACAAATGATTAGTCATAAGACACACTTGATTTTAAACTGTCATGTCAGTATATAATATATCGCTAAATAAAGCTAATCCAAACAATTTTCCTAAACTCAATCTTAATTGTTTCCCTGTCCCAGTTAAATATTGTTCCTATCAAATGCATGTGGCGGTAAAAGAGCTGAGAGCGGGCCGACGCGATCGTCATTTGTTTAAACAGACATTCAGAAGATAAAATTGGGTAGCACTTATTAATAATATTAATAATAATAATAATAATAATGTCTGCACACTATTAAGCAGTTATAAACCATTGGTAAATACTTAATTCATAATTTATAAAACAGTATGTTGATGTCATTCATCATTCGATAATTATTTAAATGCTCAAAATAGTGATTATCGTTATTACTCAGACAAAGTACATAGATGCTCTGAGTGCAGCAACGGCAAATTGTGAAATTACGACGAAATCTTTGTTTTTGTATTATTTATTTAATCATTATATACCAATGATTTACAAATATGTAACAAAGGAGTTATTCAAAAATAACTACTACACAAAACACACTTACTTGAAGAGTGATCTTCCTTGGATGGTTGTTAGACTCGAAAACACTGACAAATCATCTAGTTCTTTAGGCCATGACTGAATATTCAAGATGTCTGTCAAGAAATTTCACAAAAATAATTAAACAAGTCTACATTTCAGGGTAATTTAATTCACGTACACATAATGTAGTAGAGTATAACGTACAATTAAGTGCACAC
Organism: Gobius niger; assembly: GCF_951799975.1. Lineage (NCBI taxonomy): Eukaryota > Metazoa > Chordata > Actinopteri > Gobiiformes > Gobiidae > Gobius > Gobius niger. The sequence continues at coordinate 13,825,097 of NC_136857.1, forward strand.
AAACCTGTGATTTCTCTGACAGTTTGAAATGATTCCAGTTTTTTGGCATCTAGAGGTGGGATCTTTTTAAAGTCATCTCTGAAAATTAAGATCATGGGATCATGATTTTGATTTGAACAAGATACAAATATTCCAGCACAAACATCTACCCCAGAATCCCTGTGACCAGGAAATGCAGGCTGCCCTGGATCTTTGTGCAGTTGATGAAGCTGTCGATGTTACTGGAGTCCACCGTCTGTCTGTGTTCTGCCCCGGTGCCTTCACACACTACATGATATAATACAAACCCTGTTAATAGAATGGTAAAATTTGTATAAACTTAACTAAACAAAATATGTAGAGTCCACCTTTGGGGCAGAGTCCGTTGCAGAGCTCACACTCCTTCTGGCCTTCTCTCTCCACCTCCATCTTATCAGGAGGACAGACACTGACACAGGAGCTGCCGTCCACCACAAAATTAGCTGAAAAAAACAATAAACAGAGGAGATTATACAATCAAAATTACATCATTGAAATGCAAATCACAAAGAAACATGGAGGATTCTCACTGGGGCACTGAGAGACACAGATGGAGCCATACTGATATTTTGCATTTGGGTTGGTTTCCATTTGAAACATTTGCTTATTGTAGATTAGATTCTGGGGGCACTGTCGCACACAGGACCCTGAATCATTGAAATGACGACAGGCCTGATGAGAACAAAACAATGTACGGCTACGTTATAATAGAAAAGAATAAAAGCAACTTCACAAAGCAATGGTCCTTACTGTGCAGCATAATAAAAATGAAATGCAAGGGGATTCTTCTTAAAATACAAATGAAGTGTCCTTACAAAACAGTCGACGTCCAGAGGGCCTTTGCAGCCAGCCGCACATTCGCTGTGGCAGCAGTCCCGCGGGCTGGTCCCGAAGCAGCGCCCGTTACACTGAGGGGCACACACTGTCTTTGTCACTGCCACAGAGGAGAAAAGGAAGATTAACTGAGGTCAATGAGGCCTCGGTTCCAAGTCAACAAGGGCGTTTAACATCACATTGTGTTCATGGTGTGAATGTAATCAGGTAAAAAAAACGTCTTACATATCTGACACTGGTTTTCATTTGGTCCCCAGCAGTAGTCTCCACAGGAATGGTGGCAAGGACCTAAATTAAAAATGTAATGAGAATGAATGTGTTTATGTATCTAACCTACATTTTTGTCAAACAGACCTCTCTCGCCATTGTACTGTATCTCTATAGAGGCACTGCTATCCCTGATTATATCTTGCCAGTAAACCCATGGACCATAGCTCAGATATTTGTTATTGATGATCTGAACTCCCCCCTCCAGGATCTCTGTAAAGACAAATCCAGATATATGATTATAACCTGTCAACGTCCTTCGTTGTAAGTGATGTACGTGAAAAGTAAATGCACTTCATGAGTCACTATGCAATTACTCAAATAAAATCAACTTTCAGGTAAAAAAGAAAGATATTGTACCGGTTAGATTTGCTAGTCCCAGCTGCCTGAGGCCATTGGAGCCCTCTTTGGGGTAGTTAAAAAGGACAGAGAGGGCAAAGCGCCTTTCATACAAGTTGTTCCCTCTGATGACCCGAAGCTGCCCTAAGGGAATGTCTTGAAAATGATTCATAGCAATGAGGACGTAGCCAGTTACTTCACGGATTGTCTGCAGGACAAACAGAGTGATTTAGACATGATTTAACCAAAACATGGTCAATTTAAAGTTGGCATTTTACTCTGAGGAAGGAGAAGTCCCAGTTGCTTTCAATTTGGGTGATTTCGAGGTTCCCCATGACGATCTCGCAGCCATCATATCGATCCCTGATGAGATTGTACTGATTCTCTTGAGATCCCGTCGAGCTTAGTCCGTTCTGAGTCCCGGGACACACCACTGCAATAAACAGGGATTTGTGAAGTTATGCTGTATTTTAAAAATGTTTTGGGGCTTTAATTCTAGGTAATCAGATATCTATAAAAGAACAAAAGTCAACATCTATATCCTAGCCATGGCTCGCTGCAGCTTACTTATATTATTTTTGCAGAACTGAAACAATTTGGTCAAAATGGTCAGCAGTACAGCAGGTAAAGACCGACTGGCATTACATAAGCCTGCTCTTTGTACATTCCCATACTGTAATTGTGGCACAGCAGTTGCATAAACATTAAGGTAATTAAGTTCCACAAACTGACAGTTCACAAAAAGGAAATAAAATGTGTTCATGACCAAGAAGCGTGTGAATGAAAATTGTGTTTTGAAGCTCAGTGATGCTGTAGCATTTGGGTCATTGTGTTGCTGATGCAGAAACGGGGTGATTCGGGTCGTCTTCTACAGTCCTGGTCTGCTTCTGGCCCGGGGCAGCAGAACTTCCTCGGACAAAGCTGTGCATTGTGATGAAGCTCTAAATGTGGACAGTGTGTCAGAGGGTGCAAAGAGTGATGCAGTGACAGACAGAGCTCTAGTGTGTGTGATGTGCATAATTTTATATGTGTCCGAGGACTCTGCGTCTCTGAGATCATACCACAGGACAAAGGCCTGAGTGTGGACGGCGCACACAGGCAGGAAGGGGAATGTAGAGAGAGCAAAACACATGCACAGCAGCTTTTCTCTGGGGCAAGCTCATTGTACTATGTATGTACTTTAGCATGCATCCACTTCAGTACCTGCACATAAAAGGCCTCATGCTGCTGTAAATAGGCTAATGGCAATTTAGTTATATTAAATCAACTCTTCACATAAAATACATTTCTTCTACAGATGTGTTTCACAGTGATCTCAAATTTGCACTACTGTATGCAAGTGAGAATTAAAAACAAAGTATTCTATCATCTGAATGGTAAACAGTCCCCAAAATGGAGACCATAACAGGGTTAAAAAAAAAACAATCCTTATTGAAACTCATCCGTAGGTGCCGGAACCTATTATTACCTATTCTCTTATTATTTGACTGTATATGTTGTTGTGTAGCTTATCATGCATCACCCTTTCTTGCTCCACAAACGTTTTATGTCGCAAATACTATACATAGTAAACATGGTAGAAAAAGGAACCATGTTAAATAGGGGTGAATATTGAAAGTAACACTGAAAAATCACACTTTAATGTGCATTTAGAAAGAAAACGAGTGTTATAGAGTATAAACATTCAACTCAACAGAAAAGGCAGGTAACCAAAATAGTTTCTTACCTTCATGTGACAGAGCCGTTGTTGAAGTGACGATGGCGAGCAGGGTTAGGCACTCAAAAATGACCTTCCGCGTGAGACGCATCGTTCAGCCGATTCTCTCACCATATCACACAGGAAAATGTACACATATGCCTTCGAATCAATTTCTGTAACCCGAGCAAATGACAGAGAAGATACAAAATGCGCCAAAAATAAGTAAACGACGGGCAACAAGTGGCTGGTCGTTTTGATGCTGGGGTTTCCCTCCCAGAGACTGGCACGTGATTGGTCGATAGTCCCCAGCATCAACCAATCAAATCTTGGTCCGTCTTTTTTTCACGTTCCATCGTTTTTGTTTTGTTTTGTTTTCCTCACGTTCCTGAAGTTGCAACGTTTTGTTATTTTCTTCCTTTTTTTTTTTTTTTTGCTTCCCCAGGGGCTGTGAAAAATTGCCATGTTCTATATTTCAAGTCGTCAACTCATATTGGGTGAAGCTTTCAACACGCAATAAGGCCACTGTGCAAAGCAGTTGTCAACCATCCTAAATAAAACCATCACACCTCAATAACATTAACACTGCCCATGTTGCCATTTACATAAGAACAACAAAATAATGGGGCTTAGCTAAACATCGAAAGCATATTAGAAAATAGATTATTACCTTTTGTTTATTACATTGCTGTGTTCTCTTATCAAATCTTTACTGTTTACTACATGTGTGCTATTTTGGTTTATGTTGTCAGCTGCTGCCTAAGGAAGCCGGGCAGTGGACCCCTGTGCAGTGAGTGCCTTCACTGTTCCCGGTCCAAAGAGCTGTATTGTCTGCACAGCCCCGTCAACTGGTTAATCACCTCTTTGATGCGTATGGAGCGGCCCACCACAATACGCACATTGTCAGAGGGTTAAGTGACTTCTGAACCCAAAACAAGAACATGCTTAATTTGAGAAAATGGCTTCATAGACATGACTAGATTCCTTAACATGAAGCAGTGACTCTTATAACTTTATAACTTACTTACCAGCAAATACCTTCCATTATCTGAATTACGGAGTATACAATTACGAAACGTTTATGCTTTAATCAAATCACTTTATGTATCTTATGCTTCCTTATTTGCATCCCTTGTTTGTATTATTATAATTAATTCATGTTTTGTTTGTATTGATAAAAATCAGCTTAACACAAACACACAGCCATTAAATTATTATTATTATTTTAATCTTTGTCCAGCAGGAGGTGTCAGTGTTTCAAGATTTGAACTGGGAACTGGCAACTCTAAGGGCCCCATTTAGACACTGTATTTGAGTTATTCATTCTTTTCTCCACCAATGAACAATAAAATCAATTCATCATGTATTAAGTTGTAGTATTATTATCTAAACGCACTGAATTGAAATAACATTTAGTCACGCTGTTGAATAAGGCCACTGTTCAATAGTGACTTATTCTTAGTTACCTTTAAAAAAAAAAAAGTAAAATCTTTTTTTTCTTCTTCATTTTATGAAAAGAAGCAATTTTTGTTGCTAGGTCAGACTTTGTGCTTTCAGCAGATTTGGCAAACTTTCAATACCTCTGTGGAGTCAGCACCAGTGTCATCCCTGGTGGCCATGTCCCATCCAGCACTCACTGTGGGGGTGACTGCTGTGGCCTTTTGCAGTTGCCATCTCTCGGAGATTGATGAATTGATTGTGGGTCTGCTGCCAGTGTGTCTGTGCCCTGGACCAAGGCGCCCCGGTTACGGGTGGGAATCCCAGCTATGGCATCTGGCCTGGGGCTACCATTGTGGTCGTCCTGCAGGGGGCCTTGGGGGCCGGTGGCCCTTAGAGCAGCTCTGACCCACATACTGCTGTCACACCCCTGGATACACAGCAGCACTCGCCCAGACATGGACCTGTGATTGAATTGCACAAGGCCAAAATGACACTTTAAGAAGTGCAATTCAACAGAGAAAGTACCTGATTGTGCCAAAAGAGTCTTGATGACAGCACTTTAGAAAGGCCATGGGGGAGAGACAACAGACATTACATCTTTTATCCTGTCTGAAAAGACTGGAGTCAGCCTGGCCAGCCCATCTGTAACCTGAGTCAATCAATGAACAGGTTATGACATAATACACCATGTATATACACCATATAGACAATAAAATTAGAATGAGAACTCTGGAATATTCAACAGTCACACTACAAGTGCAAGTATCTTTAATGTATTTTTATTAATTGATTGATATGACTTCACTAAATCATTTAACATATCTGACTACAACATTGTTTTCTTTTTTTGTTCAGCTTTGCTATAGTTGACTTAAGCCAATTCTTGATTAATACATGATCATTGGGAATGTTCTATTGATTTGTTATATACTACAATGATAAAATTAGTCAACTGTAAAACAAAATGTTTAGCCACAACATCAGGATGTGTCAGGGTAATAGCTTGGGGAAACTGGATGTTAGACATTCTTACATATAAACTTGTTAGATAAATCAACCACTGCCAACATAAGGCCACAAAACAATGTTCACACCGACCAAACTGAATATCTGAATTGAGCTCAAGCTGTGGTCTATTAAACACATCAACCTCAATATTACATGTGTTTGAACATCACGTTCTTGTGACCGTTAAGAATTGTATGCTTTGTTGGTAAATGAACATACAGTATATACAGTTGCACTGACATAGAAAAGCATGCTTTTGCATATTAGAGGTTTTCAGTAAACTTAGTCATAACACATCAGTGCAGCAGTGGTCCAACCAGCAGCAGTTATTTAGACTAACAAATGTAGTCTGACAAATGAAATCACCTTTATTACAGATCTTGTACAGTATTAACATGCCATATAATGCATTATTATGATCAACCATTTTTCTGAATAGTGTGGTTTGTGAGTACTTAGTAGGACCATCAAAACTAAATAGAAATAGCAGAAAATCAACACAAGTTTTTGTCCAAAATTAATACCACCCCATTGAAAAATACAGGAAATAGTACTACATTACAAATGTACAATAATGCAGTTATTTTGTGCAACATGAAACAAATACAGCAACACAAAAAACAAATGAGTCACACCGATCGCAGATGGACAAAGTAGGACGGGAGCCATCATAAAAAAAAACACACAATGCTGCTGCTCTCACAAAATGACCACGACAAACATCCATAACCTACAAGTTTCTAATATTGCCAGTCACATGCTCCGCTGCATCACTTTCTCCAAGGCAGGCCCCTGGCTGTTTCTAATCGACAGATCTGGTACAATACCTGTTTCACTTCAGCCATCATCAAAGGAGCCAAACAAACAGTTTTAACCAAGATTGCACCAGGCAAGTTGACAAAGAACAATTCTCTGACCACAAGAGTGGCCTGCAGCAGTTCACAGCTCCTACAAGCTCATGAGCCAAACTTGAATCTCCATGCAGATTGGGAAAGCAGTAATATACACTGTTCTTATCACCAGCTGCCTTAGCATTTAATGCACATGACAATATATGGAAAAAAATAGTGTGGTAAATTATCAATAAATAAACAAACATAAAATAATTTGCAACAAAATAAATATTTGTGTGCAGATTTTAAGAGCATTTACAGAAGCCTACATCATTGAGATAAATCTGAGAAGAAAAACTTGGTTACAGTAACACTTATGCACATAACATTATTCTGATGATGTACTGTATAGGTTTTGAACAATAATAGTTAAATCTGGTCTAGTTGTACTGCCACTACACTATTTTAACATTCTTAATCATTCACATCAAGTATCTGGATAAATTGTAATACAAACAAAAATCGGAGAAGGTTTTGGGGATCAGTATTTTGGGGATCAGTATTTTGTTAATCATATTACATACTGTATAAAATGTTTATTATTTTGCACTTTTTAATTTAATTCAGTTGAAATTAAACCGTAAATCTGTAATAAATAAATTAGAAAAGGCATGATGTAACTTCAAAGGTTTTGGGGGAGAAAACCTCTCGTAACGGTCCCGTCTCTGTGTGTAAACAGACCCATTAAAACCTCTACCTGGAGCTGGCACCCCTCTCAAACGACCTGGCTCATTTCTTGTTCTTGAGCTGGTTGGCGAGCCAGTCGAGGCCCTCGTACAGCCCGTCCCCGCTGGTGGCACACGTAGCCTGGATGTACCAGTTGCGGTGACGTAGGGAGTGGAGGCCGAGCTTGTCCGTGATCTCTGCAGCGTTCATAGCGTTCGGCAAATCCTGCACACAAGTGGATGAGAGTTGTTCATAATGTAAAAAAGCAGCAGTTATATAACGGCTTGAATGGCGTGCTGAAGTCTTGTACCTGTTTGTTGGCAAAGACCAGGAGAACGGCATCTCGCAGCTCGTCCTCTGCCAGCATTCTCATCAGCTCCTCCCGGGCTTCATTCACTCGCTCGCGGTCATTGCTGTCCACCACAAAGATCAATCCTGTGCACAGAAATCGCAGGTTTAAATACATTTTTATAAAACAAAATTAAACCAGATTTGTATATTGTTTATTACAATATACAAATCTGGTATATTCGGAGGTGGAGTGAGACATAAACAGGGAACTGCAGGTTTAGAAACTTGCAAGCTTTACCATTGTTTGGTAATGTGTTTGCTATTTTTGAAGATTAACAATAAACTTCTCAGAGATCCAATAGAACTGAATATGTGGAACATGTAGTTTGAAAATCCCGCAAATATTTATTTAGCATAATTTAAGAGACGGTGACCTAATAATGTATCAAGAGTAACTCCAACAATATTGATCAAATATTGTCTTGCATAAGCTTGTCAATCACTATTGGTGATTGACAAGGGATATTATTTTTTTCCCTCAAACTTGACTGTAAATACTGTTTAAGTGGTGCTAGCCCACAGTTTGTTTTGCCCGTTAGCCTGTTAGCTTCTTCTTCGTGATTCCATTAGTGTGTACTGGTGGCTCCGACCCAGAGGCAACAAAGTTGCAATTGTGGTTTTCTGGCCAGACACCAGGGGGAGATGAAAGATCCCCTAATCATCCCATTAACACCAGAGGGGATCTGAGGGACAACGGAAAGGATTTATTAAAGTAACAGGCCACCGTTTTTCCATACTGACATATGATCTTACCTGAGCTTAGACTAGTTGATACGTACTTGTCTGGTCTTTGTGGGTGCCCGTGGAAGAGCTTGGTCTCTTCTAATTTCACCCTGTTTGGAGCTATAGGAATATACTGGGAGAGGCCAAATGCTAACAACATCTTTGGTCGTTTTGCGTGACTAAGAGCACGCACAAAGACCAGACAGGTACGTATCAACTCATCTAAGCTCAGGTAAGAATATATCTCAGTATGTAAAAACAGTGGCATGTTCCTTTAATGTAAACAAATTACTTAGTACTGCTTTACTTATCGAGTCATCAAAATAATTGGGAATTGTTACCTATCATCATTTAGCTCTCTGATCTTGCAATTTACACACATATATTCATACCGCCTTCTCCAGTCTTTGAAATATGCAGCATTAGTCAGATGATGCTACTGGTGTGAGAGGTGAGCGTGTGCAGTGGGACTGAAGTAGCATTGTTAACCCCAACATGACCCACTCCAAGAGCATGATGGGAGTTTATGGTGGCGTGGCTTACCCTGCGTGTTCTGGAAGTAGTGCCTCCACAGGGGACGGATTTTGTCCTGGCCACCCACGTCCCACACAGTGAAGCTAATGTTTTTGTACTCCACTGTCTCCACATTGAAACCTACACAAAACACAGCATTACTTACTCCTTACAGCACTAATGTGATATGTTCATCATCAATTATTATTATTTCTCCTCTTACCAATAGTAGGAATTGTTGTAACAATTTCTCCAAGCTTTAATTTGTAGAGAATAGTTGTTTTTCCAGCAGCATCCAGTCCTACCATAAGAATCCTCATCTCCTTTTTCCCAATAAGGCTTTTTAGCAGGTTTCCAAAGATGTTCCCCATGATGACAGTTTATTCTCACCTTGTAAGCAGAAGTGATAAAAGAGATCAGACTCAGTTTCACTAAGTCACATGAAATTACAGCTCAAAAACACTGCTCAAAAGTATTATATAAAACCATTACACATTGCAGCCTCAAATAATTTTCTTATCTGTAAAGATGTGCTTCACACCTTACTAGCAGTTGATCAAGCTTTGAGTTTGTTTTCTCACAAATGACATCTGACTGTGAAAGCTTTCGTGTATTGAGTGCATAGGCAAGTAAATACCAATGCAGAGGTTCGACTATCTACAGAACTGATACTCAATATGAGAGTTGTGCAAGCTCTCATTCATCCAGGAAGTATTCATCGTAGTGAGGATTAAATCGTCGACTGGACTGGGACATCCTGAGCTGAAACAACCCAGTCCAGTCGATGAAAGCTTCGCTGCGATGTACTTGAGAGTTTTATACAAGGATTTTCTTATATTTCATATTACTATTTATCATATATTATTAATAAATAATCTATGTTTATTTATTTGGTATTTTGTTTTACAAATAATGAAAAAAATATTCTATAAAAAGGACATGACTGTGAGATACAATTCATATGATGTCTTTATGATACTTAATAATTCTGTGTAGTGAAGTCACATAGAGTCATACTGACACTGAACAACAACTTCGTCGTGCAAATGAGAAGCATGAAGCCCTGTAAGATGTAATAACACAATTTTCCAAGATATCATACTATTCGCATTCACAAACTATATCATGCTGATAGCCAACATTCATAGAGCCATTGATGCACAGTACAGGCGATGCTAGCTAGCAGAGCCTGGTACAGCTGCAGTAGAGAGGACATTCAAGCATCTGTCATAGTGCGAGAGGATGTCGGCTGATTCTGCAGTTCAAGGCTGAACCCGATTGTAAAGACGCGCAAATGGCTGTTTTAGCAAGACATAACATGCTTCATAGATGAAACAGCAGTGCGACCTCTCGTGTGTTGTATTAAATTATTTCCCTGTGTGAATTTGTGCGATGTAATCCCCTTGTGCAGTCACGACACCGCTCGGCCTAATGTCGTTGATTCGCGGCCTTTCATAATGCATAAAATAACAATACCAGAAAGGCTCGCATAAATAACCCATGGTGCCTAGTCAAAAAGGCAATCGTTGCTATAAATTGTCACCATTTGCATCTCCTTCACTTACCCCTCCGCGGTAAGGCAGACGGGCATCAGCTGCTGGATTCAGGGAAAGGTCTACAGACGGTTCTCGCGAGATGACGTGGCTCCAACCATAGGGTCTCGCGAGAACTAACTTTAGGATTTCTAATTAAAATTGAAGCCAACTATCAAGGGCAGCCTCATTTTGTTGTATCTTTTATTATTAATAAAGAATTTAACAGATAAATCATCAGTATCAATGGAACAACAACAAAAGAAAGTTATATAAAAGGAAATGCAACCAGAAATCACAATCTGCGTGCAATTAAAAGTGTTTTTATAGAAAGTAGCCTGGTATAAAACTGTTTTCACAGTGTTTGTATAGGCATGCACATTTGAATAATTCACATAGGAATCATCCAAATAAATAAATAATTAGCTGACTGTAATAGGATGCCAATTGTTACCTCCAGGGAGAAACACAGTATGGCAGTCTAATGAGGCAACAAGAGCGATAAAAATAAAAAGAGAAAATCATAGGTATTAGAAACTTCATCACATTACTAAGTACCCCCCAAAAAAGCTCAAGTTCCTCTTTAAACAGCTTATGTGACCAAAGGCGATCCTTCGTTCATGTAGAGGACTGAGTTCAGTGGTTTAGTGATAGATGTGTTTATCAATTCAGTGGTGAGGGCAGAGTGGAGAGGGAGGGAAGCAGATGTTTGCAGCTGCACACCAGATTAGGGGGTGGAGTGGCTGGTTGAGGGGAGCCTCAGAGGAACTGGAGAGGGAGAAGGTTACTGGCGGGTTAAAGCGGGCTTGGCGTAGTGGTGGTATAGGCAAAGGTGGGGTGCATAGGAGGAATGACTTATAGGAGCTATTTTCCTCTGAAGTGTCTGCCAGCGTGCACCCCAGCAAACACAATCACAAGTTTGGTTGGTTCTGCTAGCTGAACTAATGAGGGCCTGCACGTTGAGGGAAGGGGCTTTGATGTTCTGGGTAGCTGGTTCCTTGTGCTCTCCTCTCTGTCCCACATCAAAAATGAAAGGGGAGTGGAGAAGCAGATGTTTTTGAGGCATGTATTTACACAGCGTACACTTTATTCACCCCCTTCTCTATATAGCCATACCCTGTTAGCCCTCGCAGGTCTGCATAACTGTGAAGATATCTCCACATCTTCATATCCAACTAAACACACAAAATCGCCTTACTTTATACATATAATCATCCTGTCAATCAAAGTGGGTAACTTTTATCTCTCCTGACTTCCTCTCTCTCTCTTTAATTTGAGCCCAGTCTGGTTGTCATTACTCTAGGGCAGCCAGCATTTGTCTATGTCTGAGGGGGAATATGGTAAAGAAAGTGGACAAAATACACTAAATGGAATAAAACACACAAAAACTACAAATATCTGTCATTAGCAACAGTGAAAAGAAATTCCCTTCTGTAATTTTCTGTAAACGATACTATATTAAGAAATGCAAACTGTAAATGCATGTTTATTATTTAGACCAGTTTATTGCTTCACTTTACACCATTCATAGTCTGGCCAGTGTCACATCTTACAACACATTCACGTACAGAGGAAAAAGAAATGTCCCATGGCAAATACTCATCTCCAAACCACACAACAGAGACAGGCTGAATCATCTCTCAAGACATTGCAGTAGTACAGTAAATCCCAACAGGTGCTGACATCTGAAAAGTAAAGTGCAAATTTCCAACCAGGAATCTGCAACTTGCACGCTTTCAATAAGTCAGTGTCACAGCTTTTGACAAGTAGCATAACTTGCAATAAAAGAATAATAAATACCAAATGTATATTTTACTTTCTTTTACCAGGTTAAAAACTCATAGAGATTTAAAATCTCTTTTACAAGGGTGACCTGGCCAAATTAGTTTTCAAAATATTTTATGTTTGGTTTGTGTATTAATTTTATGACTTTTAAATACATATTTCAAAATTAAATGCAAATTGTCCAAATCGTCTTGGGTTTAGAGATTTCAGCAGATCTGTGTATCCTGTCATCATAAATGCATCCATACAATCAGATTAAATTACCCAAAATAACAATCAGTAAACTTTGACATTAATGCCATGTTGTTGTTTTTTGTTATTTACTTTATCTAAACACACCAGCAGACACACTTCATTTCTTGAAACCAATCATTGACAACAATTCTCTCTTGATTAGTTTCTTGGTGCACTCCAATAACAAAAATGTCATAATTTAAGGAAACAATATCATACAGTTATAGAACATCAAGTGATTTAATAAAAACGTGCACCTCTAAAAAGAGAGTTAAAAGGTCCAACCCACTGGTCTATCCAGCTTCCACTACATTGCATTTGAGATAAATCTGCAGTCTGGTGAAAATTAATACAATTTTGACAACAGTCAATAAATCAAAGTATGACCACTGATCCATCGCAATAATTTTGTGCAGCAATAGCTAAATAAGTAATAAGTAATATGAAATGCTAGGTAAATCACAATGTTTCTTAGTAAATGTCTATATTGGTAATGGGATTTCAGTAAAAAAAAAAAAAAAAAAAAAAGAATCCTTACTTCAAACAAAACAAATATACTGCATGCGCTTGTATACCATTAAACCTTTTCAGCAGAAATGGATCTTGTGAGTTTAACAGCTCAGGAAAAAAATCAATACACAACTGTATTTACATGAGTGCATCAACACACTGCACATATTTACACTGACAGCATGTGGAAAAGAAGGAATACCCAGAGCTTTAATGCCTGAGAGAAAAACATCCAAACAGACAATAACGACGCAAGTGACATGAGTCAATTCCTCAATCTCTGACTTGGCATTTTGAGAATAACAGCAGCAGAAGAGAAAATAGATCCCAGATGATGCAGCAGAAGAGGGAACTGAGGAATAAACAGTAACCAGGAGGGTTACACAAAGTGGAAAAACAAATGCAGTGATGGTGCAATGACAGACCTCTTTCTCACAAGTCCTTTCGGGGGAAGTAATCTCTACTTGCACACATTCACCCACTCCGTGAGACGGCACTCATCGCATAATACGTAGCAGCACCAGTGGAATCGGCAATTACAGCGTTCATTCCGAGTCTGCTTCAAGATGTTGTGTCCACGGCCACAGCACAATGAGCTGCAGCTGTCTATGTTGTAGCTGGTCTTATTGCAGGTGCGACCTTGTGTACCAGGAGAGTCAATGGATGGGTCGTATTCACAGAAATCAGGAGATTTCTCAAAGTACACCAGCTCTCTGGACATAGTCCGACGACGAACTCCTTTAAATCCTCCAGTGTTTCTTCTTGCAGTGTTCCCAGCTCGCGGGTTAAAAACTCCATTGTTCTTGTTCTGTGAGTTGACAAAAATAGCTGAAAGAAACTTCTCCTTGAGAACAGAACCAACAAGTCGAAACTCTGGCGATACATGCCAGCAGGTCTTGAACTGACAACTTCCTGAAGTTCCATGACATTTGCATTTCCTTTTCATGTTGTCAGTCACAATCTGTGGACCAAATAAACAATACTTAAAAATGGTAGTTATCCTAACATCCACAGCATAATAAGTCTACTCACCTGTCGTCCAACTTTGTTGTTGTGCATTCTCATTCGAGCATGGATATCCCTTGGAGAACCACGAGTGTCAAGCCAGTCCCTGGCGAAACGATCACCAAAACGGACATCATGACTACAGCCACCCCATTCCCACGTCTCCTGCATAGAGTTCAGTTCATGGGGCAAAGTCTTAAGAAGAGCGGAGGGGTGAGTGGAGTGAAGGTGAGTGGGGAGGTTGTCATGGAGACCAGTCATCTCAGCAGGCAGTGAGCGTGTAATGCCGATGCCCGCCCCGCCCTTCTGCAGTGTCTGCAGTTGCAGCTGGGATAGTTTCAGACGAATCTTGTCATCATCAAGTCGGCGTTTGGCATCACAACCACAGCCCCGCAGTTTGCCCATACTACAGGCTGTGGCTACAGAATGGGCAACACCCGCCGCCAGCAGGGCAAGTGAGAAGGCACTCTCACGGAAACCTGGAACAAAGCAACAATGAAATGGTTAGACCATATCATAAGGTTGTTAAAGACTTGTTTCTCCCTACACCATTGATGCTTATTGTTTGTTTCATCATCAGCTTGCCTCATCATCTCACCCCTGTTGAGGATGATGTTGTGGTGGGGCAGTTTGTCCTGACCCTCCAGTGTGGAGCAGTTCCACCGTTGGTCTCGAAGCTGATGCTGGCACTCGTGTAGGGCCACCTGAATGCCCTGCAGGGCAGAGGCTGTGACATCTGGACTGCGGACACACATCCGCATCTGCCTCTTGCTGAGGCCAGGCAGCCTCAGACATACAGAGTTAGGGGTTAACACTGGGTCTCCTGCCACCTTCAGGCTGAGGATATCATTGCAAAGCACCCTGCAGTGAAAAAGAAAAAGTTGAGAGTTTGGAGTTGAGGAGTACTAAGTGGGCATTATCTGTTAAGAGTTAATTAGTCGAAACCACAGAGCGGTGTTAACATAATGTTTGCAGTGATTTATTGCAAAAGACGGAGTATTGGTGTCATGATGTTGACATGTTCATAACAAACGGTTATATGAAAACAATAAACGCATTGAGAAAGAAATCACTGTGATGTAGCCTACTATAATATCCTTTAAAAAGGCATTTACAAAAATACTAGTGCCAATAAATCAAGTAACCATAGACAACTACAGCAAAAAAGATGCATAATAGTAAAATAGTCACCCATGCTCCCACAGCCACTCGAAATATCAAGCTCAAACTTTCTCAAGTGCACTTACTTTACCGCAGGTGATATAAGGGCTGCTGCCAAAATCATGAATTGGTCCCAACGGAGTTTGTTTGATAGCTCCATTTTGTGAGAAGCCTTTCGCAACGTGACATTAAAACACTTGTTCTCAAGACTTATTTTCAGTAAATGATTACTATATATTTTTTTTAAACTGAAGAAGAGTAAAGAGTATTATCGATGCACCGCCAAACGAGCGAACACTGAAGACGAGGAACAGAGAAACTTGGGGACGAGAGTAAACGGGAGGGGGAAAGAAAGAGGGGAGGGGAGATGCCTCCATGGGCGAGTGTTTGCAAAATATTAGCCAATATAAAGTTGGACCGACAGTTGCTCATTGTTAAAGTTTTGAATGCAACATTTGTCTCGCGTGAAAAACAGCCCAACATCTAAAACTTTACGCACACAAAGTTGACCTTGCGCAAAACGCTGATCAAGGTTATGGCAATAGGTTTGTCTGTTTTACAGTTTTTATTTATTTAAATAGAATGCAAAATGAATAGGAACAACACAAGGAACAAAATGAATAACAAAAAATGCTGAGGGAAGAGGGTTACGTACTGCTCAAACTGTAGCTATAGAAGCAGCAGGCAAGCGCGGTTCTGCGAGGAGACCCTCACAACATGCACCCCTCTCCTCCCACCTACGACGAGGTTTAATCCATTCGTTTCATTTTGTCAGCCATACATACACAAGCAGCGCACATCTTAAGCAGCACTATAGAGCGTGCCAACTGCCATTGCATTTTCTCTATGCATCTATTTTTCTGTGACAAATAACTGGGGTTGTGTGTTTTTGACACTTTCACAGATACGCATAATAGACACTAGTCTGGGGCTACTTTCATAAAATTGAGATAAAACTCCCATGGAACACAGTGAGCATAGTGACACCAATTCATCTAATCTCCTTCCATTCACCAAACGCGAGCAATGAAAAGTGCATTAGCATTCTGCCTCGGCGTGTATATCTAAGTGGCTTAAAAAGTGATTTTAAGTTGATTTGTATATAAAAGGCCCTCTTTATCCGGATTGAAGTTCTAATCTGCTCGGTGTCGCATGACTGCTTCAGGAAACTCGTTTGAGCACCTTCTTAAAGGCTGCTGTATAAACTCAGGGTGCACACATTAAAGCCCTTTTACAAAAGCTAACTTCCTTTAACTGTCATTTTCAGAAAGAGACGGTGCATCGCGGCGCTAAAGATGATCACGCAAATTGGTTGGAATATGTCACACAAACCATATGGAGAGGCGAGATGCAGCTCCTGGTTAGAATGGAGCGGCCGCAAAGTAGCTCAAGATGTGACTGCACAGTGCACAGGGAGGTCTGCAGGCCAGATGTTGGGGACGGTTTTTATTCTCACCCGTCTTCCCGTTTTAATTTTCAATTCAGAAACCGTAGTTTAGGAAAGAACTAACCTAAGGACAATAATAAAAGATGCGATGAAATGACTTAACTACAATCAATGGGGTGTTTTGAAAGTTAGGCTAATGTAAAAAATCGGCAGGCAGATTAGTACATTTAGGACACAAAATGACCGAAGAAGTCATTGGACTCTGGGAGCGCGTTTGGAGAGAGGAGGAGTAGATGCGGTTAGGGAGTAGGCTAATCCAACCACCGGGCAAAAAAGGGGCAGCTAGATGCTCATATTGCGCTCAAACTGTATTACACCGTGACAGCAGCATGAAGAAACAACGAAGCACACAACCGGGCATACCCAAAAAGCATCTGTGGCTAATTGCGCTCCCATGCGCTTCTCTTTAATAGGAAGAACTCCCCTGCGTCGTGGGGATCGGTTGATGGGATGGCTGCGAGATTCGACAAGTCTATGTGCAACTTCGAGGATTGTCCTACTTTTTCCCATTTTCTTTCTCCTTTTTAGGGTCATGCTCATGTTGTGTTTCCTTATTCATTGTGCGCCCTGTGAAGAGCATTAACTATCCCTCCCTCCAATCCCATTGAAAAGACTCGGAAAAAACAGAGGGAGATGAGAGCAGCAAATCCCTTTTTTATTCCCCTCGTAGCGCTTAATAAGAGAAGAATGTGTTGCCTATCAGTCACCGAG